>NC_141695.1:837443053-838120553 GCF_964263255.1 Lissotriton vulgaris
CCAGTAAACCTGCCTACAGTGTCAATGGATACAGTGTGTAAATTCTCTTGGAGCGGAAGATGTGAAATACTATTTCGCCCCGCAACTGAAAAAACTGAATTATTTGACTTATGAACAAGAGTATCCTCTGCCAATCGAAATTCTACCTCTCCAACAATACTCCTGTATAATCTATACAGATAGATTTGTACAGCATTTCAACGTAGAGAACAAATCCTACGATGCAGCCTGCGCGATTGTTAAAGGTAGCTGGCTGTGCGGTGAATTCAGACCGAAAAGAACAAAAACTGAATCAGTTAGAAACTGTTCGGCTCAGAGAGCTGAAATCAGATCTTTGAAGATGGCGCTTGAAAATGCAGAACGTGAATTCCCGACACTAATCGTGTGCGATTCGCATTTTTGGGTCAACTCTTACAATAATAAGTTGCAGAGCTGGATTCAAAATGATTACAAAGATGACACAGGTGCCACAATCAAGCATAAAATGCTTTGGAAACAGGTAGTTCTTTTACAGAAAGAACTACAAAAGACTCACGTGATACACACTCTGAGTCATCAACGTGATGGCGTTCACGTTGCAGGGAATTCATTGGCTTATACAGCCATAGCGGAAGCAACTAAACTGGCTTCCGTAGCCACAAAAAAGCGTTCAGAAAAATACATAGACGGGGAAACCATGCTGGCAGTAAAAACGTCTGTAAAAGGCGACTGTGCAGCACTACCCGTGAACTATCCACTCAATTATGCATACGTAATTGATGCAAACTCCGTTCCTTTTGCTCGAATCCCTGGAGTGGGGGATAGGGTAATTCCAAACATGAACCGGAGAAAATTATTAATAGCAGACGCACACATGGGTGAAGGTCCAAGGCACATACAGATGAAGGAATCTCTGACTGAATTACAATCAGTATACTGGTGGCCAGGAATGAGCCTGCACCACTACAAATATGTAAAGAACTGCCCGGACTGCGACAGAGATCGCAGCAATGAGTCAAGTGCATTAATGCCATGGTAGGCATAATGCTGTCTACATGCCATCCAGCGTCCTATTAATTATTAAGACTAAAACTCATTTAAAAAATGTGGCCCCAGCGCTCGGCTGACGCCAAAACTGTTATAAAAGATCTGCGAGTCTTTATCGGCACACACCAGTCTACAATGACGTGGCATCAGAATGTGCTATCGAAAGACAAATTGAGAAAACAATTCCAACAATTGACAGAACTGCCTCTGGCTACTTCATTAACTTCGACAACTTTTCTGAAGATCAAAACGACCCCAAAGTGATGCCAGAAACAAAGACTTTTAAAGAAAAAGCAACAGAACTCTTTTATCAACTCAAGGAAATTTACCTTATCTCTCCATGGTTAGAGTTCTGGTTTGGACTAGGTGTATTTTTCCTCCTGCTTTGGCTCATCATGGTACTTTGTTTAGGAAAATTCATTGAGGGAAAATACAGTTCAATGGACACAGCAAGTCAGAACATCAACTTAATCCTCAAACCACACAAATCATCCCACGTGAAGAAAAGAGAACTGTCAACAGTAAATGTCACAGCTATTCCAATACCCGGCGGGGTAGTATGGGACAAAACTGACTATGAAATATATGGTCCAGTTGAAATCCTGAAATATCCTCACCAGTTCAAGGTTTCCTTAAGTGATTTTGTAAAACCGAGTACATTTTCTGATGATTGGGATTTTGAAAGTATTAATAACATGATGTCTGATTTAGTATTGTCAGCAAGATTTACAGAACATGATTATTTACAAGGTTCGTCTAGTTATGAACAGATGTACTGCTTCTCACATTACGGAGATCATTACTTACATAAATCTGCACAACCTAGAAATGTTTTTAAATATAACCAATGGGAACATTGTGCTACTCCACCTAAAAGCAGTTCTAAAACATTCTATGAGAAATTTCAGTACTTCTCAGGGTTTAACACCAGTGATGCAGAAACGTTTTATTATAAACTGTTGGATAAAACAGGGTTGAAAACTATGCTGACAAATACTAAATTGATATATTCAGAAGCATTTTATGAAAAAATGATGACATTTGGTTTTGATTTTTGGAGAAATAATATTGAAACAAAAACAATCTGGGGTACAAAAGATTGGCAGGTACAAGGCCTAGAAGCATTATTTCGAGCCTGCATGACCCCAGAGCAAATAATGTTTTTAAATGACACAATTCACCAAACAACCTGTCTTGGCCTAGCTAAGATTAAAGACCTTAACAAACCGTCTATTCCGAAGCCAATACCTGATAATGCAACAACAGATATTGAAATAGACGTATCTAAAATTTTACATCTAAACAGAACACATCCTGATTGGAAAAAGTGGTTAATCTGGCCTATTGACACGAATAACTGTCAAGATAGATTCCTGAATAAAACACAGGGGTTAGCAATGACCAGACCAGACCCTAGATACTCCCAGAGACAACATCCAGGGATAGTAACAACATACAGTGTAGGCAAGCTGTGCTTGAATGGCTAGAATCATCCACACTGGCAGAAATTAAGCAACACTTATATTTACTTAAAGATGGTGCTGATTTGCGCGATTTCATTCTGGGACCACGCAAACAGCGTCAAAATCGTTTCATAGCGACCAGTATATATGCAGCTTACAACGAGGCTTGGAAAGTCACACAAATTGAAACAGCTGAAAAAATACGAGAAATTGATCGTATTAATTTGGAAAAATCACTTTCTGTTGTGGACAATGGGTTAATGACTCTGTCCTCCAGAATATATTCACTGGACAGTATTGTATCATCTGCCATAGATATAATAGACAAAAACTTGCTAATGTTACAACATGGCCAGTCACAATTGTGTTCTATTGTACAGTTAGGCTGGACGCTGCAAAATCTTCGCTCAGGTTATCTGCCATGGCGTTTAATCAACACAACGTCATTGTTTTCCATCTTTAACCTTACTGATAAACAAATCAGCTTGGCACAGAAAGGAGCAGACTATACAGTCCTGAGCATCGAAAAACTTGAGAGATTACCATTGACAATGTCAGAAAGTCCTGTCATTGAATGGATAATACACTGGATTATCACAATTCCGATAACAACTTTCCGATTAAAAAATTGCCTTGAATACATACCGACTGGCCAGTATGAACGTTTGGGTAAAGGGTACATTGTCAGCATGGAAATTACCGTATACACACACATGCTATAGTGACAGCAACAAAAATGTATTTCTTAGTGGTGAAAACTTCAAACATTCACTAAGCGGTATACTTTTGTGCCAAGGTATTAATTTACACGGAGCCTGTGAAGGGAATCCAAACAACCTTTCATGCCACCAACATGTCACACCTGCAACGCAGATAGAGCCTTTCTTTAAGCAACTCTCGAACGGGAGTTACATTCTAATAACGGATCACAGCTGTTGTGGCCTTTTGCCAGGGAAAGCATATCTCGTACAAGTAACTTCCATGGTCAAATGATGTATTCAATCATTGTTTCCAAACGGCCCTGGAGACACCGAGACTCCCATATGGCCTCGTTTGAATGTCTCTTCTATACGAATTGATACTTTAAGCAGAATGAAGTCTGTGCTTTTGCAGACAACAGTGCCCATCACGTCATCAAAAGAGACGTATGATCTCCAAGTTGCAAGGACAACATCAGAGATTCATGACCTTTTATCAACAAATTGCCCCATGCATTTCACAGAAATGCTTAGCCAAATTCTTAATATGTTGAGTGCCATAGGCATCCCAGGCGTATTTAAGACCATTTTTACACGACTGTTAACACCATTCAAAGCAATTCTGGGAATCATTCCCAATTTTGTCCATTCAGTCTTTGGCGGCATACCCCTGATTTTGGGACTTGTAGCAGGCATTTTATTTTTGGCCCTCCTGCTCCGATATGGCAAGCCAAAACACAGACATGACTCCGGCAAGGATGGAAGAAACGATCCTAGCAATAAGCTACCGGGACCGAATAACTAGAGTACTTGGATTGGCCAGGTTGAGAGATCTGAACATGACCTGGTTTCTTTCATTCAGACCTATATGGCAGACCTGCATCTTACCTGTGCTTCGATGTATGCTATGCGGAGAAGAATGCGTGTTAGACACCTGTCTTGCACTTCCATCAGCAGTACCAATGGATATCGATACTTTGCTAAGTCCTGTAACGGCTCACGCATTGTGTTGTCCCCAGCGGCTACCAATACTGATGACGGCATTCGTTGAGACGACTAGGTGGTGACAGTGGAGCGAGACATAAAAGCAACATCAACCAGGTGCGACCTTCTATGAGCATTGCTGATCCAGACTTTGATGATAGCAATCATTCTCACACCTGCCAAGTTACAGCACTATCGAACTTGGTCGAACTGTCACCTGATTTTGTAGACCAATTCTTTGAGAGCCTGTCTGATATGATGTTCTCCCCTGAACAGAAACAATAATTTTTGAAAAGCATTCTGACACACAGCGTTCCCATGAACTCTGAATTCGGCCTTCAGTTTTTGATCAACAAAAACTACAGAAAAGCGTTGGAACTCTATTCCCCCGTTCACCAAGAAATTTTTTTTTGAATTGAACTATTTTCCAAAATATTTACCTTTTTTTTCCTGGCACGAAATTCTTTGCTTAAAGTAGACCTATTCATAAAGAACAGAACTTCTATTTTTAGGTACTTCTAGAGACATAATAACTTTACCTCAGCCTCTAGCACATGTTACAGCAATTGCATTTCTATGTGATGAAATTATCTCGCCCTTCTTTTCTGTATAAAGAGATATTTCATGTGTAACTTTTTCGCAAAATCGTTCACTGATTACATATGCTATAATTTTGAATGATTTCTATCCTTGAAGACCTACAGTACCAATTTTTCCATGTATTTCAAATACGCCATTCCAAATGCAGATATGTATTTTGGGTGGGCAATGTTACACATGCATCTTATTGCTTTAGTTTTTAGTAATTTGATGGACATAAATTCGTGGAGTGGGTGTCGTGTTCTAATCTAGGACCCCGATCAATACTGTGACCTTATGCCCCTATACGGCTATAATCCATTCATACCCCTATGATGGCATAAACGATCAAGAGCGATATTTCAGAAACTCGTCTCTGGCCTAACACGATCAGAGCCACATTTCAGAATCTCTTCCTCTGCAGCTCATTACAGCAGATGACACAGCAGAAGCCACTATCTTAGATTCCTAGATTACACTCCGAGTTCTTCAACAAGATAAAACTCAGCAACCTGGGAAAGCCCCGCTTGCTATGTTTTGATTAGTAATAGAACTCTAATGAGCACTGAGAGACGATCACTTCCTAGTGACATCTTTATTGACGTCTTATGTCCAAAAACTTACGTTAAACAAGGCACCTTTCAGGTATAAATATTACCAACGTTGCCTTAAGCAAACGCTGCCGCGACGACATCGATGATAGCGATGGTGTGGTGAATACAGGAGCAGAAAAGCTGTCCCTTGCAGAGCCCAGCAGATACAAGCTGCCCACGGACGCTGCCCCTCCTCCTCCTTGACGCGCTGAGAGAGACGCTGTCTTTTCTCTTCCCGAGAAAATCCAGCTCCAGCGTTTCCAGCCTACTCTTGCGAGTGACTGGGATATCGAGTCCTGGAAGGAGATACAAGACCTCCAACATTCTATTTCAGAGGTATGGTGTTGACTAAACCCTTAGAGAGAATTCTTGAAGCAAACCTTGGCAAAACCAACTTAACTAAAACTGCTACTTACTTACTCCCTCCCAAGTATTAGGCTTAGGTCAGGTACACTGGGGTAGGCGTAGTTAGAAGCACCAGTTGAGTACGTTAGTCAAATGTGTATATGAATGTATATATTTTATTCATTTTAACCATTGTATGGCTAAGAAACCATATCAATGCTTTTACAGTACTATTTCGCAATCCTCATTTTAGTGTACGCACTTTTTATAATAACTAGTCTTGCAATTGTGGCAATTCATTTCTCTTGCATGAGAAGAAAGACTGTTCAATAAATAATACCCTTTTATTGAAAACGCCCGTCTCTTTATTCTCTGCATCTTGGTGAAAGTAATCTGCACAACTGACTGAGTAAAATAACTGTCTATTGTTTCACACGACTCTAGAGATTGACTCTTATTCTAAGGAGCAAAGTTGTCATGTTTATGCGGTTGTTGGAAAACTGAATCCCTTCTTGTCTGTACCAGGGAAGCTGATCACTTCCTATTCAGTCAAGAAAGTTTCCAGTGACCTCTGAGCTAGTTGGTAACAAACCCAATTAAGTTTAGCATAGTCAGTAGAGACCTGGAAGACCGCACTTCTACGTCTATACTACTCTTTATGTTATTCCAATGCGCAGGGCCTATAGGGAAGTAGGAACTACACTACAGAAAGAGCGCACACTGTAGGTGACCCATCTTCTTCTGTAGTACCAAACTGTTATAATTTAGATGTGAGCAACCAATTTAATTTGCTATCACAGATAGTGTTTGAGCAGTCTTGCACCAGTAGCTTTAGATAGCTGGGATTCCCCATTCAAAATGAACATTCGGGGTTCCAAGTCATTTGGGAGATGCACTTCTACCCATCTTCCAGAGGTGTTTAGGAGAGCAATACCCCTTTCCAGAGATTGCCAATTCTCAGGTAGCTAATCTAGGTTTGCTTCAAACATCATCCAGTGAACCCAGGCTGCTCTGCCAACAGGATTTGAGGTTTGCAAATCTATGTGGTATTCCTTTGGTTTCTAGTCAACCAACCTCTAATTTGGCCTCAAGTTCAATTGACTTCGTAAGAGGGGTCATTTTATATTTCTAGGCCTCGAGCTCATGTCGCAGTTGGAGGTACTTATAGAGTTGGGGCATGTGTGGGAGGGCAAGGCAAGTTACTTGTACCTGGCGAGAAAGAGGGTCAACTTGGTAGACAGCAAATTCCCATTACATCCAGGAAACCTCTGTTTAAAGGTGAATGATATCTTCCTACATATTCATTTCTTGGTTTCCAAGGTACACCTGTCCAAGTGCCTTGAAGACCTCCAAAAGGATGGGAGCGGATGCGATTAAGCTGTCCATCATTTTGAAATGGGTTTCAGATTACCGTTTGAAATAGGTTTTAGCCCGCCTCTTCCCTCAGATAACCTGTAAAGGTCACATTAGTGACACTGCAGGCTTTTAGACGCCACATCCCTCACTGTGCATCTTTATTGCGTCCAGTACATAGTTCAATCAGGGCATGGTCAGACACTGTGACGCAAAATGCTGGAGCTGGAAACCCAGGCAATGTCGTTGTTGTGGGCAGAGCGGTAACTGAAGAGGGAAAAGGAATTGTGGGTTATTGTGAAATAAGTGAATGCCTCAAATTGTGGGAGGAGGCTCTCATCTTGGAGTTCCAGGGAGGCCACCAAACTTGGGATCAAAGCAGATCAATAAGAGACTCTCCTTTTCCCATTTGGCAATAGTACTGAATGCCCATTCACCTTCGGAATCATCTTCGGCCTTCCCCAAGAGAATATAGGAATAACAAACTTCTCGAGTTATAGTTTATGCACCCCATACAGCTACTTCCATCATGTGAAAGGGCTACTGCAAATACCCCCACATTAATCGAAATATCGGATGATATGTACAACATTCACCCATCTTGTTTGTAGACCATCTCAGCATTGCACTGGGACATTCATCATCCACTCTGGGGAGGGAATATAACCTCTGTAGTTGCACACTACAGTACTATTCAGTTCTTATCAACAATACTCTTTTGTCTGTATACCTCAGCCTGCAATTTCATAGGTCACATATAAAGCTGCCCTGGTACACTGGGTTTCAAAAAGTGGAAAAAAGGTTAAGTCACAATCTGCCTAACTGTATCGGGGTACTACCCCTATGTAAAATACACCTCATAATGCCCAATGTAGATGTCCGCATGTGGAGGTAACTAAGGGGTAAAGTAACCATATGTGGTAAAAGAAGGGCAGTAATGCCCAGTAAGAGTAACACTTGAAGTCATTTTCCAAGATCTCACTTTATTAAGAGGTACACCATGCAGGAGTACCTATCATCCGTCCTCACCCAGCTGCAAGTACAACTACAATGATGGCTACGGCCTCTATTTAAGGTGGAGGGAGGGGTTGATTAATTCGCCTCACCTGACTGCCCCATTGCAGTTTGGGAATTGTAGTTGACATCTGCATGGCGGGTGAGGGGTCAATACTGCTATGCCGAATATGGTTAAAAGGAATTTTGCTTTTGCGTGATTCAACTAATATGGTGCCAGCCCCTAGAAACCGGGATGGGATAAAGGTGGCAGTGGGGGGAGATATCCCGTCATGGTGGTATATGCCGTCATTTTTGGTGCAGATCTAACCACCAAAAATGGGAAATTAAGTACTACTGGGCCATAGTCATAAGCCAAAAGGCGCTGTCCTGGTCATGTAAACTTGGGAACTGTACCAGTAACCCTCCTAGAACGGTTCCTGCTGCAGCTGTGCAGATTATCATAACTGCATGGGTGCTGGCATGGTTGTGAGGCTGCTTTGGACAATGGGAGGTGTAGTCCCATGGGTGTCTAACAGTGGCTCCAGATAGGGATCAGTGTCAAGGTTTGCATCATAGGTGCTGTGCGCCAGAGAGGCTTTGTACATACTGCAGCGCGCCAAGTTATCTTGCACAATTAGCTGCCAAGCCTGAAAGCTATTGCGTTTGGTGGCAGAGGTTAACATACTTCACTTAAATGATCAGCGTGGTTTAAAAAAAATACTTATTGTGTTCATAGCTATAGGTTATAAGAAGAGCTGGCTGATGCACTCATTTAAAAATACCTAAAGCAAGGAAACGGATGCCCACTCGGCGGGCATACAGAGGGAGTATTGCACCAAGGAGTAAACACTGTTTGATTGGGATAACAGAATGTAGTACATTGTTATCCTTGTTGCAAATGGACAGGCCCCATAAGACCAAGGAAAACTGAAACTACCACGCTGTACAGGGCAAGTGTACATTAAGTCAATATGTATGTTACTGGCCAAACAGCTATTGTGCTGTTGGTGAAGAGGAGATGTTAGGGTGACATAAATACAGGTATATTGCGCTTACAGTAACACAATTAAGCATCAGGTCCTAGTGGTACAGATTGCTGCCTCCACAGGTCATGTTGTGGGGGTCATGTAAGGGGGTCCCCATTATCAATGTCTGCAAAATCATTGTTTTTGGGAGTTCAAATGACCCCAGGGTATTTCCTCATTCAACCCATAGATGACAGAGCGGAGTCTGTATATCCATCTCCTTTCAAAGAGGGGAAGTGATAGTCCTGTCTTTCTTATTTTGTTTCAGTTTTTCAAAAATGCACCATTCCAAATCACTGTCACTATGTTCCTTCTTGATTTAGTGTTGCATACATTTCATGGCATCCAATTTACAACATATGGTGCTGCAGTGTTCTGTTATTGTTTTTATGCTTCTTGACGTCATCCCTACATGCAGGAGATTACAAGGCCACTTTGTGGCTGGGCGATTGTTTGTGTCAAGGTGGTATCTCATAAGAGGCATGATTGATAAAGGCATATGCGTGGTAAAAATCTCACCCAAGCTCCCCCCTGCCCTGAGCCCTAAAATCTGGCCTCTAGCCCTAAAAACTGCCTGACCCCGCACCCTAAGCCCTAAAACCCAGCTCACAGCCCAAAAAACTACCCAGATTCCAGCCCCTCAGCCCTGAGCCCTAACTCTGGCCCCAGCCCTGAAAACTTCCCCATACACACCACCCTGAGCTCAAAAACGCAGCCCCCAGCCCAAAAAACTACCCTGGGGGCGTGGCTAACATGGCGGCCTGAACGGACGTGTTTTGTGAGGCTCCCCGGCCCAATGCCCCAGAGCACGGTGTAAACGGCGAAAATCCCCCCAAAACCCAGCTTAAACGGGTGTTGCTGAGGGGCACCCCGCCGCAGCACCCCCCTGGCCAGAATCCGGACCGGTGGAGTCACTTCACCGCGTCCACTGCTGCTGAGGCTGAGGGGTCCGGCGCAATGGCGGCGCGGAGCTGAGGCTGCCCGGCGGGGCCGGAGAAGGTGGAGCAACCGGTGGATCTGCGGCGCTACCCAGCCGGAGACGGTGAGAGGCACTTGGACCCCGGCGGCGGCTGCGCACCCAGCACCTGACACCCTCTGCACTCGGGGCCCGCGCTCGGGACCCGCACGAAGGTCCGGCGGGCACCCGCAAATCCAGCCCCCGGCTTCGGGCCTAAGCTTCGACCGGAAGGGACCCCTCCCTGGGGGTCGGGTCCGACCAGGCCGGCCGCGCTTCACCCGCTGACCGCCCCGCAACCGGCATCTGGCTCCGGCCCCCCGCCTGGAGCTCTGTGTCGGGAAGGGGCCCCGCCCCGGAGCTGGAACACTGCCCGCCGCTACTGGCTTGCCTGCGAGGACAGCGCCATACTAGAGGCCCCGGCGCGAGGCCTATCTTAGTCACACAGAAGAGCGACCTCGCTCAGCACACCGCGGGGCCCGCTGCCTTTGGCCCCCTGGGGAACAGGAGCCGCATGGGAGTCACGTGGGACCATTAAGGGGGCTCTGCCACTGTGGTCCCCCAGCTCCGACCTGAAGACGCCCCTGCGCTGCCACGCGGCACGCGCTCTGGAAGAGAGCACACCGGAGGCCCCTGAAGAGGAGGACTGTGCCCCTGACGCCGGGGCCCGGCGGATGGCCGGCCTGCTACCCTACTCCCCGGCTTGGGGCCTGCCCACGCCTGTGAGGTGTCGACGCCTCCCACGGAAACACACCTAACCTGCATCTCGACTGCAACGCTCTAGGAGCTGGTCTGCCGAGGCGCTGCTTCCCGCTCCTGAAGCCATCTGCGCGACTCCACCGGAGTAGCTGCCAGGCCTCGCGAACCCTGCACCTCGCGCCAAAAGAGCGCCCCTTACCCCCTCTGTCCGTATCTACGAGATCCTGACTTGGACATCATGGCGCACTCCAGCCGGAAGGGGAATCGGAACATCGTGGACCTCTTGAATAAATCTGCACCGAAAGTGGAGAAGTCACAACCAGCGGCCTCCCCGAAGCCCCAGGGGAGCCCCCGGGGACAGGAAGAGGACAATGCCCCCATCACCAAAGCCTTCCTGGCCTCCCTCTTCAACACCCTGAGGGAGGACTTTCAAGCCCTGAAACAAGAGCTGACGGGGGAACAGCGGGAACTGCGCCGAGACCTGGACGGCCTGGGTGAACGGGTGGCATCGGTGGAGGAGTCGGACCAATCGCGCAGCATGGAGGTGGAGAGGCTGCAGCAAGAGATCATTAGACTACAGGACCAACAGGTAGTCTTACAATCGCATTCTGAGGACCTTGAGAACCGCTCTCGGCGGAACAACATACGGGTCCGCGGAGTCCCGTTGAAGGCTGTAAAAAATGATCTAATAGACTATTTGCAAGCACTGTTCCGGGAGATTCTGGGCGAGCCTCAAGACTTTGAAATACGAATCGACAGGGCGCACAGAGTTGGCCTGGCGCGCCGAGAGTCGGCCCCTCCACCGGATATTCTGGCTTTCCTCCCGGACTTTCCCCTTAAGGAGCGCATTCTTCGGGAGGCCCGCAGGGCACAGCCTATTCGATTCCGCGACGAACCCGTGGCTCTTTTCCAGGACCTTTCTCCCATCACTCTGCTGAAGCGCAAATCCTTCCGGATAGCGACAAACTTCTTGAGAGACAATGGAACACCCTACTCCTGGGGCCATCCGTTCCGCCTGATCTTTAAATGGAACGGCTCGCTTCATCAACTCAGGTCGCTCCACGACACCTGTGCCCTACTGAACATTGAAATGCCGGAGGGGTCTGAATCCAGAGATGCATCCCCACATAGATCACAGGACGACCCGCCGCACCGGCCGAGGGGCAGCTGGCAGACAGTGCGACGACGGCGCTCCCCGAGAAACATCCCGAAGCCGGACCCCGCCACGGTCGCTCAGGAGCGGGAGGCAGCGGTGCAAGAAGTGGCGGACAACACCGCAACAGATCTGTAAGCTTAAGAACTCTTGGGGGTTTTCTCTCACGCTATAATGACCTGGGGCGACAGGTCGGGGAGCCGCTAATTCGGCCACCGCCATGGTACCCCTTCTATTGACTTTCTACGGACCTGTGTCATACACAATTAGGCCCGAGACTTTGACTAGTTCCAGTTTTGGGGTTTGTTATGGGGAGGAGGGAGGGACGGAAAGCGGGGTGGAGGGAGGCTATGTTGTACCTAGAGGGGCACATCCTGTTGGGGTTAGGGAGGCTTTTTTGGGATGGGGGGTGAGAGGGACGATGGGGGGGTACGAAGTTGTGGGTGGGGTAAGGGGGGGAGAGTGGGTGGGGACCAGTATGCCAAGGGACTCCTACAGGATTCAGATGTTGACCAAGGCATGTCGTGCACGGCGGCGATACATGATGCTCAGCTTAGGTTTTTTTGAACTCTTACAATATGACTGACACACTCAAAGTACTATCCCTCAATGTAAAGGGACTCAACAATCCAATCAAGCGGAGGGCTGTCATCTCATATCTCGAAAACTCGGGGGCTGATGTCTGCCTACTGCAGGAAACCCACCTCCTGATCAAAGATTGGCACAGAATGCGCTCCCGGGCTTTTCCTCAGCAGTACTTCTCCTCCCTTCCGTCCAAGAAAGCTGGGGTGGCCATCCTAGTGTCCCGACGTTTCAGAGGCCGGGTGGGGACCAAGGTAGGGGAGATTAAGGGACGCCTCCTGGCCTACTCCTTCCTCATTGGGAACAGCGCGCTGACAATAGGCACCATATATGCTCCCAACACGGGTCAAGAACCATTTCTAAAAACTGCACTCTCCGAGACACTACAATCACCTCCCTCTAAACTGCTCATTGGGGGGGGACCTCAATATAGTCATGGACATGAACAAGGACAGATCCGGGCACCGCTATGGAGATACTGGCGCTCTCTCGGAGGAGGGTGGGTCCTGGCTGCAAGAAAGGGGCATTCTTGATCTCTGGAGGGCGGCGCACCCCAACGCAGAGCGCTTCACCTTCTACTCCCATGTACACCGTACATACGCGCGTCTAGATCACTTCTTAGGCTCTTCGGAACTGCTCCCTCAAGTAGCCGACGTTTCCATTGTCCCAGCGGCCCTTACAGATCACGATGCGGTGGAACTGATGCTCCGTATACCCACGGTACCACGCACTCCTGGCGACTCAACGAACCCCTATTGCAGAGGCCGGCTGTTGTTCGGCAAATCCACAAATGCATCTCGGACTACCTCGCCACCAATGACACCCCTGCAGTTTCGGTGTCGTCTCTCTGGGGCGCCTTGAAGGCAGTAGTCAGGGGGGAGCTGATCGCCATCGCAGCTGCTGACGCCAAGGTCCGCAAAGAAAAGAGAGCTGAACTCTCAGCACAAGTGGCTGAACTTGAAAGAGTTCATAGCCGCACCTGCGCCCCGAGGATCTGGCGTCAACTGAAAGCCGCCAGGGCCCAACTAGCCGGCATCGATACAGACAGAGCGGAATTTGCCGCTCTTCGCCTCCGCCATACGTACTACGTAGGAGGTAATCGCACCGGACGCCTTCTTGCCAGTGCCTTAAAAGCCAAAACTCACCGCTCAAAAATCACTACTCTCTTGGACGACTCCGGTACTGCGCTCACTGAAGACACGCAGGTAGCTAACGCCTTCCGCTCCTTTTACGCTTCTCTGTACAGTGAAGACAGAGTCTCGCCGTCCGACATTGACGCATACTTGCAATCGGCGGCAATCACGCCACTATGCCCAGCATCAGTGGAGGCCTTCGATGCTCCCATCCGCCCTGATGAGGTCCTGGCCGCCATCTCACGCCTCCGCCCGCTCAAATCACCGGGCCCTGATGGCTTTTCCTCGGGCTTCTACAAGCTCTTCGGCCATGCACTAGCTCCGGTACTCACGAGATTGTTTAATTCTTTCGAAGGCCCAAGCTCCATCCCGCCGGACATGCTGGCAGCTGACGTAGTGGTGCTGCCCAAACCGGGCAAATCCCCGACGCACTGCTCTGCGTTCCGTCCAATCTCCTTACTCAACTTAGATTTAAAGCTATTCACTGGGGTGCTGGCGGCCCGCTTGGGCCCCTGCCTTCCGGGTATCCTCGAGCCGGATCAATCGGGCTTTGTCCCGAACCGACAATGCAGTGATAACACTAAACGATTACTGCACCTCGTGGATAAATCTCACTTTCAGGTCTCGGATTCGGTGCTTCTGGCCATCGACGCGGAAAAAGCGTTCGATCGTGTCGACTGGACCTACTTACAAAAAGTCCTGCAGCGATACCAACTGGGCGGCCGGTTCCAAGCATGGATCGCGAGCTGCTATCACCATCCTATGGGCCGGGTCTGGCTGGGCGGCCTCAAATCGGACCCCTTCGTAATTCAACGAGGCACACGTCAGGGGTGCCCCCTCTCGCCCCTTCTGTTCGCCCTGTACGTGGAGCCCCTGGCGCAGAAAATCCGAGACAACCCTCGCATTAGCGGTATCTCCTTTGGCCATGAACCCCACGTGGTGGGACTGTACGCCGATGACATCATCGCTGCTTTGGACCGACCGTCCAGCTCTATACCTGCTTTCCTGGAGGAAGTGGAGAGCTTCGGAGCGGTATCGGGCTTCAAAATCAACCGGGGGAAATCCTTGATCTTACCCCTGGGCAAGAACGCCCTTCCTAATACCCCACCACCTGATTTTGGCTGCGACTTGCAATCCTCCGCGCAGCTTCCATACCTGGGGATTACCCTCACTGCTTCCACGGACTCAACGGTGACCCTTAACTATAAAACACTTACCTCTCAAATTCGAGCCGACCTCGCGCGCTGGTCAAAGCAACCCCTCTCCTTGTTGGGCCGCATAGCGGCTGTAAAAATGTCAGCCTTGCCCAAGATCTTTTACGTCTTCCAGACCCTTCCGGTCACGCCGCCGCCAGGTACGATTGCTGACTTGCAAAATGCCTTCCACCAGTTCATCTGGGAAAAGAAACGCGCACGACTGCACAAACAGGTGGCGCACAGACGCATTGACGAAGGGGGACTCGGGATCCCTAACCTCAAGCAATATTTTCAGGCCTCACAGCTCCGCTATTTAGTGGAATGGTACAGGCCGGAGTCGGAAAAGAGATGGCTCTTTCAAGACAGAGCGATGGCTCAGATGTCGCTGTGGAAGGTACCGTTTCTTGCCCGCCCGCATAGACCGCGATACCTTCTCCGCTCCCCGGTTACTCGCACCGTCATGAGGACGTGGGACACGGTGGCGGTCAGGCGGGGCCTGACGACCTTCCCCTCCCCGCTCACTCCGCTCTTTTATAACCCGGACTTTCCGCCGGGCACCGATCCCCGTGCCTTCCTGCAGTGGCGGAGCACAGATTGCCGCTCAGCCGGTCATCTCTTTGACCTAGAGGGCTTCCTCCCCCTTGCCGACATCACACAAGGCTACGGAGTGACTAAACCTCACATGTTCCAATACTTCCAGCTGCGCAACTGGCTCACGCACCCGGACCACGCTCCCCTAGTTGCTCGACCAATGACGCCGTTTGAGAAATGGCTGATCACGAAAGACTCGGATAGGCACCTGATATCGGACCTTTACAAAATGTTATCACCTGTGGCCGGCCCAGTTAAAACGGCGGGGCAAAGGCGCTGGGAATCGGAGCTCGGAAGAACACTTTCGCCCATGGAATGGGGGTTTGTATTCTATAGAGCGGCACACACCACCCGTAACACTGCCGCCAGGGAGTCGGCGATAAAATTGGCCATCTACTGGCACCTTACTCCGGCAAGACTCAATCAGGGCAATCCTCTCCGAAGCGCTCTGTGTTGGAGAGGCTGCGGCGCAAGGGGCACTCTGACCCACCTCCTGTGGGACTGCGACGCTCTGCAAGGGTACTGGAAAGCGGTACTGGATGATATTGATTCCACCTTTGAAACTGAAGTCCCGCGCTTTCCTGCATACACTATCCTAGGGCTACCCAATGCGCTCACATTTCCCTTAAGGTCACTGCGAGGCAAACAGATGGGCATCGCCATGCAAGCAGCGTCGCAACCCGTTCTGTCACTCTGGGGTTCCACCACATTACCCACCCACACTGGCTGGTTACACAAACTGTGGTTCACACTGGGCATGGAACGCATCCAGGCCACACTCACACAATCGACTGACTCCTTCCAGAAGACCTGGCACCCACTCCTGTCCCTCTTATCCAGGGAATTTCACGAAATCACTTGCCCCAAATACCTTCGCATTCTGCGGCTCACAGACCCACCACAGGCTCCGCCACAACCTTAAACACCTTGCTACTTGTCAGCCCGAGAGTGCACTCAGGGAGACTCCGAACTACTGGCATACTGGTCGGGGAGGGGGGAGGATGGAGGGGCTGTTGGGTGGAGGGTGGGAGGTTGAGTTCTTCCTTTGGTTTTGTTTGATTGTAATTCTTACATGGCACCTTCAACTATATGCCGGCATCGCCATACTGTGTAGGTGTGATTTATATGCTTCTGAATGGCCTCTCAGAGAAGACGTGCCTGTCTGTCTCGCTCGCTACATAACCCTACTGCATGCTTATCGCCTTACTGTGCCTGTTATTCTTGCTCTTGAACTTAATAAAACAAATTTGAAATTAAAAAACTACCCTGATCCTAGGCCCAAAACACAGCCCCAGTCCTACTTACCAAGCAGCGCCTCGGTCCTTCCTATCCCGAGCTTTCCTGTTCCTCTTCCTGCCCATCTGCTCTGAATCTAGAATGCTGAGTGCCTTAACCACTTATCTGCGTGATTAAGGAATATCAGTGGTTAAGGCAAGCATTGTTCCGCTTGCATTGTAACGGCACGTATGGTTTAGCCTGCCAGGAAGAGAACTGACTCGATGGAGCATAAACATTTAGCAAAGTGTAACCTTTGCAATTAACCACTGTTGACAGGGTTTGATGGGGCTCTAGTAAAATATTTGTTCGGATCTCCCAAATCCAAAGACTACCCAATGATCTTATTCTTTCCTCTGACTCATGGTTAGTCTTCTGCCTGCACTTCCCCAGGTCCTCGGTCCTATGTCCTGCTGACCACAGCCTGTTCTTCATATCACATTACCACTTGCTCCCCAAGCTGTCTGTTTATGCTGACACCTATTTACCATGAAGACTTGTGCTCATTGTGCACCACTGGCTCACGCACCAACCATTTGACCAAGCCAGAGGTTATGCGTTTGTACCAAAGCTGTTCTTAATCGATTTCTCCATTCCATTTGACATATTTAATTTATTTTATTTACTAAGTTAATATAAAAGGCAGAACCAGGCTTGCCTAGGCTTGCACCTAGGCATGGTTGAGCAGACAGTAATGGTGTATTACAGCATATTCACTATTTCGGTTTACAACAATCTAATAAACATTTCTCTTTTTTTGGAGTGTACATCTTTTAATCATATGTTCAGCCCGTTTCATCATTTATTTTTATTTTTTCTGAAAGATATGAGATTTGTTAAAATAATGCATCAATTAGCAAAATGAAAGGTGTGCACCACTTAGTTAAACATAAGCATTTACCATCTCCTTTTAAGGGTAATATAATATCCAACAATGTATTTTAGGTTTTCTGCTGGATGGGAAAACATTTTTCTCAATGATAAACTTTAGGTTAGCAAACAGTGTCTTGAACTAATGTGTAAAGTTGAGTCCTCCAGTTTTGTGTTGCTTCTCTAGCAAGTTCAGCGACCTGTTCGATCCAGTCAACATTGGAACAAATACTGGTTTAGAGTGCAGTCAGTTATACTGGAAAACACTCTCTTAAGAGATCATCCCTCACAACCTTCATCCTTCCTCAAAGGGTCAGACTTGCCACCCTTCACATCAGAAACCAAGAAACTGATTTGCAGAATCCCACAGGGACCATCCCTCAGTACCACTCTTTTCAACATATACATGACACCTTTCACCAACATTGTCCTATCACAAGACATCACTGTCATCTCCTATGCCAATGACACCCAACTCATCCTCTCCCTGACAGACAAGACAACCACCACCAGAACCAACTTCACCAACTGCATGACCATGGTAGGAGACTGGATACGAGCCAACTGCCTGAAGCTCAACTCCGACAAGACAGAAGTACTGGTCTTCTGCAACAAGACCTCCCCATGAGACCCCACCTGGTGGCCGTCGGAGCGAGGACCAACACCCACAGTTTGCACAAGAAACCTACGGATCATCTTAGATTACATGCTCAACGTGATGGCTCGAGTCAAAGTAGTGTGCACCTTCTGCTTCCACATCCTATGCATGATGCTAAAGATCTTCAGATGGTTGCCTCAGAACACCAGACAGACCGTCACACAAGCACTCATCACCAACAGTCTTGACTATATCAGCACACTCTATGCCCGAATCTCCAAACCCCTCCTACACAGACTCCAAACCACTGCCGCTAGACTCATACTTTACCTCCCACGCCGCACCAACATTATGCCACACCTCAGGAAGCTTCACTCGGTCCCTATGCACAAGGGCAGCCAATTTGAATTTCTCATGCCCACATACAAAGCCCTACACAACACAGGACCAGAATACCTGAACAGCCGCATACACTTTCACCAACCCACCAGCCACCTGCACTCTGCGTCACAATCACTCGCACACACTCCCCGCATCTGCAAAAGCAATACTGGTGGTTGCTTATTCTTCTAAATTGCACCCAATACATTGAATGAGCTCCATCAACACATCAAAGCCTCCTCCTCACTTCCTGAGATCAACAAGACGCTGAAGACCAGGCTCTTTGAGGACCACACATCTGCCCAAGTGCTTGGATACCCTCTCGGGTGATTGGTGCTCTATAAAAATCAACATAGCCTAAGGCTGTTTTTAGATAGGAAGGATAGGCAGTAAGGAACTGTGTGGGCTAGCAGAGAGATTGATGTGGGCAGAGTCAAAAAACAAATGTTGAGAGAGCTGTGGAAGAGGAATGGGTAAAGTGCACTAAACATTGAATAGGAGCAGATTTGCAGATGAACAAGGCAAGCAGTACACAGACCGATGTCTGAGAGAGGAAGTCAAGAAGATGAGTGCATTTGGAAGGGAGCTGACTTTTAGAATGAGGGATAGGAGTCAATGAGTTTTATTTTAGGCCAGATGTACAAAGGTTTTTTTCATTCACAAAATGCCAGATTCACAGAATCGGGCCGTTTGTGAATGAAAAAAGGCATTCTTCAATATACAAAGGCCCAATTTGAGATTTGGTAACCTATTACCGAATCACAAATTAAGTTTACGATTCAGCATTAGGAAGGGGCATGTTTACGGCATTTCTTTCTAATACCGAATCCTAGTGGTATGTGTGAATGTTTTGTGACCGAAGTGCAGTCGCAAAACATTTGTATTTTACCACCTGCTTCAATAGATGGTAACCCATTTGCAAATTGTAAGAGGTCCCTAAAGGACCCCTTCCCCTTTGTGAGTATTTGTTAAAACTTTTTTTAAGAGCAGGCAGTGGTCCCACGCATCGCTGCCCAATCTTAGAAAATTGAAAGAAAACTTTTCATAAAAAAAAAAAAAAAGGGTTTATTGAAAAGCAATCACAGTTCTGTAGTAGGGGATCTCTGTGTATAGTCATAATCTAGTGAATAGTCCCGCCCATGTGCGTGGACCCCGGCAATCAAAAATAATCTCTTAAGTTGTCAAAATAATGCAGAAACTGCAAAGACACTTAAGAGAGAATTTAAAGACAAATAATGCAGCCTATATCCACAGGCTACACTGTCCAGTACTTCAACTAGAAATTCCACCAAAAACACCACACACAACACAGCCTGCCAGTTTCTACCATAGAGAAACTTACCTCCCCCAGTCAAAGACTCTGGAATGATAGAGAGGAAGGTAGGGACAGACAAGCCCCATAGGCTGCCATTATGTGGCTTAAATAGGATACTGTGCCTTTAAGAGAACTTTCCAGAACTTCTCCCAGTATCCCAGAATGCATAGCAGGTCCCTCTACTTTCAGTTCTTTTTTCCGGCTCGTGCTTACAGGACCCTGGCATTGAGCTCTCCCTTGTTTCAAGGGTTTATTGGATATTTTGGCACTTTTGAGTTCTAAAAGTGTTGCAGTTTACTTTCTTGGTGTTCTCTTTCTCTTTTTTGTGCTGTTTTAGGCGTTTTAGGGCTCTAAAATGCCTGGCCTTTTTGATAAGTGCCCAGCATGTGGGAGGAAGAAGACCAAGAGTGATCCCCATGATGTCTGCATCGTCTGCCTCCCTGAAGATCATGTCCCTGAGGATTGTGTCATCTGCAAGCAGTTTACTGCTCGGACTCTGTGGGACAGACTGAAGATCAGGCTTTCTGGCCTTGAGGAGCGGCGTCTGCAGGCTGCAGGTGGGTCTGGGCAGGCTGGGAAGGTTCCCTCTGCCTCTGCTGAGGCCTCTGGGGGGCTCCCCAGAGGCAGGAAGTCCAGCAAGCGGTCCCGGTCTCCCTCGACGTCGATTGCATCGACGACGACGTCGAGAGGGATGACGTCGGTGTGCTCCCCTTCTCCCCGGGGCTCCGGGTCAAGACGGCGTGACGGCTCGACGTCGAAGATCATGGAGAAGTCGCCGTCGAAGCCACCGTCGACGTCATCGTCTTCGTCGACGTCGAGGTCTTCCTACCGACGCCGAAGGCAAAGTGACAAGCATCGACGCTCGCCGTCGAGGCGACATCGACGCTCGCCGTCGAGGCGACGTCGACGCTCGCCGTCGAGGCGACACCGTCGATCGTCGTCGAAGCACCGGTCGACGTCGAGGGGCTCCTCGACGTCGAGAGCATCAAGAAGACAGCGACATTCGTCGTCGAAGACGGAACGCTCGACGTCGAGGAGGCGGCGTACGATGTCGCGGAAGAAGAGGTCGGCGTCGAGGAGTCGACTTTCGACGCCGAGGAAAAGAGGGTCGACGCCGAGGAGACGGCGATCGACGCCGGAGTCGAGGAAGCTAGTTCGACGCCAGAAAAGCAACGCTCTGCGTCGAGCAGAAAGCGGTCAGCGTCTAGGAGTCGGTCAGCCTCTCCAAAACGGAGCAAGAGGGATTCTAGTCCCAGAAGTCACGCTGCTTCAAGTGGAGGACGCAAGAGGAAGCGGTCACCTGCTGATGGGGCTGGCTCTCCGCACCCTTCGCCTAAGGGGTCACCGGGCTCGGTGTACTCAGAGGTGTACACACCATCTCGGCCTAGGACTCCGACTCCTCCTCCTGTTCCTAAGGAGGACCCTCCACCCAAACCTCCACTCCCTTCAGGAGACCCTCCACCACCTCCGGTCCCTCCGCATGGGCCCACCCCGCAGCCGAAGGTTCCTCCGCCGAGGTCCACTTCCCTGCCGTCTCTGCCTGTTCCTCCGAAGGGGACCCCAAAACCGAAACCCCGTGAGGAGCCAAGGAAGACCCCTTCACGAAAACCGACGGAGCGGCCACGGGCGGGCAGGTCTCGCTCTCGCTCTGGGGGAAGGGAGAGATCGCGACGCAGATCATCCACGAGGTTGAGACGCCGCCATAGGAGGCGCGAATCTCGCTCACACACGAGGTCCTCTGGGACCAGGGACTATTCTCCTACCCTATCAGGGTCACCGGACACGAGAGTATCCCCGATAGATGACCTGGTGGCATTCCATGACGTCCTTTTAAGGGGCGCGGCGAAGTTGGGCATATCCCTGACGGTGCCTACTCCGAAAACGTCAGTTATTTTTGAGACTTTACATCAAAAACACCTGTCTCGTCCTCTCCTGCCTCTGGTGCCGGGCCTGGAGGAACCAGCTATGGCCCTGTTTCTCACCCCTGCGGTGACGAGGGCGGCTCCATCAAGGTTGCTGAAGAAGTACCGGGCTCCCGATTCGGATCCGGCCTTTCTGAGAACGGAACCCCCTCCTGACTCTGTCATTGTGACGGCGGCCCGCAAGCAGCATGCCACCACTCCATCCTCCACGGTTCCCCCGGATAAGGAGTCAAGGTGGATGGATTCGGCGGGGAGGAAAGTCTGTGGAACTTCCGCTACCTCCATGAAAGCTGCGAGTGCCACGGCACTGTTGGGCCGATACGACCGCGCCCTCTGGGACTCCCTCGAGTGATTTGCAGAGCATTTGCCTCGGGAGAAGCGTGAGGACTTCATGGAAGTGCTGAGTGAGGGGATGCTGGTGGCGAACCAGATTATCAGCGCGGCAGCGGACTCTTCCCTGTTGGCTGCTCACGGATTTTGCCACGGTATCAACCAACGACGCCACGCATGGCTCCGGCTTACGTCCCTGAAACCAGACGCACTGCAGAGGGTGGCCAACCTACCGTTCTCCGGTGAGACCCTCTTCGGGAAGCATGCGGACGATGAGATGGCCCGCATGAAGGCAGAGGCTGAGACACTAACGGCTGTGGGTCTGGAGAAGCCTAAAGAGACCAAGAAGACGTACCGCCCTTTCCAACGGCGGTTCGGCGGGCAAGGCCGAGGACGGGGCCAGGCTTCGGGGCAATCGCAACAGCAACACCAGTTCCGTAAGCCGTTCCAGAAGCGCCAGAAGGGCAGGGGAGGCCAGCAGTCGGCCCCAGCGCCCAAGGGCCAGGCTGGGTCTAGGCCCTAGGAACCTACTTCCCCCGGATCTGTTACCCACTCCGGTAGGGGGAAGCATTCAATTTATT
Organism: Lissotriton vulgaris; assembly: GCF_964263255.1. NCBI lineage: Eukaryota > Metazoa > Chordata > Amphibia > Caudata > Salamandridae > Lissotriton > Lissotriton vulgaris. The sequence continues at coordinate 837,465,697 of NC_141695.1, forward strand.
CTGGCAGAGTGGAGAAAAATTACTCAGGACAAGTGGGTGCTGAATATTGTTTGGAATGGATACAATCTTCGGTTCATTAGCCCTCCTCCAGCAATTCCTCCGGTCAGCTCGCAGTTTCAACTGCGCGAGCTTCAGGCGGAAGCGGATATCCTGTTGAGGAAAAGGGCGATAGAAGACGTACCTCTGTCTCAGAGAGGAAGAGGACTGTACTCCAGGTTCTTTCTGGTTCGCAAGAAGGACAAGAACGAGTTCAGGCCCATTCTGGACTTGCGACAAGCAAACAAATGGATTTGCAGGGAAAAGTTTCGCATGCTGTCGTTGCATCAGATTTACCCTCAGTTGCAACAGGGAGACTGGCTATGCGCTATAGACCTACAGGATGCTTACTTCCATGTGCCCATTGCACACAAACACAGGAAGTTCCTGCGGTTCCAAGTCGGCACCAATCACTATCAATACACAGTACTCCCATTCGGACTGAAGTCTGCGCCGAGAACATTCTCGAAGTGCATGGCGGTGGTAGCTGCACACCTGAGGAAGAACAAGGTGTTTGTCTACCCGTACTTGGACGATTGGTTGATCAAGGCATCCTCCTTCTCGGAAGCGCGAGCACACTTCCAGAAGACATGCGTTCTCTTGAACAAGCTGGGGCTGCACATCAACATGGCCAAGTCTGTGTCGACTCCGGTCCAATGCATTCAGTACTTGGGAGCCTCCATCAATACGCTGTCAACAAGCGTGTCTCCTTCGGAAGAGCGACGATTATCACACCTTCGGAAGGCTCAGGCTCTTATGACAACTCCATCTACAACAGTGAGGACGGTGTCTTCTCTACTGGGATCGATGGCCTCTTGTATCTTCCTGACGCCACACGCACGGCTGCACATGAGACCGCTGCAGGAGTGCTTGGAGGACCAGTGGAATCAGAGGAAAGGATCCTGGGACGACAAGATTCAACTGTCCCTGCATGCTCTTCAGTCTCTGAAGTGGTGGTGTTCGGCGGAGAATCTCCTCAGAGGGGTTCCCTTTCACAAGGACATTCCCACGCAGACTGTTGTGACGGATGCTTCTCTCCTGGGATGGGGAGCGCACTCCGGGACTCTACAGATTCAAGGAACGTGGTCGCCGATGGAGGCCACGTATCACATCAATTTCCTGGAACTCAGGGCTGTTCACTTGGCACTGAAGGCCTTTCTTCCGTCCTTCCAGACCAACTCTCTGCTTGTACAGACGGACAATACCACCACGATGTATTACGTCAACAAGCAGGGGGGGTCGAGATCACGCACTCTGTCACAGGAGGCGCAGACGATCTGGCACTGGCTCCTAGCCTGTCAGGCTTCCCTCGCCTTCATGGGAATTGAATGTGGTGCTGTCCAGATTGATGAAGGAGCCTTTTGAACCTATTCATAAGGCTTCGTTGCAGCACCTGTCCTGGAAGGCGGCGTTCCTCGTGGCCATTACATCGGCCCGCAGGGTGAGTGAAATTCAGGCGTTGTGTTGTAATGAACCTTATACTGTATTTCATGCTGCTAAGGTTGTTATGCGTACTCACCCTAAATTTCTTCCCAAGGTTATTTCTGATTTTCATGTCAACCAGACTATAACTTTGCCTACTTTTTTTCAGAACCCTTCATCCCCAGCGGAGAGGTCTCTCCATTCCTTGGATGTTAGGAGGGTGTTGAAATTTTATCTGGATAAAACCAAAGATATTCGTAGGTCTGACCAGTTGTTCATCAATTATGGATCGGTCAGGACGGGTCTTGCGACCTCTAAGCAGTCCATCTCTAGGTGGATTGTGTCCTGCATACAATTGTGTTACCAAAAGGCTAATAAGACCTTAGGAGGTAAGCCTAAGGCTCATTCCACCAGGGGCAAAGCTGCCACGACGGCTCTGCTCCGTAACGTGCCGATTGCTGAAATCTGCAAGGCAGCCACTTGGAAGTCGGTTCATACCTTTGCTAAGCATTACTGCCTGGATACTGACGCCAGGGCAGACGCTCAGGTTGGGCAGGCTTCGCTGCGGAATTTGTTCGCACAGTAGTGGCGTTATGTGTTTATTCTCCACCGCCGCTTTGGTGTGGGGATGGGCTTGCCATTCTATTCACTAGATTATGACTATACACAGAGATCTACAGAAGGAGTAGTTTCTGTCCTGTAACTCCAGTTCTGTAGTAGGGGTATCTCTGTTATAGTCATAAGCGCCCGCCCTCCTCCCCGGTGGAGATATTTCATCATGTAAAGAATGCGACAGGTCTGGCGTGCTTCGCCTTCAAAAAGATCTGAAAGTAGAGGGACCTGCTATGCATTCTGGGATACTGGGAGAAGTTCTGGAAAGTTCTCTTAAAGGCACAGTATCCTATTTAAGCCACATAATGGCAGCCTATGGGGCTTGTCTGTCCCTACCTTCCTCTCTATCATTCCAGAGTCTTTGACTGGGGGAGGCAAGTTTCTCTATGGTAGAAACTGGCAGGCTGTGTTGTGTGTGGTGTTTTCTGGTGGAATTTCTAGTTGAAGTACTGGACAGTGTAGCCTGTGGATATAGGCTGCATTATTTGTCTTTAACTTCTCTCTTAAGTGTCTTTGCAGTTTCTGCATTATTTTGACAACTTAAGAGATTATTTTTGATTGCCGGGGTCCACGCACATGGGCGGGACTATTCACTAGATTATGACTATAACAGAGATACCCCTACTACAGAACTGGAGTTACAGGACAGAAACTACTCCATATGGTGGTCTGCTGACCCTAGCAGGCCACCATCCATGTGATTTTTTGCAATACCCAATAGGTCGCAAACCTTGACCTACCTCGTGAACATTAATGAGGTAGGTCTATTTGCAACCCACTGGGAATCGCTAAATGTGTCTGTGGCGATTCAGAAGGAGGGACACTGAGACTGGAGCGTGGTTTTGAAGGTTTTATTCTAAAAAAAGTCTTTTTTCTCTTCTGAGTGAGTCGTTCCCTGGCTAAGGCCGCGGGATCCAAGGTGTCAGCTAGGTTGGTAGACCTCCCGGGACTTGCACGTCTTCGCTCCCTTTCACTGGCGACCCAGTGCGGGGAGAAAGAACACTCTTAGTATGTCGTTCGGGGCTTCTCTTTCCCAGGGGTAACCAGGGCAGTGAGGACACCGGTGACTTCTATTTACAAGTGAGCTGACTATATACAATGCAGTCGGACGGTGCATTTGAGGGAGCACGGTGAGGGGAAGTAAGCGGTAGGGTTCAGGGAGGGAGGTGTGGAAAGGAAGGACAGGGAAACAAAAAGGAATGGAAAGGTAGGGAAAGTTATGTACAAATCTACAAGGAAGCGCCCCGCCTCCCCAGCCACCCTGCCACACGGTGACGCACCTGGGAGAGCCACTCTCCTCCGCGAGCATCGCTGGGCACTGCGTAGTATCGTTGGCCTCCTGGCTCTGCTACTCGCTCCTCCGCAATTCCTTCGGTCTTCTTCACTTCGTCTCGCTCTCCGCTCTTCTCCTCCTCGGTGCCGGGACACACCGCTCTTCCGTCTTCCTGTCCTTTTAGCGAAGCCATTGGTTGCACGTCATCTGGGGGCTTGTCTGTGACTCCGAAGCGGATTGGCTGACACAGTAGTGACTCGACTGGCGTGCGGTCCTCTTCTACCTCGAAGCCGGCCCCGTAAAAGGAACAAGTCTCTCCTTTTGATTCGGGTTGATTCCACCAGCTGTTGGACTCCGTCTCCCATTGATCCTGGGACGGCGAAAGAAAATAGGACGTGAGTCAGTGTTCCACCATTCTTGCACCGGGGAAGGGTTCGATTCCCGTCCCGCCTCCCCGCTACAGTGTCAGAGACACATTTGTACATTGGTGTTTGAAATGACCAAATAGCAAAAATTTGCTATTTGGTAATCACAAACCATACACTACTTATATCTGGCCCTTTGAGAACAGAATTTAGAGTATTGTGAATGTGAATAAGGAGAACTTCTTAGTGATCAATGTAGATAGATTCTTGCGGGAGAATCCAACTGAGACTGCAAGTTAGAGAGTGAGCCTGAGAGACTACCGAGTAGAGAGGTAACCCTAGAGCAGCGGTTCTTAACCTATGGTTCGAGGACCCTTGCGTATCGAGGACTTCTTCGAAAATTATATCAAATCAACAGATTTATAAAGTGTTTATTAATAAAAAAGCAAAATGGAAAATTGAAACATTTTAAATGTTCTGTAAATGTGAAAGAATTTGAAATTGGAAGCAAAATATTCCTAATTGATTCATAGCAGCAGTGCAAGTGTATCTAACAGAATGTAGTATGGATTATTGGTGGCTTCGATTGAATTTAGAAAAGCCCAACCCTTACCATTAAAATTAACATTTTGATTTTTTATATTTGTGAATTAAATAAAATATTACATAATTTGTGTATTTGATTGATGGATTGTAATTCACGTAATTGTGTGTATTGTTTTGCGGTTCAAATAATTGAAAGGTCAGATTCCAATAACAACACAGTGTGGGGTCTTTGATCCCAACAATGATTCCAGTAATAATTAAGTGGGGTTCACAGAAGTCGAACGTTTAAGAATTACTTCCCTAGAGGCTGTAAGGTGTAGATGGAGCCTCATTCAGATAGAAACTGCAAGATGGGAATGCAGCTTTAGGTGGAAACTTCTCTGTAGAGTTGGAGCCTCAGATGGAGACCTCGAGATAGGCAGTGTAAGAAAGTGAATTATGTGTCTGGGAGGATGGGAGTCCACCTCAAGCCATAAAGCTACAAACTTGTCGGATTCAGCCAAAGGCTTCAGTAATTTAAACCTGAGTTCAACCCCTGGTAGCTATGGCACAGCGCAAACTGGCTTAACTTAATGAAATCTCTAAAGCATTTTGAAATACCAAAACTATTTAAAGGTCGAAAAAAAAAAACATTAAAATCCCTCTCCAATCTATAAACAAATAGAATAGAGTTCAAATGTAATTAAAAAATTACACCAAAACCATAAATATCCAATAAAAGCAGCTGGAGATCTGAATTTGAAAAGATATGAGAGAAAAAGGGTCATGAAAACATAAAGCACCAATAAGTAATCACAGCTCACGGGTGACAGTGAATAAGTGCAGTTGCAGGAAGACCAGGATGGAGCATGGGCTGGATATGCCAGGCAGGTTCGTCCTGGTCAAAGATTTTGCTGTAGGACCTATGGCCTGATTTAGATCGACATTGGGATATCCGTAACATTTGTGACAGAATAACCTGTCCGCCAAACTCTAAACCAGACCTTTAGTCTCTGAAATGGAAGTCAAAATCCTCCAGCTGTGCAAGCTGATATGTGAGGAAGTCCTCTCGAACCCAGATAGCTGGGTTTTTTTCGGAGTGCATACTCCTCCTGGGGGCAAGGTTGTAGGCTGTATCTAAGGATGAGTTTCACAAGGCTCAATACCTTCTTCCTGAGGTCCCACTGAAATGGATTTGCTGCTGAGGAGAAGCTCTGAGGGGGAGAAACTTGTTTCTTGAGCCTACAAAAAGTGTGCCTTCGGCAGGCTAGCTAAGGTGGTTATCCCCGGTTAGTAGTTGAAGTCCAGCTAGGCACAACCATGGGTCCTAGGACTTCAGGGACAACTCTTAGGGGTCATGACTCTCGTCGGCAGAGGCCACCAGCAGGGTCCAGTCCAGGCCCAGTTGCAACTGGTCAGGAGGGCACTTCAGGAAAAACAAGCATCTTGCAGTTTTGTTGTGTTCCTATAGCCACAACGGAATGCAATCCTCAACTCACCCTTGAATGCCACCTCTTTGCTCTGGGTACAAATGGGAGCATGTCCACCCCTTTAGATCTCGTCACAGGTCTCAAACAGCAGGCACAGTCCTTCTTCTGTTCTTCCACAGGTCCCAAAAATATTCTGAGGTGAGTGTACTGGGGTTCCCTCATGTGCCACAGTTATGATTGGCACAAGCTTGTGGGTAGGGGAGGGGGTGACTTGTGTCTCCTCCCTAACCAGGGGGGTAAAAGTTCCCAGGGGCAACCCAACCCATTTTGCAGCAGTTCCTGTTTGCTCAGTAACAAATAATCTCACAGTGCACTTTACTCCCAAAATCCAAGATGGAGAAACCCTTGCTCCCTTGTGTAGAGCCTATGAGCTCATGCAGATGTGTGGTTGGGAAAAGGAGCAATACGGTAATCCATGATAATAGGTGTTGCAGTAGTCCAGCGTTAGAGAATAAGGTCGTAATAATCAGTTATCTAATAACCAGTTATCAAAGATTTTGTGAGCGGTAGTAGACCACTTTCCAAAGAATCCTAAGGATTTAGAAACAATTAGAAGTGATGTTGTTGATGTGGACAGTCTGAGGAAGCATTTAGAGATTGTAAAGGGTAAGGCTTAGTGAGGAATCCTGGAGAACTCCGCAGGAGCAATTAGTAAAATATTTTAGCAAAGCAAGAGCCTTATCGTGGATGCCTATGTGAGTCAGACGATCTCAAAATATATCCTACAACACAGTGTCAAAAATGGCCCAATGGTTGGGGCTATATAGGGCATTTCTTTCCGCTCCTGTCGAGTTAAGTGCATGTCATCGGAGATGCCCAAGAGCACAGATCCTGTCTTGTGCAAGGGACGAATCCCTGAATAAACTAGGTAAAAAAAAATTCTTTTTTTTTTAAGGTTTGTTGTCTTCCAGCTCAAGAAGTTTTGAAGGAAAGTGAAGAAGCAAAATGGGGCAAAATTCGATGGATGGATGGGTGGGTGGGTTTATCTCCTGTTTTTTGAGGAGCAGAATGACCACAGCTTTTAGTCCAGTTGTCAGCATCATCCATGGAAATTGATGAGATTTATTTCACCAATGGATAACTATCTCCATTGCACATGTCTGGACGTGTGTTTACTTGACTCTTCATCTCCTTGCCAGGAGTGTGAAAACATACTAACATGTGCACCTTCTAGGGCTGAAGACGGGAATACAGGCACCCTACAAGTACATGCTGGGTGAAGAATGGGGTATATCCCTTCAGGCTTGGCAATCTGGAAGAAAAGTAGAAACCCATCACAAGATGTACTCCTGATTGGTTCTTATGCCCTACACAGATGTGCAGACCTCCTCAATGTCCAGATGACCTCCTACCCGGCCTGATTTTAGATGACCAGTACTTAACCTGACTCCCTTTCCTTAACACTGATGCTCTCCAAGTTATGTAATTTAAGCCTACCCAAGCTCATGCTGAAGATGACGTTTGGCCCTAAAAAAAAATGGGTTGAACTCCGAGTGTTTGCCAGTGGTTGAGACTATTTAGAAGAATCCCTTCCATCACAGTTTGTGATTGACTAGAATGTATCCACAGTCTGCCTAAAGTTTCTCCATAACCTTGTATGAACAGCTTGTAACAACTCTACGCTATGGTTAGGGCCATCCCTAACCTGTATAGTCTGAACTTTCCACTAAGACGTCACATAGAAATATGTGGAGTATTTCCATTTCATTTAGTTTGTAGAGTCCGAAGCACAGGGCAGGCCTGGCCAAAATGTCACCCAGGCCAGGGTGGCACAGTGTTTTCATCAAATGCTATGACCTCTACTTGCACTCACACTCACTCTCTCGCATCCTCAACAAATAACTCCAATACACTCCCACCCCATAATATTCAGGACCTCATTGAGCTTCCTTAAGGGTAGGACCATTTGTATGGTTTCTGATTTTACCAATATAACTCCACCAAAGGTGTTGATTTTCGGTAGAAACCAAATAAACAGATTTTGCTGCACTTTTACTGCTTTGGTGCTCTCCGGTGTAAAAATAGTGCAAATCCAGTCCCTTCCTCTTAGTACTTTTCTGTGAGGGATGCTCCCATGATGACCTAGTCAAACAATGGTGGACCACCTAACATGCCCTTGGACTACCCACAAGGTAAGTAACTTTTTCATCAGACTACAAAATCCCAGGTTACTTGGCGAAAAGGCTACATTTCATAGGGGAAAACAGAAAGTCAAGAAACAAAGGAGGACAGGTACTTCAAATTCCAAAAATCATAAAGGAAAACACTATGCAACAGTAATTTTTCAGATCTGAAATAACATACCTGCGGATCTGAAGCAGGTTCCTTTGTATATTGTGATCGAGAAAGGGATGAAAGAACTCCTACCCAAAATAGTGAACTCCTAACAGTTGTGCATTTAACATTTTTGCTACCTTTCTACTCAAATCCATTCTCTTGGACAAGTATTATCTGTGCAATTGGAATTCATAACATAATCTTGAATAGGTTTTGCCTCTTTGTATATGTAGTCAAGCCTCACCCCAGTGAAAACAGCTCTGTTGTCACCTGGTGTGATCTGTGGTATACAATACCACAAATGAATAAATATTGTCCGACAGTACTCCTACGGTTAGTGTCCAACACCATCTCACTAAAATTGAAGCTGTTTGGGGGAGAGATCTCTTGCCTGACCTGGCTCTTCCCTGGAACACTGTACCACTGCATTTGCACAAAACCTCTCGTGCCTTGAGTTCTGAAGAAAATTTGGATTGTCGGGCCCAAATTATCCTAGTGGCAGTATGTTGGGCCAGAAGAGTGTGGTACCCAGAACTCCATGGTTATGAGCATCTGTCCTCCAATCAAACTGCAGCTTTGTGAGGATCTTCTGTCGCAGCAGCAGTGCCGGGTCTTGCAACTGAGTTTGCACAATCTGCCTCTCCATGCTTGGAGGTGGAGCAGCAAAAGTTGACCTCTTTTGACCTCCCCCCTGAAGTCGTTGATGTCATCTTTGCAGGAAGACATCCCTCCACAAAATCAGTGTGCTCCAGTCGTTGGGACAAATGTGTGGATTAGTGGGGCTCCAGACAAATTGACCCTTTGCAAACAAATTTATCAGAAGATTTGTTTGTTCTTTCTGTAGTCCCAACAAGTACTTGCTTTGGGCACTGCTAAGGGCTATTTAGGCTTTTTTGGCGGTTGCCAGGTCAGTCTTCCTAAAATTGCCTGTTGTGATGACATTTTTTAAAAGATTTGCAACATTTGTTTCCACCAAAACTCTTTGCAATGCCTCAGTGGGAGTTCAACTCATCTTTTGGATGTGCATCCTTTTTGAGGCGCTTCACAATTGTCCTTTGATGCTTCTGAAGCTGAAGACAGACTTTCTCATTGCTGTAACTTAAACTAGATGTATGAGCAAGCTGCAGGCTCTTTCTGTCAACTTGAGCATGCATTCTACCAAACGTGGTCACTCCTTTTCATGTCAGGCAAGTTGTTACCCTTCTGGCATTCTTTGCTCCACCTCACTAAGGAGGAAGAGATACTTCATCATATGGCCCCTAAGAGGACAGTAAGCTTATATATTGATTTGTACAAAGGACCATGGAGTCGACAATTAGCTATTTGTGAGTTTTCTGGCACAAAAAAGGGCAGGCAGAGCAAAACTAGACCTTCTCTCTAAGGACTGTTTTCTCCATAAAAATCTTCTATGCACTGGTGTAGAACCAGTCTTCAGAAGTCTTCTGGGCTCACTCCACCAGGGCCAAAGCTTCTAACGTTGTATTAGCAAACAAAGTGCCTATCCTGGACATTTGTCAAGCAGCTACCTGGGTGTCAGTATTCATGATCACGAAGCACTACTACCTTGACAGTCAGGTCCTTCAAGAGGGGCTTTTTGCCCACTCAGTCCTGCAGGACTTCCTGCTCTGAGTCAGTTCACACACTCACCACCTTGGGAGGTACTGCTAAGGTATCTATTCACAGGGTGAGGAATCTTTGATTAGAAGTACCTATCAGAAGAACAAGTTACTTACCTTCAGTAGTGATCTTTCTGATGTCTTATCGCAGATTCATCATGATCCTCCTATCTCCCAGTTCTGTGAACAAGACTATTTATACATATAAAAACATCCCAAAACTAGAGATCTGCACACTGATCATGCCAATTTGCTGATGGGCTATGTGTTGCAGACAGCCTAGAAAGCAACTGACGTCAGTGCAAATGCGTGGTGCCAGGGGCGGCTGGTAGCCTTTGAAAGTGGTAGGGCGAGTGAAGTGCCCCACCGCTTCCCAAAAACCTAAATTAAAATGCCCCTCCCTCCAAATGCCAAAAACAAACCAACCTCTCCCTCCAAAAGGCTAAATAAAAACAACCCCTCCACCTAACACCCCTAAATAAAACATAACCACTAATTTAATCACTACACTTACATGCATTACACATTTCTAATAAATAAAATGGTATTTACCCAGGGGCTCTACATCCTCCTCGGTGGCTTTCTGTCGTCTGATGCACAAAGGATGATCCCCTAACCAATCCAGACACTGCTCTTATGCTGCTAACCAGCATGAGAAAAGTGCCAGGATTAAATAAAGCGGGTTGGCTGAACGCTCCTTCATTCCCTGGAGGCCTGTGCTTGCTCTCCACCCAACTGTCTAAGTCAGCTGGGTGGAGAGCTTCAAAATGTGCATGTCACTTTGGGCAACGCAAGACAGCCGTCCAAAGTCGCATGCGCACTTTGAAGTGTCCAGTAAAGCCACTGCTCCAGTCCTTGATGCTGCCAATCTGCTGCAGAGGACACGCCCCCATTTCTCCAGGCTCGGGGCAAGCTACCGGATGCGACGTTCCTCAGTAAAAAAATTAAATTGCCATTTTATTTTTCACGTTTAGCGTGGCTCACAGCGGGCGACCCTCCCCTGCCGTCATGAAGAAACCGCTGCTGGGTGGCACTTATTTGTGGCTCCGCTTGTTAAATTCCGAAGTAGAAAGTCGTTATTGCAGAGATACTCAACTCCACCTACCGACACCCAGGAGTACTACTTTTGGATTTTTGTATCGAGTCTGACATCCTGGTAGATAGAGAATCGACCAGAAAGATTGTTACCGAAGGTAAGTAACTTGTTCATCTGAATATCTGCTACCCTGTCGCCCAGACATGGATGCAGACATTACAGAGAATTGGGAAAGAGAATGAGAATGTAAGAGCGCACGAAATCCACATGTGCTCCGTGCTAAACATATTTGGCGAAGGCATTGATTGCCGTGTGCTTTTTGAAAGGAGGTGCTAGAATGTAGAACTGTTGATAGAGTATGCAGAACAGCATGGTGAAATTCAGTGTTACCATTATTTTTCACAGCAGAAGCAAACTTACTCTCGTCCCAGAAAGGCAGGATTGGAAACTACAATCGACTCTAACAAACACATTCAAAGCAGATCCACGCTGCAGGATGCCGTGTCTAGAATGGGGCCATTGTGGCATGCTTGGGCGACGGCAGTCATACATTTAAACCGATTTTGACATGTTTTCTTTTATGACGTTATTGCCAGACCTTCTTAGATGTGTCCATGAACTTGATCTTTCGTCCTGAATTTTGGCTATTTGTCCTGAATTATTACTGCCTGTGCCCAGGGTTTGCCCCCAGGGCTGGTGGGGCGCTGTTCTTACTGGCGTGGTTGGTGAGGACCTGTGAGAGAGGCCCGCTCTTTATGACGCCTGCCTCTATGCCCTTTCTTAATGTCACTGTCCACTAATCTGGTTACTTCACGGGGTTGGGAATTCGAAGATTTTTGTCGGTACGTGAGAGAACCTTGCCCTACTATGCACACTATGATCTATTGTGTTGTGTTTGATGACGCGTGCGTTGTGCACGCGCCACGTAGGCCTAATGTCACCCTTCCTGTACATGTTCTCTCTGTCAGGGAGGCTTGCACTGTTTCTCCCATAATGCACTCTTGTTAGTGGAGCGTGGAACAAACATGACAACACAAAAGCTAAAGTTGACAGGGTTCTTCAGAGATGTTTTTCTACGTGCAATAGTTACTAATACCAAATCGTACCCTGTTCTATTTCAGGTGACTGGGGAAGACGCCTTGAAGGCAACGTCCCTGAAATCTCTCGGACTGACGGCAGGAAGCGGCAATATCCGGTCAGTGTGTGCCTGTGTGTGTGGAGGGGGCAGGGGTGGACTAGTTGAGACTCGTGATTTAAATCCTTTTAAATAGGACGTTATTGTCTACATTGCTTTGTGTGTGTCAAGTGCCTAAATAAAGCTCATCAAAGAGAGGAGTCTCACGAGCCGGTAATGGCTCCATGCTCTGTTTATCAGAAGCTGGTGTCCAGATGTGTTTCCAGCTGCAGCAGAATGTTGGCGCCGTGGGGATGCTTTTGGGGTTGCCAGACCTTCCTGATGTTGTCCATTGTCGCTGGGTTGCTCTTTTAGGACAGCAATGGGTGGGGCGCCTCACCATCTGGGAAGAATTCATATTGCGTGGGGCATCCTTCTCCCCATTAAATCTGTCCTATTCTCTGTTACTCCCATGTCTCCCTGGCGACAAATCATTCTTCCCCTATGTATCCCTTTCATTAACTGACGTGCTTCCTACTGAGGGAAGCAGATCGTTCTCCACTCTTTGTATTTCTTCTGGTTTTTAGGTCGAAGCCTACCAGACAGCACAGCTCTCTGGTTTGCCAACGACATCTTGGGGACATTCGGAAATCTTCCCTGGGAACGTACTCCGCCCATTGCTTACCATTGGCTTTATGGTTTGGAACTCACATTTGCTTGCTTTCTGGTTGCTGCCTCTATTTATTTTAGGCTGTCCAGTTTGAGATTGTCCCTTCCGATGCCCAAACTCTATTTACTGCATTCTTCCATCAGTACTTGATTTCTATAAACAGGCCTTTAAATCTTATTTTTATCTTGCCGTGCATTCAGAGCCCTAGGTCAAATGTCAGGGTCTTTTCTACCAGGGAGCTTGTTATTTACTTTTCTATCTCTGACTTTAAAGTGAGAGGATGTATGTGCCAAAAATGCTTGCTACTGCGGGTATGCTTGAGGAAGGCTGTGCGGTGTTATTTCTTTTTTTAGCACACAACTAAATTTTAATGTTTGTAAATGAACTTTGCAGACCTGTCAGAATATATCAAAAAGTAGAAATGGAGCAAATGGTTTCGTAATTCTGAAGTGTTGTGGAAACAAATATTTTAAAACAATCAAAACAATTCATTACACTAGGTGATTACATTTCCACAAATTATATTTTGTTCGCTGTATACTTTTATCAGTAAAACTGTATGTCTCTGCAAATGTAACGGTCATTTCAATTGAAGATATGTTGTCTGTAATGGCAGTTTTCTAACACACGGTGCATGCTTCATTTTGCTTCACTCTACTCTGCACCACTCCACGCCACTGTAGTCTACTTTGCACCATTCCACACCACTGTAGTGTGCTCTGTACCACTCCACTCTATCCCAAACTACTTTGCGCCACTGCACTCTGCGCAAATTCACTCTACACCACTTTACTCTAAACCAAGGCATTCTACACCACTGCATTCTATGCCAATCTACTCTACTCTGCAACACTTTAGGCCACTGCACTCTACGCCACTCTATTCTACTCTGCACCACTGTACTCTGCACCACTGCACTCTGCACCACTGCTCTCTACGTTACTCTACTTTGCACCACTGTACACCACTGCCCTCCACGTCAATGCACACAGGCCTCTCTTCTATATCCCACTGCATTCTACAACAGTCTACTCTGCAACACTGCACTCTCTGCCACTGAACTTTATGCCACTGAACTCTACGCTACATTTTCTACTCTGCACCAATCTATGGCAATGTACTCTACGCCTCTACACCACTACACTCTATGCCACTACCCTCTACGCTACTCTACAACACTGCACTCTCTGCCACTGAACACTAAGCCACTCTACTCTGCACCATTCTACTCTACTGCACTCTACACCAATGCACTGTATGCCACTACACTCTACTCTCCATCGCTCCATTCTACTCCGCTCCATTCTTCGACAATCTATTCTACGCCCTTTAATCTACTCTAAGCCACTGCACTCTACTCTGAAAAATCTACTCTACACCATTGCACTCTACGTCAAACCACTCTATGCCACTGGAATCTACCATGTGCCACTCCACCCCACTCTTTTCTGAGCAGCTGCACTCTTCACTACTTTACTCAAAACAAATACAGTCTATCCCAATCTACTCTACACCATTGCACTGTACGTCACCTTATGCTGCGCAATCTATGCCACTGCACTTTACACCAATGCACTCCACGCCACTGTACTCTGTGCCATTCTACTCTACACCTCTGTACACTATGTCACTTCACTCTATACCACTTCACTCTATACCACTACACTCTATGCCCCGCTAATCTACTGTGCACCACTGCACTCTATGACACTGCACCCTACGCCAGTGAACTCTAACTCACTCTACTATGCAGCACTGCACTCTCCACCACTCCAGTCTGTGCCACTCCACTCTGCGCTACTCCGTGCCAATCTTCTTCTGCACTGCACTCTACCCCAATGTACTCTACGCAACTACTCTGTGCCACTCCACTCTACCCTGCGCCACTTCATTTGACCGTATACTACTCCGCTCTACTCTGAAACAATCTACTCTACGCTACTAAACTCTATGCAACTTTACTCTGCATCACTCTATGCCACTCCACCCTGCACCACTCCACGCCACTTCACTCTATGCCACTGCATTCTACGCCACTCTTATCTGCACCACTCCACTCTACGCTGTGCTACTCTACTCTAAACCGTTGCACACTAAAGCCAATGCACTCAGTTCCACTTGACTCAAAACCAATGCACTCTATGCCTATGCACTCTACACCACTACACTCCATGCTACTACAGTTTACCTTGCATCACACCACTCTGTACCACTCCACTCTACTACGCACCACTCCATTCTATGCCACTTCACTCTTTTCCACTCTTCGACACTGCACTCCGTCACTGAACTCTTCTCTGCACCACGGTACTCTACTGCTCTCTACGCCAGTGTACTTATGCCACTACACTGTACCCAGCATCACTCCACTTGATGCCGCTTCATTCTATCCCAATTCACTCTAAGCCACTCTAATCAACTCTGCCACTGTATTCTGAAACAATCTCCTCTACGCCACTGCACTCTACGTCACTCCATTTTACTCTGCACCCCAGTACTCTATGCCATTGCTGTCTGCACCACGCCCCTCTGGGCCATTGCACTCTACCCCACTGCACTCTCCGCCTCTGAACTCAATTCCACTCTGCTCTGCACAACTGCGTTCTACACCACTGTATGCCACTCTACACAATTGTGCTCTGTGTCAGTGCACTCTGTGCCACTTGATTCTACTCCACGCCACTGCACTCCATGCCACTGCACTCTACTCTACACACTCAACTCTACGGCACTCTGCTGCACTCTATGCCAGAGCACTCTATGCCACTACACTCTGCATCACTCCACGCCACTCTAATCTATTCTGCTTTACTGCACTCCATGCCATAGAACTCTACACCAACCTATTCTATGCCACTCTACTCTACACCACTCTACACTACACCACTGCACTCTACCCTACACCACTCCATGCCACTTCACTCTACTCTGAAACAATCTACTCCTCACCACTGCACTCTACTCCACTGTAATCTACGTTCTGCACTCTCCTCTACTGTACTCAAAACCAATGCACTCTACACCAATCTACTCTGCACTACTGTACTCTAGTCTGACACTACACTTTACAATACTCCACTTTCACTTTGATGCCCTACTCAACTCTATGCCACTCCACTCAACAACACTCTACTCCACTCTATGCAACTGTACAACACTGCTCCATTCTACGTTTCACACATTTCCATCTATGCCACTTTACTCCGCTCTATTCTTTGACACACCACTACACCCTACTACACTCATTATTTATTTATTTATTTATTATAGAGTTTTGTATAGCGCGAACAAGACCCTTGGGTATCAGAGCGCTTAACATAGGAGAGGTAGAGGGTTAACATATATAAAAACAGTTAACATATATAAAACAGTTAAAGTACAACAACTATATATTCGTAACACGTGAGGCGTTCGCGTTAAAATATGCTATGGCTAAACTTGTAACTAAAACAGGTATATATAACAAATAACCAATATGAGGTAGCTCAGTATATGTTCGTATGGGGTGCTGTTCTCGTGATCTGTCACAATATCCATTAGTAGTGGCCTTTAGGTTGTTCTCATATCAGAGAATATGTGTTCCTTTTAGTATTGACTATGCTTCCCTTACTCGTGCCATACAAGCTCAGTACTAAGGCATTAGTCTATCAGAATCGTGAACAGTGATCTTCACTAGGTAATGTATCTATTCATCAGTAGGCTCTTCACTTCCCGCTTGAATGTTACCAGATTCTGGATCTTCCTGATATTTGGAGGGAGTGAGTTCCATATTCTGGGGGCAGCTCCTGAGAACGCTCTGTCATAGGTTTTTTTCTTTCGGAAGATGGCTGGCCGTAGTAGCAACTCCTTAGCACTCCTAGCTGGTCGGTTGCCTCCGGACAGTTGAACTTTCTTGGCTAGATACCTTGGTGTGTTGTCGTGTAGCGCTCTGTGTGTGATACATGCTATCTTCATTTGGATTCTGGCTTCATAAGGTAGCAAGTTTAAAGCTTTCAGGTGCGGGGATATATGATCATATTTCCTGGTTCCGGTGATAAGTCTTGCCGCCGCGTTAAGGCAGGCTTTTAGAGGTGCCGTAGACATTTTTGGTAAGCCAGCTAAGGTGGTGCAGCCATATTCAATCCTCGAGATAACTAAGGATTGGATTGCCAGTTTGAGGTCCGCCTCTGAGATGAATGGTTTCAATTTTCTTAAGTAGTTCAAGTGAAAGCGGGCACTTTTCGCCATTGAGTTAATGTGGGCTTTCATGTCAAGATTCTCGTCTAAGGTGATTCCTAGTGATTTAGCTGAGTTGACCAGGGTTGGGGTGCAGTTTAGCGCAGTCACGACTTTCGTCCATTCCTTTATTTCTGTATTGTTCCTTGGTGGTGAGATTAGTAGGAACTCTGTTTTATGTGCGTTCAGCTTCAGATGGTTTGTAGTTAACCATTGAAGTGCTATTTTTAGTGTCTCATTCATTAGCTCCAAGTCTTTTAGGGATGCGATCTTTAAGTATATTTGCGTGTCATCAGCATACATGTGATAGGATAATTGAGACTTTTGGAGAATTTCTGTGAGTGGTTCGACGTATAGGTTAAAAAGATCAGGGGATAGTCGATCCTTGAGGGATTCCTAATGAGATAGGGCATGGAAGTGAGATTGATTGGTTAACCAGGAAGCGCTGCGTTCTGTTCTGTAGAAAGGATTCAAACCATTTCAGCACAGTGCCCGACAATCCCATCCTGTCCCGTAGCCTGGTCAGTAATGCTTCATGATTTACCGTGTCGAATGCCGATGATAGGTCAAGGAGAATCAGTAAACATGCTTGATTTTGGTCAAGAGCCTGTAGCGCATCATCAATAATATGGAGGATCGCTGTTTCCGTGCTGTGCCCTGCTCTGAATCCTGATTGGCATTCATCTAGCAAGGAGAACTTGGTGATATGTTGGCTCAGTTGGTTCTGCACACATTTCTCAGTCAGCTTGGCCAGTAAAGGGATGTTGGTCACTGGGCGAAAATTGTTTGGATCTGATGCATCCGCTGTGGGTTTTTTGATTATGGGAACAACTTGACCTGTTTTTAGGCAGTCGGGGAGGATCCCTTGTGAAAGTGAAGCATTTATTATTTTGGTCCATATTGGAATGAGGATGTGGTTGATTTCTTTTACGCATTTTGCAGGCAGGGGGTCTTGGTAGTGGTTGTTTGGTTTGATTTCTGTGAGCATCTTGGCAATCATGTGCTGGTCGTACAGTTCGAATGATTCCCAACTTACCTTATTTTTTGCCTTAGTGCGATCCGTTGTGGAGTCGGAATCGTTGGTAAACCGAGGTTCGGTGGGAAGGTTCACCGCAGCGTTTCTAAGCTCTACTTCGAGTGATTTGGCCTTTTCGGTGAAAAATGTGGAAAATTCATCACAGCTTAGAGATGTTTTTGAGTTTTCTTGCACCGATTTGGCTAGTTTGTTTGATTGCTCCTTTAGGATTTCAAAGAGTTTTCGTGGTCTGTTTTTGGCATTATCCAATTCTGATCTTATGAATTCCTTTTTTGAGCTGATGATCTTTTTATTATATTGGTTTCTAATTTTTCTGAGTGCTTCCAGTTCAACGGATGACGGATGTTGCCTCCATTTCCTTTCAGCCATTCTCAATTTGCGTCTTTCTTCGTTTAGTGCTTCGCTAAACCACGGGTTTTTAGTCTTCTCTGAGATTCTTTTCAATTTTAATGGCATGGTGTTATTGACGATATTTTTGACAGTTGCTGTGTAGTGATCCGTCAGCTCCTTGACGTTCTCCAGGTTGTTGGGTGGCTTTAAGTCTCTTTCGCAGCTTTCGACCAGTAGCTCCATATTTGCTTCTTTTGTGTCTCGAGTCCATTTTTTGGCCTTAAAAGGTTGTCTGGTCCTGCCTTTTCTCACTGTGGGTATCACGAATGTTATGGCGTGATGATCAGACCAGTCACATGGCGTTATGGCACGGATTGATGCAACTTTGTTTCTTGAGATAATCCAGTCTAACGTCGCTCCTTTTGTGTGTGTGGGTAGTGTGCACGCTTGTGTGAGGTTTAGTTCAATGAGGAAACCTTTAAGCGTGTTGACCAGTTTGTCATTGCAGTCTTCCCAGTGAAGGTTGAAATCGCCTAGAAATATGTTATTGGCATCATTGTTAGAGTTGGCTGTTATGATCTCCATTAACTCTTCTGTAAACTTTGCGTTGTCTCCTGGTGGGTGGTAAAATGTATGCAAGTTACATGGTTGGTTGTTGGTTGATCTTATGTTAAGACCTAGATACTCACAGGATTCTAGCGGGTCGGCCTGAATTTGTTTGACCTCAATGTCAGATCGATGAATACAGGCTATCCCTCCCCCTAGCTTTATGTGTCTACCAAGTCTCAAAATGTTGAATTGGGGTGGTACTAAAAGATCCATGGTTGGGGATGAGGATTCCGTAAGCCATGTTTCTGTGAGGATTGCCAAGTCAATGTCCTTGTTGATGATGAGGTCTGCTATGTCCGATGCATGTTTGGTTGCCGATCGACTCATTTGCCCTTCCACTCCAGGACACTGTATGTCACTCTACTCTGTTACTCAACACTCTACTCCACTCCACTCTATGCTATTCCACTATCCTACACTACTCCACTATATGACAATATTCTCTGCCCAATGCCACTGTACTCTAAAACACTCTACTCCGCTCTGTGCAACACCCTCCAAGCTGCTCTACACCACTCCGCAACACTCTGACACTCTACTACACTCAACTCTACTCAAATGTACGCCCTTCCACTCTACGCCACTCTAGTTCTTCCAAGACACTCTGCAACACTCTACACCACTCCATGACACTCCACTTCACTCAATACCACTCAACTCTACTCTACCCAATCTCTACACTACCCCATAACACTCCACTCTACTCCACTTTACGATACTCCATAACACTGTACTCCACACCACACAATTTTCCTTTATCAATCAATCAATCATAGGCATTTATAGAGCGCTCTACTTACCCGGAGGGTCTCAAGGCGCTAGGGGGGGGGGGGGGGGGGGGGGGGTGCTGCTGCTACCCGAACAGCCAGGTCTTGAGCTTCTTCCTGAAGGCGAGGTGGTCTTGGGTCAGGCGCAGGTCGGGAGGGAGGGAGTTCCAGGTCTTGGCGGCCAGGTAGGAGAAGCACCTTCCTCCTGTTGTCGTTTTTCGGATGCGGGGGACGGCGGCGAGGGCGTGACTGGCTGATCGGAGGTGAGGTGTTGTTTGGGAGCGTAGAAGTTGATGCGGTTGTTGAGGTAGCTCGGGCCTTGGTCGTGAAGAGCTTTGTGTGCGTGGGTAAGGAGACGGAAGGTGATTCTCTTGTTGACCGGGAGCCAGTGCAGGTCTCTTAGGTGTCCGGAGATGTGGCTGTGTCGTGGGATGTCGAGGATGAGTCTGGCTGTGGCGTTCTGGATCCGTTGGAGTCTCTTCTGGAGCTTGGCGGTGGTTCCGGCGTAGAGGGCGTTGCCGTAGTCCAGTCGGCTGGTGACGAGTGCCTGGGTGACAGTCTTCCTGGTCTCGGTGGGGATCCACCGGAAGATCTTCCGTAGCATGCGCAGGGTGTTGAAGCATGACGAGGAGACGGCGTTGACTTGCTTGGTCATGGAGAGGGAGGAGTTCAGGATGAAGCCCAGGTTGCGTGCGTGGTATGTCGGTTTGGGTGCGGTGCCCAGGGCGGGGGGCCACCAGGAGTCGTCCCAGGCGGAGGGCGAGGATCCCAGGATGAGGACTTCCGTCTTGTCCGAGTTCAGCTTCAGGTGGCTGGTCGACATCCACTCGGCTACCTCTTTCATTCCTTCGTGAAGGTTGGCTCTTGCGGCGGCAGGGTTGTTGGTCAGGGAGAGGATCAGCTGGGTATCGTCGGCGTAGGAGATGATGTTGAGGTTGTGTTGGCATGCGATGGCCGCGAGGGGGCTCATGTAGACGTTGAAGAGGGTTGGGATCAGCGAGGATCCTTGAGGGACGCCGCAGATGACTTCGGTGGCCTCTGACTTGTACGGTGGTAGACGGACTCTCTGTGTTCTTCCGTCGAGGAAGGAGATGATCCATTCCAGCGCCTTCTCCTGGATTCCGACGTTGCTGAGGCGCTGCACTAGGGTGCGGTGGCAGACGGTGTCGAAGGCCGCGGAGAGGTCTAGTAGGATGAGGGCCGCTGTTTCTCCGTTGTCCATCAGGGTTCGGATGTCATCGGTGGCAGCGATGAGGGCGGTCTCGGTGCTGTGGTTGGCTCGGAAGCCAGACTGTGAGGGGTCGAGGGATCCGTTCGTCTCCAGGAAGGCGGCCAGCTGCTTGTTGACGGTCTTCTCGATGACTTTGGCTGGGAACGGGAGCAGCGAGATGGGGGGGTAATTCTTGAGTTCGGTGGGGTCCGCTGTTGGTTTCTTGAGTAGAGCGCTGAGTTCGGCATGCTTCCAGCTCTCAGGGAAGGTGGCGGTGGTGAAGGAGGTGTTGATGATGTCCCGCAGGTGGGGTGCGATGACGGCGTCGGCCTTGTTGAAGACGTGGTGAGGGCAGGGGTCGGTCGGAGATCCGGAGTGGATGGAGTTCATCATGCGGACGGTTTCTTCGGTGCAGATCGGAGTCCAGGCGCGGAGGGTGGTGGTGGGGGGCGGTGGTTTGGTTGAGTTGGACGTGGCGTTCGTCGGTTGGGTGTTGAAGCTGTTGTGTATGTCCGCGATCTTGTTGTGGAAGTAGGAGGCGAGGGAGTTGCAGAGTTCTTGGGATGGGGTGATGTCGTTGTTTCCGGCGTTGGGGTTGGAGAGCTCTTTCACGATGTTGAAGAGTTCCTTGCTGTTGTGTGCGTTGTTATCCAACCGGTCCTTGAATGCAGTTTTCTTGGTGTCGCGGATCAGTTGGTGATGCTTCCGGGTGGCAAGCTTGAGGGTGGTCATGTTGTCCGGTGTTGGCTCCCTTCTCCAGGCTTTCTCGAGGGCTCGGCAGTTCTTCTTGGAGCTCTTGAGTTCGTCGGTGAACCACGGGGTCTTCTTGCTGCCGGGTCTGCTGGGCGGGGTCCTCAGTGGGGCGAGTTCGTCCGCGCAGTTGCTGATCCACTTCGTGAGGTTGTCGGCGGCCTGGCTGGGGTTCGCTGAGCTGGCGGGAGGGTGCTGGCTCAGGGAAGCGGCGAGCTGGTCGGCTGTGATCTTGCTCCAGCTTCTGCGGGCGACCTCACTAACTTTTAGCCATGATGACCAACAGCCACACTGGTGTACAACATGGCTAAAGAATTGTCAAAGCCAATTGTTCTTGCATAGGCGAGACCTATTGGCTATGCCAAGGCTTGTTGCAATGTCTAGTTTGTAGAAATCCCTTGGTTTTGCGCATTATTTGTACTACTGACTCTGATGTTATGCATGTTGTTTTGTTGCTGGGAGCTGCTGAAAAAAAGTTTATGAAGTAAAGAAAATAAAAAAAACATAAACTAGGCTTATATTTCTTTTTACTTTCTCTTGCTCTTTTAGATTTTTCATCAAAAAGACCAGCCTCCTTTTAGCAGAAGGTGATCTGAGAAGCCCTCAGACCAACACCACCTCAGCAAAGAGTGATCATGGAAGACTTCAGGCCAGCACTCCTTCAGCACAGGGTGATCCAGGCAGACCTTTGTCTTGTACTATTACCCCCTCAGCGCAAGGTGGACCAGGAAGGATGCAGGATACAACCATTAGCACTTCAGCTCAAAGAGAATCATCAGGGCCCCAACCAGTCACCAGTGGCTCCTCTGCTCAGAGAGGACCAGGAGGTGGAGTGGAAGATACTGCCGAGTCAATAGTTGGAGGTGGAAGGACTGGTCCGGCTACTAAATCTTTAGTCTCTCAGCCTTACTCCGATTCCTTTCTAATTCAAAGAGGGGACCAGAACAGTGTTTCTTCGAAGGACCAGGTGACAAAAGCAAGTGCAGAATTCAATACTGTGGACGATGAGCTGCCATCTCAAAAGAAGATTCAACCATCCCAACTTCTGGAGGCTGCTCCACCTAAACCATTCATTCCTTTCTTGGGAGGAGGTCAGCGCTTAGGCAGCGCCTCAGGGGAGAGCTTGTCTTCAGTGAAAGGGATGCCAGTTCCAGTTAATTTGCCATCATCTCAATCAAGCCCTGGAGGGCCATCCAAGCCGAAAAAGATCAAATCTCTTTCCGAGCAGGAAGGTGGTTATCTGGTGAGTTTGGAGTATTGCATTTTGGCCTTTTTGCTCAGGTCACATGTAGTGTCTGTTCTTATCGGATTGATATCTGAAACCTCCTTTATCTAGTGAGATTAGAGTAAAGAGGGGATGTATGGGAAGTAGAGCCAGCGTACGGAACAGCCTAGTAGAAATGTAGTGGGTTCAAGCGAAGGACAGAGAAGATAAAATGAGGATAGAGGATGTTGGCAGGAAGACGTAATTGATCGAAATGAGCAAAGCAGCTAGGCTGGTGGCAAGGATGCTTGAAGTTTGAGATGAGGGCAGTGATGTTGGTGTGTCTGATCACAACACACCAACACTTGAAGTCCATCCTATGATCAGAGTGGACTTTAGCAGAAATGGGAAGTAAACCCATTATATCACCTGAAGTGTCAGAAGGGCTCTCAGACTGTTCAAAAGGCTTACGTAACACATATGACTTAGATGAGCCACCAAGCCTTCTCAATGACTGTTGGAGTGCTACCACTATTGGACATTAAGTGGACATTAAAAAGATGATCCCAGAAGGGCAAATAACGTTAGACACGCCTACTAGCCTGGCACACAAAAGATTTGAACCACTAAAACCCTTGCTGTGTGTTGCCTCTCTCTCATAACTGAGGACATTCTCTTCTCCAGAGTCCGTGTTTGGGCTTACATGCGGTGTTAATGGTGATTGAGTGTGCTATGAATGGTGCTTTCTACAGTGGTATGTTACATGCAGTGCCGAATAACGGTTCCCTGATTAGGATAGAGCCATTCCAGCTTCTTTTTTTTTGGGCAGCCCCTATTGTTGCACTTCAGAGAACACTTGTTATTTTAAGTTCTGTATGCTTCCTAGCTGCAATATAGACTCAGCTCACAGCCTTGCTGGAATACAGAATATTGATCAAGATGTGTTATGCTGCTTAGCAGGTTTACCTGAAAATACACAGTCTCCTGGGAATGTGTGTGAGCAACATCCATCTTTGACCTCCTACCTTTGTACACTGCCAGAAGTGTAAAAGAAATTGAAAGCCCACACTCAGGGAGTCTGCACTACTTCCTTGAGAACCTACCTTTTCTCTTCCAGGGGATCCTCATCAATAGTCATAAGCATTAGAATATTCCCGCCCATGCTCGGTACCCCGGAAACAATATATTATATGTGCCCCACATATATATACTCATTATTATTATGTTTGCACTTGTAAAGCGCGCTGCTACCCGGAGGTTTCCTGGCACTGTGCAACACTGGGGAACCCGTCCTGGCTTTCCCTGTGGGATGGTCCCTGCTGGGAGTCCCCAGGGTGGAGCCAGGCATCCCCGGCGTTGGGGGGGGAGGGGGGGGGGGGCGTTGTGGAGATTAGGCAAGCTAATGCCTAGAGTTGGCAAGTGTGACCCCAGATTAGAGTAGGCACCGAAGCGAGAATTATTAAGTCCGCTGACCCAAGTCCACGACCCTGCCGCGTCGAGAATAACCCTGGTCCCGGCCGACTTCTGCTCCCGGGTGTGCCGCCTCTAACTCGTGAGCCACACCACTCCACTACTACTCATATATATATGTATAAAAATAAGCAATTGCAGCCAAATAAACAGAAGAGCTTTCTGCATTAGAAACATGAGGAACAACACCAAAGATTGTTTAGAAACTGTTTTAATGCTTAGAAAGCAGTAGAAATTCTCATAACTCACTGGAAGCATAGAAAGCTCCCAGGCTGCATTGCAAACACACAGTCTAAAAAGACTGAAAAGCTAACCTGTAGCTTCATGTAATAAAAAACTGACACCGTGCCTTTAAGGCACTCATGACCCCCAGTATCCCATCATGCCTCAGGGGTGACAGTTGGGCAAGTTGTTCTTTCCAACTCCTTCAGGAAGGACCCTGGTAACAGAGCTCCACTCATTTCTGGCTTTTCTGACAGAAATTTGCTTACATTTTCTAACTTTTGGACTTACTTTGACTTTTAACACCTTGTCAAGTAAGGTTTCTGTCTTTTTAGACAGTTTTTGTGTGGCATTTTATTTTAAAATGCGTTCTCTTTTTGACAACTGTCCTTCTTGTGGCAACAAGAAGGCACAATCAGACAGTCATGATGTCTGTATACTTTGCTTGCCTGATCATCATGATCCTAAGGACTGTCCTCACTGCGAACGCCTGTCTGAGAGAACTCTCAAGGACAGAGAAAGAAACCGCATTTATGGACTGGCTCAAAGGTCCACCAGAGGAAGATCTCCAGTGAAGAAGGGCAGCAAGAGGGCTTCTAAAGGCAAGTCTTCACGTCCTTCAACTTCAACGTCAGGCTCGGCGTTGAAGAAACATCTACTGGTGAGTTTTCCTGCTGAAAAACGACGTCAACGGCGGGCTCGCCGTCGAAGAGAAGATCAGGATCGTCACCGACGTCGAGGATGCCAGCTCCGTTGGCGAAATCCCCTCCACCGTCGTCAACAAGGCGATGATCGGCGTCGAGGGAGGTCACGCCTCCGCCGTCGTCAACAGGGCGGCGATCGGCGTCGAGGCCAGTGACTCCTTCGCCGTCGTCAACCGGGCGGCGATCGGCCGTCGAGGACCAAGACCCCTCCGCCATCGTCAACCAGGCGACGTTCGGCATCGAGGACAAGGATCCCTCCGTCGTCGTCATCTCGATGTCGTTCGGAGTCGAGGACCAAGACACCTCTGCCATCGTCAACCCGGCGACGATCGGCGTCGAGGGGCGGCACACCTCCGCGGTCGCCATCTCGACAACGATCGGTGTCGAGAAGTGTAACTCCCCCGCCGACGTCAACAAGGCGACGTCCGGCGTCGAGGACCAAGACCCCTCCGCCGTCGACAACCAGGCGTCGATCGGCACTGAGGAGGCGATCTCCGTCGATGTCTCGTCGACGTTCGGCGTCGAGGACGTCCAGGGTTCCTCCGCCATCGTTACGTAAACACTCGACGTCGAGGGAGAAAGCTCCATGGTCGGCAAGTCATCGCCGTTCGACGTCGAGAGATCATCGTTCTTCGCATCACTCGCCGTCAAGACATCCAACGTCGGAAGTGATGGCTCCATGGAATGCCCTGGAGGCGATCGGCGTCGAGGGGAAGAGTTCCATCGTCGAGGCATGGCGATTCGGCGATGAGGCGTCAATCTTCACCGTCGAGAGCTGGATCGATGTCAAGGTACTCTGCAATTCTGGTTACGGAATCAGCTTCGCGTCACTCATCTTCCCAGTCTTCTGGTTCCTCCAGATCATCTGCAAACACCAGAAGTCCTGTCCGGAAATCTCCTCCACGTCGATCAGAGGTTTCTGCTCCTGGGGTGAGGCTGTCCCCTAGATGGAATGCGCCACTGCAAAATTGGCAGGACTCAGGGGCTACGGAACGCCTTCGGCAGTACGTCAGCCCGGAACATAGATCTCCGCTGCAAAGGCTGGTTGCTGAAGTAGACCGACTCAGTCCTCCCAGACAACAGGCAGCACGTTCACCTGAAAGGAGACCAGATAGATCTCGTTCTCCAAGAAGGGAGGAACGTCCAAGAAGATCTCGTTCTCCAAGAAGAGAGGATCGTCCAAGAAGATCTCGTTCTCCAAGGAGAGAGGAACGTTCCAGAAGGTCTTGTTCTCCAAGAATGGAAGAGCGTTCCAGAAGAATGGGCGAGAGGCGACACAGTTCCAATCGCAGGAGTAGAAGAACTCCTTCCACCTCTTCTACTTCCTCTACCCAATCTTCCACTAGGGATTACTCCCCTACTCTCACAGACAGCCCGATCTCCAGAATCTCTCCAGTGGACGACATCAATACCTATCTGGATGTCCTACAGAGAGGAGCGAAAAAATTAAATATTGAGATGTCTGTCCCACAAGTGGCTACCACAGTGTGAGACCTGGGGTCACCAGCTCTTAAGGGGGTAGCATGGCTCGAGCAGGAAGGCAGCCAGGGGTTTGCGTGTAAAGCAGTTACTTGACACACACATCCAATGAAACACACAGTGGCGCAATAATGGAGACCACACCAGTAGTTGTATTTGAAAGAATCAAGATCTTTTATATAGGCTTTCAAATAGAACGTTGCATTATTAATTCATCAGCATTTCATTGAGACATTTCATGAATCACGTTCAGGTTACATTTCCTATAAATGGATGAACATTTCATTAGAATATTAACCAGCTCATCTAGCAGTGAAACACCAGCTAACCCCGCCTGTCGTATCAAACTCTCTGACAGGTAACGGGGTAACTGTATTAACCTGGAGGATCCTACAAGAAGCAACTATAGTAATGCGTTTAAATATCACATCAAACCTCTCATGGACGCTTTTCCTTAAAGGTAATAAAACTTATCAGTCTAACAAAGAACTCCAAAGAACACAACCTTTAGTCATTTGTGACAAGCCTTTCTTCTTGTGAATTCCGGTCGGCTTGCGACCTAGATCAGATCATCAGAATACTATGGAAGCCCACCTCTGCAAGAAAATTCAGTACAGTGTAGTGAAACTCTCTCTCAATTCAGGCTTGTAAATATGGTGCTTTATGAACAATTCAGGCTTGTAAATACGGTGCACTATAACATTTCAGGCTTGTAAATACAGTGCACTATAAACATTTCAGGCTTGTAAATAAGGTAGAGGAGAACGTGTTTAACCCTCCAACCTCCAAACTTGGGAGGCACATTCAGAAAGGGGCCAACGGGGCCCAGTCTCAATCCACCCCGGGGGAGGGGCGACCTCGGGCCACACTCGGCCTACCGCCCTCCTCCCCGGGGGTTACCTGGTACCTTCCGCCCTCCGGGGCCCTCGCGTCGGCTGGAGAAGCTTCTGCCGGCTGGGGGGCCCTCTCGCCGCCTGGCGCGGTGCTCAGGGGATGCAGGCACCGGCGCTGGGGCAAGGCGGATCCGTGATGCGGGGCAAACGGGAGGGGGGTCTCAGGCTCCACCCCACAGCGCTTCACAGAGTCAAGTACTTTACAGCGCTTGGCAGAGTCAAGTACTTTACAGCGCTTGGCAGAGTCAATTACTTCACAGCGCTTGACAGAGTCAATTACTTCACAGCGCTTGACAAGGGCAATTACTTCACAGCGCTTCACAGAGCCAGTTACTTCACAGCGCTTGGCAGAGTCAATTACTTCACAGCGCTTGACAAGGGCAATTACTTCACAGCGCTTCACAGAGCCAGTTACTTCACAGTGCTTGGCAGAGTCAATTACTTCACAGCGCTTGACAAGGGGCATACAGGTCAGCCTAATAGTAGGCAGGGGATGCGCAGGGCAGCACAGTCCAGTACCTGATCCCAGAAAGCAGTCTTCTTGGCGCTTGGATGGCTCTGCGCCCTTGGTTGCTTGTTTCTTGAAGTTACTGGGGGGGTGATGAGTTGAAGGCTTGAAGAGTTTCCTCAGTCACTGCAGATGGACCCTGGGGTTCCCTACTACTGGGCCAGATCAGGGGGCTAGCTTAGGACACCTCACCCAGCTTAAGAGGCAGCACCTAAATGCTGTCACTCCCAGTAGCATAGGTTCCTCACTAGGCCCTCCCGCCTAAACTCCTGTGTGGGTTCCCTAGGTCAGTGATGCCCCAACTGACTAGAAAGTTTCCCTCCTTTTCCTTATAAAGTGTCAGTTGGCAGTGGCAGTTGGTGCCTCCCCTATTCTGGAAGGTTCCAGGAGCTTCCCTCATTCTAGCTATGGGCAGGCTGGCAGGCTGGTATGGCAACATTGTTTAAGGGTTCCAGCCAGCTCCTGGCTACTAGAGTGCGCCTATACAGACCACGCTGCAGTAGCAGGGGTCAGTGGCAGCCATGTTGGGGGTAGTCAAGCACCTGCATCTAGCATGGGTTTTAATATATCCCAGGGCATTTTAACCTCACAGGGCCTATACAATTATAGTACAAGGGGGGACATCTGGAATTAGGGGAAGCAAAAAGCGAAAAATTTCTGTGAAAAGGGCCAAGTCCAACACACAGTAATCTTTGAGACATTGCACCAAAAATCTTCTTCCCGACCGTTACTTCCTTAAGTCCCAGGAATCATGGAACCAGTCAAGAACATTTTCCTCACCCCTGCAACTATCGGAGCAGTGCCGGCTCGTATACAGAAGAAATACAAGCCTGCTGATTCGGACCCAGTCTTTGTCAAATCTGATCCACCAGCAGATTCAGTGATTGTGGCAGCGGCTCGAAAGACCCATGCAGTCGCTCCTTCATCTTCTGTCCCACCAGATAAGGACAGTAAGACACAGGACTCATGGGGTCGCAAAGTTTGTAATGCTGCCGCTTCTGCCCTGAAGGTATCCAGCGCGTCTGCACTGCTTGTAAGGCATGACAGAGCCTTATGGGACTCGATGGAGCGCTTCAAAGCAAAGCTCCCGAAGGAAGACCAAAAGGACTTTGAGAAAACATTAACGGAAGGCAGTCTGGTGGCAAACCAAATGATAAGCACCGCGTCGGACGGTGCAGTGTTGGCGGTGCACTCTTATTCACATGGAGTTTGCGCCAGAAGGTCTTCTTGGTTGCACTTAACAGGCCTTAAACCGGATGCTCAACAACGCATCTTGAATCTTCCTTTCTCTGGGTCCTCTCTCTTCAGGGAACACGCAGATGAGGAGATGACCCGGATGAAGACCGAACTGGACACGGTAAAAGCGGTCAGTTTGGAGAAGAAGAAAGAATTCAAACAACGCTTCAAATCCAACAAGGGCAGAGGGGCTCAACAGAGGGTTCAAACCCCTCAGTGGTCCCAGAACAAAAATCAGGGAAAAACCCACTTTCGAAGAGGCAAATCCAACAGGGGTAGAGAAGGTCATCAGCAGTCCTCGTCCACGACGAGAGGAGGGAAAGCATGAGCAGTGGCTTCCTCTAGCGCCATTACCCACTCCAGTGGGAGGAAGTGGTTCGCAACATCTGGCAGAATGGGTCCGCATCACAAAAGATCGTTGGGTGCTGAATATACTGCGCAATGGATATGCACTATGGAGAAGTGTGGCTCAATGGTTAGTGCGGCAGACCCTGATGCAGAGGTCTAGCCCGGGACCAGGGTTCAATTCCCCGCCTCGGTGTGTCTTGGTCTCAATAACTCCACGGACCTGATAATTCTCGCCTCTGTGCCTATTCCAATCATGGAGTCCCACTCTGCAACTCTGGGCAATAGCTTGCTTAATCTTCACAACGCCCCCCACAACGCTAAGGATGCCTGGCCTCCACCTTGGGGGTGCCCAGGAGTCGACGCCTCACAGGGAAAGCCAGGATGGGTTCCACAGCGGTATTCGTACAAGCGCCTTGAGACCCCTGCGGGTGAGTAGTGCGGTATACAAGTATCAATTTACATTACATTTACATTACATTACACAACGTTTCCGTGCGATCCCAAAGTTCATACCTCCGAAGAAGTCTCGCCCTTACCAACTAAACCTTTTCCAAAGAGAGGTCAAGTCTCTTCTTCAAAAAAGAGCCATCGAGGAGGTGCCTCCCTCTCAAAGGGGAAAAGGAGTCTACTCCAGATACTTTCTTGTCCCCAAAAAAGATCAGGAGGACAAGTTCAGACCCATCTTGGACCTTCGCCTTCTGAACAAGGTGGTGGTCAAAGAAAAGTTCTGCATGTTGGCTCTTCACTAAATATGTCCACATCTTCAATTAGGGGATTGGATGTAGTTGGTGGATCTGCAAGATGCATACTTTCATATTCCAATCGCCCTTCGCCATCGGAAGTACTTGAGATTCGTGGTAGGAAGCAAGCACTACCAGTACAAAGTGCTTCCATTCAGACTCAAGTCAGCACCACAAGTCTTCACCAAATGCATGGCAGTGGTTGCGGCTTATCTTCACAAGAAGGGGCTCTTCGTCTATCCATACCTGGACGACTGGCTCCTAAAAGGCTCATCTCCCCGACAGGTACTCAGCGACTTTCACCTGTGCCTACAGCAGTTACACAAACTAGGCCTCCATGTGAACATGGAGAAGTCTGTCCAACAACCAACCCAGAGCATCCACTACCTGGGGGCAGTTCTGGACACAAGTTTGGGAAAAGCGTTTCCTTCGGAGGAGAGTCTATCATCTATGAAGCAGAAGTGCAGGACTCTCCTCCAGTCTCGGAATCCCACAGTCAGGCAGGTAGCTTCCCTGCTGGGCTCCATGGCGGCCTGCATTTTTCTGATACCAAACGCCAGACTTAGAATGCGGCCTCTGCAGCAGGCTCTAGAAGACCAGTGGGACCAAGCGACAGGGAATTGGGAGGATCGGATCAGTCTGTCCCAGGCAGCGAGGACTTCCATCCTGTGGTGGACTCGCCCGCAGAATGTGTTGCTGGGTGTGCCGTTTCACCAACCTCTTCCGACACTGTCCGTGGTCACAGACGCTTCTCTAGAGGGCTGGGGAGCACACATGGGGTGCCTTCAAATTCAAGGTCGGTGGTCAACTCAACACCAAACCTACCACATCAACATGTTGGAGCTTCGGGCAGTTATCTGGCTCTCAAGGCTTTTCTTCCAGCTATAAACACCGACTCAGTCCTAGTTCAGACAGACAATACCACCACCATGTTCTATCTGAACAAACAAGGAGGCACACGATCTCGCCCTCTCTCCCTGGAGGCTCAGGCGATCTGGCACTGGCTTCTGGCTCCTGGCTCGGGGCCTATCAGTAGTGGCAGTGCACCTTCCAAGCGAATTAAACACCAAGGCAGACTCACTCAGCAGGCACTTCGAAGGTCAGCCAGACTGGGTGCTAAACGACGAAGTGGTAGAAGAGCTTTTTCGTTGTTGGGGTTGTCCAACCATAGACTTGTTTGCAGACGACGAAAAGGCAAAATGCCACGCCATCGCGTCCAGATTCCACCGACCACAGATGCAGGGGAATGCTCTCCTGATGGACTGGTCAGGAACATTTGCTTACGCGTTTCCGCCCCTGGCTCTGATTCCGAAGGTAGTGTCCAAGCTCCTCAGGTCGGACATGGAGATGATCTTGATAGCTCCGGATTGGCCACGGCAGTGGTGGTACCCGGACCTTCTGCATCTTTCTGTGTGTCCACACAGATGACTTTCTTGCAGACCGGACCTGTTGAGCAAGATGAATGAGAGGATACTGCATCCCAACCTCCCATCACTGAACCTGACATCATGGCTCCTGAAGTCCTGCAATATGGGCACCTGAACCTGCCTCCCTAATGTATGCACATTTTAAGAGAGGCTAAGAGACCTTCCACGAGAGTGTCTTATGCGTTCAAGTGGAAAAGGTTTTACTTATGGTGCAGGGATTGTCACCTAGATCCTACTAAAGGGCAGGAGGAGGTAATCCTTCCATACCTCCTTTCCTTGGCAACTTCTGGGTTGAAATATGTTTCCATTAGAGTGCATCTGTCAGCCATAGTACCGTACAGAAAATCACCTAACCATATTTCTTTCTTTCAGGTTCCGGTGGTCAAGGATTTCCTACAGGGGTTGAAAAAAGTCTATCCCCCTGTGCGAAATCCTTCTCCTCCTTGGGAATTGAACCTGGTTCTATCCAGGTTAATGTCACCTCCTTTCGAACCCATCCACAAGGCCTCTTTGCAACATCTCTCTTGGAAAGCAGCCTTTTTAGTGGCGATTACGTCAGTGCGCAGAGTAACTGAGATACAAGCGCTCTGTACAAAAGAACCATATACTGTTTTCCACCACAATAGAGTAGTCCTGAGAGCTCATCCATCCTTCTTGCCTAAGGTGGTTTCTGATTTTCATATAAATCAGTCCATTTCCCTTCCTTCGTTTTTTCCAAATCCTACGACCCCAGTTGAGCGGTCACTGCACTCCTTGGATCTTAAGAGAGTGCTCAAGTTCTATTTGGAAAAGACCAAGGGGATCAGGAAGATGGATCAACTGTTTGTGAACTATGGTTCAATGAGAACGGGCTTTCCAGCGGCTAAGAGATCCATCTCCAGATGGATTGTCTCCTGCATTAAATTGGCCTACCAGCTTGCAGGTAAACCTTTATTGAGGTCACCCAAAGCGCATTCTACTAGAGGGAAAGCGGCCACAGTAGCTTTCTTACATGACATTCCCATGTCAGAGATATGCAAGGCTGCAACCTGGAAATCAGTTCATACCTTTACGAGGCATTACTGTCTAGAATCTGATTCCAGGGCCGATACTCAAGTAGGGCAAGCCTACTTGAGCAATCTGTTTGGGTAGCCTATGGCCTGCTCAGGCTTGTTAATGAGATTACTGTCTTGTTATTCCTTTGCCCACAGGAATGAGGTGAGGCTTGCTATTCTATTCTAATGCTTATGACTATTGATGAGGATCCCCTGGAAGAGAAGGATTAGTTACTGTGGACTTGGGGAACGTGCGGACCGGAATAACAGGCGGGGAGGCCGAATATAGTGAGCTATGTCTCTGGTTTTATTGCAACAGATGGATGGAAATACAAAGTCACTGTGCCGTTAGGGATGGTGGATTTGGTTGATGACCCGGTTCGATGAGGAGGATCTTGGATCAGGTGTTGCTTCCCGCTTTTGCCTTTCGTCTCCTCGGGATGGCGCTGGGGCTCCACGGAGGCTTGAAGAAAGGGAGAGAAGCGCAAGGGCTTTAGTCCGTGTAACACAGTCGGAATGCTGCCACCTACACCCGGGTGTGAGACGGTAGGAAAAAGGACGGTGAGGGAGGGACGGAAATGGGTTGTGGATGAGACCAGGAAGAGACGGGAGGGAAGAGAGGTGCCCGGTGCTGGGTAGTGAATGGGCTCTATACAGCGTGCGTGAAACAGGGGATATTAATATATATACAGTGACTCGGTGCTCGTGAATTCTACGGTATTTACAACTATCTATATACAATTCTATGTACAGGGGCACTGAGAAAGGGTGACGTGTACTCACGTGCCCCGCCGCAACTCTCGTCCGAGTTGCGGCCGCTCTCCAGCTTCCTCCTGAGGACGCCACCAGTCCTCCGTCCAGACGTCCTCGTCTTCCTCCTCGCTTCGCTCTAGCCGTGTTGTGCCGCTCTCTGTCGGGGGTCCGTCGCTCTCCGCTGCCTCCTGCCACGAGTCGGTTGCTCCGAACGCCTTTCCTTTCTCCTCAGGGCTTTTTCTATCTTCCGGCTGGTCGACAGCTCGTCCACTTCCGGGGTCAGGGGCGAGTGCTTCCGGGTTGAAAGAGGTCGTCCTGTTTCCGCTTCCGGGCTCGCTGGTGAGGGTTTCCGGTTCTTCGCGTTCAGGGTTCGGCACCTGCAGGGGATGAGAAAGAGAGGGTGTCCTGGGTGACCGGGACGTTAACTGGCCAAGCGAGGGAGGCAGGAGTTCCCCGCTCGGACACCGCCGGAAAGAGGTAGGCGCAGCCTCCGTTCCACATCCCCTTTCCCTAGCTGTCTTTCTTGTAGGGGGGTTGGGAGGCGGATACCGGGAAAGATAGTCAGCATTGCCCTGTTGTAATCCTTTCCGGTGTAAGGTTTTAAACCTAAAGGGCTGTAGGGAAAGAAACCACCGGAGGACTCGGTCATTGTGGCCCCGGTTGCGGGCCATCCATTCCAGAGGGGCATGATCGGTGTATAGTATGAATTCACGCCCCTCGAGGTAGTACCTAAGACTTTCCACTGCCCACTTAATGGCTAGGGCCTCTTTTTCCACCACGGCATAATTTACTTCACGGGGAAAGAGTTTTCTGCTTAGGTATAGGATTGGCCGTTCGACCCCTGTCGGGTCTTTTTGGGAGAGCACGGCCCCCAAGCCTTGATCAGAGGCATCAGTCTGCAATATGAAAGGTTGTGTATAGTCCGGGCTGACTAACACTGGTTCCGAGACCAGGGACTGTTTCAGTTGCTCGAAGGAGTGTACTACCGCAGGTGAGGGATGTCTGAGTGCTTCTTCGGTTTTAGTGCTTTTCTTTAACAAATCGGTCAAAGGTGCTGCGGTTTGTGAGAAGTTCGGGATAAACCTCCGATAGTACCCCAGTAATCCAAGGAAGGCACGAAGTTCCTTCCTGGTTTGAGGGAAGGGTATGGTTTGAATGGCCTTGATTTTATTGTTCTGAGGCCGTATGAGTCCTTCCCCCAATAGGTATCCGAGATATTTCACACTCTGGGCTGCGAGGGTGGTCTTGGAGGGGTTGATGGTAAATCCCTTGTTCCCTAAAGAGGTCACTACAGCTCGTAAATGGTCTAAGTGCTGCTCCCAATTGTCACTATAAATGACAATGTCGTCTAGGTATGCCCCGGCGTATCTCATGTGTGGCTGTAGTACCAGGTTCATGGCTCGTTGGAAGGTGGCCGGGGCACCATGAAGCCCAAAGGGCATCACCTTGAACTGAAATAATCCCTCCGGGGTGGAAAAGGCCGTTTTGTGTTTGTCTGTCTCTTTCAGTGGGATCTGCCAGTAACCCTTGCAGAGGTCAAGGGTGCTTATGTACCTGGCTTTGCCTATGCGTTCCACCATTTCATCTACGCGTGGCAAGGGGTAGGTATCGAAGGCTGATATTTTATTTACTTCTCTGAAGTCTATACAAAATCTGGTGGATCCGTCTGGCTTGGGTACTAGAACAATCGGGGAATTCCAGCTGCTGCAGGATGGTTCTATGATGCCCATTTTCAGCATTAGATTTGTCTCCTCTTTAATGATAGCTCTACGAGCTTCGGGGATGCGGTAGGGCCTTTGTCTCACGGTTTTTCCCGGTTCCGTATTGATGGCATGTTCAACTACGGTGGAGTGACCGGGAAGGGAAGAGAATACGGTTTGTACCAAGGATAAGGCTCGCCTGAGATCCTGTTTGTTGGCTTCTGGGAGGTCAGGGTCAATGCATCCTTCAAAGGGGGGAACTATGGCATTGGACATGACAGGACGGGCTCCTTCCCACTTCTTCAAGAGGTTCACGTGATAGATCTGCGTGATCCCTCGGGTGGGTTCTGTCTCCACTTCATATGTTACAGGAGTCACGGCTCTTAGTACAGTGAAGGGACCCTGCCAGTGCCCTAGTAACTTGTGGTCGGAAGAAGGCAATAACAACAATACCAGATCACCAGGATTGAATTTCCGGGCTTTAGTTCCCTTGTCGTATTGACGTTTTTGGGTATCTTGAGCTGCTACCAGATTTTGTCTCACAATGACCCTTATCTGTTCCAAGTGGGTCTTTAGATTGTCCACGTATTCGGGTAGGGGTCGGGTTCTGTCTGGTTCGGCCTCCCAGGCTTCTTTAGCCATATCTAGAAGGGTCCGTGGGGCTCGCCCATACAACAACTCGTACGGTGAATAACCTGTGCTGCTTTGAGGCTTACACCTGATGGCGAACAGCGCCAGGGGAAGCATCTCCTCCCATCTTTTGCTTTCGAGGCCTAAAAGCTTCTTGAGGGTCGTTTTGAGAGTAGCATTGTATCGCTCTACCAACCCATCTGTCTGGGGGTGGTAGGCAGCTGTTCGTATTTGTTTGATGCCGAGGTGGGAGCAAACCTGGCGCATAAGGGAGGAAACAAAGGGTGTCCCCTGGTCCGTTAAAATCTCCCGGGGAAAACCTACTCTCGAGAATATGGATATGAGGGCCTTGGCTATTGTTTGGGTGGTGGGTTGTCGTAAGGGTACTGCCTCGGGGAAGCGGGTGGCATAGTCCACCAGTACCAGAGCATATCTACATCCTGATCTCGAGGGAAGCAAAGGCCCTATAATGTCCATGCCTACTCTGGTAAAAGGGACATCAATAATAGGAAGGGGTTGGAGAGGAACCCGGGGAGGACGGTATCGACTGTTCCGTTGGCAGACTGGGCATTCACGACAATACCGTTTGATTTCTCCGTGTACCCCGGGCCAATAAAACTTGTCTAGGATCGTGTGTCCGGTTTTTTCATCACTGAAATGACCTCCCAGTAAGTGGCTGTGGGCTAGGAATAGTACTTTCTCTCGAAACAACCCGGGGATAACCAGCTGGGTAGGTTGTTGGGGTCCTCCCTTTCTGTACAGGAGTCCGTTCTTCCGGAAAAAGTAAGGACCTACATGTAGGGGATCCTCTGCATCCAGAGCGCGGGCCCAAGCCTCCTGCAACACCGGGTCTTCCTGTTGGGTGGCGCGGAACTCTCTGTTGGTTTCCCAGGGATGTATCTCGACGTGGGCAGGACAGGCCACTGCAAAGTCCTTTCTTTCATTCCTTTTCTGCCTTTTGGTCTTGAATGGTTTGCTCGCTGGATGTTCCGGAGGGGGTTCACGGGAAAACGGGGCATCGGCCCACCACTTCTTCAGAGACTCGGTGGTGTCTTGAAGGAGATGGGGTAGTCCACTATAGTCGCTCCCCAATATTGCTTCTTCTGGGAGAGTGGGTATGAGGCCCACCGTGAGTAGACTACCCATATCCGAGGGGTGTTGGACATGTACCTGGGCGGTCGGATAGTTTTTGGTGTCGCCATGGACACATTTGATAGCGACGGTACCGGTGACCGGACCGACAGGGCGAGGTAGTTCTTGGGGTCTGATGACGCTTTGCCTACATCCAGTGTCGGCCAGTGCCATCATTTGGTGTCCTTCAATCCGCACTGGGCATCGAAACGGAGGTGGAGTATTTTCAGCGGTGAGGCACACATAGTTTCTTGCCATCCCTATCTCCATTGGCTCCTCCTTTTGAGGACATACGCGAGCAATATGTCCGTATCCACCACAATGATAACATTGGGGTCCAGGTGGGTGAGGCCGCGGCAAGACAGGATAAGGCAAGAGGGGAGCAGGCTCGGGTTTCCTGACCACTGGAGGAGGTCGTGGGAGCCGAGCATGGTACCCTGGAGGTATACGGGGATGGTGTTCATCCTTAGGGCGTTGGGACTCCTGGGCTCTGCTATATGCGCTGGCTATTTCTACAGCACTGGCGAGCGTTAAACGCGCATGTTGGCGTACCCACTTCGGGGTGGCAGGGTGCAGGGACGCCAGATACTGCTCGAGATATATTTTGGACAGAATGTCTTCCTTGGTGGCGGTAGCAGGTTTTAACCACCGATTGGCCAGATCTTGGATCCGAAAGGCTAGAGCTCTAGGGGTTTCCTGGGGTCCTTCTTTTGCCTGTCGTAGCCGAACCCTGTAGGCCTCGTCATCAATCCCCAGTCGTTCCAGGATGCAGGTCTTGATGTCGGCATAAGGTGTTTGTCCCTGGATGTTGGCTTGCTGGTAGGCGGCCTGTAGTTCACCCGTTAAGAGTGGTCCTAAGTAGTGGCCCCACCGGTCTTCGGGCCATGCAGCCGCCTGAGCTAGGCGCTCGAAGTTCGTGAAGAAATAGTCTGGATCCTCACCGGGTACGTATTTCTGTAACACGACTGAGGGTAGGGAGGTGGCGGGTCTTTGTTGCCCCATAACGGTTGTGAGCTTCTCGAGTGCTTGATCCTGCGCGGTGCCCTGGCCCTTCAGCACATCGTGCAGCTGACCGCGATCGTCTTCCGCCGTCTTGAGGAACCGCTCCATCATCTTTCCTAGTTGCTCCTGGCTTTCCGCCAGTTGTTTGACAGCGGCCTCCATGCCTCCGGGATATCCCACTTCTGACACCAACTGTGGACTTGGGGAACGTGCGGACCGGAATAACAGGCGGGGAGGCCGAATATAGTGAGCTATGTCTCTGGTTTTATTGCAACAGATGGATGGAAATACAAAGTCACTGTGCCGTTAGGGATGGTGGATTTGGTTGATGACCCGGTTCGATGAGGAGGATCTTGGATCAGGTGTTGCTTCCCGCTTTTGCCTTTCGTCTCCTCGGGATGGCGCTGGGGCTCCACGGAGGCTTGAAGAAAGGGAGAGAAGCGCAAGGGCTTTAGTCCGTGTAACACAGTCGGAATGCTGCCACCTACACCCGGGTGTGAGACGGTAGGAAAAAGGACGGTGAGGGAGGGACGGAAATGGGTTGTGGATGAGACCAGGAAGAGACGGGAGGGAAGAGAGGTGCCCGGTGCTGGGTAGTGAATGGGCTCTATACAGCGTGCGTGAAACAGGGGATATTAATATATATACAGTGACTCGGTGCTCGTGAATTCTACGGTATTTACAACTATCTATATACAATTCTATGTACAGGGGCACTGAGAAAGGGTGACGTGTACTCACGTGCCCCGCCGCAACTCTCGTCCGAGTTGCGGCCGCTCTCCAGCTTCCTCCTGAGGACGCCACCAGTCCTCCGTCCAGACGTCCTCGTCTTCCTCCTCGCTTCGCTCTAGCCGTGTTGTGCCGCTCTCTGTCGGGGGTCCGTCGCTCTCCGCTGCCTCCTGCCACGAGTCGGTTGCTCCGAACGCCTTTCCTTTCTCCTCAGGGCTTTTTCTATCTTCCGGCTGGTCGACAGCTCGTCCACTTCCGGGGTCAGGGGCGAGTGCTTCCGGGTTGAAAGAGGTCGTCCTGTTTCCGCTTCCGGGCTCGCTGGTGAGGGTTTCCGGTTCTTCGCGTTCAGGGTTCGGCACCTGCAGGGGATGAGAAAGAGAGGGTGTCCTGGGTGACCGGGACGTTAACTGGCCAAGCGAGGGAGGCAGGAGTTCCCCGCTCGGACACCGCCGGAAAGAGGTAGGCGCAGCCTCCGTTCCACAGTTACTTACCTGTAATCCTAGTTCTCTTCCAGGGGTATCCCCATCAAAGTCATAAGCAACCCTCCCGCCTCCCCGGCCAAAGGACATTCGTTGATGAGGAGATATTTGTTACTTGGTTTTTTCAGTCTCCGAAAAGAACAACTGACCCAACTGTCACCCCTGAGGCATGATGGGATACTGGGGGTCATGAGTGCCTTAAAGGCACTGTGTCAGTTTTTTATTACATGCAGCTACAGGTTAGCTTTTCAGTCTTTTTAGGTCTCGCTAGACCTATTGCTGCCAAGTTCCTTGTCAAGCGACCTAGATCTGGCCACGAGCGCCGATTACACATCGTGACCGCGCATGCCCCGCCCCCCAGCCGTGCACATCTTTTGCTCCACATTCACACTCACGGAAGCACACGCACACACATACATATACACACACACACACACATGCACACACGCGCGCACACACAGACACACACAGACACACACCCCCACTACTAAGCTCCACTTACCACATCAGCGCCTCAGCCGCCACTCCTGTCTTCTGCTGCCACCGCTCCTGCCCCGCCCCCCAGCCGTGCACATCTTTTGCTCCACATTCACACTCACGGAAGCACACGCACACACATACATATACACACATGCACACACGCGCGCACACACAGACACACACAGACACACACCCCCACTACTAAGCTCCACTTACCACATCAGCGCCTCAGCCGCCACTCCTGTCTTCTGCTGCCACCGCTCCTCTGGACCAGCCATCCACTCCGTGGGCGCATAAGACGGATGTCCCGCCCCACGACAGCCGTGAGCGTGCACATCCCGACACCGGAAGTTCGGGAGAGTGCACGCTCACGGCTTGTTCCTCTTGTTGAATTTATAATCGCATTCTGTCCTCTTCACCCAATCAATACATCCTGATCAGCCAATGCCCACTGACATCAGACAGATCTCCACACTGTCAGAGTGTGGGCTTTGAGAATTGTAGTGACGTCACAGCATTCATTGACGGACCCTTTCACTGAGACTAGCACACGGGCACGTGCACACACTCACCTCCTGGGGGCGCGCTGCTCTCCTCTACTGAGGTCGGCAAATCACTCATGGCCGCGCCGAAGGTGGACCTGAACAGCGGGAACAAAAAAGCCCTGCAGCTGCCTCCTGCCTCGGGAAGTAAAAGCGTAAAGAGGACAGCGGGGAGTGCCTCTTGGCGCCCAGCCCACTCACACAGGGAAGGCGAAAATCACAGTTATACGAGAGGGCGCTTTATTTGCAGACTTTGCCCAGCCCAGCCTGTTCTCTGCGAGAAATGGAAATAAATCTCACTGCGAAGTGCCTCTCAAGGCCGGCTGCATTCCTTCAGCGCCAGGGCAAGGTCAGTCCTCGAGTAGGCCCCAGGCGCATCTCACCCCGCCACGGGCCCAGAGCAGCTCGAGAACCGACTGCTTTTACTGAAAGTGCGTGACCTGAAGATTCCCATGTTCTCTTAAAATAGACGCCATTTATTTTACGCTACCGAAGAGACGGCTGCCAGGACTGCAGAGCAAGGGCGCACCTACAGTTGGTGCAGTGGCACCGGGCACCTTGAACCCTGCCAGTGCGGTATTTTACTATAAGAACAGCAGTTATAGTTGGAACAGTCTTTGGGATAAGTTTCTACTTTTTTGTGGTTTAATGACTGACTCGTGTACACTATACTTTAATGGTGCCACTAAGACTCTCCATAGGCCCCTAGAACCGCTGCAGTAAGGGACGTATAACTCTCATCCACCTTACAATAACACCAGAACCTTCGTAGCTTTTTTTTACGGACCTTGTATCTTTCCTCAACGCACTAAAGTGCCTAGAGCACCTAGGTAGAACGTGCGCTCCATGCACATATTTTATATATCCTCTATTTCCCCGTGTAGTTGTTATTGTCTGCTGCTAAGGGGAACTTTCACCTAGTTCACGTTTTATTCTCCAACATTACTTTGTGACCGGGGCTAAAAAGGATGTGCCTTCTTAATCGCGTTGTTTCTTTTTAACCATTAAATCTGCATGTAACTTTGTAGGTTATTTTGCTTGCTGCAAATCAGTGTGTGTTTTATATATTTTTTTGTTTTGTGCATAGGTTTAAATAGTCTTTGGGATTAACTTCTAATTTTTCATGGTTTAATGTGTATAATAGCTCTGGTAACAGCCCATAAACATCCTGTTGTTACTGGGGGCTTGTTCTCGCGTTTCAGCTAGTTTTAACAGAGCCTTTGAGGAATGCGCTTCCTCGAGATAAGCCCAACTCAGGAGGCGCTTTTGTTCAAAATTGTCTACCTATAGCTGCTAAAATTTGAGATTGCTATATGTGTCGTTTTCCCCCTACCAACTGTGTGAATATCGGGTTATCATTTATATATATTTCCAGATGTTGCCTAGTTTTGGTCCGCTAGGTATTATTATTTTGGATTACATTTTATTTTTATGCTATGCTCTTTTTGTATTTTGCTAAGCGGGTGATGTTCATGAAATGCAAAAAGTTACAGCCCCTGCCGATCAGTTGCATTCTTGGCCAAAACACACACTTTTTTTTATTAGAGCGGTTTAGTGTGAGCTGGCCGTCTTTTAAGAGATTACATTTAAACTTGCTGCTTG
The DNA here is from genome assembly GCF_964263255.1 of Lissotriton vulgaris. NCBI lineage: Eukaryota > Metazoa > Chordata > Amphibia > Caudata > Salamandridae > Lissotriton > Lissotriton vulgaris. Next base: position 837,507,363 of record NC_141695.1, read on the forward strand.
GTGTTAAAGCTGCACCCAGGTGCTCCTGAAATTGTATGCTTTATATGCACAAAAAAACAAATCACCTCAAAGTAGCTCCGTGGCTTTGTGTCCGTCTTTCTGGAGCTGCAGCTAAGTACTTCACAGGTTTTTAAAGTATAAACATTGTGTGAATTTACTCTCACATCAGTGCCGCAAGCCGGCAGAAAACAGTGACCAAATACCGTTTGCTTTGGATCAAGGTTATGCAGAGACTGCTGCACGACAAATAGCTCTGTGCTTCCTTAGCTCGGTTGTGCTTGAGTTGTCCCAAAACATGCAGCTCCCCTTTAAATGCACCCACCCTCTTGTGTGGTAGCGGTGTGAAGAATGCCCTGGGCAGTCACTCACTCCTGGGCTCTTAAATGCACATATTTTTATTGTCTATTATTTTGGGTTTGAACACTTTTATTTATTGTTTGTTTTTATTTTGTAAATATTTATTAGTATATGCTGTAAAATGCCAGTCTTTCCCCATAAAATAGCTATTGGTGTAGATATCTGAAGCTGCCCCATGTTAGATGCGAACACTTCATCCAGCCGTATCTTATATGCTAGGATACTTTAGAGTTACTGTACATGCTGCTAGAATGCTAGTGCATCTGCGCGCCACATTATTCAATACCGAAGGAGCCAGTATAGCCTTTCATCTTGAGCAGGTCGATAAGTAAAAACCAGCCCATCGATATCAAAAAGTAATTAAGCGGGCTCCATATATTTTACCGGCGCCACAAGCTTAGTCTTCCCTTCCCAACCCGGAGCTGTAAATGGTCCTTCTTGTACTCCCTTGGAGACCCTGCCGAGTCTGCTCTCTTCCTATGATACCAGCAGAGCCAGCATTCCTCACTTTTTTTCAGGAAGCCCAATACGACGGACAAACCTGGCAACCGCAATGGCCTTTAAATATTAGGCCCAAAGCACTGCCATTACCAGGCCCAAAGCAACACCATTATCTGGCCCAAAGCAACGCCATGTATTTTGCCCAAATGTCAATGTTAGTGCACACAAGCCTTGGTAGAGCAATAGCAGCAAGCGCTCTCCTCAGTGTGGCACACTTCTCTGCTGCACACTGTACTGTAGCGCACACTGTAAGCACAGATTTTATATTTCATCATTATTATTATGAGCCTGCACCTGTTTTAGGTCTCGCCTGTCGATGCGCATGCGCATCGAGCTTGCGAGACTATGGGGGCTTAAACACTCTTTAACCAACTTGCAAGGAATCGTGGCGATTCCTTGCAGTGCCCGTGAAATTTAAGCTCAATGCGCATGCGCATTGAGCTTAAAAGCGCGTGCACATGCCCCCAGCCGCCTGCCTTGCCCACTCTCTCTCTCACAGCCTCCCCCAGCTCCGCCCCCTCACTTCTTGGTTGCACGGCCGCTAGGCCGTGCCTCCCCTACTCTCCTCCCCCTCCTCCTCCTCCTCCTACTCTCCTCCCCACTCTCTCTCTCCCAGCCCAACCTTGTTCTATCTCACTTTTTCTCACCCAAGATGGCGCCCCTTGACGCCTAGTTTGCGGTATAGTGCACAATCACGATCGTGTATAGGCACGGACGGCACACACACACTGGTCATACCTCTGACTACCCACCGTCCCAATTATATCCGCCCTCTGATTCTCCGCCCAAAGTTCCCTAATTTGCCCCCCCCCCGACTACTAGCTGTAACCCTTGTACCCTACAACTGTTTTAAAGCGCTCTGATGCTACGTCCGCGCTATATGCAAACCCCCAAAAAATAACAAGCAAACCTCAGGTGAGAGCAAATGTAGCAACAAAGGTACAAAGAAAAGTGACGTCGCAATAGAATCCCACTATGACTTCACGGGAACTGGGTAATTCCCTTGTGCAGCACCTCCTCCTTTCTTTCCCCCGCACCCTACACATGGGTGAAAGGTCGTGCCGCGCTTCTGCTTCCGGTATGCTTTACTCCAACCGGATCCAGCTTCCTTCTTCTCAAAACTCATCGCGGCTAAGGTGGAACTCTAGCCTTGCCGCCACCACTTGAGTCTCCTCGTTCCCCGCCAGCGCCACCATGGGAGTCCCGGCCTTCTTCCGCTGGATCAGTCGCAAATACGCAACACTCGTTACGCACGCTGTGGAGGAGAAGGTGGGTCTGACCGCCTAGGGGAAGCCGCACGCTTTTGTTTTGCAAAAAAGGGAAAACGTGTGCTCATTGTCGACTGGTATTAATATTTCTTCAGTTGTAGGAGTTTTTCATTGTGTTCTTCTCTGAGGCTTGCTTATCTGTGCCTTTCTCCGAATTTTCAATGGTAGACTGCTATCGCTTGAGTTTGCACAGCTTCATGCCTGTGCTTAGTGCTCTGAGCCTGGTTATGTTTTGAACGCTAACGGGTCGGTTGGTGGACGACCTTCCAGCTGGGGGTTTAAAATAAACAGTTTAAGAGATTCCTATCTTCCTAGATTTATTTCTTCAGAGTGCATGTAGGAGATCACAAAACGTGCACCACGAGGGACATTGGTCAGTTCTTGAACTTTGCGATGTTAGTTGTGTCGCACACTCCTGGTCTCGGGATGTTTTTTTGGCACAGCAGTGTTACTGTAAATGACAAAGACGGCTTTGCCATTTGATTACTGCTATCGGTGAATCGACATTTGGTTAAAATAAAGGGCACGCTAAGTGTATATTTTTACGCATTTAACTGCAAAAGGGTTCAAACCCATTTGGCCATGACCATGCTGACCTACATCGATATACCAACCGCATTTATGGAATTTGATCTGGCAGCTGTGCAGCCACACTTGTGCCATGCAGTCACATGCCTGCGTATGAAACAGTTGTATGTGCAAGGCAAGATTCGGGCTACGTTTCATCCCAGAGCTTGAAATAGGCTGTAGAGTCGATCATGATGTAGATGGCTCATACTACTGTTAAGCTTGTCTGCCGCAGTGTCTCTGTGCTTTCCGTACAGGCTAGCTTCTGCCTCTTGCAGTGCTCACCAGCCAGAAGGCTGTGCTGAGCAGCCCCTTGTAGGGACGGGACAGAGATACCAATGCAGGTTCACAGAAGACGGTTTACCTATGTAATCTCACAGATGAGCTAAAAACGACCGAATGTGACAGCGGTGGGCTCACTACCGAGGCCTGACCCCAGACCTCAGTTGTCGATTGCTAACCCCATAGAGTGGCCGTGCAGTCCTATAGTCCAGTTGTGTGATGTACGTTGTGGAATGTCATTCAGGTTCATCGGCCATTGTCTGGGACAGTTCAGCGGGATGCAGACTAGTTATAGCTCAGCGTGTTGTACTCGTTTTGTTGTCATCACCAATATGCAACGTTATGTCACTGTATGCAAGAATACGTACATATGTATGTGGCCCCTCGGCCTGTAAGATGGCTAGAAATGCAATAACATTTGTTTTGAAAAAGAAACGACAGAATGGAATGCTATCTAGAGGAGTTCACAATGGTTGCAGTTCCCTGAGGTTAATTAAGAGTCAAGAGATATTTAGGACAGACTCCTCCTACATTAACCCCTAGTTCCCCAGCCTGCCTAGAGCAGCTCTTCACGCTCAGCCCTCTACCTACTCTCTCTCCCCTCACGACGCTCTTCCCGCTCCGCCCCCCTCCCCACTCTCTCTCCCAGCACACCTCCCCCTCGCTCCGCCCCTTGTTTAAACTTGAAAATACCTCCCGCCTCTCCTCCCCCTTCCTTCCCTCCCCCCGGCTTCTTCCCACCCTCCTCCCTTTGCCCCGAGGACATCACGAGAGCCGCTAACCCTCCTCCAGGAGCCAGCTGATGAGGGAGGAGACGCACAACTGCGGACCTCTCCTGCTGGCACACGAACAACGTCACCTTCTTCACTCTTCAGCACACCAGCCATATTTTTGGGGGACTAGCCAGAGTTGTTAAAGTTGAGCTATATGTACTGTGAAGCCAATGCAGACAGCGGCAAAGTGGCAAAGTGGCTTTGAACGAAACTCAAAACAAGTAACTCTCACTAGGGTCCGCAAGGCTTTAATGTCAAGAAAGAGTGCACGCTCTAAGAGCTGAAAAAATGGGACAACGTTTGCGTTCACTCAAATTCTGTGATGCTTCTATCCACAGCTCGAAAAGTTATTTATAAAGAAAGAGACATCTCTCACTTTCCTCTCGTTCCTGCCAGCTGTCACCTCCACATTCCATATCCTCCGTACTTTTAATTTTGAATCATTATGTTGCCCTCCTTCTCCGTAACTCATTCTTTCTCCCGACTTTTCTTCCCTTTACTCCTTTGTTATCTACTCCCAACGTACTTCTCTATTCTAATTTCATTTAATAGGTCGAGCCTGGTCAGCCCATGCACTGCTATGCAAGGTGTGCTGTATTGGAGTATGGACTTGAAGCCCTGCCCACTCTCTCCCCACCACCACATCCACCACCACATCCACCACCACCACATCTACCACATCCACCACCACTACATCCACCACCACCACATCCACCACCACATCCACCACATCCACCACCACCACCAACACATCCCATCCAGCACATCCACCACCACCACCACATCCACCACCACCACATCCACCACCACCACATCCACCACCACCATATCCACCACCACCATATCCACCACCACATCCACCACATCCACCACCACATCCACCACCACCACATCCACCACCACCACATCCACCACATCCACCACCACCACATCCACCACCACCACATCCACCACCTCCACATCCACCACTTCCACCACTTCCACATCCACCACTTCCACATCCACCACCTCCACATCCACCACCTCCACATCCACCACAACATCCACATCCACCACCACCACCACATCCACCACCACATCCACCACCACCACCACATCCACCACCATCTCCACATCCACCACCATCACCATCACCACCACATCCACATTCACCACCACATCCACAATCACCACCACATCCACCACCACATCCACCACCACCACATCCACCACCACCACATCCCCCAGATCCACCATCACCACATATATATGTGTGGCTCTGTGTGTGTGTAGGTGCAAATGCAATGTTCTTGGATTTTCGTCACAATAAAATACACTGGACATAATCTTCACAAAAGTTATTTACAAACGTTTACGCTATTGCCATTATAAATTACAATAACTTTTATTTAAGTATTAATTATTTACAAAATTAAAAGACATTGTTATTTGTAATATCAATACATCTAAGTCACGTAAATACAACACACATTGCATTACAAATGCTATAGGTGTCACATTTGCGAAAGTTAAAACTATTGACATTGTAACTGACAAAGCTATTAATTTTGCTATTTTTAAAACCAGCACAAATAAAAAAAAGTGTCATTTACAATACCAATCGCTCAAACTTTCCTAATGCGAGACCTATTGCATTTCCAATGCTTGTTAGACTGTGTGTTTGCAATGCAGCCTGGGAGCTTTCTATGCTTTCAGTGAGTTATAAGAATTTCTACTGCTTTCTAAGCATTAAAACAGTTTCTAAAAAATCTTTGGTGTTGTTTCTCATGTTTCTAAGGCAAATGTTCATGTATGGTGGAAACTCTTTACAGCATAATTCAGATTTTCTGTTTATTTGGCTGCAATTGCTTATATATATATATATATATATATATATATATATATATATATATATATATATATATTTATATATATATACATATATATATATATATATTTATATATATATGAGTTTATATATATATGTATATGAGTTTATATATGTGGGGCACATATAATATATTGTTTCCGGGGTCCCGCGCATGGGCTGGAATATTCTAATGCTTATGACTTTGATGAGGATACCCCTGGAAGAGAACTAGGATTACAGGTAAGTAACTAATCCTTGCTGACCATTCAATACAAGTCCTCCCCCCTTGTGTGAATAAAAGGCCCCTTTAATGGGGCCACAGGGAGACATGGGCAAGTGTATTGGTTGAGTTTGTTTGCTATTAGTGTCCTGGGGTCTGTCCTACTACCGCTCTGCAAAGTTGGAAAAGTACAACCCATTCTGCACTTGACTCTCAGGGTTGCAAGGGTAAGCAGTCAAAGACTTCTCAGGAATAGAGTATGAGGGGCACTAGCTGTGAACTCTGCAATCAACCAACGAATATATGACGTTACAATGCAAACAATTACAACGCATGCTTTTACAACGCAGTTTTTACATCACAACTACCATTATATCTCATGATTTTACAATGCATGACATTACAACGCATTTTTAAAAACTACCACTACAACGCATTCCATTACGATGCATACCATTACAACGGATAACATTACAACGCATAATACTTTTAGGGCAACAGTAGGGTAAGTTTTGGATAGTGTATGGGTAAAAATTACTATTCCCATCTACCCCAAAGCCCATACCCACCCTAAAACTAAAAAATCTTTATAACTTACCTTGTAATGGCATCCGTTGTAATGGCATGCGTTGTAATGGCATGGGTTGTAGTGACATGCGTTGTAATGGCATGCATTGTAATGGTATGCGATGTAAAGGCTGTTGCGTTGTAACAGCTGCGTTGTAAAAGCAGTGCGATGTAATGACTGCGTTGTAATGGATGTTTCCCTCAACCAACACACAGTAACTTGATGATCAGCTGAGTGTCTACTTGAAAAAGAAAGTTACTTTTAATCACAAAGAAATACTAAGTACTGCACTATCCATTTTATGAATACAGGGTGATACTCCTGATCACAATCCCACTGTGGGTGCTACAACCCTTTCTCTCCGTGCTGTCTCCCACCTGTGTGACCCTCTTTTATATAGTTCCCTAGTAAATTTTGGCAGGAGCATGAATTGGGCGCAAATTGGGCGCAAATGCAAATTACATTTTCTACAAGGTCAAATGTGAAACGAGTTGACTTCGTTCTTAGTCTCTTTGTAGTGTAAAGAAAACAGTCTCAGGTCCTCATTCTCACTTTTCTGGGGTGTGAGATTCTTGCAGCAGTTGCAGGGGAGGTTCAACTCATGTCTTCTGCATGTGTGGCCTCTCTAGGGATGAGGCAAATGCCACTTAGCGTGCCTTGTTGCAGTGATCCCAGGGTCTTTAGCAGTTTCAGACTTCCTCTAGGCCTATGTAGACAGAGCAAACAGTAAGGCAGTTGCAAGTTACTTCGGTCGGTGTACGGATCGTAAGGCAGTTGTGGCCCAACTTGGGGAGGGGCAGACAGATTGCAAGGCCGGGCAGTTGTAGCCCACCTCAGGGCAATGCAGAAGGATTGCACGGCAAAGCAGTTGTAGCTGGTCAACAAGAATGGCTGGGAAAGAACAGGGAACCCACTGTAGCAAGAGTCATGCCTGACTTTACTCTCTCTCTTGGTACACTCTCTCTGGATGCTTCGCAGGCCAGGAACACTTTGGACTTCTCCTCATGGGCAGTCTTTCCTCTGGTAGGGCCAGCTGTACGTTTTACCTCTTACAGCAGGTAGGCAGGCTTCTAGGCACCACAAGGCCCTAGATTCATGCAACATAAACATTACACCTGTAAGAGACTGGCTGTCAGACAGACACCATCCCTGGTCACACAGCAGTCCTTCGACTGCTCTGTGGAGCAGACACTTCCTTGGTCATGGAAACATGGGAATGGAACAAACTGTGGTTGTTTGGATTACATTTATATATACATTTTCGATAAAGGGGATGTGAATCCACTGTCTCAAACTTCAGAACCGATTTGAGTTAGTTCTCTTTTAAGAGTACCTTTTATGCTACTGTCCAAATCCGGCATTTGTGTTAAGTGATGCTTCTCAAAGCAGGTAGCTGATGGGGCCACCTCCAAGATGGAGCACCGGGAGCACCCAAACATGGGCACAATCAAGTGTGAGATATCTGCTCCTGGCTGTCATCCGCTTTCCTGAAGTAGTAGTCTGGCACAGACTAGAGTCGACCTGACCTAAAAGCTTCCTCGCCTTGAACCACATAAACTGCAGTCCCATCTCATCCCTCCCTTCAGTCAGTGCTCAGAAATAACTACAGCAGCACCTTGCTAACAAAACTTAATGGAATTTCTAAAGGTAGCACTGTCTCCATCCTTCTCCCTTCTGTATCTGATCTCCACCCCTGCCTCGGGAATGCACATCCACTTTTTGTAGAAGCTATCCTCATTCTCCATAGTTTGCCATTTCAAACCAGGGGCATCCAAATCAATGGATTCCACTGGCTTCAGTACTCAGACTCGCACAGAGTCCTACTACCACACATGTATTTCAGGCACACTACACACACAGACACACACACTACACACACACTACACACACTACACACACTACACACACACACTCACCTCACACACTCACACTCTTACACTCGTTCTCTCTCCCTCTCCCCCCACATTGTCAACAGCACATAAAAAGGTCTGGCCATTCTAAGCATTCACATAACGCAGTAGGCTGCCGCCACCACTTTTTGTGCAAAACATTATTCCTCTGTCCAATATGAAGGGCATCCTTGGTCAGCCACTCCAGGTTACAGGCCAGGTCCTGGACCTCTCATTGCCAGGGTCAGGCCTGGAATTCTGCCCACGTTCTACATTTGTGTAATGCAAGGGCCAAAATAAATGTCAGGCTACCAGATACAACCGTTGTTGGACTCTCTGCTGGGTTACATGTTTAGCATACAGGGGGCATTTCCATCCGAACAGTGAATGTTTTGGAAGAAAGCAAATGAAAATGTCTTTTACAATGACTGGTATAATTTGTGGACTTTGGACCTCAAAATTGATTTAGACCGATTTCCTGCTAGTGCAACAATTATTGAAAACCAATGCCTCTTTGAGTGTGTAGGTTGTGTGCGCCTGGACCACTTGAGTAGTAATAGTATTTTTGGCTTCTTAATCTGAAATAGGACGTTAAAAGTTGCCGTGTGCCCAAAGGATGTGCCGTGCTTTGGGCTGTGAAGGATGCCCTTTTGCTGTGTCATGTCCTAGATGAAGAGGAAGCTGCGCTTCCTGGTGTTTGAATAGGAACAAACCATCGACCACAAAGGGTAGACCGCAAAGCAGAGCAGACTGAAACGTACATGAAGGACATCTCTAGAAGTGAGCTGCCAAAGATGTATGAAAACCTTGCAGTACAGCCAGTCAGAACCAAACAGAAGATATTTGCTTTCTTTTTTCTTTCCTAAAGATTTGATTATATTATACAACTCTGCCACACTAGGCACAATCTTTACATACTCAATAGGTTACAGTTCACAATAGAATTTTAACTATTATCCATTGTACATGTACTTATAAATAGCTCAACAGTTTTCCGCCCACTGGCATTGTTCAACTTTATCATGTATTTCGTAATACTGGTAGATTTAATTTTGCTAGGAAGAAACAAATCTAGGGCATTCTGACCATGTCTATGATGCCTCCTATCCAATTAATTTAGCCATATAAGTCCACAGTGTTGTACAAAAGTCCCTTAGACGATATGGCAGAGTGGAAGCGTTGATTCTGGCCGTATACCCACACATTATCATGTGTTTAAGCCAGTCTAAGATGCTGTATCCTTTTTTCCACTGCAAGTCATTGCAACTTTGTGTCTTCCCAGCAGGATGGCCATTGCCAGCAATTTTCTATAACTCTTTGGGGCATCTTTTACATAACCCAATAAGACTACAGTCACAGTGATAACAAACGACTCTTGCATCATTATCTTAGTCTGCCCCACCACCTGTAACCAGAATCTAGGAACTCCAGGACAATTGCAGCAAGGGGCATAAAGTCTGCTTCCGGACTTGAGCATCCTCAGTAGTTAGAACTACGTGTTATATCACGTTTATGCCATGTTTAACCATAGACACTGGGGTATAATATACTCTATGTAAGTATTTATAGTGAATTAACCAATATTTACCACTGTGAGTGACCTCTATGGTTTGTCATAATAAACCACAACTGCCTGGTCTCGGGTTCAATGCTGTTTTTAATTTTCAGCAAATGTGAGCAATGTGGCGGAACGACTGCAGAATTTAGATCGAACGAACAAGCGGAATACCCAAACGCGGACGCAATCTCACTAAGGGAGACGCACCCAACTGTTAACGTAGAAGGAAAACCCATCCCTGCCTGTGCCCGCATTACGAACGAAGTGAAATTGATTTCATGACAACAGTTCGTGCGTGTGTATCCCACCATGAACTTCAAGGTCAGGAAATTGAATACATAGACGACATCGCGTCTTGGAAATATTCAGGTACCCAGGTTTGCCCTGAGGAAAAACCCGACCAACCATACCGGGTTTGGAAACACGTCGGCATTTCCAACGAGATCTACTTCTCGAATCCACTACAAGGCACTAAACAGAAAGGATGTCCCACAGTGCAGGACTCATTTGAACTCTCATAAAAAGATGCCTATAGTGTTTAACAGTCCTAAAATTACAAAAGGCATTATGGGAAAGGACTGAATTTCAAACAGCCTCTGGTGTACCTTTACATTAAGTTGGTGTATGCTAATGTTTGTAAATGTTTATGTAATTATTCATGTCATGATTGTTTCATGTGTAATTAATTCACGATTTATTATTTGAGTTTTTCTGTTATAATTTGATCTAAGGATGTGTTACAACCTCTTACTGAACTGTACAAAGTAAGAAAAATACAGAAAATAAGTGAAGTAACACTGAGTCTCATAATTTAATAATGAGCTCACATTTGCTGAAAATTAAAAACAGCATTGAACCCGAGACCAGGCAGTTGTGGTTTATTATTATGAATTTGTCCCGCCTGGTCCTGTAGGACAAAACCCCCTCCAGTAAATATAGCTCTATGGTTTGTCGGCAACAGTAGGGCCAGGGTCCATCTTTTACTTCAATGCCCAGGTCCTGAGCACATTGTAGCATAGTGTGTGCACCCTCCTGCGCATTGCTACATTAGAGATTCTTGTGATTAAGGTTTTGGGGTGGGGCTTGGACAACAAGAGACTGCAGTTCCGACCCTGCTGGCTCATCCGGTAACGATGGAAGCAGTTCTCTCATCACATTCCTTAAATTACAGTAAGTTAATGTTTCGTGTGAGGAATTGGTAGGTATTCCCAAGTACTCATGAAATTAAATACATTGTAGATTCAGAAAGAGCTCCCGTTGTTCTAAAGTCCTTCATATTCAATTCTTGTAGTAGTGCAGTGTTGATAGGTAATGTACAATTGAAGTTTGAGGGAGTAGATCACCGGAATCTCAAAATGTGAGTCCAGACTAGACCAAATCTACACCGCACATTTAAACGTGTAGATCTCACTATTGCGTCAGAATGCTTTTTGATCAAAGGCAGCCTGAATAGGCATTGGTGAGATTAGTCAACTTTCTGAGTCATAATGTGGGGCTTGTCTGCAGTTGCATATCCAGTGATGTGCAAACTAAACATGTGCCATTAGATAATAAGCCTCAAAATAGTAGTACTCGGCAAATGCCTTTAGGATCTCCGCCAACTCATACACTGTGTTTCCTGTTTTAGTTTGTCCTCAGTTCATTATTTACAGCCCATTGTTGTTTAGTCAGTGAAGCAGGTATGTTCTCCCTCCTTACATTTACTTGCCATTGTGTATTTACTCCTAAAGTAAAGCCTTAAAAACTCTTTAAGTTTAGTTTACATAGGGTCTAATGTAGTATGGACTGTTGTTTCATCGTAGCGTTTTTCTAAATATTGTATTTCCCCTTCTAGTTGTGCTAGCTTATTGCATACAGATTTTAAGATTCCCAAATACCTGCCCCAGATCACAGCTTTATATGACTCCCATAATGTCGCTATCATGTTCACCGAGCATCTGTTGAATTCAAAATAGGAATGTGTTGCTTCTCTAATGTTCTCCCTGAAATCTGGGTCTAACCTCCCTCTCCTTGCCAAAGCCACCGAAAAATATGTGCTTGCTCAACTCAACAACCACATTGAGAAATACAACTTGCACAACACCTTCCAGTCTGGGTTTAGGAAAGGCTGCAGTACTAAGACTGTGATAATGAACAATATAGATCTCTAGAAGATGGGCAGGCCTGCCTTCTGGACCTCTTGGTCGCCTTTAATACTGTCAACCATGACATCCTCCTAACCACCCTTTCACAGAGCACAGGCATCAATGGAACTGTCCTTCAGTGGTTCGCCTCTTTTCTAAACCGAGGATCACAGCTTATCAAACTCAACAACTCAACCTCATAATTAACATCTGAAAGAAACAGGTTAGTGTTAGATTCCTTACCTTAGATTATACCCAGGCGTCAGACTGGATCCGGAAAGTTTTGCGTAGCAGAACCCCTGCGCGTCGGTAGGCGTCGGCTGCCATCGGCGTCGTTGACGCCGGGATGACGTCGTCGGAGTACTTCGACGCCGCCCTTGCGCGCTGATGTCAGTTCTTCTTTTTTTCCCGCCAGCAAGCGCAGATCAAGGAAAAAGCAGTACTCCTTAGTCCCTTTTTTTTGATAACTTTTTTTTTATTGAGGAAAGAGAAAAGACACATTACAACATAATGCGTTATACCATACATTACATAGCCTGGCGGCACAAGTCCCAGCTCATATATATCACCAAACTAGGATATGACCCTCCAGTATCGCCTGTGGGACACTCCAGCCACATATGCATATTATTCGTCTTGCGAAAGCCGCGTCATTGGTGCATAATACCATCATCTTCTTTACAACATACAAACTAATCTCAACCTCTACGCCCCATCCCACCCCCACAACCCCAGCACCAATATAATATACCATATCTTGCGTTAAGGTAGTCCATCGCTCCCTGACATCATCTACGTCATGTTTAGGTATCTCCCGTTCCGTTCTACTGCCATCGAGCATCGCCCATCAGATATGTTCATTTTGAACATGCACATCCATTGCATAGGGCTCCTGAACGATAGCGCGCTATGGATGCAGGGCTCTGTAACCTAGAAACCACTGCTGCAGCCCTTAACGAGTACCGGAGGGCGCATCGCCCATGGGGATACATTCAGGGGCTCCATGGATCAGGAGCACTAGAGCGGTGCAAAGAAAAACAAAACTAAGGAAACTTACAAAAACTATAGGAACAACATCCCCCCCTCCCTCCCGCTAACTTGCGCAACATTCCATTGGGCTCACATCACTGCACAGTATAGGGTCATAGGACGTGCGTACAGAGGAAGCGCATACACAGATCCACTGAGCTACAGTCTCCCCGGGATCCGCCTACCCCCGATCTTCCCCGCCCGGACACCCTCACCCCCACCCAGTAAGTCCCCCTGGTCACTCCCCAGGGAGATCCGCAGGCTCAGCTGGGGAATCCAACTACAATCCCCTATAATTGGCCCACCTCTTCCATATTTTATAATGTTTGTGCGGATATCCACGTGCCTGAACGATGGGTTGCTCCAGTCCCATATTGAAATCAAGGCCATTTTTCCAAAGTGACAATGGTGTAGCCTGAACTTCCTTCCACTGACTTGCAATGTCTCGCTTAGCCAAGGTGAGCCCCAGAAGTAACAGGTGGCGCTTATAGACATTGCCCCCCACTCCCTCCATTACATGCAAAAAGGCAAGCTGGGGCGTCCGTGTGAGCTCCCACCCCAGACCTCCGCCAGGCAGGAGAACACCCCCTCCAGAACCGATCCAACCCAGGGCAAGACCACACAGTATGTAGGAACATGCCCTCCTCCCGACCACACTGAAGGCAGTCCGGGGAGGCCACCAGACCCCGCCCGCCACAGCCGGTCCCTCGTGAAATAGACCCAATGCAGGTACTTAAACTGTATTAGCCGGAGACGCATAGCTATTGCCGCCCCTCGCGGAGCAGCCAATGCCTCCCTCCAGTCTTCCTCCTCCAGGGCGCCTACGTCCGCCTCCCATGTCCTTCTCAGATCATCTAGGGCCGGTGCACTGTGAGTGACCAGCCATTGGTATATCTTAGTTATTTTCTTGGTCTCCAGGTCGCCCATGAAAACCTTAGCATCCAAGGGGCTAAACTCCGGAAATATGGCCACTCCCTCCAGGTAGGGGGACAGCATGTGCCGGAGCTGTAGGTAACAAACGAATTGTGTCTTTGGCATACTGAACTCCCTCTGGAGCTCCGCAAAGGACCGGAGAGTCCCCTGCCTGAGCACGTCACCCAGAGTCGAGACCCCAATAGCGTCCCATCCACCAAAGCACCGGAGGGCAGCCAGCTCCGGCAGGCACAACGGGGTTTCCCTGGTGAGGGTACCCCACCACCCCATGCGCTTCAATGATTGTCTCCATATGCGGAATATCAGTCTAGTGCCCGGTGGTAGCTCCTTTAACAAGGGCGTCGAGTACAGAATGGTATGTTGGGAGTGCGGGTCCATTAGGCCGCGTTCTAGCGCGTACGCCGGGTCCCTCCTGTCCCCGTACCACCAGTTGTTTAGTATCAGAAGGTGGGAGGCCTGATAATAGGACAAGATATCTGAGGGAGCCAGCCCTCCGCAGTAGGTGGAAAGGAAGCACTTACGGATTGCTACGCGGACCGCTCCCCCCACCCAGAGGAACCGCCCCAACGCAGAATTAACCTGCTGGAACCATTTGGGCGCAATCGAGTATGGAAGATTCTGGAGCTGACATAACAACCGGGGGAGTGCAACCATTTTAAAAATAGCCGAGCGGCCGTAGATGGTAAGAGGCATACGCGACCAGAGTTTCATGTCGGCTCAAGCCCGCTTCCACAGTGGTGCAAGGTTTTTCTCCCACACCACCGCCGGTAAGGAACACCCCCAGATATCGGAGGCCGCCATCAGCCCGTTGCAGAGCAGAGGCCCAGGAGCCCACCGGCCCGGGATCTCCCAGTATCCACAGGGTGGACTTCTGGGGATTCATGTACAATCCAGAGGATTCCCCAAAGATGCGCATGATCTCCAGGATTCTCAGACCCGATTTGTCCAAGTCCGTAAAAAAGAAAAGAACATCATCGGTGTACAGCGCGATCCTATCCGAAATCCCGGGTGTCCACTCCAGGCCCTTCAGCTGCGCATCCATACGCACCCAAGCCGCGAGTGGCTCCATCGCCAGAGCGAAAATGTAGGGCGATAGAGGGCAGCCCTGACCGGTTCCGCAACGCACAGAGAAGCTCCGCGATGTAGCCCCGGCCACCCGGACCGATGCTGTCGAATCAGTATACAACAGGTGTATATAGGACAGAAAACGGGAGCCCAAGTTCAGTCTGCGCAAGAGGGCGAACAGGTAAACCCAGCTTAGGGAATTAAAAGCTCGATCCATGTCAGCAAGCAATAAGGCCACAGAAACCTCCAGCTGCCTCGCCATCGCCAGCGCCACATAAGCCCTCCGAATATTGTGCCGGGTTGCCCGCTGGAGCATGAAACCGGCCTGGTCCGGATGCACTAAGGTCGTTATGTGCGGTAGGAGGCGGTTCTCCATGGCCTTAACCAGGACCTTGGCCTCGACGTTCAGTAAGGAGATTGGACGGTATGAGGCGTGTTGTTCCGGCGGTCTGCCCGGCTTCTGGAAGATAACTACCTCCGCATGTCTCCAGTCAGGGGGAAGCCTGCCCGCCTCTCTAGATTCCTCGACCACGGCTCGATAATGTGTAGCCAGCTGGAGAAAATACCGCTTGAAGAATTCGCTGGGGAACCCGTTTGGGCCTGGAGCCTTCCCGGTGTTCAGCTCCCCCAAAGCCCCACTCAACTCTTCATCTGACAGGGGGAGATCTAGTAACTGCCGTGTCTCATCCGAGACCGCCTTGGGCGGAAGGTCCGCTATGAACTTATCCACCCACTCCTCCGCCAGGCCCTCCTGGGGGGTGTAGAGGGCCGCATAATAAGTAGCGAAACTATTGGTGATAGCCTGAAGGCCCGCTAGCGGCGCCCCACCAACATCAAGGACCCCCGGAAGGACCTGTGGACAGAAAGTGCCCTGGCAGAGCCTATGCAACATTTTGCTGGACTTGTCTCCCCACTGGGAGATCCGACTTTGCATGGCCAGCCATGCTTGCCTCGCCTCGTCCAACAGGAGGGAGGCGTAAGACTGCTGCGCCTGCATCAGGCATCTCACCCCTCTACCCCCATCTGCCTCCCCACTCTGGCGTTCCAGATGCACTATCTCCGCTTCTGCCTTGACTAGTTCCTCCCGATGCTGCCGCCGAGCCTCCGTGCACCAGGCTATATCTACCCCCCGAAGGGTAGGCTTCATCGCCTCCCAAACCGCTGTCACTCCCGAAACTGAGCCTACATTCGCGACCAGGAAGTCCGCAATCGCCTTCCTCATTTGATTGTCGTATTTGTCATTGAGTAGATGCCAGGCCGATAAGAGCCAACGAAACGGTGACCGCCTCCCATCCAACTGCAGCACCACATATATGGCCGAATGATCAGAGAGCCCTCGTGAATGAATACCCGCAGACACCACCCTCGGCGCCACCCCTCTAGGGACAAAGAGGTAATCCAATCTGGAAAAGGATGCATTCACTGACGAAACATAGGTGTACCCACTCTCATTGCCATGGTGAAGGCGCCACGTATCCACCCAATCAAGGCTGGAGGCCAGGGAATGCAACCTCGTGGGCTGGGGGCCGCCTTGATACCCACCCGTCCAGCGCCTGTCTCGGGAAAGGTCCATAACATTGTTCCAGTCCCCCCCTATGGCGGAGATCCCCTCTTGGATATCAGCCCACACTGCCAACAATTTTTCAACCAGGTGCCATTGCAGGGGAGGGGGGGCGTAAACGCTGCCAAAGACCACCGGGGCCTGTCCAATGGTTCCCCGAACAAAGACATAGCGCCCCTGACCATCCGCCCACTGCTGTACATGTACATAAGGGAACCTGTGGTGTATCAAAATAGAAACCCCCTGGACCCCTGAGTAAAACCAGCATGGAAAATATATTAATAACCATAGCGCTGCAAACACAAAACCTTTGAGCCCAGCAAGTGGGTCTCCTGCAGTAGCAGGACATCCGCACCGACCCTCTTGGCCTGTCGCAGCACCGCTCCCCATTTATTCTTATCGAGGAGCTCCCGAACATTCCAGCTGACAACACATAGTGTACCCAGGGGACCAGAAGCCATCAGTCGTCCACTATCCACTCAGATACACACACTCCCTCCACCTCATCCCGCAGACCCATAAAAGAGGAAACCCTCCAACCGGTACCCAGTGTGAATGCGCGCCTCAACACCTTAACAAAACAACCCCAACCCCCAACAAACCCCCCACCCCATACTTCAAGGAACTCTGAAGTATCTGTTGCGGCGAGACAGGGACCAAGCCCCCAACAGGGGGACCCGGGCCTGCCCCACCAATGGATCCCTAACTTACCACCCCTAACAATCCCACTTGCTGCCTACGGGTGTAGAGTCAGTAGGGTAGGAGCCCATCTCGGAGCTCCCTCAGACATTGTAAATCAACTATCCCATCATGTCCACTCAGGAGGCCCCATCCATCCGATGACTGTCCGCCAGGGCTGAGGCACCAGTGTCCTGCTGCTGTGATCCCTCGTCTGCCACCAACACTGGACTGCAGGACAACGACCGCCGCTCGGAACGAGATCGTACGGTGCCGCGCCTACGCTACCTATGTGAGCCCCTCCACAGCCCTTCACTCAAGGAGGAGTCTGAGTACATGCCTGGTGGAGAGTGAGGCCGCACCCGCACTGTTTTGTCGGTTCACTTGAAGACGTCTTCCGGAGTATCAAAGAACATGGTGCCGGACTGGAACACCACACGTAGGGGCGCTGGGAAGAGTAGGGCGTACTGCAATTTAAGCTCCCATAGCCGGGCCTCGGCCGCCTGGAAGGACTGGCGCCGCTGCTGCACCAGGCGCGTGTAGTCGGGGAATACCATGATGCGATGGTTGTCGTATAGCAAGGGTTCCTTGGCCCGGTCCTGCACCAGGTTTGTGTCTCGGTCAAGATAGTTCAGGAGCTTCGCAATGACTGGGCGAGGTCGGGCTCGTCACTTTTTGACTAACTTTTTCGATCTTTTTGATCTGTTTTCGAGTCGTAAGACTCTCGGTGCCGGTAGGGATGCCCGGGTTCAAGCCCTGTGCCGATTGCAACTGACTGATGTTGGTGACCGACCCCCATTGCCGGTGCCTGTATTGCCTTGGGACCGACCATGGTGACAAGTCATGCCCCGACTGCCGGGCCTTGACGTCGAAGGCTAGGCGGGAGCGGTCCCAAAGGCGCCTCGAGCTCCGGCAGTCGGCCCGCGTCGTTCCAGGTCGAGGAGGAGGTCGAAGGACCGGTCGCGGGGCCACAGTCATCGAAGCTCGGCGAGTCGTCACCATTCGTCGGGCTCCAAGTCCTCAGGTAAGATGCACAAGAAGTCGAAGAGACGACATCGCTCTTCCGACTCCCCCCGACGCTCGCGCGATGCGGCCGGGGGTTCGGGCGACACCGCCCACGTGGCTCCGCCGGAGCCGCAGGTGCCACTGCCAGTTCCATACCCGCCGGTCCCTAGGCTGAACGCGACGCCGGAGGTGATCGATGCCTTCCTCATGGGCATGCGGTTGCTCTCTCCTCCGTCTGGTCCCTCTCTGGCACCTTCGGGCCCCACGGCACCGATTGGGAGCCCAAGCGGGCCGGGTGCTTTGGTGCCGTCGGGTGCTTCGGCCCCGGCGCCGTCAACGACTGCGGTCCCGACGCCGCAGGGCCCCACCGGTTCCGGATCCGGGTCGCCTCTGGACTACCTCACGACCCCTCCGCCGGCGCAGACTCCCAGGGTGTCGCTCCCGACGCCGTCCTGGACGACGTCGTCCTGGACGACGTCGTCCCCGATCCACCCCCCTCGATCCGGTTCCGCCGTCGGAACGGCGTCACTCGACGCCGCATTCGACGCCGAGAGAAGAGCAATTCTTCTACGATCCAGCCCCATCCTTTGTACACTACCAGGAGATGGAGGACAAGGGTGATTGGGAGGGGTCTGAGGACCCTCTGGCACGGGAGTGCCAGTCATTTCAGGACTGGGCAGGTGAGCTAGGGAAGGCCAGTGGTTTGGACACTTCGCCCGACACTGGTTTTGTCTCCCCTCCTACCGTGGCTACGGAGGAGGGGGCTGCCTACAGTGTGGTGTTGACGAGGGCAGCCAAGGCCTTCGCTCTTGAGTTCCTCGTCGCGGCCGTGAGGACTAACCTCCTCACTGATGTCCTCAAACCGGAGCCTCTACTGCCATTCATTGAGGCCCTTATCGACATTCTATTTGGCACTTGGTGTTAGAAGTTGGCCTGATATATGATGCTCACTAGTTCTAGTGATCACCTTGTATCAGTCCAAACAACCCTTATGGTGATTGGTTGTAAGTCAACCTTATAGACCAGCTATCCTAATGGTAGCATGGACAAAGCAGTCTTAGGCTAAACTCTTTTGGCATTTGAAACCAGCTGTTTTACCACAAATAACCCCTTGAATACCAAGTGAAAGGACACCACACAGGTTGTTATGAAAATAAACAAGTATTTATTAACTAACATACACCTCTGAACTCTTTATGAGATCAGAGGGCTAAGCACATGACAATCTCTTAGGAAAAAATACGTTCAAGTTGCACAATTTACAATGGTGCCCTAGGGGCACGACAAACCATATACTAAGTAAGTGGAATGTGAAAGTCGATAAAAGGAATGGAGCTGTCCAGAGGCTGTAGGATCGCTGGGACCACGCTATACTAACTCTAGGTAGGTAATAGGAGGCCCACGGAACGCGTGTGCAGAGTGTGAACTCACATGCGAGATGCGTACAAACGTCTATGGACAGTACAGTTTAAGAAAAAGGTGAGTACGGACAATCCTGACTAGGTAGAACTAAAACGACTGTGGAACTGGACACAAGGAGAGTCAAGCTACCCTTGAGCACCGAAATGCTCGTGTTACCTCACCCACAGGCTGCGGGTGCATAGGTGCCAAGTCGTGTCGGGTTCCGGCGTTGAAGTCTATGGAGCCTGGAAGAAAAGATGCTGCAGGCGGTCAGGAAGAAGATGTCCGGTGTGATCCAAGGGTGGATCAGTGGAGAGAAGAACCTGAAAGCAGAGGGGACAATGTTCAAAGTCACTAGCCAGTGACTGGAGTGGAACCAGGAGTGGAACCAGATGTCGTTGTCGCGATCAGGTGAAGGTGGACGCTTGTTTCTGCAGCCACGTGGACCAGGTGGTGTCTTCGACGACCAGGATGGAGGCACGAGCTGTCCCACGCAGGCTCTCGCTGTCGGCGGTGTCGGCTTCGGATTCAGAGTCAACAGGCCTTGGCAAAGGCAACCCACTTGGTGGGTGGAAACGGCATCTGGAGGACCAGGAGGGTCCGGGGTGCTCCTCTTTTGGAAGGGAGCAAGGGCCAGTCTGGAGCAACCAGACCAGCAGTGAAGATTTCGCAGTTCGTCGTCTAGGAGGCCACTAGCCAGCCGGCAAGTGACCAGACAACGCGTCGAGCAGCAAACAGGCAGAAGGGCCCCACGCAGATCTCGTGGATGCTGGAGGGCTGGTCTTCGGTGCAGGAGCTGCTCGGGGTCGGGGCTTCTCAGTCCCCAAAGCACTTGGACGAGGATACCTCTGAAGTCGTGCTGGAGCGAAGTGCTGCTTCTTTCAAGATGGCCGGTCCCACGTGTCTCGTCGCACCCACGGATCTCAGCTGAGCTGCAGATGTAGGTAGAGGTCGGAGAGGTCTGGGAATCCGGGTCTCGTCGGGCTCTGAAGTCTGGATCCTTGCAGGAAGACGACAAAGGGAAGCCGCTGGACGCTGATGGTGCCTGCTTGTGCACGGTGGACACTCCTTGCCCACAAGGGAGATTTCTTCAGTCTTCTGTGGAGCAGAATGTCGAAGTCCAGAGTTTCTTCTTGTAAAGTTGTTCAGGATAATCTAATCTGGAATGGGACCAGCTCCTACCTTTATCCAGCTAAAGGGGGCTGTACTACGACTAGGTCCCTCCTCTGGGTGGGACCAGGAAGGGGGGTGGTTACACCCCCTATCCTTTGTTCGGTCTTGCGCCAGCTCTGGGGCTGGAGTGCCCCAGGAACTGGTTTAGACCGGTGTATGTACAGGGACACCTTGTGTGCGCCAGGCATGTCTCATTCCTTTCAGCCCTGTCCTACCTAATACACAAAATCCTGTCTGGGGTGGTGCTAGCACCTCCCAAGGCAGGAAACCCTTTGTCCAAGCCTCCCTCGCTGGAAGGACCCCCAGCAGCAGGAGGTCAGACTTGTGTCTGTGGTGGCAGCATCCATTTTGTGATGCTGAGGCTCGAGTTAACTTTAACCGGGGTTCACAGTTACATACATGTCGTGTCCCTCTAGAAGGGTGGAATGCTACCCCCGTCGCCAGAATTGGCGAGGGGGTAGTATTCCAATTCGTATGACACCTTACTCGACATGTTTTGATAATGCTATACCAAAGTTGGCAATAACCGTGAGGATTATAATGCACTTAAGAGAATATGGTATAGCGTTATCATGGAAACAGCTAAAGGACTTGGTTCCGAAAGCTGCAGACAGGCTCAGCTCATGCTAGAGCACCATCTCACATAATTCCAAGCACTCTGCTCTGTTCTTGCAATTTACTTAAACTGGTACCTTGCAGTATTCTGCACATTCTCGCAACTTGCACTTATCTCCACTTCTCTATCCTGATAGGCACCTACTGCTACCTCATATATCATATACTTCTTCTTTATTCGGCATTATTCTGCACAGTTCTGCAAACTGCATCCATTCTCACTCTTCTCTCCTGTAATGCACCGACTGCTACCTCATATATCTCTTGCTGCTCACTAGTGTCACCTCTACATGTTATTTTTTAAACATTTGTAATGCGCAGATTGCTACCTCATATAACTTGGTTGCTAACTAAGGTCAATGTTGATTCTTGATTTTTGATTTATGTAAATTGGTGTTTGCATTTGTATCCTGCTCCTACACTCTATGAGTATTATACTTTCACCCGTATTCTGCACTATCCTGCACACTTCCTCAACCTACACCCACTCCTACTTTTCTACGTATCACTTTGTACTCTGTAACTTACTTTATGCATCTGTCATACTGCACACTTTTATACTTTTGTTATAGCGGCTGATCTCTAGTGCCTCTTTTGTACTTTGTAACTTATTATATGTATTATATGTATTTGTTTCACTACACACACTGGGGTATGCTGGTTGATCACTAGTACCACTTTTTTATGATGTAACTTATTGTAGTTGTCTGTCTCCCTGCACTTGTATACCACTATAGTGCATTCTCACACACCCACCTAAACCACCATCCCAACATGGATCCTATCGGCAATCACACATATAAAATCAACTACCCACCGACACTCACCAAAAAAAGCCGTAAACGCTTTAAACACAACTTCCTTCGGTCACACCATGAAACCCCCTTTGCTGACACCTACTTCTCACAGGTCAATGGATCCCTGAACACTGATATCATCTTCCACACCACACGCAGAGCTCAATGGAGAAAAGCGTTCCTCGCCTTACTCACCGTCGCCACCACCAGGAAATCCGCTCACAGCCTAACTCTCTCCATCACGCCATCCCAACTCTTCCCAGGCAGAGCCACCATCACTATTTACAATAACGGGACTGTCCTAGCTCAATCCACAGACAGGAACCTGGAACTACTAGACAACTTGTTCCCCACTTTCAAAGAGCACCTCTCCAAGTCACGGACCAACACTCATCTCTCTTCCAGTCCTACCAACCATGACCTCATAGCTCCCACTACCCACAACCCCTCCAACCTACCTCAGCGCCAGTTAACTACGTCATACTCCTCAATCAGGGACACACTTACCGCAGACCCGAGAGCAGAGGACGGCCCGGGACCAGGGTTCGATTCCCGGCGCGGCAGGTTTCTGGACCAGGGTCAGCGGACTCGATAATTCTCTCGCCTCGGTGCCCACTCTGATCAGCGATCACACTCGGCAACTCTGGGCATTAGCTTGCCTCATCTTCACTAACGGCCCCACCAGACCGCCGGGGATGCCTGGTCTCACCCTGGAGATACCCATTAAGGGACCATCTCTCAGGGAAGCCAGGAAGGGTTTTGCAGCGGTCGAAGCGCCTTGGGACCCTACGGGTAAGTAGTGCGCTATATAAATGCCAATACATTTACATTTACATTTACCCCTGACCTCCCATCTCCCACCCACAACGCCTCTATCCCAGTTTTGCACCAGGCAACTGCCACACACGCCTCAAACACAGACACAGACCTCCCCCCCTCCTACACCACTCACACCCCTTCTTCCAACCCTTCTACCAACCCTCGGACCCCCAAATATACCATCAACATTCCTCTCACACCCACAGCTAGCATTAACACTCCGCTCACCCATGACAGCACAGCTGCCACCCACAAGACACCTAACCTAGTCCAGCACCAGAACTACGCGCTTATTGACAAATCCCCCCTGTTATCCCCCCCATTCTCAGTCCCCATTACCCCCTAACCAACTACGCAGAATACACCTCCTCTCTCAATTTAACTCCCCCTCCCCACAACAGGACCACCGCCAATCCCATTTCCCCTCCTACTCTCAGCCCCCATTACCCTTCCTGCACCCACACCACCACTATCAGTCTCCCAGCCTACACCTTGACCCCCCGCCTACCTTCAATACCCTCACTCATACCACCAATATCCTCCCTACCTCACCCACACCCTCCCTGCCCAAAACGCAGCCCTGCTCGAACACCCCTCTCCTCCCTAACACCATCACGAACACTAACATAACACAGCCCTGCTTAATCACCAGCCCACTCTCCCACCTGCACGTGAATTCCCGAGGCAGTCATTCACCTCTGGCTGCCCCCCCCCACCTCCACCACCTACCCCAACATGGACAATCATGGACAACATCATGGCCTCCCTCTTCCAGATCAAAGAAGACATACACATCATCAAAGAACTACTCTCCTCACACCCCATACACCCCTCACCCACCTCCACCTCCCCACCCAAATTGTCCCCTACCCCGCCGGCTGACTCCCACACTCAACACGCCCCACACCGGGCGACAATCCCTACTCATAGCCGTAGCAACCCCCCCCCCCTTCCCCCTAGTCGCCCCTGCAACCCCTCACACAACTACAACCCCTCACACAACTACACCTCCACACCCAACTTGTCCTCCTCCCTTCCGATTAACTCTCTCCCTCAACTCTCCCCCAACCGGACCTCAATCCCAGCTCACAATCGCAACAACCGCCCTCGTCGCCCCTACAACCCCTCACACAACTACACCTCCACACCCAACATGTCCTCCGCCCTCCCGATTAACTCTCTCCCTCAACTCTCCCTCAACCGGACCTCAATCCCTGCTCGCAATCGCAACAATCGCCCTCGTCGCACCCACAACCCTACCTCTGACCTTGACACACTCACCCTTCTCCGCTCCTATGACCCAGCCCCCCAAAATCACACAACCACCCCACACCTCACCATTCCCACGCTACACTCAAATCCCCTCAGACCCCCCACACAAAAAAGCAGATCCTCAGTCCCAAATAACCTTAGAAAAGTCCCTCTTTCTCTTGAACCAACTACCACCCTCAACACACCCCGTCTCAAATGCACTCTCCTCAACTGCAGATCGGCCTCGAAACATTCCGCGGCCATTGCTGATCTCCTCTTATCTCGGGACCTTGACCTAATCATCCTGACTGAAACTTGGTTAACTGAATCTTCGACACCTATAATGGACATTCTGGTTCTCCCCAACTACCACATTATCAGGCTCGACAGATCAGGCAAAATTGGTGGTGGAATCGCATGCATCTACAGGAACAACCTCTCTGTTATGAAAGTCAATTCCACCTCCCTACCATCCCCAACATCATGTGAATACATCTGCCTCGACATTATTAGTGAGGGCAAACCGATATGCTCTCTTCTCAGCATTTACCACCCACCCAGGGACAACCTTATCTTCTCCCAACAAATCATGGACATGATCTCCTCCAACTCCGGACGGCAGCTCACCCAAATATACCTGGGTGACTTCAACCTCCACTGGAACGATCATACTGACGCGGTGGTAAATAGTCTTAAAAATGTCCTTGATGCCCTTAACCTCACCCAAATATGCAACAGCCCGACCCACGAGAAAGGCTCTATCCTCGACCTGATCATCTCCAAAGAGGACTCTATCCAACTCGAGTCCATCCAACCCTGTGACTGGTCAGATCATCATACGGTCACATTCTTCATCAATGAAAAAGTTAAAATTAACCCGGCTCAATTCTCCAAGCCCAAAGTCTGGAAAAGAGACATGAAAAAGCTAAACCCAGGCTCTTTGCCCCTGAGCAGCCGCAATCTCCTACTCCCACCGACAGGCGATACGGATGTTCAAACCCTGACTGACCACTATCTCAACGCTATGACCTCGATAGTTAATGAGGCTGCACCCATGCAGCTAAAAAGAGTCTCCACTAAAATCTCCACTCCATGGTACGATGGGAGTCTCAATGAGGATAGACGAGACATGCGAATGGCAGAGCGTATCTGGAGATCAGCTCCCTCTGCAATGCACCTAAAAGATCTGAAGAAAAAGAGAAACGCGTACTTCAGGAAAATAAAACGCTCAAAATCTGACTTCTTCAGTCTCCAGCGCGACCAAGCAAAAAACCGCCCGAGAAAGCTGTTTGAGCTAATCAGATCACAATCCAAGGATCAACCCCAACCACTCAACACTGTGCGTGAAGCACCCTCCTGTGAAGACTTCGCTGCTTTCTTTATCCAAAAAACCGACAACATAAAAAGCGATCTCCTCATTGACGCAAGCCTTTACTCCAAACCCCAGTGCCCAGCACCCACTGAACCAAAAAACAACGCTACATGGTTGACCTTTGGCACATACTCGGAAGAAGAAATTGGCAAACTGCTCAGCACCCTGAAACCATCCAATCACCTCACGGACCCCCTTCCTGCGACCGCAGTAAAAGACTTTACCCCTTTGCTTCTCCCTCTCTGGACTAAAATTATCAACAGCTCTCTCCAACAAGGAAACATACCTGACTCCCTCAAAGTTGGTCAAGTCACACCTTTATTAAAGAAACCTACGTCCGACCCTTCTGATCTCAACAATTACCGTCCCATTACCAATATTCCCACTCTCGCCAAATTGCTGGAAAAATGCGCACAACTACAATTGACTAAGCACATTGAACAATTCGATCTCCTCAACCCTCACCAATCTGGCTTCCGTGCAGGACACAGTACAGAAACTGCAATGACCCACATAATTGACGACGCACTTCAAATGCTAGACCAAAACGACACCTGCCTCCTCATCCTACTTGATTTATCTTCAGCATTCGACACCGTTAAACATGAGAATTTACTAGAACTACTAAACACAAGAATGGGTTTATCTGGAACTGTTCTCAAGTGGTTCACTTCCTTTCTTCATAACAGAACGCAGGAATTCAAGAGCAACAACCGGATGTCCTCGCCAATACCCGTAACGCTAGGCGTCCCTCAAGGATCCTCTCTATCACCAACTCTGTTCAACCTAGTCATGGAACCTCTCACCACCTTGCTACAAACATCCAATGCACACTTTCACATGTACGCGGATGACACCCAACTTTATCTCAAATTACAATCCCCCAATGACATCTTGCTCCTGAACTCAACGATCAGATGCACCCAATCCTGGCTTGCCGATAATCACCTCAAACTCAATGCCCTGAAAACAGAGTTCCTTCTGATCTCACCTCCAGCGAAGATCTCCACCACTCAAGTTTGGCTTAAACACCTAACCGCACTCAATGTCCAACCCACCATCGTGGACTCAGCAAAATCTTTAGGCATTACACTAGACACCAATCTCAACATGCAGCAACATATCAGCAAGGCAACAAAGGGTGCAAACTTACAGATCAATACTCTAAGGAAACTTAAACCCTTCATCCCAGCCAAAGACTTCCAAACAGCAGTACAAGCACTAGTCATCCCTCGAATTGAATACGGTAGCACCGCCCTCTGCGGACTCCCCCTAACTACAACCGCACCACTAAGAGCTTCTCTAAACGCGGCAACGAGACTCATCACTGGTTCAAAAAAGCACCCCCATATCACCCCTGACTTGAAATCCCTGAATTGGCTGCCTTTTGAAGCCAAAATACATCTGAAAATCGCCTGCATGACACACAAGGCGGTACACCTAAACTCACCCGGCTACCTCGCTCAGAAACTGACAATCTCTGGCGGAGCTAGAAACACTAGAGGCACAAACAATCTTCTGCTTAAACCCCGAAGATTCCGGAAGGAAAAAACATATAAGCGCTCCTTCTCAGGAATGGCGCCTAGGATCTGGAACTCACTCCCTCCCGAAACCAGGCTTATCTCTTCCACTACACTCTTCAAAAAAGAAGTAAAAGCTATCCTCATGGCTAAATACACTTGAACTAGTATCCCGATCTCTGACTATACCCTGCACCGATTGGTACTACATGTTTGACCCCTTCGCTTATTTGTATGAGTTGTCCTATTGCTCACATGATTGGCCATGCAGCCACCTGTTTGTACTGCTTGATTTATTGATGTATCTGTATAACTATGCTCCCCATGTACCCATCTATGTAAAGCGCTCTGATATCTGCAAAGATCTTGTCCGCGCTATATAAAACTTTCAAAATAAATAAATAAATAAAATAAATAAATAAATATGTGTCCATTTTAGGGTTAGATATAGGGATACTATATCTAAAGCAAAGGGTGATTACACCACCTTGCCCCAGCTGATTGATCAGCCAGTTGTGTCAGATTTGGATGGCCAGCCAGGGGTGGCATAATACATGCTGCAGCCCCTGGTAGGCCCTGGGTGCACCTATGCCCTGGGTACCTAAGGTACACTGTACAGGGGCTGATAAGGTGACTCAGTATCCAATTAGATATGTACCTAGAGTACATGGAATCCATTTTACAGAGAGAGCAGTGGGCCTGGGGTCCTGAACAGCAGGGCCCCAGGTCAACTAATTAGAAAAACCAGCAAAACACCAGGCAAAAAAGTTGGGGGCAACCATAGTCAGATATCCACCTTCCTACACTTGGTCCAGGCCCGCTACAGGTCCCCCTGTAGATAGGAACGTGGCCAGACGCCACCGCCCAGCCCCGGGCGACCCTTGCTACCTGTCCACCCACCCCACCCCGAGAGTCTGGTTATCCAGGCCTCCAACTCCCAGACCGCATTCCCGACAGCTCCTCCTGATCGGGAATCCAAAAGGTATGAACAGTTCGGAAATAAGATGTTCTCCTCTCTTAGTTTGGGTTGTAGTTGGTCAGCACCGCTTGCCTTTTGGGCCGTTGTACCCACTCTTTGTGGGACACGGTCGAGGATGTGCTGCCAGCTTGCCCGGAGGAGGCCCTCGTGAAGCTCGCCCAAGCCCTTGCGGAGGGGCGAGATGCGGTACGGTACTCTATTCGTTGTGGGCTGGATACTACGGACTCGCTAGGCAGGGCGATTGCAACGACGATGGCGGTTCGCCTCCACGCCTGGCTGAGGTCCGCCAACTTTTTGGCTGATGTCCAGAATTCCCTCATGGACATGCTATTTGATGGCCTTCGTCTCTTTGGCGACAAGGCAGACAGTGCGCTTGAGCGTTTCAAGGACTCCAGGGCTACGGCCAAGTCCTTGGGCCTGTCAAGCCAGCGCCAGCAAACGTCTGCCTTTCGCTCCTTTTGTCGCCAAGGAAGGGGCGCCCCCTCTCGTCCTGCCAGCCACGGGCCACAGACTAACATCCAGCGTGGCGTTTGACGTGGTAACCGCCGTGGCAGTGCCAGGGGACAACGGCGAGGCCAGTCCACATCCACCCCGCAGCATCCACCTCAAAGCCTTCGCTTTCAGGCCCATTCGACGCCAGTGGGGGTCAGGGTTCGCCATCAACCACCTCCACTGGCGCTCCATCACATTGGACAGGTGGGTGCTGCAAATCGTCCGAAGGGGCTACTCACTCCCCTTCGAGGTGACCCCTCCAGCTATGCCACTGCAGTACCATCGCGTGTCAGGGGATCACTTGCAACTTCTGCAAGAGGAAGTTACGGCCCTGTTGGGCAAGGGGGCCATTGAGCGCGTTTGTGGGCCAGAAGTAGGGTGTGGTTGCTATTGTCACTACTTTCTGGTTCCCAAGAAGGGCAAAGGGGGCCTACACCCTATCTTGGACCTGCAGAACGTCTACGGCTTCCTCCGGAAGGAGAAGTTCAAGATGCTGACTTTGGCTCAGGTCTTAGCTGCCCTCGACCCCGGAGACTGGATGGTAGCGTTGGACATCCCCATCTTGCCAGCCCACCAGCGCTACCTGCGGTTCACGGTAGGCCACGAGCACTTTCAGTTTACCGTGCTCCCCTTCGGCCTTACCAGCGCCCCTTGGGTGTTCACGAAAGTGATGGCGGTGGTCGCAGCTCATCTGCGTAGATTAGGGGTGTCAGTCTTCACCTATCTCGACGACTGGTTGTTGAAGGCGGGCTCGCCCCCGACAGTCGTCAGCCACCTCCAGACTACGGCCGACCTCCTGCACCTGCTGGGGTTCTCCATCAATGTGCCGAAGTTACACCTGTGTCCCTCTCAGAAGTTCCTCTTCATCGGAGCGGTTCTGTTCTCGGCGCGGTTTCGGGTTTATCCTCCCGAACAGCGGGTTCGGGATATTCAGGCTCTGATTCCGATCTTTCATCCTTTATCCTGTGTCTCGGTCAGGTTGACGCTGCGGCTTCTGGGGCTGATGGCCTCCTGCATCCTTCTGGTGCATCACGCCCTGTGGCGGATGCAGGCTCTGCAGTGGGACCTGAAGTTTCAGTGGGCCCAGCATCAGGGCAATCTGTCCGACTGATCTCGGAGGGCACTGCAAGACAGTTGCAGTGGTGGCTCACGGACCGCGATTGGGTCAGCGGCAGATCCCTCTCCGTACCCCAACCGGAGCATGTAGTCATGACGGAGGCGTCCCTCCTGGGCTGGGGTGCTACTTGGGAGAGGCGGAGATCAGAGGCCTCTGGTCCACATCAACCTTCTGGAGCTGCGGGCGATCGGCTTGCACTGAAAGCATTCCTCCCCTCTGTCAGGGCCAGTGTAGTGCAGGTGTTCACGGACAACACCATCGCCATGTGGTACTCCAACAAATAGGGCGGGTGGGGTTGTGGAACCTGTGTCAGGAGGCTCTGCGCCTCTGGCTATGGCTGGAACATCAGGGTGAGACCCTGGTGGTTAAACACCTGGCAGGTTCCCTGAACGCCAGGGTGGACAAACTTAGCCGTCGGTGCATGATGGATCACGAATGGCATCTGAACTCGGACGTGGTGCAAGGCCTCTTTCAGCAGTGGGGAGAGCCTTGGTTAGATCTATTCGCCACCGAAGAGAACGCGCAATGTCATCAGTTCTGCGCGTTGGAATTTCCAAGGCGGCACTCGCTCGGCGACACTTTTTGTCGCAAGTGGAGCTGCGGTCTGTTGTACTCCTTTCTGCCTATACCACTTCTGCCCAGAGTGCTGAAGAAGATCAGGCGCGACCGGGCCCAAGTCATCCTTGTGACTCCGGACTGGGCACGAAGATTCTGGTATCCCGAGCTACTCAGCATGTCTGCCTCTTCAGGAGGACCTTCTGTTGCAGCAGCAGGGGACGGTCCTCCACCCGAACCTGTCCAGCCTCCACCTCCATGCATGGAGATTGAGCGGCGGCAGTTGAGGCCATTTGACTTCCCTCCTGAAGTCTGTGATGTGATTCTGGCAGCCAGGCGTCCCTCCACAAAATCGGTATACACCTGCAGGTGGAATATATTTGTGGCATGGTGCACAGCAAAGGCTGTGGATCCCCTTTCTGCCCCCCTTTCAGAGGTTCTCCTCTTTCTTCTTTCTCTTGCCCAGCAGGGCTCTGCTCTGGGCACTATCAAGGGCTACCTCTCTGCCATTTCAGCCTTCTTAAGGCTACCTGATCAGCCTTCTCTTTTCAAGTCCCCTGTTGTAAATAGATTCTTGAAGGGCATCACTCACATGTTTCATCCTGTTCCTTTTGTGATGCCTCAGTGGGACTTGAACCTTGTTCTTACTTATTTGATGTGCGCTCCTTTCGAGCCACTTCACAATTGCCCTCTTCGTCTTCTCACTCTTAAGACTGCATTCCTGGCTGCCATCACCTCTGCCAGGAGAGTGAGTGAGCTCCAGACTCTATCTTCCAAACCTTCTTTCCTTTCTGTCCATCCAAACAAAGTTGTCTTGAGAATGCGTCCCTCTTTCTTGCCCAATTTACTCACAGGCTTCCACATCGGGCAGTCCATCACCTTGCCCACCTTCTTTCCGACTCCGCATCCCTCAAAAGAGGAAGAGAGGCTCCACCGTCTGGACCCAAAACGTGCTCTCTCATTCTATCTGGATAGCACTTGCCAGTTCCGGTGGACGACCAGCTCTTTGTTGGTTACGTGGGCTCTAAGAAGGGAAAGGCGGTGCACAAGCGGACCATCTCTCGGTGGGTCATTTTGTGCATCAAGGTATGCTATTCTTTGGCTAAGAAGAAGCCTCCTGTTGGGCTGAGGGCCCATTCCACTCGGGCCACGGCGGCTACTACTGCCCTGAGTCGGGGAGTCCCCTTGCAGGACATCTGTCAGGCAGATACGTGGGCCTTGCTGCATACGTCCGCTAGACAATGCTGCCTGGACAGCCAAGTCTGGAGGGACGGCTTTTTCGGCCGTTCTGTTCTCCAGGACTTTCTGGTGTGATCATTGGTTCGCAGCCCCACCACCAGGGTTGGTATTGCTGGGTATCTATTCTAAGGTAAGGAATCTAACACTAACCTGTTTCTTTCAGATGCACAAGTTACTTACCTTCGGTAATGATATATCTGTAAGAAATAGTAGTTAGTGTTAGATTCCTTACCGCCCCACCCATCCTCCCCGTCTTGTGTTTTACTGTCAACTATATAGATTACAAATGATAATGTGTAAAAATCAGGTTTCAATGAGTATTTATCATTTCCACATCAACTAGTAAAAGTGTCCTGATTTCTTTTGATCATATTAAAACCTTTGTTTCCATCACACTTTAGAATTACAAAGTAATGTGCTTTAGTTTTGCTTTCCTAACTGCTGATATATTCTGAAACGTGTACAATTCATTTACAGGTATTTACATTTTGTTGTGTTTTACAAAGAAAATTACATTCTACACCCTTCCCATTCACACTCTCTGTACCCCAGCAAGATTGTCACATAGTTCACTTTAAAAACTCATATCACTTTGCAGTTGGAGAAAGAAAGATAAACACAAATCTCATAGCAATTTATCAGAAAAAATAGTCTGACATTTGACCTCTATCTTTGACGCACAGCAAGTGTGACATGATAAATACAAAATGTAAAGGCATCTTTATTGCTATTTTGCAACACACCAGAGATCTGCTGGTGGCTCACCAGTAGGTCGTAACCCACAGTTGTTGAAACTCTGCACTAATTCATTATATTAGCAGGATTAAGGCTTTTGGCGTGGTGTGTACATGTAGTTCTCATTAAATGCCTCAGGATGCCCAAGACTCAGCTGTACTTGTCCTCCCTTTGGAGCCAGGAGTTGGGCACTGTACTTGAAATCCAATCTGCATATTCGGCCACTTGGTCTAAGATGTCCATCTTGATTGTAGGCACCCGTATCCTCCTCACCTCCGATGTAGTGATCCGCACTTAACTCCTTGGAGCACAGCTGAGAAAATACTATGGAGACTGAGTTTCCACCACTAGTGTATGTGATGTGTTCCTGATAGCAGAGACGTAGAACAACTTCCCCATACAATTGGGTATTCACATATTCAGACAGATTTCTTCAACTTGCTCACACTCCCTTCGGGTAGAGGTTAAACAGCTCAACGGTGGATCCTTTTTTCAGCAAGCAGGGACATATTCAATAGATCTCTATTTTCTGGTTAGAACTTCAAACAGAGCCACTTTCATGCTGGTGCCTCTGATAGAGCGCGCAGGTCACCCAGCTAGGATATTTTTACTAAATACTCACCTGGGTCCATAATATTTTCTTATAACCTTAACATTCATCTTGGGGGACTCACGCTCTACTATCAGTATATCTTGAGTTTCCTTTACTTATTTTGATTCCTGTATCTGTAACCTAGCAATGTAGATATTAGGAACTTAATCACCTAGGATCAGGGAGTTGAGTCAAAATATTAGGTAGTCTAGAACATTTATAAACATTTGAGAAATATGAAATAACCTCAGACTCTGGGTAGGTTCAAAAACTGTATCTAATCATCATCATATGTCATGAGCAGAAAGTTGAATGTGATAAGACTATCAATAACTAAAATCAGAAATAATATATAGCTATGAATAAGACAGAGTATGCTTAGCATCTAGTAATTTAAACTGAAGGATGGGTAAAAACAAGGAACATGCTAATCTTAGATACCAGGCTTATGTAGCATTGATTAAAGAAGGGTAAAGAAAGGGAACATGCTATATTTAAAAGTCTTTAGAACAGTTTAAAGAAACTTATTACTTATTGTAATTCAAGATCCAATTTTAGTTCAAATACTAAAGGGTAGGTAAGATTGGAACATACTATTCAAATCAGCTTATCACCTAGAGGGAGGGTAAGATAAGGAACATATACTTAAAATAGAAACGATTTAGCATTAACTAAAGGTAGGTCAAAAGTGGAACCTGCTAATAGACGAGTAATGCATGAAAATCTTATATATAAGATTTGGGGAGAAAAGGGAACATATGCAATTACGCTATGCTTATCTATATTTGCATTTCTAATTCTTGAATATTTCAATCACCCACACAGACTTTATATTTACCTAGGATAGAGTGAAGACCAACCCTGGCCCGGGTCAGATTGGAAAAGACGGGAAGGGACCCTCAAGGACTTAGGTGCCAGTAGGCGAGCAGGTACAGCTCATGGACAGTCAGGACAGGATAACCCCAGAATTTTGATCTGGACCGGTTTCACCAAAGGGTACAACCAACACCCGCAGCTTCGGTTGCAACGCCTGCGCTACTCCCACTCCGCAAGGAATCTGCCAATAACCCCGATTGGGTTCTCGAACCTCCCAGCAAAGTACTTCGCCAGCACTTTCAATTACCAAAACCCCGGAATGGGTTTCTCGAACCTCCCAACAGAGTGCTCCGCAGCTCTCTGTATCAGTCACCTATAGAGTGCGTTGGGTCAGTGACAGGTCAGCTATTCGGACAAGTCGGACAATTTCTCTACTAAACCTACGCTAGTTATACTGTTTTTCGGGTTAGTGTACTACCCCCCAATGTTGCAAGTGTAAGGATCCCCAATTTTGATTGGACAAAGGAGGAGGTTAAGTCATCACACCACCTAAATTTTAGACTTTCTCAGGCTTAATATTCAATCTCTGTACCCACCCCTTAAATTCCATCTTCTCATGACATATGCTTTTCGACTAACAATGGTGAATACAATAATCATGTACAATTGTAGCAAGTTTAGTACAGTTCAACTTCGTTCAGCTAGGTCGCAGGGCAGGTTCCCAGGAGCATCTTGGCTGTGGCTGCCAGTTGGCTGGGTTCCACTGCTGCAGAGTTTTTTTCTCTCTCCGCATCAAGATCTGCGCAGTAGGGACTTCCAATATGAAGTAATAAGCATCTCCCAGGCCCAAAAGCATACGATACATGAAAAGCAAGAGAAAACAATTTAGAACACAGTAATAAATGATTACACTGTATACCATGAATCACTGTACTGCACCCATTACTTCATAATAACTATAGCATTATTGGTTATGCAGAACAGACCGCTTTGCAAAAGCGGCAATGCAAGCTTAAAGCATGTGAGAACACAGAGCGGCCATGTTAGCTGTATTGCGCATTAGCAAACACTTTCCCACCAGAACTGCGAGTACGTCACGTCACATGGGTATGACCGACGCATGCGCTGTCTAAATTCCCGCGTAGCAGCGACCATTTTAATGTGCAAGCGTATTAAGGTTAATAAACACATAGGCAAGCGAATCTTGGACACCACGTATAATGAAAAAATGTGCAAAATTAGTAAGACGAACATGTTGATTATTTTATTAACATTATTTGAGGTTCATGATACAAGCTAGTCTATTAACGTGCGAATCCTTGCTCCATCACCTCCATTGGTTGTAATGCCTCATTCCTGGTTTGTGTGCAACTTTCTGTCCATGTTCTGCCAAGAATCACAGCCAAACAAGGGAGCTCACAGGCTGGTTGATTCTGGTTGCACTTTTCTGCTAAAATCTGTTTTGGTTTTGCTTTTCTGGATTGATCAGTAGCCTCCTCTTTAGGGGAAACATAGGTTTTCTGTCTCACCTACATCTTATTGTTCTCCAACTCTGTCATCAATGGCTGAGTTCATCCACCTTGTGATTGATATGCCTGTGTGTGTCAAGATAGTGCAAACTTGGCCAGGTTATATTTATACAATCAGGAAACACTTAACTAGGGGGTAATTAATAACAAATGGCTTCTGATTTGGCACTGGTCTTAAGCATAGAGATCATGACCTTTCTCTTATGCCATATGTTGCCTTTTCATACCTGGATAAATGTTGTACCTAGACAGACTTTTGCTGTCCCTTTTGATTCAAGGTTTACTTTTGCTCAAGTGCAGTTTAGACATTTCTCCATGTTTTTATTCCTGTTGAGGAGCTTCATGCAGTGTGGGAGAGGAATCACACAATCAAACCACTGGAACCCATGGCCATCAGTGACCTTACATTGGTGACTTTTAGAATGTTTTTCTTATCACTGATTCTTCAGCATGGAGGACATCATTATCTCTTGTATTGTGACCCCTAAAATATGTTTCATGCAACTCGTTGAACTTTGAGTTACCTAGATATCAGTCATACTGTTAAATTCGGTATAGCTTGTAGAGGGACCTCTGAGATAGTCTTTGTCACTTATGGTGGTCTTTCTCTCCAGGCATACATATTAAAGACTTCATGTGTATTGACTTGTCTTCTGCATTCGTTCTGTTGGTATCCAGATGCATGCAGTTAGGGTCATGGTGTCTTCATTAGCTTACAACTCCAGTCACCTTTGAATTGCAAGCACTACTGTTTGCATTTTAGCCTTATTAAAACACTGTCTTTTGCAAAACCGATTTTTCTTGAAGACTACCTTCATTTAAGCTCGTTGCCACCCATCCCTTATTTGATTTCTCCCTTTTTGAAATCTT
Organism: Lissotriton vulgaris; assembly: GCF_964263255.1. NCBI lineage: Eukaryota > Metazoa > Chordata > Amphibia > Caudata > Salamandridae > Lissotriton > Lissotriton vulgaris. The sequence goes on from NC_141695.1 coordinate 837,543,461, forward strand.
TCTATTTACCTGAAGGAGGTTTGTTTAAACATACCTATAACTTCAAGCATGAAATTCCGCATTTTATTTGTGAATTGTTTTGTTTTCTATTAGTAAAGTTGGTAAAGCACATGCCTTGGAAAAATAGAAAGGCAAATATTACATAATAAAAGTGTAATGTACATTGTACAATCTTCGATACCTTGAATTAGTCATCCGTGACAGGTAAGACAGAGCAGCATGCAAAGGTCAGTGAATAAAGAAAGCGCATACAGATCAGATAGTCATGTCATTGTCCTACTCTGACTTGTTAGTCTTCCTTGTCATCCCTAGCTGTGATGTCACAAAGTTCTGGCCCCGCCTTTGTTCTATACATAGTGGTTGTTTCAAGGACACTGAGCTACTGTTATAATCTTAGTCCCTAGTGGGCCTTCACACATACAACCCTGGTGTTTCCTGTTAAACGTCTTCCTCTTAGGCACACTGACCCGGGTTTGCCTTCTGTAAAGCATACAACCATTGTTACTTTGGCACCAAGGATGGGATGACTTTTGACTTCTAGTGAAGCAAGATGCAGAAAAAATAAACATAAAGAGGAAACTAGTTTGGCCTTAAACGTGGTGTGTATCTCTTAGGCATCCCAGAAGCCTTGTGATGAGCTACGACCAAGACTGCTGCCTTGGAGAACTCCAGTCTGACTACAGAAAAAAGCTTCACTGCCAAGCCTGTAATACCTCTATTGGGTGTTGGCAGAGTGCTGCTTGGTAGAGCTGCCCATCGTGTGGGGCTGGTCAAAGACTAGTCATTAATGGTCTATGCCTTGATCACTGTGCTGTGAAATTTGTAAAGTGCAGTCTGGAGCTTGAGTCTCATGAAGCGGATGGATTGTATCTGTGCTCTCTGAAGAGGGATTGCTATAGAATATCATCTTATCTCCATTTAATTGGGCTTTAAGATCTGAAAAGGGCGTGAACTTGGCGCCAACAATGTTAAGCTGTGAGCTATTGGTGCATTTCCAACATAGTCAGGATGGACATGTCTGTCCAGCATGGAGTCCTTTCTGGTGAGTAGATGGGGATTTTTGCATATTTTTCAGTGCTTTGTTAAAAAAAACCATTAAAAAATAGACAGCACCCTTAATGTTTCTTCGGAAGCTGCTTACTTGCTGCTGGTGCAGTGCTGCATGTTTTCTGCATTGACACCATCCCAAACCTTTAGTGATCTCATTACCCCTCTGAGAATATTGTTCACTTAGTGGTAGAGGGATCCAGGGATGTGTGTGAAGGGGTGTTTTCTTTTATTTGCTTATTGTTTTTAATGTTGTATTCCCAATAACCCTGAATATATTTGACAAAAGAGATCCAAAAGTGTGAAAACATGCTCTGGTCAAGTAAGCTGCACAAAATTTGGCTTGCCAGGTCTGTTGTGGGCCGAGGTCTTTAAAGGAGATTCGGTGTCATGGCTGACCTGAACTGCCTTTTTTATTTGGAGGTTCAGGATGTTTCCTTTGGGAAAACATTTTTAAAATTGGGGGCATATATTTCATTTTACAGCACATTTCTCACTTGAACTTGTTAAAAACATTCACAGACACTCTAAAAGGGCACTCGTGATATTCCAATATGTGCAGATTACTATAAAATGTTAGATAAGAAAACTTCCAGTATATGAATCTTCCCCTTTCAGATAGCTTTCTACCATCATTCAGCTCTAGTACAGAGCTATAAATCTGTGACATGATCACAGATTTAAATACCCCAAGAACTGCACCTTAGATAAATGCCATGGCACAGGGAGGGTATCAACGTTCAACTGGGCACAAATATGAAAGACTTTCTGCTCCTTCAATCCCAACATTGCGAGGACTACCCAAGACTCTTAATCTACAGAGAGGGTGCAATTAAGAGTCTAGAATATGTCTTTAGAGAGACTTTAGTGAACATGCACTCCAGCAGTTCTTCTGAATAACACTATTTTAGCAAGCAACCCCAGGTCAAGGCAACGCTTGTGCCACCTAACTTTCTCTAACGGTGTCCCAATTGGTTGTTTCAAAATCAACCCAAGAAGGAACACATATAATATTTCGGGTTGGGATTCACAACTGCTATGCAGTCCCTTTGAAATGTGCCTTGAATATACTCAACTAACCTCTCTTGAAGTTGAAGTTTAAATTCAAGGTCCTATACAAAATTCCCTATCCTACTGGGGCAAAGATCCAGTTGTTGTACGGGAAGGAAGTCCAGGTAGCTGTAGAGTAGGGTACATGAATAAGATTTATTGGAACTTAGTTACAAGTTATTAAGATGGTAAGTTTCAGATAAGTAGTTTAACTCACCAGGTGCAGCCTCCTTCCTGCTCAGCTCAGACACTCCAACTGACACTCTCTCAACCACACCCAGCACTCCAGCATTCCATTCCCTCACCAAGCACTCCATAATACCATTGCCTCGTCAAGCACTCCATAATACCAATACCTCGTCAAGCACTCCAGCCTTCCACAGCATCACATCCATACTGACTGAGCAGCAGGGAACAGGTAACTAAGGGAAAGGCTGCATATTAACAGTTCAAGTCACAACACTTCTCCTTCCCTTAGGAAAAAACAATTGACCGTATAAAACAATGTGCGATGGAAATACACATCATCTAATATCACAAGAACAAGCGAAGGACATACAACTTAAAACAAATTAATTGCAAATTGAAAGAACCAGGAAAGGACAACAAAACAGTCCTACTATATAAAATACATTAAAATTACACCAATCTAGTACAATGCAGAACTTGGGGAAATAAGGACACCCAAGCCGATTAGCACCCTCACTCACCCCCTTTTGCACACAACAGGACATTAAAGTATCACATTCGCACTGCCTATGACACACAACCTTACAACCAACTGTATGCCTAACTTAACAAAAAGTCTCGGGCAACACACACATATACTGTACCAGGATACCTGCCCTGCAACGATGCACTAGGGTAACAGCCCTACACCACAACACTAAGGTACACAACTCAACAACGCAGCACTAAAGTACCCAACCCTGCAACGCAGCACTAGGGTAACCAACCCTACAGCAGAGCACTAGGGTACACGACCCTGCAACAAAGCACTAGGGTACACAACCCTGCAACACATCACTAGGGTACACAACCCAACAACACAGCACTAGTGTACACAACTCTACAACGCAGACAACTTTGTTGCACACCTGACCGGACATACGTCTCAGGCAAAGCATACTAAAGTACACAACCCCATGCCAGAGTACACAACTCCGCAATTATTCAGCAGAACACATGCCACACATCATATAAAACTAGAGGCAAAGACACTAGACCTCCACACATTAATGGCATTATACACATAGGTAAGAAATTAATGATAGCATACTAAATCAGCATAGCATAAATAATGACGCACTCAACCAGAACATTGGTATAAACAAAACCATGGCAGAAAATTAAACCAGGAATACAACAGCATACAATTGGGTGGAAAACTCATTATGACCAACAAGAAACACAGTGGCAGCACCTACAACACATCACACATATTATACCCCTACCACTGAGGGTAATTCCTCAGACACAAAAATGTTGGTAACCAACAAACAGCATGGCATACAATGGCATATCATTAGGCAATAAATACATCATGACCCGAAAAGAAAAGAAAAACACTAGGGCACAAACATGTCTTGAAGAAAGAGGACAGTATCCAAACTGACATTTAAAGTCTCCAGTGAGCGATCTCTCATCCGAAGCTTTTACCGAATACTGGATGCTTGGAGACATTACACCGTCCAAGGCATCACTAATTCAACCTGTAGTAGTGTGTCCGAAGTTTTAACGAATACTGGATGCTTGGACATAACACCATCAGACACATCACTAATTCAGCATGTAGCAGTCTCTCATTGCAGGCCCTCTGTATCTCCGTGTCTGCCAACCGTGTATGTAGCTCAGTCCAAATATGATGTCCCAGAAGTAACCGCAACGAATAGTGAACCACAGTAAGTAGTGATCCTAGGTCTAGTTGTTGCTCTCCCTGTAGGCTGCTCCTGAATACGCTGAAATCTCAAGAGGAGAAGCTGACACTCACGGCCCATGCAATTTGCGGTGACATCCTGTGAAATCATGAGGACATCTTCACGCAATTCTATGGCTTTGATAACGTGCTGTCAAAAATCATTGCCACAGTGCTGCCAAAGATTACCAGTGAAGAGGGTGGCGTAAATATAAACATGCAGTCAAGCTAGGCAGTCGCTTGAAAATGGGAGCACAACGTTAACAGTACGATCTCTACTTTCCTTGAAAATCACAACATCATACACCAGACGCAGATGGGGCTCAGACCAAAACACAGCACAGAGTCGGCCCTGTTGTTGGTCACTAAAGAACTCAAATCCAGCCTTGATCAAGGGAGAACATTGGCCGTTCTACTCTTGGATTTGAGTGCAGTGTTCAATACGGTAGACCACACAGTACTAATTCAAAGACTGGAGAATGATGGGATCAGAGGAACAGCTAATCAATGGGTCGTGTCTTTCCTGAGGGACAGAACCTTCCAATGTATGGAGGCGGGATTTAAGTCAGTTTCCCTCTCAGCACCTTGGGGAGTCCCTCAGGGATCCTCCCTGAGTCCAACACTTTTTAACATTTATCTCAGCCCCTTGGCCCATATAACACAATAATTTGGCCTCTCCATAGTGTCATATGCCGATGACACGCAACTAGTGTTCTCAGTCGACAACTCAGGTCAAGTTCTAAATTCATGATGAATGCGATCGCATTTAAGAGAACCAGATGGGGTGGAAGGTCCTTCACCCATCTGATGCCAACACTCTGGAACAGTTTAGACCCAGAGCTTCGACTTACTGAAAACAAAGTATCCTTGAAAAAAAGAAAACTTAAGACATGGCTCTTCCCCTAATCTCAAGTGCTAACAGCCTCTATCTTGTATCTCTCCAGCGCGGAGATGCCCACATTTTACATATCACCTAAACCTAAATGTTGCGCTTACCGCAGAAAGCCACATAACCGCTCCCAATTCACTAAAATGGCCGCAAGTGCCCCATGCTGCATATTTTTCTTTAGGAGGTGGCGGTTGTTGCGATCACATCTCCCTTCCTTGACCTCTTCCTCCTCATGCTTACTTCTCCTCGCGCCTGATAGAGTGCATGCGCCCCTCACACAGCACTAGCCTCACAAGTGGAGGTTCGAGCTCAGGAATCCTCAATAATTTCAAATGCTGCACACAAATGCACACAGGTGAGGCGCCACACACTCTGACACTCTCTCAACCACACAAGACACTCCAGTATTCTATTACCTCACCAAGCACAGCACAACATCACATCCATACTGGCTGAGCAGCAGGGAACAGGTAACTAAGGGAAAGGATGCATAGTAACAATTCAAATCACAACACCAGTATACACAGAGAAACTGGAATCTGCTACACCAAGACAGCAGCACTTTGATCAGCAGATTTCTGAGACACTGGAATGCCCTTAATTCAAAGCTGAGGGCAGGGCCGAGCTGACTGAGCAACATGGCAATGCTTTAGTAAACGTTTGAAAACACACAAACACTTTTTACATAATACATTTGAATAGTTTAAGACACCACATTTTCACAGTGAAAACTGACCCTTTTTTGCAAAGTGCCTAGCTGTAGATTTTGAACCCTAGCTCTGCCGGCACCCAGGGAAACCTAGCAAACCAATAAATTTTTGAAAACTAGACACCCAGGGGAATCCAGGATGGGGTGACACGACTGCCTCTGGCCAGGTCTGTTACCCAGAATCCCTTGCAAACCTCATAATTTGTCAAAAAAACAAATTTTCCTCAGTATTCTGTGGTGGAAATTTCTGAAATATTCGTGGTTCCACAAAATTCCACCCACCCCGCATTCCCCAAAGTCCTCTGAGAAAAATTGTACCTCACTTGTGTTGGTGGGTCAAGTACCCGCGACAGGCAAGGGCCCAAAACCTAGTGAGGCAACATCAAAATTACCTATCACAAAACAACATAGTTTTGCAAGGGGGTCCCATGAGTTTTTGGCCCCGGGCTCGACGTCCATCTAGGGAAACAAACCAAACCCACACATTTCTGAAAACTAGACACCTGGGGGGTCCAGCGAAGTAGGTGTCCAGCGAAGTATGGCTTGCGTGGGTCCCCCAACATTTTCATACCCAGAATCCACAGCAAACATCAAATATAGCTGAAAAAATCACTATTTTCTCAGATTTCTGTGTGGGAAAGTTCTGGAATCTGCGTGGATCCACAAATTCCCTGCCACCCAGCATTCCCCAGGTCTCCCGATAAAAATGGTACCTCACTCGTGTGGGTGGGCAAGTACCTACGACAGGCAAGGTCCCTTAAACCTATTGAGGCGACATCAAAATTACCTATCACAAAAGAACCTGGTTTTGCAAGGGGGGTCTCGTGAGTTTTTGGCCCCAGGCTCGGCGGCCATCTACGGAAACCTACCAAACCCACACATTTCTGAAAACTAGACACCTGGGGGAGTCCAGCGAGGTATGGCTTGCGGGGGTCCCCCTACATTTCCCTACCCAGACTCCCCTGTAAACCTCAAATTTTGTTGAAAAATCTAATTTTTCACACATTTCTGTGTGGGAACGTTGTAGGGTCACCGGGCAGCACTTATTTCCTGCCACCCAGCGTTCCCCCAGGTCTCCCGATAAAAATGGTACCTCACTTGAGTGGGTAGGCATAGTGGCTGCAATAGGAAATCACACAAACAGTACTATGGAGACTTCAAAATTACCTATAACAAAACTACCAGGCTTGGGGGGGGGGGGCTTGTTTATTTTGGATCTGGGCTCGCCGCCATCTAGGGAAACCTACCAAACACTCACATTTCTGAAAACTAGACACCCTGGGGAGTCCAATGAGGTATGGTTTGCGTGGATCCCCCAACGTTTCCCTACCCAGAATCCCCTGCAAACCTCAAATTTAGCTGAAAAAATCACTTTTTTCATACTTTTTTACGTGGGATCATCGTGCCGGCACAAATGTCCTACCACCCAGCGTTCTCCTTGATCTCCCGAGTAAAATGATACCTCAACAGCAGTAACTACATCATTCTAATGCCAACCGTGAAACTGAACAACAATTACATAACACTATACAGGCCAGGCACTTCACTATTAGACTCGAGGTTTCTCCCAAAAACTCTTTTGAGTGTGATACAATCTGAAACATTTGGGCACACACAGCCCAGGATTAGAAGGACTGTCTGCACAGTGTATATGACTCTCCTTCTGCATACTTCTTCGCAAGCAGACTCTACATCTCTTACAGGGATTGTTTTGTTTTGCGTGGGAGGAATTAAATCAAGAAAGTGGCGATATTTCAATCTAGCCACATCCTCCACCACTCTAACTCTAGGAACACTTGCTTGTTCCACTACAACAAGGCTGCCTATCACAGACTCCTGAAACTGAACAAAAGTCATCTATGACGCAGGAGAACACTCCTTGAACACAACAAAAGCATTAAAAGTTGCTAAACTGAAGAGATGGATGGCCAACTTCTTATACCAAATGTAAGCCTTACGAACAGCAGTGTAAGGTTCCAACCTATCGACACCACCCTTGTGCTTATAGTAGTCTATAACGCACACAGGTTTGCACACTTCAGCAACCTGACCCCAACCAGTCACAGGTGAAGTACTCTCATCATGGATGGTAGTCAGCATGTACAAATCCATCCTGTCCACAAATTTCGCAGCTAGCAGTTCCTCACTACGCAAGGCACTACCTGTCCTCTCTAAAGCTTTTTGCAAACAACCTTTACGGTTAGAGCGGATTGTGCCACAAGCAGTGGCGTCACTAGGGGGGTGCGGGGGGTGCGGACCACACTGGGTGACACCATCGCATGGGGTGTCACCGTTACGCTGTTTTCAAGTTTCTTCTGCCACACTTTTTCTTCACGAATACGGCTAAGTGCTGCTGGTCTTTTCCAATGCATGCTGCCTTGCTCTTGAGCCTTTTGCGCATTCCTCCCCAGATAGTTTATTTCCGCATTTCCTTCTTTAGACTGGATGCCTCGTATTTATCCATGCACGGAGGACAACCCTTCAGCACCCGCTAGCCCTGAACGACGCGTTCCCCTGCGGATTCACCTCCACTTCAATCCTAAAGTGAACGCAACATCCGAAAACTCTGTTGCCTTCTGTAATTATTTTCATGTCCGCCCACCTAGCTGTCATTTCTTTTCCGACCTTAAATAGTTCCTTGCCCTTGGATGTATGATATATTATCTGGTTAAAGTACTTTTTCTTTCTTGTTCTGTTGCAGCCATTCTTTTGCATGCAGCAAAACTTTCGCCAACCAATATTGTCTGTACGTGCTGATTATTTAAAATATAGTTTTTTCGTCATTTACCAGACCCCATTGAGTTTCTGGCTATCTTCATATCTTTTCGCCTTGGTAAGTTAGCGTCTGTTCTCTGGCCTGGAGAATCATTTACTTTATTTATCTGCTCCTATCCAGCTGAGCCCTGTTTTTGCTTTCCTTATTTCCAACAGACATCCTTATGGTGTTTATTGTTTTTATCTGCATTTTCGACTCTCCACATTTGTGTCCGTGTACAGTGCTCGGGTACTTTCCTTCACTGCCAAATTTTCTTCTTACCTCCTATGGAGAGCACGTTACAGCCACCAGCGTGCTGTAAGCATTGTCACAGGGTCCCAGGAAGTTGCCCTATAGGCCTCAGAAGGACGCTTTGCCAATGTTACATTTCACGAGTGGATTTCTTCATGTCAGCCCCTTGACGCCTGCCCACCCTTGACTCGGAGCCCCTCTAGCATGCTTGACAGACGACTAATGCCCAGAACAAGCTGGTCATTCCTGAGGTGAGACTCTGAGAGCCGAGTGAGCAGCAAGGTATTGTAAGAAAGATGACTCGTAGACTGTCAAGGTTCCTCGTTTCTTCTTTATTCCATCAAGTAAGAAGTAACACAGCGACACAAACACAACTGCATCCTCCACCCTCTCCTTCAGCAACTGTCTCACCACCCACTACATTCTTCCAAGAATACATTCCACGCATTCCACACGTGCACACACATACACTCGCCACACACACACAAGACATACACGCGCACAACACCACAAATATAACCAATACCACACAAGGCAAATGCCTTACTCGGAATTATAATACAAACTAAGTTTGACTTTTACATAATAAGCTTCTCCTGTGTTTATATCCAATTATCCACTGCAAGGCGCACTATGTTTTTTGGTCACGTTTTCTCCGTAAAACCCACATTTTAGATGTTTTCTGCCCCCATCCTGGCCAGCCTCCCCCCACCACCCCCTCCCCCCACCCCCATCCCCGCTCTGCTCGAAGGTGAGGGCGTGTGTGTCTTCTGTGTCTATTTAAACTTTTCCACTCAGTGTTGCGTGCACGAATTCAAAGCGCATTTCATGAGTTCATTTCAGTCACTTTGAGAAGAGCCAAAAACTGTGATGGAGAAACCATGGGGGGGTGGGGGGGGTAAAAGGCGACGAGGAAAGGGTTAAAAGAGCAGCAGGCGGGGGAGGGGGGTGCAGGCGGAGGGGGTGGATGGTGCAGGCAGAGAGGGAGATGGTGCAGGGAGAGATGGTGCAGGCAGAGAGGGAGATGGTGCAGGCAGGGATTGAGACGGTGCAGGCAGAGGGTGAGACGGTGCAGACGGAGGGGAGATGGTGCAGACAGAGGGAGAGATGGTGCAGGCAGAGGGGAAATGGTGCAGGCAGAAGAAGAGATGGTGCGAGAGATGGTGCAGGCAGAGGGAGAGATGGTGCAGGCGGAGGGGGAGATGGTGCAGGTGGAGGGGGATATGGTGCAGACAGAGGGAGAGATGGTGCAGGCGGAGGGGGAGATGGTGCAGGCGGAGGGGGAGATGGTGCAGGCAGAGGGTGAGATCTTGCAGGCAGAGGGTGAGATCTTGCAGGCAGAGGGTGAGATCTTGCAGGCAGAGGGTGAGATGGTGCAGGCGGAGGGGAGATGGTGCAGGCAGAGGGAGAGATGGTGCAGGCAGAGGGAGAGATGGTGCAGGCAGAGGGAGAGATGGTGCAGGCAGAGGGAGAGATGGTGCGAGAGATGGTGCAGGCAGAGGGAGAGATGGTGCAGGCAGAGGGTGAGATGGTGCAGGCAGAGGATGAGATGGTGCAGGCAGAGGGGAGATGGTGCAGGCGGAGGGGAGATGGTGCAGGCGGAGGGGAGATGGTGCGGACAGAGGGAGAGATGGTGCAGGCGGAGGGGAAATGGTGCAGGCAGCGGGAGAGATGGTGCAGGTGGAGGGAGAGATGGTGCAGGCGGAGGGGGAGATGGTGCAGGCAGAGGGAGAGATGGTGCAGGCAGAAGGGGAGATGGTGCAGGCAGAGGGGGAGATGGTGCAGGCAGAGGGAGAGAAAGTGCAGGCAGAGGGAGAGATGGTGCGGACAGAGGGAGAGATGGTGCAGGCAGAGGGGAGATGGTGCAGTCAGAGGGTGAGATGGTCCATGCGGTAAGTCGTGAGGGGGTGACACCATGAGTTACCCGCACCGGGTGACACCAACCCTAGTGACGCCACTGGCCACAAGCAAATGTGTCCACTTTGAACGATTCCTTAAACAATTGCACAGCAGTGTAGAAGTTATCAAGGTACAAATGGTGACCTCTGTTAAACAGTTCTCTAGCAAGATCCCGCACAATTTTCTCTGAAACTCCAAAACAACAGGGGGGGTCAATAGTGGAATCCCTACCAGTGTCCACCTGGATATTATAGACATATCCTGTCCTACTCTCAGACAACATATACATCATAATTCCATAACGTGCCCTCTTGCTAGGAATGTACTGCCTAAAAACCAAACAGCCCTTGAACAGGACCAAAGACTCATAAACAGCTATTTCTTTCCCTGGAGTATAGATCTCTGAAAATCGATCTACAAAGTGATCAAGAACAGGCTGAATCTTAAAAAGACAGTCACAGTCAGGGTGATCTTGTGGCAACGCCAATGCATGATCAACAAAATGCAGCATCCGAAGCAAAAATAAATACTGATCACAACTCATAATTGCAGGATATATGGCTGTTGCCATCAAGGGATTGGTAGACCAATATGAAGCCAGGGACATCTTCCTTATGAAGCCTATCAAAAAAGTCAAACCCCAAAACTTCTTCATCTCTTCCAGATTTGTGGGAGTCCACAGGGTAGCTCTAGAGCGGGGTCTAAGTCTGGCACTGTTGTCCTTTAAAAACTGTTCAGCATACAAATTAGTCTGCTCAACAATCTCAGCCAAAAGTACATCATCCATAAACAACTGAAAAAACTGTTAGGCAAAAAGACTTCACAATTCACTTTACATCCTGCATCCCCACTAAAGGCAGGCATCACCGGCTGCACCGTGTTTAGATCAACCCAGAGTCCAGCACTTTCAGTAGGAAGCCTTGCAGCCTCAGGCTGCAATACGATGTCTCTTGCTGCACCATCAGCACATCAGTGCCCTCCTCTAAACAAGCATTTACAATGCAACAGTCTCACCTTTGCAAAAGTTAGAGCCTTTGGCATTGTAAATGCCAACATTTTTATTTATGTGTTGGGTTTGAAAACAAAAATAAATGGCATTGTCATTTACAATGCCAATAGCTCAATCTCTCACAAATGCCACACACAAACACACAGACCCACACACACAGACAGAGCCACATACACAGACAGACCACACACACACAGATAGACCCATACACACACACAGAACCCCACACACACACAGAACCCCACACACACACACAGAGCCACACACACACACAGAGCCACACACACACACAGCCACACACAGAGCCCCACACACACAGCTTACGCTAGCTGAGACCTAAAAAAATAAAATACACTGATCTTGGCAGATCGTGTGCTGGTTGCACTGTATTCACTAGAACACAGACTTCTGGAGACATCCGAAGGGGCTGGGCTTCTTGAGAACAGAAACAGCTCGACTGTAGGTAGATATGGCCTGTTCATCAGGAAGGCGTCTGTCTCTTGTGTGTCTACTCCTCGAGGCACGGCTGTCTCTGTCTTGGGGCACCGTCTGTAATGGCCTTCACCTCTTATCCCTTTACACATCTAAACCAAAACAGCCCCTTGTTTGCACTTCTTTATTTGGGGATAAACAGGCTTTGTTTAAATCACAAATCTATCACCTGCTCCGCTTCATACCTCGCTAAGTGCCTTTCATTGTGTTTTCCCGCCTCCTCCGCTGCGAAACAAAACACCAGGACGTTTTTAGGAATTTTTCAGGAATTTTAGGCCCAACTCTTCAAGGATGTTTTATTCCCTTTGAGGCAAAAAGAATTAAAGAACTAACTTTCGATAATATGGGTAAAGTTGGATATAGGCCCTAAATAAATGCTTCTGAAATTGCCGATGGACTGCATTAGCTTTGTCTTATTGCAGCTTTCACTAGACCTTCCCTGGGCCTGCCTCACCCTCAGTGTTAGGACCTAGACGGGCCGTGGAAATCACAGTGTAATCCCATAGAAAGTAAATGTCTCAAAATGAACCCCTGGGTCTCGATCAGCCGTTTCAAAATGACAAGAGCTTGGCATTGTATTGCAAAGTCGAGAATTTTCAGGAAAGTGGTCTGTGTTTTCATACGCACTCCATATGCAGATGTATCTGTTGAACACAATAAGTGCTGAAGTGGGGGCCATTGAGAGGGAAACCCGCCAAGCGAGCACCCTTCACAGAACATTCAACCCCACTCGGCGATGCTTTGTTTTCAGTCCATGTGTGAACGTGCTCGTAGCGGGGTGGGTTTACATGCAAATCGCCTCAATGTATTTCAGCCTCTAAATAGATAATGACTGCACACCTCTCACCCTCAGCTGTTCAAATGGCTTCCCAGATTCCTCATGTTTGGGGGGACAGTGCGCACTTTCGGGGGAAAAGTTTGAATTTGTCTATTCTCTCCTTTTCATATTAAATAACTTAAGCGTCATATGTGGACCCGAAAGAGCATCCGTGTTTGATATTTACATAAATATATATTGCTTTCTCTCATTTGAAAGTTTCACCTTCATTACACTGTTTTCTCTGGAGGAGAAGTGCTGTAGATACAATCCCTTAGAGTTTGCTGCCGTGTGAAACTGCCCATACTGTCCCTGGCTGTAGTTTTCATAGGGCTGGTTCTAATTTATTTGGACAAACATTGACAGTGTTTTTCTCTTTTTTTCAGATTTATATAGGGCGAACTTTACCTGAAGGTATGGAGCTCTTTAGATGAGCACCAGGTACATTACACAAGGACACCTTCATTTTTGGTAGGCACAGGGAGATTAAGAGATTTGTCCAGAATCACAGGATGTTGAGCAGACGCCGAGGCTTGAACCTGGTTCCCCAGCTCCAGTCGGCCGCTCTAAAATACTTACCAACCGTCTTGGGTGCGAGATTCAGATGCGTGCTCGGGAGAACTTGTGAGACGCCTTGCGGCTTTTTAAGAGCAAGGGTTGTAATATGCCTTTTAGGACCTTGGCACCTGCAGACCGAGGGACTAAAAATGAAGTTAGGATGGCGGAGTATTCATTCGTCCTTGTTGCACATTTTCTCCCCCAGCAAAGAAAACAATGCCATATCGCGAGCCGACTGCCCGGGCTGTGACGTTCTCTGTTCAAATGTACATCTGTAAGGATAGACGCCATACTGGCGGGGGTGAGCCCGAGCCACTCACTTTAAATCTAACAATGTTCAAGTCAAACAGGGTACTTTCTATTTTTACCAGTGTAGCCACTGGAAATATATCCCCATTCCCCATAGAGGGGGGTACAGTATCAGTGCCCGCATGTCCAGACTCACCGGACGATGAGTTGCAGCAGTTAGCAGCACTGGACTTAAACATTCATGAACATTTGTCACCCGAGGGCAGCGGGGGAAGCCTTCTCTGTCTCGGCCTGGGAAGGGGGGAGGAGGAGCCGGCGGAAGGCGGGCACACACAGAGCCCAGCAGCAGCGGCAGCCAGGGAGCGCATCGGCCGGGACGGGAGAGCCCAGGAGAAAGGAGAGGAGGAGAGAGGTGAGAAGAGGGGTGGGGGGAGGGGAGGCGACGAGGATGAGGTAAAGACGAAGGAACTAAGCCCCGTCCTTTTCAGACTGGGGGGCGTGTTTTTCTTTCTCCCCTCTTCTTCATTGGCTGGAATGTAAACAACTGGCTTGTTTTTGACTATTGTTGTTTACATTCCAGCCAATGGAGAAGAATGAGAAAGAAAGTTAAAAAACACGCCCCCCAATCCGAAAAAGACGGGGCTTAGATCGTCACAGGGACCTCTTCATCAATGGCTGGCCAGCGTTTAGGAGGCCAGCCAATGGAGAAGAGGGGCGGCGTTAACCTCGCTACTCCAAGACATTATGTCTCCCCAGCGAGACTGCGCATGTGCGCAGTCTTTCGCAGGCGGAGACCTAAAAAGGCACTTCATCCACACTGAGAGTAGCTTTATCATCAGATAATTCCTCGTGGACAGAAAACTCACTGCCAGAATCTTGCACTCCCTCCGCTCCCTCAGATGCACTGTCAGTCTGATAATCCTGCTCAGTGGAAGATTCAAAAAGCATACCAACCACCTACTGAGCAGTAATTCTACAGCTAGCCATAATGCTTACTAATAAAGGTAACTTGTCAAACAAGTCAACCCTTTGTAAAATAAGTAATAAACAAAATGTGGCTTTATCACAAATACCTATATACTCCAACACTATACCACTCACTTGCCAGAAGCAGCTAGACTCACCGCCACCTACTCTGCACAGACAGCACAGTAAGGAACAACAGTATCCCACTAAAAAAGAAAAGAAAATGACACACAAGACAATGCAAAACACATAGCAAAGAATTTCATGCACAAAACACTAACTAAATCTGCTGCTATTATGAAACCACTTACAAAACATTCATTCATGCATGACATTAATACTCATTTGGAGTAAACACAACAAAAATGTTTTTCTTAAAAAATAAATACAGCTACGCAAAACTGCAGAACAACGACTGCCAAAACCGCAAATAAGAATCAAAAGCTTTGCACTAGAATATAAAGGTGAAAAAAAAATTACAATCACATATGCACATAATGCACCAGTCCACACACAATCCACCAGCCAAGCTAAGGGTTAGGTGGGCCTAAGAGGATAAATAAAATATTTACCCCCATAAAAGGGGGGCAACCCTTGCCCTTGAGACCACTCTCCAACACAAAAATTTTAATTCCCCTGATGTTTAGAGGCTTTTGCCCCCTTTGGGGGCAGATGGGCCTAAAAACATACTGATAATCTGCCACCTAAAGAGGGCAGAAATGGCCACAATCCTCCTCCCATAAAGGGGAGCGACCCTTGTCCAAGGGGCCGCTCCCCAGCAGAAAAATAAATAATCCCTGGTGGCCTAGTGGCCATACAAAAAAAAGATAAATCAGCCGATCTTGCCCAGAAACGGCCAAATTAATGCTCCCCAAAGGTGAGCGACCCTTGTCCAAGGGGCCACTCCCCACCAACAAATCCCTGGTGGTCTAGTGGGCCCCTGGGGGGGCAGCACACAGCCAAAAGATTGCCCCCAAAGGGGAGCAACCCTTGCCCATGGTGCCATGCCCCACAAAGAAATCCCTGGTGGCATAGTGGCCATACTAAAAAAAATAAGCCGATCTGCCCCCGGGGGGGGGCAGAAACAGCCAAATTAATGCTCCCCGAAAGGGAAGGGACCCTTGCCCAAGGGGCCACTCCCCACAAACAAACTCTGATGGTCTAGTGCCCCCTATATAACAAATAATGGCGAGATCTGCCCCCCATGGGGGCAGAGAGCCAAAAACATTGCCCCCAAAGGGGAGCGACCCTTGCCAAGGAGCCCCTCCTCACAAATTAATCCCTGGGGGTCCAGTGGGCCACTTTAAAAAAATGGCGAGATCGGCCCCCCTGTGGGGCAGACACAGCCATAAACATTGCCCCCAAAAGGAGAGCGACCCTTGCCCAAGGGGTCACTCCCCATAAATACATCCCTGGTGGTCTAGTGCCCCCTATATAACAAATAATGGCGAGATCTGCCCCCCATGGGGGCAGAGAGACAAAAACATTGCCCCCAAAGGGGAGCAACCCTTGCCCAAGGAGCCCCTCCTCACAAATTAATCCCTGGGGGTCCAGTGGGCCACTTTAAAAAAAAATGGCGAGATCGGCCCCCCGGGGGGGCAGACACAGCCAAAAACATTGCCCCGAAAAGGGGAGCGACCCTTGCCTAAGGGGCCGCTCCCCGCAAACAGTTGATCATATTTCACATTAAAAAAGGAAAATTCCCTGGTATCTAGTGGGCATTCCTGATGCACAATCGCACGATCGTGCAGCAGGAATGCTCAAAAGAGGCATCAGGGGAAATACCTTTTTTGTTTAAATACCCTCCTCCCCCGAGGAGATACTTACTTCCTCTCTTGCCGACGTGCTGGAAGCAATTGGCTTCCAGCGCGTTGGAAATCCTCTAATGAGGTCAGCGCGCCTTGCACTCTGACGTCATTAGATGACTTGGAGTGTCAGGGAAAGGGCTTCCCCTGCCTTCCCCGGTGGAGGCACCTTAAAGGGCCGACCACGGGAGGTGCCAGCGCTTCCCCCATGGGTGGGTGCTAGGACGGCCGGGAGCCATCCGACACCCGCGCTCACCGTGACGTCGGACGGCTCCTTGCCGTCTGGCGCACGGAAAGGGTTAAGGGAAGAGTTTGGCATAGTTGTGCTCTGTATACGGAGGCAATATTTGTCAGATTGAAAGAATGCGGAGACAGAAATCCAGAGTTAGGTGACAGCAACATCTTAGTTGGTGGCCCTGCCACACCCCGTAGTGTTTGTTTAATACAAAAGTCCAATTGCTTACCTGTCCATCTTTACCTGACAGTAGGTTTGAGTGATAAGTGTCTTTCCTGTGTGTTTTGAACTGGCATGAGAGAATTAATTTCAGGAATCTAGAAGTTCCTTATTGTAATGTAGTTATGTTGTCCTTTGGCCCAGCTTCAGCATAGTTGACATTGAACCTTCAGTGCCTTCTAGTGTATGCAGTTGCAGGTGGTTTGCCTCATAGACCAGCTGCAATGTGGTTGATCGTGCGCTTTGACTGCCTTTTTGTGAATTTTGTATGTTGTAAGTTTGCTCATAGGCTAGCCTGCTGGGTAATTGACCCTGAGCATTTATCAACTGTTGCAATGTGTGGCTTTTGGTAGGTTCTCTCATAGGCTGGCTCCAGCATAGTCAGAGCCATAGTCTTTACTGAGGGCCTGATTCACAAAGGACCACTGCACTCGTGGCGGAGGCCACGGAGTCATGGTGGGAGGGGCTATGCACTCATGGCAGGACGTCCGCACAGCCGTTACGGACTGTCGTGTTGACAGGCCCCCACCATGAGTACAGAGGCCCTTTGAGTATTGGGCCTCATGTGTTTTGTGTGGCTATGAATGGATTTTGCTACAGAGTTATCATACCCCAAGCCTTTAATATTTGTTGCAAAGTGTGGCTTGGGCAGGTTGTTCCAATGGCTGTTAGCATTGTATTGAAACATTTAGGGCCTAATTTATATGTTGGCAGAAAGAGTACTCCGTCCAGTAACATAGTGGTCCACCTGCCCGATTTAAATGCGGGCGGACATTTGGTATAACGACAGCAGAGACTACTCAGTTTCTGCGGTGATTAAACCCCTCCAACAGCCTGTTGGAGTACGGGCTGTTGGAGATTCTCCTGTATGTCCACCCACCTAATTTTGATGGCCGGAAATTGAAGTCAGTTTTTACTGCTCGTCACCATCACGAAGCCCTGGCAGTGAATACTGCAAAATAGGAGACAACTCCTATGTCGAAGGGGCATTGTTTTGTTTTTCTTTTAAAAAAAATGAAATCTTGCTTTAGGGGTTTGTTTTTTAATATAAAAAACAAACTTGAAAGTTTGACCGATGGCTCGGTCGTGTTGAAAGAGCCGACCAGACCATATTAAACATTCATCTTGTGTTTGTGGTTAGGATATTATGATATACTGGCTGCAGTGTTTAACCCCTCCGCTGCGGCAGCTATTCCGCCGCAGCGCTAAGGGAGAGGCGGTGCCGCGCGGCGGTCCCGTGTTCGTGACGGAACCACTCCGTCACGGCCCACAGGTGAGCTGTGCTTGTGACAGAACGGATCCGTCACTGCCCCGCCCGCTCTTCTGAACGCCAGCACAGGCACGGAATTCGCACCGCGCAGGCGCTGGGAGCGGGCCGTGACGGAACCGTTCTGTCACCAGCACAGCCCACCCGAGGCTCGTGACGGAACCGTTCCGTTACGAGCATGGGAGGGGTTAATGGATACTGAACTTTTGTTTATTGAGTGGAGGAGAGGGTTTGCATGTTTTGTGCTTGACCGAGTGGAGGCATTCTATTTGAGTCAGTGTGTTCATGTTAAATGTGTGGCATATGTGACTTTGCAGGTCTAATGTGGTATGTGGTGATTTTTATGTTAATGCGGTTTGTCTTGTTTAATTTGCATTGTAGATTTGCATCTGTAAAGTTTCTATGTAGCTAGTTTTTATATGTTTTTCTGCTGTATCCAGTGGTTCCTTGCAGGTGGCAGAAGTGTTGCATCCTTCTGAGTTATGATACGTTGTTGACATGTCTTTTTGCTATACTTTGTGGAGTTTGTAGGAAGGGATCAGTGTGACATGCTGCCTTGTACTGTCATTGTTTTCTTCTTATTGTTTGTTTTTCTCTAAACTTTATTTTTCAGTTTTTGTATAATTTTACTGTTAATAAGCAAACATGACCAATCCCATCACGGTGTCCCAGGACAGCATACTTCCATTCCTACACATTTGTCTCTTAAAGCAGCATGCAGTCTGTGTATTTGACAAATGTACGAGCAAACTAGGATATAATGTCCATAGATTCCCCACCCTAGTCACTTATTAGCCACCCCCACATCATCCAGTATGTCAGCAGTTATGAACCATTTCAGTAAATTATTTTCTTCCACATTATCTTCAGATTGCAGACCACTATGCCTCTGCCTCTCAGTATCTTTCATTTTAACATAGGCATCTTCTAGGGCATCACCTATTGTGTTGATCTTGTCTGCCCAATTTGCAAATCAACCCCTGCGTTCCCATACCATCTAGCATTTTCTTTTGTATTTCCTCCTCAGTCATCCACTCTTTGGGAACTTTTTTGCAGATACCTCCTTGCCACACCCTAGGGGGCATCCATTCAATGGCTATTCAGCGTTTTGCATGCATTGAATTCACGCTGCATCCATCATTTCTTTAGGCTGGGCATAAGACCCAACAAACAATGTTTAACTGTTGTCTTTAATAGTATGACAATTGCAAAAAACACAGTTGATGGACAGAATGCAGAACAATGTCTTACATTCACCCCAGTACAAAGATCTGGGCCTAAATCCATCTTTTATTTGCATTCCACACCACCCTAGGTCAGACACTGGCTATATGCAAATCAGCCTTGACCCTGTGCCTCATGGGAACAGCCCAGCCCGAACTACCAAGCCATGTCTTTCCTAGACCGGAATCAAGCATCCAAGGACCAGTTTCTGGCTATCAGCCTTCTTCAGCCTGGATAGCTTGACTCCAGTGATGTGGAGAGCCTGGGACTCACGTCTGAGCATACCCAGACCACGATGGATTTAGGCCCAGATCTTTGTACTGGGGTGAATGTAAGACATTGTTCTGCATTCTGTCCATCAACTGTGTTTTTTGCAATTTTAATAGTATGACAGCCATTCGTCTCAGGTGGGGGACCTCCTCACACAAGTAATCTACTACCACCTGACAGTTCCATACTATATGTGCAAAGCCTGCTCCAGTATCTCCACATTTTTGTTAGTTTGACGGCCTGTCAGGAAAATATTTTACATTCTAGTGGGTGTAAGGTATGCGCGATGGAGAAATCCTAAGCCATTTTTAGGTCTTGCTAAGCCAGCGCATGCGCTGCTCTGCGAGACATTTAGTAAGTGGGGTTTTCAAAGTGCTACCCCATGCTTTTGCTGACCTAGCGCTTGCGGTTACGCGCGCCTAGCCACAAGCTTTCACCGTCCAAGGTGCCATTTGGACCGCGATCAGTTTCAGTTCTGTTGCTGTTCACTTTAACTTTCGCGCACGCGAGCACACAACTCAGTTCTGTTGCTGTTCACTGTCGCACGCTCGCACACAACTCTTCGCAGCCGCACGTCTTATCATTGTTTCAGGGACTACTTTTAAAATTTTTATTAGATGGGGGACCGTGTGTGCAATGTGTTCTGCAGCTTGTTACTATTTTCAAGCTTGCTGCCTCTAGTTGTGTGTGTCATCACTGTTTATATCTACCAGTGGACACATGTTGTAGTTGCAGCTTTAGTTGTGTCTGTTTCTTTGCATGCATTGTGCTGTACCCTTGTCCCACATTAGTACGCCAAACAGGTCTTCATTGAATGTTTGTCCCACCATACATTAGGAGCGCTGTTGTTTTAATTAGCGCCAAACATCTACATCAGCAGATTGAGGTACCAAGTCCATCTAGCACTTCTCTGGGGGCTATGACAGGCTCCTGGAGGTGAACATGAAAAATGGGTACGTTGAGGGCAAGGAAAGCAGATGCAACTACAGAAATGCTACCCTTTTCGTTTTGTCGTATAAGAAGAGGGCAAGGAAAGCAGATGCAACTACAGAAATACTACCCTTTTCGTTTTGTCATATAAGAAGAGGGCAAGGAAAGCAGATGCAACTACAGAAATGCTACCCTTTTCGTTTTTTCGTATAAGATTCCCATAAGTTGATCCTCACGCCAAGGTAAAGCTTTTAAATCCCAGACTTTAAAATGTTTATGGAGATAGGCTGCATGGTGGGAGGCGCTATACGTGCCATCATGAGAGACTCCTCAAACTGTTTTTCAGCTCACACGGAGATGACATGTTGGTTAGATTTACATATTGCTCTTTACTTTTAGCCAGGGTTGACAGCTCCCTCTACACTGCTGCTGGGTTTACTTACTTCTTCTATCATGGGCTTACTACAGGTCCCGATTTTCCTCCGGTATGATTACAGCTCCCTCTCGCACCACCCTCCGTATTCTCTCACTTTTTCCCAATCCGAGCAACTGTTCACGTCCTGCATAGTCCAACTCTTGACCCTGTCCTTTCCCCCCGATTTAAGTGAACATTCTTTTTTTCCACTCTGGCCCTCATACTTCTTTTGCTCCCTTCTAAGAAGTCCTACCATCCACCCTGTCACTTCAATACCATTTTTTCTTCCTCATATCCCGTCACCCCAGTGCCCTTGTCTTTCACTTTAGTTCCAGTAACCTAAGATCACCTATTCCAGAATAGACATTAATTTGCACTGCACATTCTTTATTTAGGCTGCTAACAATAGGCAGTATTTAAAAAGTTGTTCTAAAGTGTGGCTTCTATGGCCTTATAATCAAAATATTGAATTAAAGAAAAACTCATGCAGTGTTCTTTTTACTAGTGTTTTTTTTTATTAAATGGCAAGATTTTGAATTTCACCATGCATTTTATTGTTATTGCCCTTGAAGAAGGCCAGTATGAATCACCACTCAAATCTTAGGCAGCCACAATTTTGCCATGTCACTTAAATACTTTATAACAGCAACTTTAAAAAGAGAGACCCAAAACAAACAGCCAACTAAAACGACATCTGAATTACAGGCTAAATAAACAGTAGGCATGTGAGGGTAACATACAAATTACATAAAACGAGCATTGGCATAGCCAATAGGTTTCGCCTTTGGGGCCATAAAAGTGTTTAGCCATGCAACGGTTAATATGTTGCAGTAAGGATATTGTGCTGCATAACTTAATAGTTATAAGGTCCCAAAGGCGAGACCTATTGGCTATGCCAATGCTTGTTAGTCTTTCTTATCCTCTCTAGTTATGTTACAGTTTTGGGTTCATAGTGGGTGATTCAGATAGAGACCTGAGCAAAGTTACTGTTGACATTATCTCTTCTTGTTTGGCCTTTGAATGTGTGATGTTTGTGCTATTACATTTATTTTCAGCCTTACTCGGAAGTGTCTATTCATGCTATCTTTAAGGTTAGAAGGTACTTACAGTGTTTACTCATGTTTTGGTTGCTTCAGTCCTCTCTCTCCAGAGGATGAAAACCCACCTCCCCGTCTAACTTTACCCATCAGTATGTGTATCTGGTTCGAGAAGAATAGTCTGTGGTAGCGAAGTAAATGAGGGTTCAGTGAGTAACTGCGAGTCTCCCCAATAAAGGTGTTTTTTAGCGATGTTAATTGAATGTCCTGGCATGCTATCCTGCTGCTAGGACATACCACAAGTCTTAAGGAATGTGATTGTGATCTACCAGCACAATGTTCGGTGCTGCGAGTAGCAATGTGGTGATGAGAATAAACCTGGATAGTGAATGAGTATTCCATGGACCATTATTCATTCTCCTTTGACTTGTGTTTGTTTGGATTTCAGCTAGTAGAACGAGAGGCTGTGGTGTGTCACCTGGACTTGGAAGACCCTGAGAGAAAGGAATGGCTGGTGAGCAGCTCTGAGGACCTACCTGATGAATTCTTTGAAGTCACTGTGGATGATGTGCGAAAGCGAATGGCACAGCTCAAAAGTGAACGGTGAGAATTCATCTACTAAACCTCTGTTCAGAGTGCAATTCTGCCCTACTCTCCACAACAATAATGACTGCTTTTCTCAGCACCCTCGCTACTATTTTGCCATCACAGAAACCAGTCTGTTATACACTCCTGGGACCACTCATTTGTAATAGGCCCTATCCTGCTTCCTGCTTCCAATACTTCTCCGTTTTGATATGCACCTGTCCTGTTTTGCACCTTCAGTACCATTTCCATACTTAGTCCATCTACTGCCTTTCTGCATTTATATAGCGCCGCCACTCACCCATAAGGGTCTCAAGGTGCTTTGATAGCTCACAGCCGTTGAAGGCATTCCACCAGCCTCTTACCCTCAGATGCCTCTTTTTAGTTTTGGACGGTTTTTATAAGTATGAACAAGACCACAGAGGTATCAGAGCACTAGTTGATAATACAGTATATGCATAAGATATGGAAAGAGTGCCACAGGTATTGCAGGATAATCCGTGTGCTTGCAGTACCACTGAATCACAAACTCCAAGAAAAGTGACTGAGAAAGAAAAAGATATAACAAATACCCAGCGAAGTTGTATCCTACAAAACAAGCAGTTCGTTGGCCTTGGAGGTATTCACTCACCCCAAAAAATGTCTTTTAAGAGAGACAGGCAATACATCGAAGTAGAGGAAGAGGGTTGTTGCGTATCATTGCATTTATCAATCAGATCAGGTATCTGTAGTAATTTAAATAAATTGCAGGGATTAAGCAATCTAATGCACACTTACTAGGATTTTCATATCTTAGGTGTCTATCCTAATAACTTTCAGGTAGTGAATTTGTTTTTAACCCATCCGGGGAGATGGTAAGTTTTGATGGTTTATTTTAATTCCACCTTCTATTGTAGGCAGTTTTATAAATGCATCTTTTCTTCATTTGTAACTATTTTAAGTAGATTATAACTGTGTGTTATGGTCATGTTTTAATTGACTGCAGCATGCAGGATATCCTTTAGAGATGCAAGGTTCGTCCGTGGAAGTCCAAGGAGAAGATCATTGGCATAGTCAATGCAATAAAGGACACAGGATTGCAGTGTACATTATAATTCAATAAGAGTTAGGAAAGGTTTGCAGTTACTGAGTATTTTGAGAGGGAAAATGCCCCTTCAGCTAGATTCTTAAATTGGCTCCAAGGTTAAGTTTTCTGTCTAATATGATTTCTGTGGATTTGGAGGATTCAGTATTTTGAGGGTGAAAGCCAGCAAATCAGATCACATTTATCCTGTTTTTATTTAGATAAGTCAAGTTTTGGTTAGAAGATATTCAAATTTGTTTACCACTTTTTAGCCATTATTGTATGTTGATTTATTTATCCATATTTTGTGATCAGAGTTGGTGAAGACACAAAGTTATTACTGGATATCATGTGCATAGAGAAAATCCCGAATCCCTAGTTTAGTTAGTATCGACGGGGAGGGGGGGTGGGGGGGGGGGGTTGTGGGGAGGGAGGCGCAGGGGAGAGAATCAACATAAATAATGAAGGGTAAGGTTGCCAATGGGAAGCCCTGAAGCACATCACAGGTAACTGGAGTGGGTACAGAGAGAAATCCACACATTTTGCACTTTGATGCCTGTTTGCAAGATCGGATTCACACCATTGTAATAGCATGCTTTTTATTCTGTGAATTCTTTGAGCAAGTATTAGAGGGTTCTATGGTCCATTGTACCAAAGTCTGAGAATGGGCCTAAAATAATTAAGCCTTTAAGGTATCTTCTACAATATCATATCCACCATTGATGTTTTGGTGCTGTGTCCTGAGAGGAAATCTGATTGAACATCACCAGTGAGGTAGTTTACTTCCAGATAATTGTTTTCCGTGATTATAGTGGGAAATGGTATGCTGTGATAAAACAGAATTGTTGTTTTTTTTAACAGAGGTTAAGACGTCTATTTTTTAGTAGATAAGGAACAGGACAGTGTTCTAATGATGACTTGATAATTTCAAGGAACTTTGGTGTCAAAGTTTGATTTATTCGTTTTGATCAGGTATTGCGGTATTGAGGCAGTTGCATAAAGGGAGGGTTTCATAACATTTACAGTGTTTTTGAGAGAATCCTTCTTAACCTTTTTAAAACTAGACCTTGAAGTATTAATTTTCTTTCTGAAATGGTTAGGTTGGAGGTATCCAAGGTGTAGGAGCATAAATCCTGCATAAATAAGGTAATTGTTCTAATAGGTCTGCCTTCTTCTGGGCCTTTCCTTTCATATCTGTATTTCTCTGCTCTCAATGTCCCCTCTCCTGTCTTGACCCTTTGTCTACCTCTCTCACCTCCAACCCAATAATTCTACTGGTCAACCTCTTACGCTTGTGTTCATGTCTTGCACTTGCAACACTTCCCATCTATCTTTTGCTTCAATGCTGATGTCTTGTTTTTTTCCCTATCCAGTCAGAGGTTAACAGAGATGCCACTGATGACAAACGCTTTGCGGGAAGCTCAAAAGATGGAGAAGCTGGAACGCTATCCCAAGGTAATTGTTTTCAAGAAGGCAATGATATGCAGGAGGTATGAAAAGCATGCTGTTAGAATTGTACTTTCTTTTTATGAAATTCCTTCTTGCACATTCCGATCTATATCTGGAGAAAGGAGAATTCCAAAGCCTATTTAGAACACGCCTGCTTGGGATCTTTGTAGAAAATTCTAGTTCAATTAGACTACTTAAGAACAATTAGCCCAAATTTTGAATGATAAGATTAGCCCAGCTAATCCCAATGCTTAAATTCTGTCTGTGAGTACTGTTTGTCTTCCTCGTAGGTCCAGTGGCAGGGTCATGAAGCAGACAGAGGATGTGTTTGTGTGCATTTAACAGTGCTGATTGAGATTAGTCAGATAGTTGATGATAATAACATTATTTTTCATATACTGTCTGCCGTTAACATCTCTTATTTTTCCGAATTATGCACCCTGTTTTTTGGCTCAGGCCTACCTGTGTGAAACAACTACAAATGTCTTGACCTGTCTCCAGAGAATGCTACCTATTCTCAACACCATGGGCAGAAGGAAAGCAACACTTAACCAGTAAACACAAACATAAGAATGTACAATTACAGAAGGTTTATTGTTGTTTTTCTAAATTGTTAAATAGCAAGCAATGTTGAGTAAATAAATAACTTAACTTTTTCTTTTTATATACGATATGAAATACGATACCTCTCTAAATACAAAAACGGGTGACTTTAATCAAGGTAATTTAATGTATTTAAACCCCAGTATTATCAAAGGGTTAGCAAGAAGCCTGCCTTTACTTAGTCAAGAGCCTGTGTGTCTATACACACACGCACACGCACACACACACCTACACCTCACCTTTACCAAAAATGTCTAGCTCTGAACTTCCATAAGGATTTCCCACCGGAATTTCAGAATAAGTGTAATTAAGTGCCCTATCAGGAAGAGGAGGAATTGCATCATATGCAAGAATAGAGTGAAAAGCCAGAAAATAAGCTTATGAGGGAAAAGTGTTTCTAGTGCCTGCTCGCTGCCCAACATACATATAATGCCATTATTCTAACTGCGGTACAAAAGGGGGTGGTAATGGGCGGAGCATCTGAATCAATCAAACACTCACACCCAGTCAAAAGATCTGGGTTTAATCCATCACCGTTCTTTAGCCCACTCTGCCACCCCAGATCAGACATGGCTATATGCAAATCAGTCTCACCCTGTGCCTCATGGGAACAGTCCAGCCCGAACTACCAAGCCGTGCCTTCCCTGGACCGGAAACAAGCTTCCGAGGACTGGTTTCTGGCATTCCAGCCGTCTTCATCAGCCCCGCTTGCTTGAATCCAGTGGCAAAGTGAACAAGGGACTCATGTCTGAGCATACCCTGCCACACTTATGGCAGCCAAAAGCGGTACAAAAGGGGGTGGTAATGGACAGAGCATCTGAACCAATCAAACACTCACACCCAGTCAAAAGATCTGGGTTTAATCCATCACCGTTCTTTAGCCCACTCTGCCACCCCAGTTCAGACATGGCTATATGCAAATCAGTCTGACCCTGTGCCTCATGGGAACAGTCCAGCCCGAACTGCCAAGCCATGCCTTCCCTGGACCGGAAACAAGCTTCCGTGGACAGGTTTCTGGCATTCCAGCCGTCTTCAGCCCGGCTTGCTTGAATCCAGTGGCAAAGTGACCAAGGGACTCACGTCTGAGCATATCCTGCCACACTTATGGCGGCCAAAAGCGGTACAAAAGGGGGTGGTAATGGACGGAGCATCTGAACCAATCAAAAACTCACACCCAGTGAAAAGATCTGGGTTTAATCCATCACCGTTCTTTAGCCCACTCTGCCACCCCAGATCAGACATGGCTATATGCAAATCAGTCAGACCCTGTGCCTCATGGGAACAGTCCAGCCCGAACTGCCAAGCCATGCCTTCCCTGGACCGGAAACAAGCTTCCGAGGACAGGTTTCTGGCATTCCAGCCGTCTTCAGCCCGGCTTGCTTGAATCCAGTGGAATGGAATGCCAGAAACCGGTCCTCTGATGCTTGTTTCCGGTCCAGGGAAGGCATGGCTTTACTGAACTTACAATGTCTAAGAATGGACTTTGACACTGTACGGGTTCAGTGCTCATGCAACTGTACCCTCACCAGTGGTACAGTGCACCCAGCTAGGTAGGCAGTGGGTTGAAGGCACGGCACACATGTATCACTTTTCTCTGCACCAAAACATGCAGCCTGCATAGGACCTCTAGGTGTGCCACAATATGTGCTGCAGCCCTTAGAGGCCTTCCCTAGTCCCAGTGCCCTTGGTACCCATGGTACCTTTTACAAGGGCCTTGCATGTGGCGAGAGAGGTGACAGTTGTGGGTACAAAGGTATGGTTTTGGGAAAGAACACCGATCCTGGTAACCTGATTGGCAGGGACCCAGGGCACATCAAGGTTAAGTGCATCAGAAATCTGGCAAAAAGTGTGTGTGTGTGTGAGGGGGGTGACTGCAACAGAATCCCACTCTCTTACAAATTCAATGAAGTATAAGGCATACGTGAAATGAATTTACTTGAAAAAGATTACTGTTTGATATAAGTCATGATTAAGAACAACACATGTGGAAAGCATCAAACATAAATCATGTCCGGCATGTTTGACTTTTGACTCATCTCTCAGGCGAGTGAGTGAGCTTCACACTTGTACCCAGAAAGAACCCTTCTTTCTTGTTCACAATGATAGTCATCCTTAGAACTAAACCAAAATTTTGCCCAAGGTCGTATCTTCATTCACCCTTAACCAAACTATTGAACTCATTGTGTTCTTCCTACACCCAGGTCTGTGGCAGAGAGGGCTCTTCACACACTGAACTTTTTAAAAAGAGCTCTCATGTAATACATTGTATTGAATTGTAATTTAATTTATATAGCGCTTATTTCCCCTGACGAGGCGTTGAATTGCTTTTTGCCAAGTAGCACACTACTCTGGAACCCAAAAAGGATTAGTGGTGGATTAGTATAGTGAAGTTTGAGTTAATTTACACGGTGGACATGTGAGTCTTATCTAATAGAAATCTACCCACAGATTCCTCACCTTTGAACTTCCAGGCGTCTGGCTGGATCCAGAAGATTTTTGATAGCCGTACCCCTGCATGCCGATAGGTGGCTTCAGTCGACTCAGTAGGCTTTGGGTTCGATGTCGTTGTGACGTCTGCGCCATTTATATAGGCACCACTCCGGAGCTCTGAAGTCAGTTCTTTTCTTTTCGCGCCAGCCAGTGCAGATCTGTCGAAGAGAGCTAGGCCCTGTCACTTTTTGTCGACTCCTTTTGGTGTGCTAGGTAATGTCTAGTAAGTCTAGTAAGAAAATCTCTGGGTTCAAGCCATATGGCGCCTGTCACCGCAACTTTTCTGTCATGGACCCCCTTTTGGTATGTCTCTGGTGCCAGGCACCTCGTAGGTTGCCTCGTCGATCTCGCTCACTGGTACCTGTCAAGGGGAAAGTCCGAACACCGCTCCGGGGGATTGAAGTATTCTTCTTCGATGTCGTCAGGTAAGAAGCACCATAAAAAGCACCAGAAGTTAAAGCACGCTTTAGCTTTACCCAGTCTGTCGCATGACGAGACGCCTGGGCCTGGGTCTGCTCCACGTTTCCCTCCCTTTCTGGGGCTAGGAGAGACCCCCACCCAGCTGAAAGAATGTTATGATAGCATGTGTGCCATATTTGGGTGGCCTGATCCTGCCCGCGCAACTTTGGGTCCTGCAGATTTACCTGAAGGAGACCCATGGGTTCCGCACCTTAGGCACCTGCCAAAAACTTCTCTTGGCCCTTGGCATTGCCAGCGCCCTATGGCTTCACCTCTCCCATCATCTTTGCAGACGATACGGAGCTGGTCGGGCATCCACCGATGCCGGAACCGGCGGCGACATAGTCATATGACTCCCGTGCCTTTCAACCTGCCCTATTCTGAAGGTTTAGGCATGGATAATGAAGATTGGGATGGGCAGCAGGATCCCTTAGATATCTAGGTACCCAATCAAGGCCTAGACTGGTATGAGGACTTAGGTGATGCCCGCGTCCTGGACATCTCCCCAGATTCTGGCTTATTGTCTCCCCCTAACCTGGCTATGGAGAAGGGAGCTTCATTTGCAATGGTGGTGTGTAGGGCTGCGGAGATCTTGGACCTGCAGCTTCCTCCGGTGGCAGTCAAGACTAACTTCCTGACGGAGGTCCTGCAGCCTGGTGTCTCCTCTTCTGAACCCTTGCTGCCTTTCAATGAGGTCTTAACAGATGTTCTACTGGCCACCTGGTCCAAGCCTAGCACAGGAACCATTGCCCGCTTCCACCGCCCTGCACCAGGTGACCCAGCATTCCTCTCTAAACAGTCCACCCTACAGAGCTTAGTGGTCCAAGGCTCCACTTCCCATGGCGCGTTCCTCTCAACACCCCTTCCAGGGAATCCAAGAGGCTGGACAGCTTGAGTAAGAAAAACTTTTCTTCCACCATCCTAGATTTGCGGTCAGTAAACACTGCATGCCTATTGGGCTAGTACTCCATTCTCTGTGGGATCTGTAATCCCAAGCAATTACAGATGGGAGAGATGCGGCTAAGCTTGCCGTACAATGTGGCTTAGATACGACAGACTCGCTAGGCAGAGAGATTTCCTTGACAGTGGCCTTTAGGCGCCAAGCCTGGCTGAGGACGTCTGCCTTTTTCGGGGGATGTCCAAGCTAATCTTATGGACATGTCCTTTGGTGGCTCCCGTCTCATTGGAGACAAATCAGACGCAGCGCTTGAGCTCTTGAAGGACTCAGGAGCTGCGGCCAGGTCCCTAGGCCTCTTCACGTCATCCCAGCCTGTATCAGCTTTTCACCCCTTTCGTGGCTACGGAAGGCCTTCCAACTGCACCAACGCTATACCAGCCAGAGGACCCAGCAAATCCAGCAACCTCTGCGGGGCCACAGATGTGGTTCGCCTCGACCCCGTGGGTCTGGTGGCCAGTAGTCGGGTCAAGCCACAGCCTCCTCCTCCACCACAAAACCCCCACAGTCCAATCCTTCCTAATCTAGGATGTCCAGCTGGTGGCAGGATACGCCTTCACCGGCGAGATGTCACCTCTGACAGGTGGGTGCTGCACATAGTCTAAAGGGGCTACTCCCTCTGCTTCAAGACTAATCCCCCTGCTTCAAGACTAATCCCCCTTCCATGACTCCAGTTTACGATCGTCTGACGGAGGATTACCTGGCCTAACTCCACGAGGAAGTTAAGCCTCTCTTGGTCAAGGGAGACATATAGTGTCCCTGGGCCAGAAATAGGCTGTCGTTGCTATTCCCTCTATTTTCTGGTTCCAAAAAACTAAGGAGTCCTTTGTCCTATCCTAGACATCAGGGAGAAGTTTAAGATGCTCACCCTTGCTCAGGTCCTGTCTGCTCTGGACCTGGGTGACTGGATGGTAACATTGGACTTGCAGGACACCCATTTTCATAACCCGTTCCTGCCTGCCCCTCCTTGCTACCTGCGGTTTACTGTGGGCCATGAGCACTTTCAGTTTGCTGTGCTTCCCTTTGGCCTCGTCAGTGCCCCTCGTGTGTTCCCCAAGGTGATGGCGGTGGTCGTAGCCCATCTGTGGAGATCAGGGGTTCCTATCTCGATGACAGGTTGGTGAAGGTGGGCTCGTCCCAAGCAGTCATCTCCCACCTCCAGACTACAGCAAACTTCCTGCATTTGCTGGGGTTCACTATCAACCGGCCGAAGTCACACCTAACTCCCTCTCAGACACTCCCTTTCATCAGAGCAGTTCTGTACATGATGCAGTTTCAGGCCTATCCTCCCGAATGGCAAGTACAGGTTATTCAGGCTATGATACCGATGTTTCAGCCTTGATCCTGGCTGTTGGCCCTCATGGCCTCCTGCAAGTGGGCCATGCCAGATGGCACATGCAAGTTTTGTAGAGGGACCTGAAGTTCCAAGGAGCGCAGCGTCTGGGTAATCTCTCTGACCTAGTTCAGATATCGGAGGGCACCACCAATGACCTGCGGTGGTGGTTGACAAATCGAGATTTGGCCGGAGGCTGACCCCTCTCCCTTCCCCATCCAGATCTCATCGTAGTGACGGATGCGTCCCTAATGGGATAGTGCAGCCATCTGGGAGAGGTGGCGATCAGAGGACTGTGGTCTCCGGCAGAAGCTAAGCTGGTTATCAACCTGTTGGAGCTTCATGTGATCTGGTTGGCACTGAAAGCCATTTTACCATCTTTCAAAGGGAGGCTAGTTCAGGTACACCTGTACAACATTAACACCATGTGGTATTGCAACAAACAGGGTGGAGTGGGGTCATTTGTCAAGAGGTCCTGCTTCTCTGGACTTGGCTGGAACAACAGGGCATTTCCCTGGGGATTCAACAGCTGCCCGATTCTCTGAACGCCAGAGCGGATTAACTCAGCCTCCTATGCCTTGCCGATCACGAGTGGCATCTCAATCTGGAGGTGGTGCAATGTCTCTTTAAACAGTGGGGAGACCCTTGGTTAGATCTTTTCGCCTCTGAGGAGAATGTTTAATGTCAGCAATTTTGTGCATTGGAGTTTTCAAGGCGGCTCTCGTTTGGCATCGCCTTTTGTTGTGAGTGCAGCACAGGCCTCCTGTATGCCTTTGTTCCCATACCACTCCTGTCCAGAGTGCTCAAGACGATCATGAGCGACCAGGCGCATGTCATCCTTGTGGCTCCAGACTGGGCACGGAGAGTCTGGTATCCTGAGCTTCTGCAGGTGAGCAACGATCCTCCAGTCATACTGCCTCTTTGGGAGGATCTACTGTTGCAAAAACAGGGGAGGGTCCTCCAACCGAAACTGTCCACTCTCCGCTCCCTTGCGTGGAGATTGAGCAGCGACAGTTGACAGCTTTTGACCTTCCTGCCTATGTCTGTGTGGTTATTCTGGCAGCCTAGCGTCCCTCCACAAAGTCTGTGTATGCCCGCAGATGGCAAACATTTTGTAAATACTGTACAAAACAGTTTATTGACCATTTGTCTGCTTTCCTGTCAGATATTCTTCTTTTTATTTTCCCCATGGCCCAGCAGGACTCTGAAGGGCTACATTTCGGCCCTATCTGCTTTTCTTCGGCTGCCTGATCTCTTGTACAGAGATTTTTGAAAAGGCTTACCCATATATTTCCCCCTTCGCCTTTTGTTATGCCCCAATGGGACCTTAATTTGGTCCTTACTTTTTTTGTATGTGTGTACCATTTAACCTCTGCACAATTGTCCCCTCCGGCTGCTCACTATTAAAACAGCCTTTTTAGTGGCAATAACTTCTGCCAGGAGGGTGAGTGAACTATAGGC
Source organism: Lissotriton vulgaris (assembly GCF_964263255.1). Classification (NCBI taxonomy): domain Eukaryota; kingdom Metazoa; phylum Chordata; class Amphibia; order Caudata; family Salamandridae; genus Lissotriton; species Lissotriton vulgaris. The sequence goes on from NC_141695.1 coordinate 837,575,868, forward strand.
ACTGTCATCTCAGACTCCTTACCTGACTGTCTTTCTGGACAAAGTAGTGCTCCGCCCTAGGACATCTTTTCTGCCAAAGGTAGTAATACCTTTCCATCTGGCTCAATCTGTTACTCTGCCCACTTTCAATGCACCTCTGCATCCTTCCATGGAAGAAGTGCGTTTCCACCGTTCTGACCCAGAAAGAGCGTTATCGTTCTACCTTGGTCGTACAAAAGCGTTCTGGGTCGACGACCAACTCTTCATAGGGTACGCTGGAGCACAGAAGGAGTGAGCAGTTCAGAAGGACCATTTCACGCTGGGTCATCCTTTGCACAAAAATACTGCAATACCTTGGCAAAGAAATAAACTCCTGAAGGCCTTAGAGCCCATTCTACCAGGGCAAAAGCAACCACCACAGCTCTCCAGCGTGGTGTTCGGTTTTTGACATCTGCCAAGCAGCCACGTAGGCATCTCTGCACACGTTTGCCAGACACCACTGCCTAGATTCACAGGTCCGGAGGGAAGGCCTCTTTGGCCGCTCTGTCTTGCAGAACCTCTTGGTCTGAAAACTACGCAACCCCTTCTCTGGGGATAGTACTGTTTGGGTATCTGTTCAAAGATTAAGAATCTGCGGCTGGATGTCTCTATCAGATGGGCAAGTTACTTACCTTCGGTAACGCTTTATCTGGTAGAGGCATGATCTATCCGCAGATTCCTTACTGACCCACATTCCTCCCCACTCTGCGGATTAGTTTAGTGTCAGGGCTGTTTTACTTCAGGGCCCTAATTGTTTTTTGGTCAGTCACTTCATGGCTTAGGACTTCTGGCGCAGAAAGTTGTAAGAAGTACTGACGTCAGCGCGCCGGGGTTACGCCTATAAAGACGACGCAAAAGTCACGCCGAACCTGATGCCTACAACGTCACGTGGAGTCGACCAACACCACCTATTGGCATGCAGGGTAATACTATCAAAAATCTTCCGGACCCAGGCTGATGCCTGGAATTTCATAGGTGAGAAATCTGCGGCTAGATCATGTTTCTTCCAAAGATAAGTAACTTGTCTGTTATTTTGATTGAAAAGAATAATGGGGGGATAGAAGAAGGAAGAGTCTAGAAAGTGTTTATTGGGAGATCATACCAGTAAGATGAGGTTTGGGACGAATATAAGGAGAGATGGAGGAGGAAAGAATCTCTAGAAATTGATTAGGGAGATCATAGTAATAACATTATTAATGAGGTGAGTCAAAGGAGGGATAGGTGAGAGAAGAATTACTCGTTTGGGAGATCATAATATTAAAATGAGCTTTGGGGAGATCCAAGGAGGGATAGAGGAGGGAAGAGTCTGGAAAGGGTTATTTTGGAGATCATAGTAGTATAATGAGGTTTGGGGTGAGTCCTAGTAGAGGGAGAGGATATATTGAGAGAGGTATAGGGTGAAATATAGGGTAGTGCATTGGAGATAACATGGCTAAAACATTTTCGCAAAAACAATAGCTCTTGCATAGGCGAGACCTATTGGCTTTGCTATTACTTGTTTTAATTAACCTTCTGGTCTGCTTGTATTATGGCAAGAGCATTGGCCATTTTTACTTCACTCTGTGGAGAAGTGTGGCTCAATGGTTAGAGCGGTAGACCCTGATGCAGAGGTCTAGCCCGGGAACAGGGTTCAATTCCCGCCGAGGCGGGTCTTGGGCTCAATTTCCGCGGGCCTAATAATTCTCGCCTCGGTGCCTATTCTAATCATGGGTCCCACTCTGCAACTCTGGGCAATAGCTTTCTTAATCTCCACAACGGCCCCAACAACGCTAGGATGCTTGGCTTCACCTTGGGGGTGCCCAGGAGTGGGCACTTCACAGGGGAAAGCCAGGAAGGGTTCCACAGCGGGATGCGTACAAGCGCCTGAGATACCCCTTCGGGGATTGATTCGGTGCGCTATACAAATACTACCACATTTACATTTACATTTACTCTCAATTGTGCCATTTTAGAGGTGCTATTTTGGAAGTGCGCTCTCTAGTCTTTGCCAGTCGGGATATGTTATCCATCCATGCCATTTTTAGGTCTCGACTGAGCCAGCGTGCATGCGCTGCTCTGCAAGACTTTTTGTAAGGGCTTCAAGCTTTACTCAGTACTTTTCACACGCTCGTGCATGTGTTTTTTTGTTGTATTTTTTCCTATTGGGCATGGTGTGCAAAGACTGCACGCAATTGGGCAAAGGTGGGTGCATGTCCCGCCTTTCCCAAGAAATGTATCCGCCCAGGCATACGTCTTGCGGTTACGAGCCAGGGCGCGCAGTGTGCCATCTGATATCTGTCAGATGTCACACGAGCGCACGCGCACCGCGCAGCTCGCATGCTGGTGACTTCTTCTGCTAGGGGCCCTTTGAAGGTTTTTTTTGTGGCGAAGCAATCTCTAATAAAGGCAGGATGGCTAAAGACAGGGATTCTGCACTGGGCCCGCGTGTGGCAAGTAATTATTTCAACATGGATGGTGCACGGGTATGCATGCGGTGGAATGATTTCAATACTAACGCTGCAGGGCGCCATGTACAGGGCCACGCATTTAGACATTAGTACGGGACCCATGTCCACGATAGGGGCCTGTTATTTCAACACGAATACAGCAAGCACCAAGTTTAAGGAGAAATATTGTAGCAGAACAATCGCCATCTGAAGAGGTCCCCGGGCAGGCGCGCTTTAAACAAACGCACATATACACGCTGGTCATGGCATGCAGGTGTGTGGCAAATCATGCCGCACGTGAGGGTGGTTTGAAAAACGTAATAATATAAAGTGAAACCTTAATAAAAGAGGAGAAGGTCATTCGTCTTGGTCAGAATCAACTGTGGCAGCGTGCCCAGATGGACTCGCTATTTGAAGGGATAGTGTGTTTTTTTTTGTTGTTCTTTTTCTTTCCCCCTTCAACCCATACATGATAGCGGCGGATGAGACTGTGTTATGCTGTATTTGTCATTTCGGTGTAGAAAGCTAGTATAAAGTGTTTCCGCCCACTCTAAACAATACACCTTTTCATGCCTTGTCTATTGTAAATATTTTCTAAAACTGATGTAGCCCTGTTCTTGAGTTCATCACTAAAATAAACCCTGAAGCCCCATTTCTTGGCGCCTGATTCTCTTTGTCCCGCTCTTCCGCAATTGATCTGTTGGGCTAAAAACGTTTAACCATCACTTCATCTCCGCTCCTACCTCTGCTTGTTTCTCTCCAGTACCAGTCATTCCCTTTTATGTACCTGTGTGGCGCTCCCTTAGTACCCCGTTGTCAAAGCCAGCAAGAGGTCGAGATGGAGTAAAGTAAGAAGGAGTGTGCTGGGTAAAAAGGAGTGTGCTGGATAAAAGGAGTGTTCTGGAAGCCGGGTCTGGTGTCTAGACTAGTGAACGGACTCCGTGAATCTGTGATGACCTCATGGTCCCATGCTCGAATCTTGGTTGGTTCTGTTGACCTTTCATCCTTACAAGCTGATTAAAATGATGACCTTTGAGTGAAAGTGTACTTTACAAGTAGGCGTTACTTAAGCCTAGTAGAGAGGGTCCCCACCCTAGCCTGCCCAGTCACTAGTACCTACTGTAGTGAGCCATACACTGTGCGCCCGATAGCTCCAAAGGCAAGACAGCTACCTAACTTTCTCGATGTTCCGTCATCTTTGTTTGCAGCTAACAACAAGGTTATGAAAGACGAGGTTCAATCTACATAAAGCCCTTGATTGTAACATAACTGCGGAAGTCTTGTTTTAGGATCATAGAGAATAGATAGCTTCTGGGTTTTTTTCGGAATGAGAGAATCCCTGTCACCGTTCTTCATTGGTTTGGAAGGGATTTTCAGTTTGTGCGAGAGGAGTCCATATTGGTTTTTGAGATAGGGCAGTTTCGATAATTCTTGCATTTTGCATGTTCAATAACAAAGAAGTCCTTGCTGCATCAGATTTTGGAGCATATGTCTGGGCATTTTGATCAAATCTGTTACATACCCCGATGTACCAGTGTGTATAGGTTTTTATGAGCATGTATAGCTGGTATGGGCCTCTAGTCTATTGCCTTCTCTTCCTGACCAAAATGTCTGATTGCTGTAAGGGGTGCCATAAATCATAAGGTCATAAGCACATAATACCACTCAGTACCGCATAATTACACACCACGTAATTACACTCTACTCAATGCAACATAAATAAACTCCACATAATACCATTCAGTGCCACATAATTGCACACCACATAATTACACTCTACTCAATGCAATATAGACACCCCACATACGACTCTGTACCACATAATTACCTGCCACATAATCACTCTACTCAATGCAACATAAATACATTCCACATAATTCCACTCAATGCCACATAATTACACTTCACTCAATGCAACATAAATACACTCCTCAAAATACCACTCAGTGCGACATAGTTACACGCCACATAATTACACCATACTCAATGCTACATAAATACACTTAACATATATCACCAACTACCACATAATTACACGTCACATAATTACACTATACTCAATGCTACATAAATACAGTTAACATAATATCACTAACTACCACATAATTACACATCACATAATTAAACTATACTCAATACTACATAAATACACTTAAAATAATATCACCAACTACCACATAATTACACATTACATAATTACACTCTATTCAATGCAACATAAATACACTACACATAATACCACTGTGCCACATAATACCACTGTGCCACATTACACTCTACTCAATGCAACCTAAATACACTGCACAAAATACCACTCAGTGCAACATAGTTACACACCACATAATGACAATATACTCAATTAAACTTAAATACACTCCACATACGATTCAGTACCTCATAGTTACATGCCACCATAATTTTCATTTTGTGTTATTGACATGATCCAAGCAACCTTTTGTAGCCTGATTTACTGACTAAATAATAATGTACCTGTTAGAATGTAACATATAACATGTACAGTCACTGAATTTATTTACTCATTGACATGTTCCCCACAGACATTATTTCCTTCTATCTAGATCGGACATTTGTACATTTCACTTAAACGAGCCTTTTCCCCTATCACGCCAGATAGGGGAGACATCGCAGGCTTCCATGCGTAGCCTAGCAACCCCCGTCATCACGTCGCACACGCATTACAGTATGGCCAGAGTTCCAGTTGCCAGGCAACGTACATACAGAACGTACACGAGGGCTTTCGGTTTCCCTTAAATACAGCAGTCAAGCCCAATCATACACCCCGTAAACAGATGGGCTTATTATAAATTAGCCCACACATTATATTTGGCCTAATCATTGTTCCTCACACCCTGTCTTGAACATTGTATTCTAAAGTCTGTGTGATGTTCTAGCAACATTCCAGTTCTCCTGCTGGAAACCAGTATTCCGCATACTCTCACACTACATGCACTATGTGGATTCAGCGTTTTGCACTCTATGGACTGTCATGTTCTACATGAAATAGTAACTCAGTTAACCACTCGTCTGCTTTCACTCTAAGGAGTTCAATTATTTGGATTAATACCATCCAAGCTACTATTTTTGGCCTGATTAGCTTACTAGACAACATTGTACCTGTTAGAATGTAATGGATTTTGCACATAACATGTACAGTCACCATAATTTTCATTTTGTATTATTGACATGATCCAAGCAACCTTTTGTAGCCTGATTTACATACAGCAAGTTCTACTGAATGCGGGCGGATCGCTACACCCGTCTTCTCCGGACCGTCTCCTTCCATGAACACAGGGTAAGAGGCAGCAATTAGTAAGGATTCTGCTCTGTAAGCTTTTCAGACCTTCACGCATATCCGAACCGGGATGCTAGCCGTCTCTGATTAAACGCACACAGGCGCTCCGTGACCACTGGGGGGTTTTAGTTTGATGACCTAGTGCGGGCTCCTAATTTCCATTCCCGCATTTCGGGCCTTCGTATCAGTTGTCTCCCAGCTCTTCTTGGCTCACTATTAGACGGCATGAATCTGTGAGTGTACCGCACCCCCTTGCGCCTAAGCGTATCGCTGAGTCTTCACTACTGCCAAGCGTCCCGCTGAGTCTTTTTCACGTTAACCGGCACATCCCAAGAGTTGTACTTCACATCCTGCACGTTATATTGAGTATTCATTTCACTTTGTCACTTCTTGATTAAGCAACGTTAGTCCGGGCAATTCAATCTATTTAATCACTGTCACCGCACTCATCTGTAACGCATAGGTGCAGTATTCTGCTAATCTTGTCATTAAGTCTTTTACCTAGCGAGATCGCGCATCTTACAACTTTGACTACGCAGGCACTGTGTTCCTTTACTTGGCTAGACAGCGCACTAAGTAAATAAGTCATCACATTCACGCACTTCCCAACCCAATGCTGGTCTTGATTAGTTCTCACTACCTTGCGTACCATAAGAGTAGATTAGCTTATGGGTTCCCGGGTCCCATCTTTGATCCGTCCCATCTTCTCCCTCTACTAGGCTTGACTGTTTGGCAACCCACCAGGCTGGGAATTCTCCTCCTGCTTCGCAAGTGAGTATCCCGGCTCACACATGTCATTAGTGACGTTATTTCTAAGTAAAATTCCTCTCTGAAACATCGCCTTTTCCTTTCAGACTGTCCCCCCCACCCCTCCACCCCGTCTTGATAAAGACTTGCCGCGACCACCAACTGGGGCACACCAGGGTCGAAACGTTGACGCTTTACCACTGGTCCAGTGTAGCGGGGAACGCTTACCGGAGAAAGGGGTAACCCCTGTTGTAAACTGGTGGGACTCTGACCGGACTGCCCCTCCCTCTTTTCCCTCACACCAGGACGAGTGGAAATCGGAAGACCAGTCCCTCTGGAACGACCTTCCTGAGGAGCAGCAAGACGGGCCCTTTAACTGGGCGTATGTAGAAGGAGAAGACACGCCCCCTAATGACGTGTACAGCGCGGGAATGGTACATTACGAGGAAACCCCAAGGCCGGCGTGTGACGTCACCGGGAGAGCGAACTTGAGGCGGAATCGAGTGTCGGGAGAGGAAGAAGAAGCGCGGCAGGGAGAGGAGAGGAGCGGAGAGAAGATGAGCGTCCGAAGGAGGAAGCGTTAGAAGAAGATGACGACAAGCTGAAGGAGGAAATCCCTAAGCCAGGTGGCCACCATCCCCGCGATTCGCCCAGCCACACTCACCAGGGAGTGTGGCTTCACCAGGTACGCCAGCGCGTCACAGGCTGGCTTGGGAGGAGGGGAGGTGCCTCGCAGGAGTGAGAGTGCAGGCTGCCTAGTTGGCCGGTTGAACACTTTGTGAATACTCTGTCTGCATGTTTGGCCGGTTGCAGTACTTTGTAAATACTTGGTGTATATATTTGACTGGTTGCAGAGTTGAGCCCTACCCTGACCTATCCTACATCCCTACACCCTCCACCCTCACGACACCCCTCACCTATGTACATAGCTTTGTAAAATAGACGAATCACGGTATCCCAAACACATCCCCCGGGTCCCCTTGGGAAATGCATAGTAAGATAGAAGCCTAATCTGGTCCTCATTTCTCCCCACGCATGTCCCACGGTGGTGTAACCGATGAGGAGTGGGCAGCTGAGGACCCCAAGAAAGAAGAAACAAGATCTCAAGCAAGCACAAGAGGAGTCAACCCGGCCATATTAGCCCGAGAAAGACTGTCCCAAAGAAAAAAGAAAACATTCATAAAAATAAAACCTTACGTCCCTAGATCTGGTCTCCGTGCCCTTACTTCACCTCCATCACCCCCGCAACAAGTGGTGTCAGAAGTGGGACTTTCTCCTGTCATCTCGTCACCAGAGATGGACCAACTAATACAACACCTGATTAAAGGGCAGGAGAAGCTGAAGTGGGCGGTGGAACGCCAGATGAACTCAGCACAAGACCGAGAAAAGTTTAAGAATGCCATGGTGGCCCAGATAGATGGTCCACAAAAAGCAATAAAAGAACCAGGAACACCTGCCTTAGCAGAAAGAAGAGCCCCAGTACCACACCCATCTCGAATAGCCTTGCAGAAATATACGCCGGGGGAAGATCCCGATGCCTTCCTGACCAACTTTGAAAGAGCGGCAAGGGCTTGTGGTTGGCCGGAGGACAAGTGGCCAATTTTCCTTGCCCCCCTGTTAACAGGAGAGGCCCAGGCGGTCTATCAGGTGGCCAACAATAACGGGGTCACTCCTTATCAAGATATCAAAACGATAATTCTGGACCATTTAGGACTTGATTCGGAAGCCTATAGAGTCAGGTTCAGAAAAGAGAGAGGAACACCCGGAGAAAATCCCAAAACTTTGTATTTTCGCTTGAAAGCCGCCGCAGATAAATGGATCAAACCCGAGCATAAGAATAAACTGGAAATCATGGAGTGTATATATCTGGAGCAGTTTATGGAGGCTCTACCGTACAGGACTCAAAGATGGTTAAGACAACATTCAGGTTTGACCCCAGTCCAAGCCATAGAGATGGCTGCTAACTATTCCAGAGCCCAACCCAGAACTCTTCCATGGGATACCGAAAAACCCAAACAGACGCCAGGACAAAAAACTGAGAGGAAGTACAAACCAATACCCACAGAAGTCCAGTTTCCCATAATGAAGGGGCCCCAGTGTTTCGATTGTGGGGAATGGGGCCACATTGCACACCCGATACCACGCTTTTTAATGCCTGGGAGTTGACCCATCTAACCCAAAACAAACCTGAGACTCCATATCCTCGATTCATCATAGAAAATGATCTATTGTATCGGGAGGGGAAAGAAGGAGAACCTAGGCATAAAACTTTTAGAGAACAGGTCCTCTTCTATGCCTACACTCGTCTAACTGCAGGGCATCTGGGGTCAGAAAAGACTATACAAAACATGCTCAAATGGTTTTACTGGCCTGGCATATATAAAGAAGCCACCAAATATTCTAGAACCTGTGATGTATGTCAGAAAAAACCTATATAAACCCCCTGCAGTACCCCTACAACCTCTACCAATCATTAACAACCCATTTGAAAGAGTGGGAATGGATATAATCGGGCCCCTACCTAAAACAGCCAAAGGGAATACTTATGCTCTGTTGATTGTTGACTATACGACCAGGTTTCCGGAGGCCTTTACACTCCGTGCGCCTACCACCAGAAATATAGCCGACAAATTTCTAGAACTCTTTTCAAGAGTGGGGTTTCCTAAAGAGATCTTAACTGATCAGGGAACCCCCTTTGTGTCACGACTGATGAAAGAAGTATGTAAGATGTTAGGTCTGACCCAAATACACACATCAGCTTATCATCCCCAAACAGACTGTTTGGTGGAACGTTACAACCGTACACTGAAAACCACATTAAGGAAAATGTTGGATATAGAACGCAAAGATTGGGACCTACTGTTGCCTCTCGCTCTTTACGTGCTGAGAGCTCATGTCCAAAGCAGCACGGGATACTCTGCTTTTGAATTATTGTACGGAAGGCAGCCCCGGTCACTCCTTGAAATTACCAGGGAAGCCTGGGAAAAGAGGAAGTCAATGCCTCCAAAACCCTGTTAGAATACACCCAGCAGTTGAAAAGTAAGTTGGGAAAACTGAAGGATCTAGCGTACTCTAACCTTGAAAGAAGTCCGCAACGCCAAAAGCTCCATTATGATAAAGTGAAGAGATGCAGAAAATTGGTAGTAGGCGACTGGACACTGGTATTATTACCCTCTTCTACACAGAAGTTTCAAAGCGAATGGATGGGTCCTTATTCAGTAATAGAGACGCTAGGCAATACCACCTATAGACTACAAATATCGCCCACAAGAAAACAATGTTTCCATATAAACCTTCTAAAGAAATGGTTAGGCCCCGTCCCTAAAAACAATCAGTTTGGGTTGCCTACTGCGCCAAATACCACCACACTGGAACAGCTACCTGGAAACGAAGAGCTGTCTCCCCAAATGACAACAGAGCTGAATACAATGTTACAACCCTTTGCGAAATTATTCTCAGACACTCCTGGGCGAACCACCTTAGTCAAGCATAAAATAGAGACCAAACCAGGAAAGCATGTTAAAATACGGCCATATAGAATACCAGAAGCCCGACGTCGGGATGTAAAAAGGGAAGTACAAGAGATATTGCGCTTGGGGGTCATACGTCCGTCTAGGAGTAGCTGGTCTTCTCCTATTGTTATGGTTCAGAAACCAGATGGATCCACTAGGTTTTGCATGGACTTTCGAGCCCTGAACGCAATATCTTCTTTTGATGCTTACCCCATTCACAGGGTGGATGAGTTGGTGTAAAGGATTGGGGCGGCTCACTACATAACCACTCTGGACCTGACCAAAGGCTATTGGCAGGTACCCCTTCGGGAAGAGGATCGGTGTAAAATTGCCTTTGTCACCGACGAGGGCTTGTTTGAATTTTATGTGCTGCCCTTTGGGCTCCATGGAGCCCCAGCTACTTTTCAACATTTAATGAACGAAGTATTGCAACCCTATGAAAGACTTCTGCTCCGTCTATTTAGATGATATAGTCATTTTCAGCAACTCATGGCAGGAGCATTTACAACACTTCAGCACAGTACTCCTAGCATTAGAGACAGCAGGGCTACATGTTAACGCCAAGAAGTTGAGAGCTGCCTGTTCCACAGTCAAATACCTAGGTTTCATGTTGGGGAATGGGGTTATTGCCCCTCAAGAAAAAGAGAAAGCTATTCTAGGTACCCGCTTCCCTACCACCAAGAAAGAGTTGCGATCGTTCCTCAGGTTAATAGGATACTACCAGAGATTTATCCCTAATTTTGCAGAAGCAGACAGCCCTCTTACTAACCTTCTGAAGAAAGAGATACGTCCTCGCCTCTTTCTTCAACCCCCTGACACAGCAAAACAGGCCTTTGAGGATCTAAAAGAAGCTATAACTACCAGTCCCATTCTTATAGCCCCCAATTTCAACAACACCTTCTTTCTAGCTACAGATGCATCAAACACAGGAATTGAGGCTGTATTGTCTAAGATAGGGTCAGACAACCTTGAACACCCAATCCTTTTTATCAGTCGAAAGCTACACCCCAGAGAAATGAAATATCCAACAGTAGAACGAGAAGGCCTAGCCATAAGATGGGCAGTAGAAAAACTCAAGTATTATTTGGAAGGTAGAACCTTTGTACTGTATACTGATCATGGTCCACTACAGTGGATGTACAGGAACAAGTCCCTCAACCCCCGTATACTCAGGTGGTTTTTGTTTATGCCCTTTTCCTTTGTCGTGAAACACAAAAAAGGAAAAGAACATGGAAATGCAGACTTTATATCTCGGTCTAGTTTCCTCCCCGATCGGGAGGAAACAAAGGGGGAGGAGTGTAGCGGGGAACGCTTACCGGAGAAAGGGGTGACCCCTGTTGTAGACTGGTGGGACTCTGCCCGGACTTCCCCTCCCTCTTTTCCCTCACACCAGGACGAGTGGAAATCGGAAGACCAGTCCCTCTGGAACGACCTTCCTGAGGAGCAACAAGACGGGCCCCTTAGCTGGGCATATGTAGAAGGAGAAGACACGCCCCCTAATGACGTGTACAGCGCGGGATTGGTACATTACGAGGAAACCCCAAGGCCGGCGTGTGACGTCACCGGGAGAGCGTAGTTGAGGCGGAATCGAGTGTCGGGAGAGGAAGAAGAAGCGTGGCAAGGAGAGGAGCCGAGAGAAGAGGAGCGTCCGAAGGAGGAAGCGTTAGAAGAAGAAGACAACAAGCTGAAAGAGGAAATCTCTAAGCCAGGTGGCCACCGTCCCCGTGATTCGCCCAGCCACACTCACCAGGGAGTGTGGCTTCACCAGGTACGGCAGCACGTCACAGGCTGGCTTGGGAGGAGGGGAGGTGCCTTGCAGGAGTGAGAGTGCGGGCTGCCTAGTTGGCCGGTTGAACACTTTGTGAATCCTCTGTCTGCACGTTTGGCCGGTTGCAGTACTTTGTAAATACTTAGTGTATATATTTGACTGGTTGCAGCGTTGATACTCTGTGAGCCCTACCCTGACCTATCCTACACCCTCTACCCCGCGACACCCCTCACCTATGTACATAGCTTTGTAAAATAGACGAATCACAGTGTCCCAAACACACCCCCCGGGTCCCCTGGGTAAATGCATAATAAGGTAGAAGCCTAATCTGGTCCTCATTTCTCCCCACGCATGTCCCACAGTGGAGTAACCGATGAGGAGTGGGCAGCTGAGGACCTCAAGAAAGAAGAAAGAAGATCTCAAGCAAGCACAAGAGGAGTCAACCCGGCCATATTAGCCCGAGAAAGACTGTCCCAAAGAAAAAAGAAAGCATTCATAAAAATAAAACCTTACGTCCCTAGATCTGGTCTCCTGTCCCTTACTTCACCTCCATCACCCCCACAACATCCAGATACTCCAGGAGCATGTACATGAACCCTCTGTCTCCTTGGAGAAGAATTAACACCCTGGCCACCCAAATTCCTTGTATATAATTTGTACATATGTGTCACTGTATTAGATGCACTGAGCACTTTGTTCACCAACAGTCACATTTCTCACACATTTGTGTTTTTTGACGGTCTTATCGTCATTTATTGAAACAATTGGCATCATTGAATGAATCAATTCAGATGTAACATGTTTGCTTTTCTATAAATATAAAGCATTTTTGGAAATCAATTTCAATTTCTCTGTATGTCCTTGTTTCAGAGAGTTTGTTTTCAATGTGTATTGAGGGCACCTAGCCCTTTTTCAAAGTGATTGTCTTTACCCAACAGAACCAACTTTGTATTTAACCACGATTACCCAGGTTCTGAGGGACACAGGGTCACCCCTTTCTATGTACACCACATAATACCACTGTGCCACATTACACTCTACTCAATGCAACCTAAATACACTCCACAAAATACCACTCAGTGCAACATAGTTACACGCCACATAATTACAATATACTCAATTAAACTTAAATACACTCCACATACGAATCAGTACCTCATAGTTACATGCCACATAATTACATTCTACTCACTGCAACATAAATACACTCCACATAATACCACTCAGTGCCACATAATTACATGCCACATGATTACAATCTTTTCAATGCAACATAAATACATTCCACATATTACCACTCAATGCAACATAGTTACACACCACATAATTACACTAAACTCAATGCAACATAAATACACTCCCCATATGACTCAGTACCACATAATTACATGCCACATAATTACATTCTACTCACTGCAACATAAATACACTCCACATATTACCACTCAGTGCCACATAATACACGCCCATAATTACACTCTACTCAATGCAACATAAATGCACTCTATATCATACCACTCAGTACCACATAATTACACACCACATATTTACACTCTACTCAATGCAACATAACTACACTCAACATAATACCACTCAGTACCACATAACTACAAGTCACATAATTACACTGTATTCAGTGCAACATAAATACACTCCACATATCACTCAGTACTACATAATTGCACCCACATAATTACTCTCTACTAAATGCAACATAAATACATTCCACAAATACCACCCAGTGCCACATAACAACACCACATAATTGCACTGTACTCCATGCAAAATAAATACACGCCACATACCACCAATCAACATAAATGCACTCCTCACCATGACACAATTTCTCTAAGCATAATTTCACTCAATACCACAGTTCCCGGCCACAGAATTCAACACCACACATTTCCAATACACACCACATAATTGCACACCAAACAACATATTTCAACTCCACAATCCATAACGTACCTCCATTCCACACCATGTAGTGGCACCACCTGAGCACCAAACATCAATCACCACCACCATTTTGCACCAGCTCACCACCTAAGCATCACCTAAACATCACCTAAGCATCACGTCAGTCTGCCCTCGGAATCTGGCATCTGTTGATTCTCCCCTAATGTCCGTCCGCTGCTCGTGTTCTAATTAAATTAATGTTTTCTTACCTCCACTCACCGATTATGTATGTCCCACTCCCCCATAACAAAAATAATTAGAACAAAAAAGCATAAGAACAGGCAGGAAGAAGTTGCCAGCAGTGCAAGTACAAAACAACTAGACGACATTTTTTATGCAAAAACCTTTTTTTAATCAGGTTGTTCAGTTGTATATAATGTCGTCTTGATTTGTATAAAGGTAACAAAAATCCTTAAGACTTTTTATTATAACTTTTCAACGTGATGCACAGCAACCACAATGCTCTACAACATAGCCAGAAGTTCTGGCTAAACACATAAGGTCCCAAAGGCGAGACCTATTGGCTATGCCAATGCTTGTTAAGACTGGCAGCAGAGAAAAGCAGGCTAAAGCCAAGCCTGTCGGCCTCTCTCTATGACCATCCTGTGCCTGGGACCCCTCCCAGTCATTTTTCCGCAGCCGGTAAGCAAAGACATGTATTCTAATCAACACCTTTTTGATGTCTAAACCAGTAACTGAGAGGAGTCTGGAAGACTCATTTAGATTCTGCATTTATAACAGAAACCTGCTTAAAGCGTACTCGGTAATTGCTCTTACATTCCTCTTGGTTACGTTTTTAAATTACCCAACAGACCCATGCGATTATTTACAAAAATACATTTCTTATCTCCTCATGAACTATCAAGTCGCTTTCCTTTACAGAAATATTTTCAATATTTCTCATTGAAAATTTCAATTACTAAAAATGAATCCAATAAAATGGAATCAATTTACAGACTATCTGGCTCTAAAACACCCTGCTGCTGTATTACCCTGTCCCATAATAACTATTCTGCTTTAACGTATATCCCCTTTTCCCACAGTGACTTAAAAGTAAAAGCATATCTGTTTTTTTGGCCTCATCTGTGCCCCTGTTACCTGTGCGAGACCTACATGCCTGAATTCAGAACGCATTTGTTATGAGAATACACTGCTCTCCTCGAACATTCCCTTCTTCCCCTCCAGCAGCAGAAAGTACTGAAAAGAGCTAATCCTTCTCAAAAGCCTGGTCATGTAGCTCAGAGGCATGGCTGGTGGTGGGGCTTGCTGTTGTATCGAAGTGAAACTGTGTGGTGCACCAACGCAGCTGAAAGAGCTCTGCCATTGCTCGAAACTAGTTATTGGAGATTGGTTGAGCGCAGGCAAACCTTTCTGCATAAATGACTCATTGTGCTTCCGCTGCCCCAGCCATATGGAATTATTGATAACAGCGGTCGAAGTGCATTAAATACTATTATGGCAACTGTGATGCTGCATGTAATGGGGGCAGGGGCAGTGAGTGTGGGGGCAGCAGGGTCAAAGGTGTTGCTCAAAAACCCCAAAATATCATGTATTGTTTTGCTGATATCTCACCTTCAAGTAGCTAGATATAAAATTACATGCTGCTTAAATTAAAAATGAATTTAAAGTTTTGTTAATCAGTGGAAAGTGCACTATAGTGCTTTGTGAGTCCTCTTTCAATGCTTACAGAGGCGTGTGTATAACCAGAGAGCCACATAATCAAATCTTGGTTGGTTCAGTGGAGAATGCTACCTTGTGTATTGTTAGTGCTACGAAGTCCCAGCCTGTGACAGAAACCACTTTGAATATGAAAGTCATTATTTAAAACTTGCATTACACACAGTATAAGGTAAACTGCTTCAGAATGCACAAAAAGGTTTAGGATAAAGTGCTTCCAAAATATAGATGTTCGAGGCGTATGAGCTGCAGATTGCACACTGTGCATAGATCGCCACCTAGTGTTGGGCCCGGATGTTTGCAGTTTGTGGTTGTCCTGAAAAGTTCTTTGGAAGTCACAAGATAGGTGACTCCTCCTTTGGACCACATTGCGTATGGGCATCGGCTCCATCCCCAGATTGTTTTTTTTCCGCCAACGGGCTCAGTGTGTTTCCTGCGCTCCGGTTAGGAACCGAATTTCCTTTGGAGCGCAATCCTCACCCAGTTCGACGGTATTGTTTCGATCACGCTCCACATCAACGCGATTCTTCACCTTCAAAGTCTTTGATTCCGGTCGTGGACGAAGGCCTTCAGGTCTACCTAGGCCTTACTTCTGGCTCATGAAAAGGACGCCATTCAAGAAGTTTCCTCGATGTGGGTCGAAGTTTCCCCACACCGACCTACATGAGGTGTGCAACCTTTGCCTCTCACCGGAGCACGAGGCTAAAGACTGTTCCGCTTGTGCCTCCTTCCCCTCCAAGAAGAGGATCTGGGACCGACGAGCTCGTAGAACAATGGCCCGCTCATCAGCTTCGATCCCCGACGACATCTTTGAAGAGGGCGTCGACGTGCCAGAACACCAGCATGCCGAAAAGAGTACCAGCTCCTCCGCCACCGAAGACTCCGACGTCGAGGAAGTCACTCCAGCTCAACGGGTCGTAAGTAAGATCGTCGACCCCAACCCTTCCTCGACTCCCTCTAAAAAGGCTTCGGGCACACCCTCACCTTCGGGCCCGGGTGCACACCAAGAGACTGCTTCCCACGCCCCGCCTTCGGGCCCGGCAAAGAAGCCCATTAAGCCTATCCACGGAGCTGATTCTACACCGACACCGAAGAAAAAGCCATCTTCGTCATCCACGCCGACCGTTGCTCCGACACCGAAGCACACGGCACCGAAGACTGGCAGCGGCTCAGTGATGCCGAAACCACATTCGGAGCCAACTAAAAAAACGCCTAAAGCTCCAGATTCACACGCTTCGGAATCGAAAAAACACTCGGAACCGAAGAAACAGGTTCCGGTGAAGGACACTTCAAAAGGGCACACTTCTAAACCGAAATCAGCTACCTACTCGGTGTCGAAAAAAGCTACGGAGCCTAAAACCTCGTCACCGAAGGATCTGCCCTGTTCAGAAAAACTTGATCCTAACCAAAAAACTCTTGTCAAGGATCCTAAGACTGGTCAATTGACTCAGTTCCATAAAGAGACCACTTGATGCGCCAGCACCTCCTCCTCCTCCAAAGAAGAGAGACATTGCAACCTCTCCATTAAGGGTGCCTTCTCCTCTACCTCCCCATACTGTTCCCCCTCCTACACCTGGATAGTGTTAAATGACAACAAAACACTTAAGCCACAAGCTTATTTGGAAAGGGGATTCAAACAGAAGATAAAAGAAAACATTTTAAAGCTGCGGCTTGGCATTTTACCAATCCTCCCTCACCTGGCACAATGGAAAAGGAAACAAGATCAGATTTGTCGTGTTTGTAGAGTAGGATCGGAAGATTTAATACACATAATTTGTATTTGCCCAGGCTTAATGGATAAAAGGAGATCTTTACTACGAGCAAGATGGAAACAGAAGGGCATCAGGACTTATAGACAGGCAGTCCAACTGTGTTTTAGCCCACAAGAGACAAAATTAAAGTGCTGTCTCTCAAAATTCTTTGATTAGTGACGGAAAGGCTAAAGTACTATCAAAACGAGGAAGCATACTCGCAGACACAGTGCTCCTGAGCAATATATTGGGACTCCAGCTCACACAATAATATCAACAAATTAAATTGGAAACATGAACCTTATCCACTACCGCACAAAGCGAGATAACGCCGACCCATGTATTTTAAAGTTTGATAATTAATTTTATCTTTTGATATATACTTACTTTTAAACTGTGAATTTAAAAAAAAAATTGTGAGTTTTAATTAACTGTACAATAAAGTTACTTACTTACTTACCTCCTACACCTCCTCCAAACCTACTAGTCCAAAGAGCTGCCCAATATCATGGGTTGGACTTACATACAGATGCGGTGGAGGAAGATTTCCTACTAGACCCTTTTGATAACACACAAAGGTCTACTGCCATTTTACCAATGCTTAAGGGTGTAATCAAACATGCAACAGAGGTTTTTAAAGACCCCGTCAGGGATAGGGTCCTCAATCTTTGAATTGAGAAAAAATATAAAACTGCCCCTACAGATCCAGTCTATATCAAAGGTCCAGCACCATTAGACTCTTTAGTAGTGTCTAATGCACGTAAACGTGCTAATTCTCAGACATCAGGTGAGGCCTCAACACCAGACAAGGACAAGGAATCCAAGCTACTTGACGCCTCAGGCAAAAGAACAGCATTTCAAGCAGCGAATATCTGGCACATCACCAACACCCAAGCGTTGCTGGCCAGATATGACAGAGCTCATTATGATGAACTAGAGTCCATAATACAGCATCTCCCTAAATAAAACAAAAATAGGGCCAATGAACGTATACAGGAAGGTAAAAATATTACCAACACTTCCATTCGCTGTACCCTAGATGCGGCAGTTACTGCCTCAGGAGCAATTAATACCAGCACCCTCCTACGTAGACATGCTTGGCTACGTATCTCAGGTTTTAAACCTGAGGTACAAAACTCCATCCTTAATCAGCCATTTGATGAGACACATTTATTTGGCCCAAATGTTGACGTGTCTTTAGAAAAGATGAAAAAAGACACCGATACAGCAAAATCTATGGGAGCCTTGCAACAGCAAGCTCCCAGGTGTTCTTTTCGCCGCTCATCATACAGAGGCAACACTAGAGGCTACTCCTCCGAAAGTCCCTCCACCTCTTACAAAACCCCTAGCCAATCCTAAGCCATTCACTAAGGGCTACCAGAGAGGGGGTTACAGGGGTAACAACAACAAAGGCAGAGGCAAAACCAACAACTCCCGCTCTGCCTCTACTCCTACCCAATGACTTTCCTCCCCTTCCCCCCCAACATTTCACTCCTGTGGGGGGGAAGACTGCAACAAATCCTTCCTGCCTCGACACCATCACATCGGACAGGTGGGTGCGACAAATTATTCAACCAGGTTACTGTCTAGAACTAACATCTACCCCCCCAAACATACCACCCAAACAGCATCCAATGTTACAAGAACATCTAGCACTGTTAAAGCAAGAAGTACAATCCCTGATACAAAAAAGTGCAATAGACCCAGTTCCTCTGCACCAACAAAACAAAGGGGTTTACTCTCTATACTTTCTGATTCCAAAAAAGGACGGCTCTCTAAGGCCTATTCTAGACCTCAGACCGCTAAACATATACATACAGTCAGACCATTTTCACATGGTCACACTGCAACAAGTCCTTCAAGCTTCTGTCGTAAAACCACTTCCTTGCTACTTTAGATCTTAAGGACGCGTACTTACAAATTCCCATTCACAAGGCTCACAGGAAGTATCTCAGATTTGTAATAGTCGGACAGGACTATCAATTCAAAGTACTCCCATTCAGAGTCACAACAGCACCAAGAGTATTCACTAAGTGCTTAGCAGTGGTGGTAGCGCATTTACGAAGACAACACATCCATGTCTTCCCGTACCTCGACGACTGGCTCATAAAAGCCAGCTCATACAACCAATGCGTGGAACACACTCATGCCACAATACAACTGCTTCACTACTTGGGGTTCACAATAAACCCCTCCAAGTCCCATCTACAATCATCCAAAGTACAACAGTACCTCGGTGCCACAATAAACACCTCAAAGTGCTTGCCTATCCCACTCCAGCAAGGATAGCCAGCATACAAACTCTTCTACCAAGGTACCAGCTACAACACTCCCTTCCAGCAAGAGTGTTCATGCAACTCATAGGGATTATGACCTCTTGCAATTTTCATAGTGCCCCATGCAAGACTTCAAATACGTCCGCTACAAGAATGCTTATCACGTTAGTGGAACCATGCTCAAGGTCAATTGACAGACCTAGTGGTGGTAGACGGTCGGACTCATCTCTCTCTGCAGTGGTGGAACATCAAAAACCTTTCAACGGGACGACCGTTCCTAGAGCCAGTTCCTCAGATAATCTTAACTGCGGACGCATCGCTCTCCGGCTAGGGAGCCCACCTACTGCAACACACCATGCAAGGTAGGTGGACACCACAACAAAAGTTACTCCACATCAATCATCTGGAGTTACTAGCAATATTCCTAGCACTAAAAGCTTTCCAAAAGCAAGTATCAAACAAAGCTGTGTTAGTCCGCACAGACAACATGACAGCCATGTATTACATACAGAAGCAGGGAGGCACACACTCACTGCAGCTATCTCAACTAGCACAGGACATATGGCGGTGGGCTATACCTCAAAATATATTCCTTTTAGCCCAGCATGTTCTAGGAGTACAAAATACCATGGCGGATCTGTTAAGTCGACAAACACAACAGACCCACGAGTGGGAACTTCATATGCAAGTTCTTCAGCCATTCTTTCAGATGTGGGGACAACCTCAGAATAAACCTATTTGCCACCCACAAAAACACCAAATGCCCAAGCTTCACGCCAGATATTTACACCCACTGCCCGAAGGCAATGCGATATGGATGAACTGGTCAAACAGATTTGTGTACGCTACTCTCCTACAGGCATGAGTTTGGGCAACTCATGCCTGTAGGAGAGTAGGGTCTGCTTCCTATGGTTACCCCCACTTTTTGCTGTGATTCTCTGGTTTTTCGACTTTAGTGTGGCTGTGGCCCTGCTAATCAGACCCACAGCCCAGCTGTTCTCTCTCTAAATTGATTCCATGTACTTTAGGTACATACATGATTTGGTTACTGGGTCACCCTTGTGGGCCCCTGTATAGGGTGCCATAGGTAACCAGGGTATAAGTGCACCCTAGGCCTACCAGGTGCTGCAGCATGTATTGTGCCACCCCTGGTTTGCCTTCCAAACTGACATCACAGGTCTGTTCACACAGCCTGGGTAAGGTGGTCTAATCACCCCTTACTTAGATATAGTATACCTGTATCTAAATATACATATAGACACAGATACACCTATAAGTCACTCCTATGGCAGGCCTTAACAATCCTGGAGGCAGAGTGCTTGGTTTTATGTGAGAGGGTGCCCCAGCATGAGCTGAGCCCCTCTGCAGCTTTCAGAACCATCTCCTTATAGCTGTTCTATGATATAGCCACACCATATATTCTCAAGTGCACTACAATCCTTGCGGTTAATGCTAACGTTGGTTTGGCTTTATCAAAACATGTTGTGTAAGGTGTCAAACACTTTGGAATACTACCCCCCCTCTCCCCCCGCCAGTCCTGGCGGCGGGGGTAGCATTCCACCCTTCTAGAGGGAGAAGACATGTAGTTACTGGTTTACCCGGTTAAAGTTAAACAGAGCCTCAGCATCACAAAATGGATGCTGCTGCCACAGACACGAGTCTGACCTCCTGTTGCTTGACGAAACTCCGGCAGTGGAGGCCTGGACAATAGGTTTCCTGTCCAAGGAGGTGCTGGCACCTCCCCAGACACACTTTTGTGTATTGGGGTAGGGAGGGCTGCATTCAGTGAATGCTTTCCAGACACTGCTAGGGGCACACAAGGTGCTCCATGTATTTCCCAGTTCAAACCGGTTGCTGGGGCACTCTGCCCCAGCTCTGGCGTGAAACTGGACAAAGGGAAAGGGGTGTAACCACCCCCTTCCCAGGTCCACCCATAGGAGGGACCTTAAGGGTAGTCCAGCCCCTAAACTTAGTATAAATATAGGAGCCCAGTCACTAGGACTTTAGATTACCCTGGACGAAACTCTGAAACATAAATCCTGGACCTTCGACATTCCATTTCGACTGGAAGACGGAAGACATCTCCCTTGTGGTCAAGGAGTGACCACCCTGTTCAAACAGACACCAACAGCAACTTTGCCGATCTGCATTTACGAAGCTCCCGCCGGATCCCGAAGAATCTACGACACAGGACATGGACTTCCAGACATCTCAGACTCCAACCTTCGCTCACAGCAAAGCTGAGACCCGTGGCGGACACGAGAGACCTGGGACCGGAACTCCTGGACATCCTGCATTTTGCAAGCTGCACTCACTTCACAAGTACCTCGAAGTCGTGCATTGGGGTGCTTGAAGCCCCAGACCCGAGCACCGTTTGCACCGAAGCTCTGAGGCCCCCACTCCACGAGTGACCTGTGGGCCCCGCTTTTGCATTTCAGCTCAACGCCTCTTCCCGGTTCCTAGTCCGTTGGCTAGTGAGCCCCTGGAAGACTCCATTTTGAATCTAACTTGCTTTCCTGGTTGCTCCAGGCTTGCTCCAACTTCCCTACAAAGGAGAAGTTCCTCAGACCTTGCTGGTCTGCTCCGAAGCCAATCTCGACATCCTGCGTGGGTTGCGTTTGCCAAGGCTTGTTGGGTCCAGTCCGGATACCGACACCGCAGTCAACTAGATCCTCCTGGTCGTCGTTGACTCCTCCTGGTCCTCGTGGCTGAAGAGACCAACTTCACATCTTCACCTGAAATCACCCGACATCTGGTGGCATCTTCCTATTGCCACCCTGGTCACTGGCAAGTGACCCAGAATCTGTCCCTTCTGATTTCAGGTTCTATAGATCTTTGATCCACCCGGACACTTTTCCTCTGCTCGCTTGCAGCACTTCTTTGCAGCTCTCCATTGAAATCGACGACGAAACCCGACATCAAAAGACACCTATGCACCCGGCTTCCGTGGGAGAGATAACACGAGTACTCTGGTAGTCTCGAGGGTATTGGCCCTCCTAGTGTCTAAGTCTAAAAGGGTTTCATCGTAGTCCATCCGGAATTATCCTTAAATTGTATACTTGTAACTTCTTCGATTCCCATAGAAAGTCAATGGTAACCCGCGGCTGAGATTAGACACTGCACGCGTTTCTCGTGGGCCTCTTACTTCCTAACCTTTGGTTGTTTAGAGTAGCTCCAGCGATTCCACAGGCCCCAGGTCTGCTTTCTAATTCTCTTGTGGTTCTTATACCACTATTTTAGTATATGGTTTGTGAGGCCCCTATGGCATAACGTATACTGTGCAACTTATCGTATAGTAATTGAGTAACTTGTATTGTAATTTTACCTCTGACCTCATAAAGAGTGCAAAGGGGTTGTGTTTAGAATAAATACATATATATTTGATATACCTTATGTGGCGTCCTCTCATTTGGTACTCAAGGGATTATAATTGGTAAAACAACTTGCTTAATACCCTCTCTGAAGTCTTAGCCTGATGACTGCTGGTCCATGCAACCACTAGGATAGCTTTCTATAAGGTTGACTTCACAACCACAATCAATAAGGGTCGATTAGACTGGTGCAAGGTGCCCACTAGAACTAGTGGACATCATATGCCAGACTAACTTCTCACAATGCCCCTTCTATCCCACTCGCTTCGACCTCTGATTGTTAATATGTAAGAGCAGTGCCAGACACATCAGTAACACAGCAAGGATGCCATGGGCCCTGGTGCAGGTAACGAAAAGGGCTCCTTTGACTGCTGCTAGTGTAGTGAAATACAGCAATTAACAGATTTCAATGGGCCCCAAAGCCGTAGCTCCCTCTTCACCAAAGGTACCTATGCCCATACAACACATATGGAAAGCACAGCAGCAACAGCTGCAGATTTAGATTCTCAATTTTTTGCCACTAACATTTATGTAGCTATCCTTAAAGGTGAGGTGCGTGTGACACCTTCAGTCTATTACGATAAATTAGTCAACCGTTCATATAACAAGCATTGGCAACACCAACAGCTCTCACCCGTACCACAATTGGCTTTGCTTTTTGGCGGTGCTGAAGTGCATCGGTAAAATTACAGTCTTTTTTTGTAGATGCTGTCTACCATCATTGGAAGGGGGGGGGGCGCAATGACAGCTGCTGCCTGCGGTCCTCACATGCTGTATGCACATGCATGCGTTGTCACACATGTACTTGCCTATAGAATGATTCAGGTTCTGTTTTCTTTTATTTTTTCATTGACCAATCCAAGATGGTGGGCCCCACTTGCAGTGGCCAATAAAAAAAAATTAAGAGTGAACTACTTTTTTAGAAGTACTGCAGGAATCCGAAAAAGAAAAGAACGTAGAAGAAAATAGAGAAATATTATATATATCCTTTCTTCTACAAAGCTAATATCTGACATTGAACAAATTATTGTTCCCGAGCACAACACAGATAAGTGATGTCATTTGAGATGTCATCAGTGATGTCATCAGTGATGTCACTGACCATGTCATGAATGATGTAATATGTGACATCATCAGCAGTGGATTGCGGGTGCGCGAAATATAGTTAGTACAACTGACTATATAGGAGCAATTTCAATGGTTTTTAAAATGCTAATTCCTAACTATATAAGGCCTGAAACCTATGGTTTTTAAAGTGAATTTGCAAGGTTTTTTAAATGCTAATTCCTATCTATATAAGGCCTGAAACCTATGGTTTTTTAAGTGAATTTGCAAGGTTTTTTGAATGCTAATTCCTAACTATATAAGGCTTGAAACCTATGGGTTTTTCAGTGAATTTGCAAGGTTTTTTAAATGCTAATTCCTAACTATATCGGGTGTGAAACCTATATTTTTTTCAATAAATTTCAAAGGTTTTGTAAATGCTAATTCTATTAACGGATAACGTTTATATATGTTATTATCCTTCTGGGACCACCTGAACAGCCATCTTGTTTCTCAGGAGAAGTGAGGCACAAGAGAGCACAAAACAAGAGTGGAAAACGCGAAAAGGGGGCAGGGTTGAGACCCCCTAGCCCTTCTCAGGGGGTCCCAGAAGGACCACTAAGTGCAAAAAAAAATGTATTGTTTTTTATATCGCGGGGTACGCGCACGGTACGTGTAACGTACGCGTACAGTGCGCGTACCCCGCGATTTTTAAAACATTTTTTTTTTTTGCCCTTGCGGGTTCTTTTGGGACCCCCTGAGAAGGGCTAGAGGGTTGGGGGGTCTCTACCTTGCCCCCTTTTCGTGTTTTCCACTCTTGTTTTGGGCTCTCTTGTGCCTCAGTTCTCCTGAAAAACAAGAATGTGGCCAACACTTCCTGGTTTGGACAGTTTGGAATGTTGACAGTCGACTGCCAGCCAATCAGAAACTCGCTCGTGCACGTAAGGGTACGTGCACGTACGCGTACGGTGCGCGTACGGTGAGCCCATATAGATATATAATTTGCTCAAATTCAATTTTCTCAACAACTACTGGAGGGATTTTCACCAAATATAGAAAAGGCACTACTGCATACCTGTCCCTACCATTTTGCCAAGTTTGGTGTAATTCCGTTCAGCCGTTCGGGCTGTAGCCGTGTCTAAAGGTCCCATAGAAAATGCCATTTGAAAAAATTCAAATTCAATTTTCTCAAGAACTACTGGAGGGATTTTCACCAAACATAGCAAAGGCACATCTGCATACCAGGCCCTACCATTTTGCCAAGTTTGGTGTAATTCCATTCAGCCGTTCGGGCTGTAGCCGTGTCTAAAGGTCCCTATGGAAATTAACATGGGGAAAACACGTTTTGGGACCCTCCTTTCGGTGCCCGCTTGACGAATCCCCCCGAAACTTTCAGGAAAGGAGCGGAGCGGAGCAGGCCATAATTCTGGAAAATTACACACAGATTCCTCAATCGGCGCCAAAGTTATTCCCAATAGAATGTTGAGCGCATATAGATATATAATTTGCTCAAATTCAAATTCTCAACAACTACTGGAGGGATTTACACCAAACATACAAAAGGCACTGCTGCATACCAGTCCCTACCATTTTGCCAAATCTGGTGTAATTCCATTCAGCCGTTCGAGCTGTAGCCTTGTCTTTGTCAATTAACAGGCCCATTGTCAAGATGTTCATTGTTGTCCCAACAGTTTTGGCAAAGCCTGTTTGATTTTCAGGGATTAAGGAATTTTCTGTAGCCCAGACCTGCAATTCTTCCAAGAGGATCCCGGCAAAATACTTGGCCTCATTGTCCATGAGGGCGATCAGTCTGTAGTTACTTGGTCGTGATTTATCCCCTGATTTGTATATAGGAGAGATAATCGAGCCCTTCCAGGAGGCAGGTAATATGTTAAACTGTATTATTTCCTTGAATAGTGGCTCTAGTGCTCCAGTCCAGTCCCTTTCATTCTGTTTATAAAGAATGGGAGGAATGCCATTTGGACCTGGCGCCCCTTCCCTTCTTCCTTTTTGATTTGGTGCATGATTATCTTTTGTAGATTTGCCTCTCCTGTATTCATTATTGTATTGCCACCTTCTTGTGTGTGAAGAGTTTCACACAATGTTGTTGATTTGTTGTCCTCATTTCCTATCCCACAGTCGGAGGCCCTTTGTTGTGTGAAGTGATCTTTGAGATACTTTGCCCATGCTGCTTCACTAATATTAGAGGATACTCCGTCATGCATAGGATTTAGAAAGGAATTGATCGATTTCCAGAATTTAGCCCCATCGTTATTTTTTATGTCAGTATGTAATTTTACCCATAAGCTGTCCTCCATTTCTTTGTTTGCTTCCCACTTTGTTTTTTTCAAGGAAGCCTTCAGTTTCCTTAAGCGGTCATGTTTCACCATGTCTCTTGGGGAGTACCTAAGTTGGTGCATTGTTTGGTAGATGCATTTCTTTATACGTTTTATCTTCACTTGGTGTTCCTTTGTAAACGGGGTCATATTTTTTCCAGTCCGTCCTGTTTGAAGCTTTGGTGTTGTGGAATAGCCTGCCATTATTGTTGTAAAACACTCCCATTTCTTAACTTCACTTGCTCCGATTCTTCCCTCAAAATGCATTTTTGCCATATCATGCAAGCTTTCCTCATTAGCTGCCAAAAATGTTATCCTTTTTACAATTGACAGTATAAACTGAGTCAGTAGGGACCAGAGACTGCTCAAGTTTAGGCTTGCAGATGTTCAATGTGATTTCTTGTGGGCAATGATCACTGTCAGTTTTTTCCCCTATTTGGAAAGAGGTAACATAGTGAAAGAGAGATAGTGACATAAACGTATAATCCAAGATTTTGCTGAACCTTGATGAATGAAACGTTCATGTTGGTGGTGTGTCTCCAGCGAGTCTTCCATTTAGTACTCTAATGTTATAGGAATCAAGATTCTCCAATGCCTGCTTATCTAATTTAGTATATTTAGTTGTTTCTGAGGTTACTTCTGAAGTTGCTTGGTGTGGTATATTCCAGGCTATATTTTGAAGGTGATTCTCGTCGTCTGTAGTGTTCCCCATCAAATTAAGATTAAAATCGCCAGTGAGCACGACATCCATAGTTGATGTTTTGATAATAGTTTCCTCTAGGAAGTTACCTAGTTCTTTTAATACTTTTGCTTTCCTTTTTGGATGGACGTAAACGTTAGTTAAGATTACGTTTGCGCCCCTCTTGCCTTGTTTAGATGTGAGAAGATTTAGTGTCATCAAGTTAGGAGTGTGGGGACCGAGTTCCTTGATCTCATAGACACATGCCGCCGAAACATAAGTCACAAGGCCCCCTTGTAGATGACCATATTTTGCAGCTCTCACTGCGCTTGTAAAAAAACGTATAAAGCCAAGCAGATGCGGAGGTTCTTCTTGCCAGGTCTCTTGAAAAGTCATAATATCAAACGATCTTATATAACTGACAAATTCTTGGTTATTCATTTTGGAGGCAAGGCCATTGACATTCCATGAGCATATTCGTAGTTGTTTTGTCCGCTCGATATGGTGAGATTCGTTGTTGGTCATTTTGCTTGATTGTTAATTGTTCTGGCGATCCATCTCAGGTCAAGTGGACCTGTTGATGAGCCATCTAAGGCGTGTCCCCTGGCTTCCAGATCTTCCGTAATTCTTGCTCCGGTATTCCCTATTGCACCTCTGAGTACAGATCTATTTCTGCAGTTGTGCTCTCCTACTTTTCGTGAAGGGATTAGTAGATCAGGGTATTTTGGTTTTATATAAGGGGCAGTTGAGATTCCCCAGTTCATAAAAGTTTGTCTCTCTGCCAGTATGTTCTGTGCAACTGAAGAAGTAGCACATGTTGCCTTTGTTTTTTCCACCTTCGAGCCTAATTCTGCAATAAATTCGATGGAAACTAGATCCAGAGTAGTCACACTAGCCAGAGATGGAACGTGAGATAAAAGCCGTAAGATGTTACCTCTATTCAGTATGTCATGCCTTCCTTTCGAGATGTAGTCCGGGATACACCATACAATATTTGCTGTTGTATTTCTATTGTCTTCCGACTTCCTATTGTTTTTATTTTCGGAATTTCCTCCATGTCCTAGTACGTGTTCTTGCACTTCTCTTGGTGTTGCTTGGTATATGGAAGGTTCCACTCTGGTGTTCCCTTCGAGGTGTAATTTCTGTTGTCCTCCTATGTTTATTATTTGATCCCCGTCCCTTTGTCCGAGGACGGATAGTTCAGATCCCCCACCACTTGTACGTTCCTTGTTGTCTGTTCTTTGAGTTGCCCTTATATGTGTTGATACAGCTGTTTGTCTACTTAGTGCCGGAATGTTCTCCTTTAACCCTCCAAGACTCTCCCCATTGTTTTGGTTAGAGAGTGCGGGGCTCTTTCGCTCCCAGGCAATGCTCCACTGACTTCATTAGGATTCCTTGTAGAGTTGATGATCTGGCCGACTCACTCGCTTTGAGCTGAGTATTGTTGTTTTTTTTCTTTTTTCCAGACTTGGTGGAGAGGGTCTATTATTTTCTTCTTGGTGAGGATCTTCTTTTCCTTCTATGTTGTTGGTGTCTTTAATGGTCTTTCCTTCTTCATAGTCAGTTTTGATGTTGTTTAGTCCACTTTGGTTGGACTGGGGCATAGACCCGAAGAGGTGGCTGAATCCCGCTCTATCTAGAATTTTTTTTTGATTTCTGCCTTTGCGTTTCTTTGCCCGCCTTTGCTTTGCGTTTAGATAGTTGTCAACCCTCTCATTTAGTTGATTTACAGGCAGTTTGTCATCCGCTATTCTGATCTCTTTGGCCCTTCCTTTCCGATTCTTGTGGATCTGTTTCTCCAGTACCTCAGTGTGGATGTTTTCAGTGGATTCGGGATGTGCTGTAATTTTTATTTTATCTGTTTTGTTCGTGGTACGACTTTCAGGAGGATGCTTGTCTATATCCCCGGATATTTGTCCATTACACCGGTGGCTCTCTTTTCCTCGCGATGGTGGTTTTATTATTGTGCATAGATCACTCAGCATTGATGGAAGTGTGGCCAGTTTGTCAATTATCGGGCCGCATCCAGAACCCAGGGACTTGTTTTGAACCTGATCCTGTTTGTTTTGTAGTAATTTATTTAATTTTTTTTTTTTTTTTGAAATATATTTTTATTGCAGGAATCAGTAAACTGTTACAAATATGACCAGTATCCAAAATACACTGAAATCAATCGACTGCCTCCCGACCACCCCCCGCAGCACGTTTTTACACCTCATCATCCAGCCCACAGTTCAAAAGTAGGGCGATAAAATCCAGTGGGGGTTCAGCAGGAGCGAAAGGCTGGTCCGGATAATCCACCGTCCGTCATCTGCTTTTCTAAACAAGCCCCCAAACCCAAAAGAAAGTCCCACCCACAAAACACTAACTTGCAAAGAAATCCCTCCCCCACCCAACTCCGCCATCAGTGTATGGTAGCAACCGCAATAGGATTCGTGAGAGGACCCAAGATGAGCGTATCAGTAACAGAAAACACCATCGCCTATCGGGACTCAGGGCGCGCTTCTATCTCACTATCAGAGTCGCTGGGGGCGCAATAGTCTCTGAGGGCCTGCACTAGTGTCTCCCATTCCAGCGCTGTCTCCTGTGCTCGCTCGCTACGTTGTCTCCCAGCCAGTTGATACCTCAGCGTACTTTCCCCCGCCGCCCACTTCAATAGTTCGCTATGCCACCTGCCCCCAGTCGGACCAGCGCGTGCCTTCCAGTTCCTGGTCACCTCTCGTTTGGCCAAGAGAAGTCCTAAATCAATAAATTTACTGGAAATTTTGTTTTTGGGGGTATGTGGAAACCAATGCAACATACCCACCGCCGCATCAAGCGATAGGGGTCTCCCTGTCACCTCCGTCAGGGTCTTCTCCACCTCCGCCCAGTAGGAGGACAGACCCGGGCAGGTCCACAACATGTGGAGGAGGTCTGCCTCTGGCGCCGGGCATCTGGGGCAAGCTGCCGAGTCCGTAGCGAAATACTGTTGGATTTTTGCCGGGGTCAGGTATGCTCGATGGAGTACATAATAGTGGACCAACTGAAAACGGGCGTGACGCGTCCCCTTCCACGCTCGCCGCACGAGCTGAGACCAGGTCGCTTCCGGGATTTCCTTGCCTATGTCTGCCTCCCAACGGCCCTTGAGGGTCGTAAGGGGGGTCAACCCTTCATTGACCAATCTACCGTAGAGGCAGGTGACCGCCTTCACCGTGCCCGCAGACATCATGACGTATTGGCACACCGGAGACGTAGGAGGTTCCTCCTGTCCGCCTTTCCAATGCGCCTGGATCGCACGTACCAGGGCCGAGTGCAACAGGAAGTCCCCTGGGGGAATCTCGAAACGATCAATGAGCTCCTGGAAAGGCAAAAGTACCCCGGCCTCATAAAGATCCCCCACCAACTGCAACCCCGCGTCCTCCCAGTCTGCCAATCGTGACCAATCCCCGCCATGGGGCAACGCCGTCAGCATCCCCAATGGTATTTCCGGCGCATACGGTATCCGGAGTTGGCCCCTGGCGTGAGCCCGGTTCCAGCACAGTCGGATGGTCTTTTCCTCCAACGTTAGGTCCTGTAAGGTCAAACGTTGGCGTAGAGCTATGAAAGATAGGACATGCCTAGCCATCCCTGTACCTCTCCTGTCCTCCGGGCCTCGGAATTCCCTGGCAACCTCCTGGGTGAAGGTCTGGAGCTGCGCCGCCAAATAATATTTCTCGAAATCCGGCACCGCAAGTCCACCCTCGGCTTTCGGCCTCATCAGGGTCTTAAGGGCCACTCTACGGCGGCCCGAGCCCCAAAGGAATCCAGTCACCGTCGACCGTAGAAGCCTAAACGTGGCCGGCGGGATCCAAACTGGCAGCGCCCGGAAATAGTATAGCAGTCGGGGGAGAGCCACCATTTTGAGGAGGGCGACCCGCCCCGCCAGCGAAAGCGGCAGTGTAGCCCAGAAGTCCATATTCCCCCGTAGAGCTCGACTGCACCTGGCGATGTTTCCGTCCAGGAGGTCAGATGGATTATGATAAATGTACACCCCCAGGTATCTGAAACAGTCAGGTTCCCATCTAAGTCCCCCATTAAGGACTGGACTAGGGGTGCCTCTACGGACCGGGAAGAGGCACGTCTTGGTCCAATTTACCCGTAGGCCCGAGACCGCCCCGAACGCCGAAAGCGCCGTCTTAGCTCCCTGTAGGGCCTCGACTGGGTCCTCCAGAAAGAGTAACAAGTCGTCGGCATATAACGAAACATGGTGCGTGCCCGAAGGGGTCCAGAAGCCACTGTAATGCGCCCCCGACCGGAGTAGCACTGCGAGGGGCTCCACCGCCAGCGCAAAGAGAAGTGGGGATAACGAACAGCCCTGTCTCATGCCCCTTTCTACCGGGTACTGTGAGGAAATTAATGGGCCCGCCCGAACCCTGGCCGATACGGAGGCGTATAAGACCGCGGTCCATTTGATGAAGCCCTCCCCGAGGCCAAACCGTCGCAACACCGTGTGTAGGTAGTCCCATTCCAGGCTATCAAACGCCTTCTCTAGGTCCACCGACAGGACCACTGGGCATGGAGCATCCATCAGCGGTTCACCCAGCAAGCGGAACAACCTGCGGATGTTCATTGTCGTATTGCGCTTGGGGATGAACCCGGCCTGGTCCTCATGCACCAGGGAGGCCATGTGGCCAACCAGTCTCGAGGCCAGGATGCTGCTCAGAATCTTATAATCGACCGTCAGCATCGATAAGGGCCGGTAGGATGCCGGATCGGTCGAGTCTCGCCCCGGCTTGAGGAGGGGAACCACCAAGGCCTCCCGCATCGAGCCAGGCAGTCGGCCAAGCCTCCTCGCCTCTCTATAAACAATCACCAGTCTCGGAGCCAGGAGGTCGGCATAGGTCGCATAAAATTCCACCGGAAGACCATCTAGTCCCGGGGTCTTGTTCCGCGCCATCCTTTTGATGGCGCTGCGGATCTCCCCCAGTTCGATATCGGAACCCAGGGCTTTCGCCACGTCAGGCTCCACCATCGGGAGCTCCAGGGATCCCAAATAGTCCTCAAGAAGGTCGGGGTCTTTGACAGCACAACTGCGGTACAACTGATCGTAGTAGTGCCGGTAGCAACCTAGAATCTCCGGTTGAGTATGCACCATGGTCCCGTCCATCATACGCATGGATGTCGTCAGTGAGGTCTGGCGCGTAGGGTTAGCCAGCCAAGCCAGCAATGCGCTCGTTTTATCCCCTTCTGCAAGGGACCGAACCGTATAGGCCTTGTAGTCGAAGCAGCGCAGCCGCTCGACCTCAGCTGCCACCGCTTCCTTCGCCTCCGCCGTGCGTCCCTGGAGTTCAGGGTGCCCGGGGCGGCAGAGTTCCAACTCCCGAAGCTTCCGATCGGCCACCTCCAAGTCATCGAGGATAACCCGCCTCATACCTACCTTCTTGGTGATGCAATAACCCCTCACCACCACCTTAAAAGCGTCCCATTCCAGCGCTCTCGAGCTCGCAGAGCCCCCGTTGGACGCGAAATACTCCTCGATCTTATCACCTAAGTCCGCTCTGAAGACAATATCCTCGAGCATCTCAGGGCGTAACTTCCAGGTGGGCACCGCCGGCGCCCCCGGAAACCAGCGAAGGGCCAGTAGGAGGGGGTTATGGTCCGAGATGGTCCTAGTCAAGTATTCGGAACGGACGGCCGCTGAAACCAGTTCAGTCGAGCCAAGAAACCCGTCCAGCCGAACGTGCAACTCGTGGAGGCCCGAAAAATAGGAGTAATCTCTAGTGTCGGGGTGTTGCGCTCTCCAAATATCCGTCAACCCCCACCGTGTCTGCCAGTCGCCACGGCCCTTGGCCACGCGGCGGACCGGAGAATCAGGGAGGGGCGGGTGCGAGCGATCAGTCTCCACATCCACCACTGAATTGAAGTCCCCACCGAGCAGGAGGGGCCCCGTGAAAAAGTGGGCTAACGAGCCCGACAACCTAGAAAGGAAGGCAATCTGGTCCATGTTAGGTGCGTAAACACAGCAAACGTTCAGGTCCCTCCCCCCCAGAGTGCCAGAGATGGCCACGTAACGCCCCTCGGGGTCTACCACTGAGTTTGTGACTTGGAAGGGAACCCCAGCCCGGATCCAGATTAGCGCCCCCCTGGCATACGCTGAGTACGACGTGTAGAAGACCTGTCCCCTCCATCTACGCTGTAGCGCCGCCCCTTCCGCCTTGTTCAGATGGGTCTCCTGCAGTAGCGCCATTTGTATTCCCCTACGCACTAAATAAGCGTGGACTTTGTGCCGCCTAGACATGGTATGAAGCCCCCGCACGTTCCAAGTAATACACTTCACATTAGCAACGTCAGCCATTGTCCCATACTGTGCATGCAAAGTCACCCCATCTGGGTCCCGGCAATAGGCAAACAACAATACCCCCAACACTGATGGCGGCCATTTCCCTCAACCAAAACTCAACAAAATTTACGTTACCCAAACCCCTGCCCACCCTCCCCAGAACAGGACCCAAATAACTCCATTTAGTTCCCATCCAAACCATGCCCTCCAAAATTCCCCTCTTCCCCAACTAATCCTACAGTCGTCACCGTAGGAAGGCCTTAGGGGCCAGGTGCGGGCTGGGCGGTGGCAGTGGGCCCTCGATGCTCAGGCTGCCAGGACTAAAGCAAGCCCTAAACAGTAATGGAAACCCTCGGGGCAAAGGCAGGGCCCCCCACCCCCCGCTTCTCCTGCGGTCATGTTGAACCATCGGCTCCCTCCACCCCCGGTACGGGCCCCCACCCAAAAGGATACAGCTCACCCCGTCAACCCTGTCCATCAAGAAGGTCCTCAACCGATTTCGGTGTAATCACCGGTGTGCTGGTACTATCCGTCACCGAGTTCTCTGAGTCCGTCGACGCTCCCTCGTCACCAGGGTTCTCTTCTTCTGCGATGGCATCCTCTCTTGACCCAGAAAGGGCAGACAACACCTCCAATACACCTTTCCGCTCCGTCGATGTCTCTGCAGTAGTAGGGCCGCCTGAACGGCCCCGGCGACTCCGCACCCTCGTGGACCGCCGTCGCTGTCCCGGCTCCGCCGTTGTCTGAGATGTGGGGGCGAAGCCATCCTTCCCAGCTCTATACAGTTCAAGCCAGTTACAGGCATCCTCCGGGGTATCAAAAAATTGAGTCTTGTCATCCACAATGACGCGGAGCCTTGCAGGAAATAGGAGCGAGTATTGAATGCCCTCGCTCCGGAGCTCGCGCTTAATCGCCAAGAATGAGTACCGCCTACGTTGGGTTTCATAGGTGTAGTCCGGGAAAATGTTCACCTGGCTGTTCTCCACCTTGAAAGGGCCATTATGTCTAGCGGCATTGAGGATGAGGTCTCTGTCGCGAAAATGCAGGAGGCGCGCCACCACCGGGCGTGGCGCCCGGCCCAGTTGCGGTGGCCGTGCCGGGACTCTATGAGCCCGTTCAAGTGTGTAGAAAGAGGATAGGCCTTCCGGGGCTACCGTGTCTCGGAGCCAGGCCTCCAAGTAGGCCACCATGTCGTCATCCTCGATCTTCTCCGGCAGGCCTACCACTCGGATGTTGTTGCGCCTGTTACGGCCTTCCGCATCCTCCGCTCGCTGTTCCAGGGCAGAAATCCGGGTTAGAGCATCTTTCATTGCCGCGGCCAAGGTGCGCTGTGCCGGCTCCAAGGTTTTCACCGAGCCTTCCACTTCTTTGACCCTGTCCGATAGCTTGCCATGATCCGCCCTGAGAAGGCCCAGACTCGTCGCCACCTGGGCAATGTCCTGCTGAAGGGCCGAGCGTGTGGTCGCAATCGCTTCCAGGACGCGATCAAATTGTTGCTGCAGCGGTGTGCCACCAGCGTCCCCCGGGTTGCCGCTGCCTTCCTTGTCTGGGGTCTCCGAGTCAGAGGCGGCCGGGGTGGGCCCCTTGGCCCCTCTCGGCTTCCCCATATCGTGGGTGGCGCACAATGTGGGCTCAGATAAAGGTGCCCCCGAGTTGGGCTCCGACTACAACTCTCCCGAATGGAGGCCCTCGGGATGAAGGCCGGTGATCCTCTTCTCCAGGGCCAGGTGGATCTCCACAGGTTCGGCTCACGCCACCACCGTGTCGTCTGAGAGCGCTGAGGAGGAGGCGGAGACACTCGGCGCCAGGCCGGGTAGGGCCGTCTGGTTGACGAGGATCCGGAACGAGGGCCACCCACTCCTCCAGAGACTTTGTGGCACCAGGGGGTTATGCTTCCCATGGGATCAGGCCGATCGGGGGATGCAACCAGGCGCCGCGTCGGGGGTCGTCACCACCGCCGGGACCTCCAGGCGTCCGGGTTTACTATGGTGGGAGCTTCCGATCGCCCAGGCGCCTTCATCAATACCAGGGTCTCAGCAGGGCAGAGTCCAACTCCTCACTCTCCTGGAAAACACATGAGAAAAGGGCACGTTACGCTCAGCGGCGTTCATCCAGGCTAATGGCCCCGTCCAAGGGGACAAAGGGGTCCGGGCGCCATATTGGGTCGCTCTCCCCGGGACCTCGAACTTCGTGTTTCGGGCAGATCACCACCCGTCCAGGCCGCGCCGGTCGTCTCAGTGGGGTCCAGTTGGGCCGAGCTACGATTTGCGGGGGCTAGGGTGCCCCGCGGCCTCCGATTAACAGGATAATCCCGGGCTCAGTCCCGGAGCCGAGCTCTCAGGCGACCATCGCCATCGGCGCCCAAGCCACGCCCCTTGTAGTAATTTATTTAATGTACCCAGTTTCCCATCAATCGCGACCACAAAGACCGCCAGTGTGTCTAAAAGCATCAGTTGGGTGTCCATCTTATCTGACTGGTAGTGGAGTGCTTCTACCAATTGTTGGACTGTTTTTAGCAAGCTCTGCCATGCTGTATCCTGGGTAGCGTTTTTTTGTATATCCTCCTTACTGGCAGGGTTTGTTATATCATCTCGAGTTTGAGTTGTTTTTCCTCCCTCGTGTGAGTCCTGTTTGTGTTCACATATTTAGTAATTTATTTTGGAGTTGAGCCCGCTCCTACTTTTATCATCAGTGTAAGCGGCCGTAACACCTCCCCAATCCTCCATACCGGGGGGTGTGGTGATTTCTGTTCCTTCTGTTTTCCCAGCTAAGTTTAGTCCCTCCGTTCCGAGGTATGAGGCCATTTTTATTTCTTCTAGTTTCCCAGCTAAGTTTGTTCCCAAGATCCTATCTTTGATTCCCCCCCCCCTAGCCCCCCCAGTCGATGACTCTAACTGGGAGTTTAGTGTTACGTCAATTAGAATTGGGTTTCTTGTTTTTTCCTGTATTTCCCCATTCCTTTCTTGATTGGGGTTAGTTCCCCTCAGCAAGGGTTTTTCCCTCGGGCTTATTTTGGTGTCATAGCTATTGCACAGTTACCTAGTCTCTTTTTGTTTTTAATTAGTCCATTGACACTAATCAGATCCACGCTGGTATCAAAGTTATACTGATTTCTTTTTTGAAGGTTGTCAGTCCTTTTGTTTCCTTCATATTGCCTGTGAATTTGGATGACCTCGACTTCTCCTATTTGTATATTATCTATATTTTCAAAAGTCATCCGTGTTTGGTTGGATTGTGGGGTTGAAGTTATTTGTAGAGAGCTGTTGACTGCTCTATTGTTGACTCTTTTTTGGTCCGGACTTTCCCCTTTGTGAGTTGAAGTCCACTCTTTTGTAATTGGTGACGATTATTTTATTTCAAAAGGTTGAAGAGGTGATTGAAGCCCTGGCACCTCTTTTGTATTTGAAAGTAGGGCGTCCCCCACATTTTTTAGGAAGCGAATTTTGTAAAGATTTTCGGTTGATATGAGAACTTCCTCATTGTTGATTTGTTGCTTTTTTCCAGTTTTGATAATTGTCCACTAATTTCTGATACAGAGGAGTTTCCATCTGCTGGTATTTATATTTCAATGAGAGTACTATTTTTTAGGTTTGCCTGACCAGCTTCTTCTGATGTTTCGTCCCTTGCGTCCTCCAACATGTTGGTTTTTCGTTTACGTTTCTTTGGCTCTCGTTTAGCTGTTACATTGCCACGAATACGGCCTGACCTCATGGTGCCCTTTTTTCTTTAATTCCTTACTTTCTGTCCCCCACAATCAATAAAATAATAGCTTGATGGTATGTAACACGATCAATTCCAGTTAATTGGAAGGTTCGCCCGTTTTTGCAGTTATTGGCTCACTCTTCCCTGCTGTTTATTAAGACCTCCCACGGTTTTTCAGTAACAATAAAACTTAGAACTCCTTTCCCCGCTCGGAAACTGCACGGATTGCACAATATAATACAGTTATTTGTTCAGTTCCCTGTACCCTGTGCCTTGCAAGGGGTGACCTCCCCCTCCTCCCCGCGACACCAATAGTCACAACAAACCACTCTTGTCGGCTTACCTCCAAGCCTATCTGCTCTGCAGAGAGCCAGCCCAACCCGCCAACCCTGCCGCCGAGTACGGCAGTGGGACAAGGCGATTCTGCGTGGCGGAGATGTGACGGCAATCGGCACTGAGCAGCAGCCGTCAGGAAAGGCAGCCGTCAGGTAGAGAATAACTCTGTTACCAATGGAGGGGAGGTAGATCGTCAAGGATCGCCAACAAGATTCAAGCAGCTGCGGCTCTGGCCGCGAGTCAAACAAAAGCGGCACCGACCGCTGGGCACAGATCAAATTACTCCTGCTGTGAGCTCTGGCTGCAAACAAGCGAGCAAAAAACAACTTCGGCCGCAAGTGGGATGCTGGTGACTCCTGCCACAGAGACAAGATCCGGCTGAAACAGGCAGAGTCAGGCAGCTCAAGGATCGAACAACTCTGGCCGCTGAAGCTAGCTGAAGGCTCCCGAGTTCCCAGCGGAGCAAAACCCCCAACGTAGCGGAGTGGGGGCGGCGAACAAACTGCCAAGTTACCGAGTCTCGTTCGTATCACCCGGCCATCACTCCCTCCGCTGGAAGATAACCCGCCACTCCTCCTGCTGGAAGACAGTCCCGGCCGCCACTCGCGGTACCTGCAATGAAGGGCACTCGCGGCTCGCAGCGTCTACAGTTTCAGCCCCGGTAGTGTTTGCCGGTGTTTGCAGGCGAAGGCACACGCTCTTGAGGCTCCACTATCACGGCTCTCCTCCGCTTCCGCTCTACTCGCATCAGCTCCGCTCACGTCGTGACTCAACCCCAGTAGGTGGCGCTGTTTCCAAAGCAGTCATAGGGGAAATCACTATGCTTCTTGTCTGAAAAGACTTCTTTGAAGAAAAAAAAGTTGCACACGTCCGAACCCAACACTAGAAAGCAGGAGTAGGGGTCAAAAGGGTCTCGCAAGGATCTAGCAAAAAATATGGAGAACCCCCTGGTGAATAAGGCAGAAGGGGTCCCTGTGGGGGTGAAGTGGGGAGAAGAGGAGGGGGAGAGGAAGGTGGAGGAGGAAGCAGTGGAGGTGGAGGACAGGGCTGAAGTGGTGCAGGACAAGTGCCTCTGACTTTGTGCTTTCTGACCTTGACTGGAGGTGTAAGCTCCTGGATAAGATCCTCCTCTAATGTGAGGTTCCTCTTGTGTGGGACAGTATCCTGCACCATTGGAGGAGGTTTGATGACAATCCTGCCTGTCTGCGGGTAAATGAAGATCTCCTTCTGTCGTGTGTCGAGCTCCTGTTGGACACGCTGCAGGATGGGCTGCTCTGGTTCTTCGGATCAAGTGGAGAACGGGACTTTTGGCTCCAAAGGAGTCTTTTTGGTCACTTGTGCCAATGAGCTTTTGACCCTGATAGTTTTTGAAGCCGAAAAAAGCTTAGAGAGTGCTATTGGTTCTAGCATCGATGGAGATATCGCTGTCAAAGGCTGGGGTTTGTGCGGCTGTATTGTCATTGGATGCTGGCTCAGAGTCTGATCAGAGGCCTATGCCAGTGCCAACCATGGCCTCCAGGCAGAGGCAGAATGGAAGCTAGATGCTGGGTTTTGGGGCTCGGTGTCCGACCCTCCTCAGGAGCAGTGCTCGGCCTGTGTTTGGTGTAGGACGGTGGTGAAGGGAGGGATGTCATACTCACGGTCAACTTCTTGCCACATGGTGTACCTCCTGAACTGCGGGTCCCCGGTCTCTGGTGGTGAATTGGAGGGCCTGCTCATCCGAGGGCCCCGGGTCTAGCTCCTTCCGCAATGTCACGGTCGCCGAAGAGGTCAGGGATGTCGTCTTACTGCCGCTGCTCCAATCTGCGTCAAGCGGGCATCAAATGTGTTATCAGTCTTGTTGGCACTGAAGATCTTTTTAGAGCGGAAGGTGAAGCAAGCAGAGCCGAAGGTTTCATTGTGCAACCTAGACAGACAGAGGTTGTAGACTAGATGGTAGTCTGTCCAGGGGTACTTCTCACAACACTGTGGACAGTGCTGGAAGCAAGTCCATTCCATTACGGAGGCCGCATTCTCAAAGAGAAAGATGCACTCCTAGAGGGGCATCTAGTAGAAGCTGGTCACTGAACTTGATGTAGGTCGCAACGTCAAGGAAACTAACCAGATTGATGATTGCTTTCAGTAGCCAGAATAGAAGAACCGGAGAGAACGTCTATCGACGAACACCATGAGGTGTCGACTCAGAGCTCAGTGGATACACAACGGGTGGAGCAAAACAGTCTAACAGTGGAGTTGATGCCAATGCGCATTACCAAAGTAACTGTAATCAAAAGGGTCCACCTCAAGGGTTTTTTTTTGTATGTATCCTGATAACTCTGGAATACACACATTTGTTTAAAATACCCCTCACACACCAAAAGGGCCCTTGGTGTCATGCTTCATCATCGGGGTCTTCCCGCCCGGCTGCCGGACGGGGCAGTGCTGCGACAAGCGACTACGCTGGAGCACCTTTTTAATGTGGGTGCTATGTGAGTGAATTGGAGTGAGTGTCAGTGGGGTCAGGAGTGATATGAAGGTGATGTTAAAAAATACCTGGCCTAGTGATAAAAAAACTATTTAATAAACACTG
The DNA here is from genome assembly GCF_964263255.1 of Lissotriton vulgaris. NCBI lineage: Eukaryota > Metazoa > Chordata > Amphibia > Caudata > Salamandridae > Lissotriton > Lissotriton vulgaris. Next base: position 837,615,653 of record NC_141695.1, read on the forward strand.
GCTGGTATTGTTAAAAACGTGAAGTCGGAAAGAGTAAGCGGGGTTATGAGCTTACTTTCCTGTGTGGGTCGACATGTTTCGGGGCGCCATGCCCCTTCGCCAGGACCGGGGTAAGAGATCCCCCTGTCACTCACTAGAGTGTCGCCACAGTGGGTGTATTTACAAAAAAAGTGAAGTAAAGATCTATGTGTTTGGATATAAAATTAATATTCAAATACACATCCCTTACTAAACAAGATACTCATGTAGTATGCCTGAAAAGACAAGAGCACGGTATTATTAATGCGCGGATCCCAAAGCGCTATTACCTAAGTACCTGTAAGAAGAAATGGACAAACATACATATAGCCGTTGTCCATCCCTAGGAAACCCAGGGAGGGATCTGTAGTTTTACAATGATAGTCACACACAAGAACAGAAATCACACATTACATACATATATAGTGCAGAGAGGTTGGCTGTACTTAGTTTCAATACATACTTATTATGATGAGGAACAGTGCCTCATGGGCCAACACTAGATGGAAGGGTATTTAGGGGGTCCAACTGCAGGTGGGATAAAAAATGAAACAGAGATGCATATGTAGAAGGTTTCTAAGAGTTATATCAATGGCACCCCATATGCCACTATTTTCTAGTCCTTCTATTCGGCTGTGTCGTACTTACTCAACCCCCAGCCTCGTTGTGCTTCCTCCTCCATCCGTGGCCTCGGTGGTAATGAGGATGGAGGTAGGGGAGGGAGTTTAAATAGCTATGATAATTGGTTAATTGGGGTGGGTCTGATTGTCGATACCGGACACCTGTACTTGAACAAATGGAGTGCCGAGATCCGGTTACTGTGGTGGCCATTGTAAGCTAGTCACCACCAGTGGTTTCACATGGAGAAAAGGGGTGGGTTTAGAGATCCCCCGTAGTGTTTGCTCCGTAAGTCATTGTTTTAAAAAAATTTAGAGAGTCAGAAGAAGGCTTGGGAGCTTCATATTCCGACTGGGTGCGGCCGCCGAGGTGGGCTGTGGAGTGTCTCTGCACCGCGCATGCGCTGCGATGCTCGGCGAAGACTGAGCATGCACGAACATGCGCAACGCAGACTGAGCATGCGCGGGGAAGTGCGTTCGGACTCCGCACATGCCCAGTGTGTCCCGCAAGGCTGGAGCCTAACAGTGAATGGATAGGGCACCCGGTCGCCTGATGCAAGTGTTGCACGGGGGCTGGAGTGTCACAAAAGAATACTGAAAGGGTCCTTTATAAAAACGATCATTTATGGTGGATTGGGAATACCAAAAAAAACGAAAGCAATAATTTTGCTATGAATAATTTATAGGGACAGCAAAGTGATACGATTCTTTATGCTGCAAATCTTTTTACCAGACACATGAGGGGAATATGGAATATGAAGCTCCCAAGCCTTCTTCTGATGCTCTATATTGTTTTAAAACAATGCCTTACGGAGCAAACACTACGGGGGATCTCTAAACCCACCCCTTTTCTCCATGTGAAACCACTGGTGGTGACTAGCTTACAATGGCCACCACAGTAACCGGATCTCGGCACTCCATTTGTTCGAGTACAGGTGTCCAGTATCGGCAATCAGACCCACCCCAATTAACCAATTATCATAGCTATTTAAACTCCCTCCCCTACCTCCATCCTCATTACCACGAAGGCCACGGACGGAGGAGGAAGCACAACGAGGCTGGGGGTTGAGTAAGTACGGCACAGCCGAATAGAATGACTAGAAAATAGTGGCATATGGGGTGCCATTGATATAACTCTTAGAAACCTTCTACATATGCATCTCTGTTTCATTTTTTATCCCACCTGCAGTTGGACCCCCTAAATACCCTTCCATCTAGTGTTGGCCCATGAGGCACTGTTCCTCATCATAATAAGTATGTATTGAAACTAAGTACAGCCAACCTCTCTGCACGATATATGTATGTAATGTGTGATTTCTGTTCTTGTGTGTGACTATCATTGTAAAACTACAGATCCCTCCCTGGGTTTCCTAGGGATGGACAACGGCTATATGTATGTTTGTCCATTTCGTCTTACAGGTACTTAGGTAATAGCGCTTTGGGATCCGCGCATTAATAATACCGTGCTCTTGTCTTTTCAGGCATACTACATGAGTATCTTGTTTAGTAAGGGATGTGTATTAGAATATTAATTTTATATCCATACACATAGATCTTTACTTCACTTTTTTTGTAAATACACCCACTGTGGTGACACTCTAGTGAGTGACAGGGGGATCTCTTACCCTAGTCCTGACGAAGGGACATGGCGCCACACAGGAAAGTAAGCTCATAACCCCGCTTACTCTTTCCGACTTCACGTTTTTAACAATACCAGCCAGTGTTTATTAAATCGTTTTTTTATCACTAGGCAAGGTATTTTTTAACATCACCTTCATATCACTCCTGACCCCACTGACACTCACTCCAATTCACTCACATAGCACCCACATTAAAAAGGTGCTCAAGCGTAGTCGCTTGTCGCAGCACTGCCCCGTCCGGCAGCCGGGCGGGAAGACCCCGATGATGAAGCATGACACCAAGGGCCCTTTTGGTGTGTGAGGGGTATTTTAAACAAATGTGTGTATTCCAGAGTCATCAGGATACATACAAAAAAAAACCCTTGAGGTGGACCCTTTTGATTACAGTTACTTTTGCATGAGGAGGACGTGCCCACCTCGGTGCCACGCAGCACTACCTCTTCCTCCCCCCTTTTGATCTCCCTACTAATGCGCATTACCAATCATTTAAGAAGTCGTTATATTTTGTAACTCTAAATACTTCATGCTACAAATAAATGCTTACAAAGTAGGTAATGTTTTCTCATTGATATATATGTGTGTGTGTTCATGTATTTTGAAAATGTTTGCGTCAATGTAATGTTTTAAACTTTGAAAGACACTGAAATTCACCCGTTATAATTATCTCGAGTAACTATAACTCATGCCCTAAGGTAACTATGACTGTGCCACTGCCATGCACAGTCTTCTCATCATTGAACAGACCCTCCAGGATTCCGCGATTTCGCGATTTCGCGGTTTGCCGCGAAATCGGCACTTTTGTGAAAATGCCGCGATTTTTACAAAAGTGCCGCGAAATCGGCACTTTTGTAGAAATCGCGCGGCATTTTTACAAAAGCCGCTCTATCCTGGGGGGTCTGAATATCTCCATCAATTTCCCTGGAATTTCCCAGGGCGTTTTCTGCGATCTGAAATCTAAGAGCAGTTTGAAATTGCATGTGCATTAAGTTTATCCTGGGGCAGTTCTGGGGAGCTCCTAAACTGGATGTCATCTCCCAGTTTTGATCTAAATACCATCCATAAATATCTCGAAACTCATATTTTTTAAGCCGGATGTCACTCCGATATGACTTGTATCTCTAGTCTCAGTACAGCCGACGGTGCAGCGCGCTTTTATCAAGTATATGTTTCAATTATTCATCACAGAGATGCCCCAAGATCTTGTGTCTCATAGCACAACATCATATGTTTCCCATACTCAAAGTATATTTTTATTTTTTTATTTGTAGACGCCTAATTAAAACCGTTACGTAAAAAGACGTACAATCGATATAAAAACACAAATCTGAACCTTGTACTTTCTCTCGGATTCGCAGCATGAGAATAATAAAAACGTTTGTCATGTTGTTATAACAAATAATAAATGCGACATTTAAGCTGACGATGATAAAGAACATATGCAAAAAGAATGATAGCAGCAAGCTGATGTATTTTTTTTTTTTTAAAAAGGCTTTCGTACTTAGAAAAGAGCGAATTGCATAGAGGATCCGCCCTTGCATTTCACTTTTATTTTTATCCTTCCAGAGATTGGAGCACTATTGTCCTGTTTGTTGTTTTGCTACATTATCTTTCTTTGCAAGGTGACTGGAGGGGCCCGATCGACACAGTTTGGGACATTTACAGCCCTGCCACAAGATGTGGCAGCAAGCGTAATTAAGGGTCTATCTTCAGTTGCAGAAAAGGGGGGTAATATTGTGTATTGGAATATTTGGATGAACAATGATTTTACGAATATCTGAATACGTTATTTTAATTAGGGTGATCATATTTAAAAATAAACTGAAGGCTAAAATAGAGCGAGGACTGCATTTTTGCATTGTCCGAGGAGAACGGAATGTTTTCATCGACATTGCTCACCAACATAGAAAACCCAGACCATGGTGTCCCAAGGGGAATTTAAAGCAACCTTTACTCAAAGTGTCAAATGTGTTAGCTAGGGTCTGCTAACTACTTCTGCACTGGGAGATATGAAAACTTACCTTCCTCTGTGCTCAGTCACCCCACTCTGAAAACCAGGACATGTGCTGAATGTACTGAAAATTGGTGGAAGCAGCAAATCCGGAACGCGTGGAAACAGCCCACTTTTAACGCAATCTGACGATGGAAACTAACACCAAAGTTCCCTAATTATTCTTTCATCTTGATAAACCTTTCCAAATAAAAGCAGAAAAAGATCTAGTAAGTGTTCCATAGGAAAACATCATGATCTTGGTAAGTCTAACAGAATTACATTTTTCGGATCCATACTTCAGTTCTTGGCGAGCAATCTATCAATAACTGATGATGATCAGAGCGGTTTGGGATGGGAACAATATCTCGGTGTCATTACAAGAGGATTGACATCTTAAGCCAAAGGAGGCAATGAACTCAAGAAGACGAACATGTAAACATTAAATAGACAATTGGCAAAGGTGACAAACCCAGCAACACCAGTGGCGGCTGCTCCACACACCCCCCTCTCCGGTGGCACCTTCGGGTGTGTCTCCTACTGCCAAGCCCTGCTATGCAACTTCGATAAAAGCTGGTGCTGCTGCTCGGTTGCAGCTGCAGAACTGGCGCCCAGAGTCCTTCGCAGTACACCGTCACCCACCCTTTTATTTATTTTAAAAGTTTTATATAGCGCTAGCTTGACCCGTAGGTATCAGAGCGCTTTAATTACACTACTTCACTTCCAGCAGGATCACAGAACTGAAGTGTTCTGTTAGGACATGCTGTAGTTCTGCATTGCAACTGAGGCACACATGTCCAAAACTACAAACTTGAAAAAGAAAACATTTCCACATATGTTTCGTTCTTCTGCGCTCAGAGAATGTGTAACCTCCTGATAAAGCACTTCTTTATAAAAATGCGCATCTCCCGGCTCCAACATTAAAATAGATGCCTTATTTTCTTAAAAGCGTAACACATGAAATAAGAATACCGTGCTCTGCAGCCCCGAGGTTCAACCGGCAGTTGTACAAAATCGGATGAATTTAATTCTCCTTATTTAATGCGACCCAATATAATTGCATCCTAGACGCTAACAATTACAGTCCGGAATTTTCTGCAGGAGGCACATTGAGAGATATGTTAACTGTACTGTTAAGGGCGTATCATTATTTACCCTTTTGGCATTATGCTAATCTCCAATCTATGCCCTGCTTGACAGCTACTCACTCTCCACGCAATTGAGCCCTTTGTTGTAGGAAAAATGTCTAAATAAAATGCCGCAAAATTGCCGCTAAATTTCCATATTTGTGCCGCTAAATTTCCATTTTTGTGCCGCTAAATTTGCTAATCCATGCCGCTATATCCTGGGGGGTCTGATTGAATGTTCTTTCAAATGTTGCCGTGATGTTATCAATGAATGCATGTCACGTCATGAGTGATGCAATATGGGAAGTGGGGAGGCTGAGGGTTATAGTACGGCATGAATTATAGTTGCAAAAGACAACTATAACTGGAGAATTTCAGTGTTTTTCAAAGTTTGAAACGTTACTACGCACTGACATTTTCACCTAACTATAACGTCACTTTAGCCTTTGTTTTTCTTGTGAATTTCCAGGTTTTTTGTAATGTAATAATGTAAGGCCCTGTAACTAACTCTCTGCAGGCAGCCAACCCCCACTGTGCAGGGCCAGCCCCCTGCCGGGGTAAGGGGTTGCATGGCCACCATCCTCAAACCACTGTTGGCATCCCATGGAGCCTTTTGTTTTTAAAAGGGGGAGAGGAGCGTGCTTCCCCCTCCCTGAGTCTCTGGTGGCCCCGGGGACCCCATCCCCAGGGCCTTCTTTTTTTTTAATAAAGGGGAGGGAGGCATATAGCCCCCCTTCTCATGTCACTATTGTCCCTGGGGATGAGGTCCTTGAGGCTTTAAAGGCCTGGGGTGTCCCTCCGGCTCTTTTTTTAAAAACACCAGAAAGGTCCGGGAGGATGACTTCCCCAGGGCCCCATATGTGTTGGGGCAGGGAGCTGCACGCCCCCCTCCCCTTATGTATGTCACGCGGCAGGCCTAGGTCTCTGTGCAACACTAGATTAGACTAGATTAGTGTGATGCTAGGGTAAAAACCAGAATACCAAATACATCCATTTTGTCACTGAAGCCAGGGGACATTCTCTTCCCAACAGCTCCCCCCTCTCTCTAATTGCAGCTGTGATTTCGATGCAACAGGGATCGAAAGCAACATTAATACTAATTGATTCCAAATGGTGGTTCACAAACCTACAAATGTCCTCTCACAAGTAGCTGCCATGCAAACCAAACGTTTTGACCGACATTCAAACTTGCCACAATCTTGCATGAATTGATTAAAAGACGCAAAAATACCTTCAACGAGGACCTCGTATTCTTCAAATAGAAAATGTTTGGTTTGTGGAGTCAACAAATTTTGCTGTACTTGATACCCAGTTCTCAGTTAAGGTTCAGCAATAACAGCGTACAAAAACAAGAGCTGAATCAAGGCTCCTTTGTCAATATTCTGCTCATTAAGGATTTCCCTTAAATACTTAATGGTGTTTATTCCACCAGTAAACACACCTTTACGTCCTTAATAGGTAAATTTTGTGCTGTTCAGTACTGTTCAAATTACCAAACTGTCTTTCTGAACCCATCCACAAGGCTTCATTGCTTTATCTGCAGTGAAACACTGCCTTTATACGTACCTTCCCCAAGTTCTATTGGCTGTCAAGCCCTTCACAGTTCTCCATTCCAGTAGGACAGTGAAGAGTACTCATACTCCTTTTTTCTACTCAAAGTGGTTTCAGAATGTCCTACTAATGAGGCTATTAGCCCTGCAGTGCTCTTCCGTAGTCTGGCTATGTTGGCTGGACGTTCTTTTCAATCATTAGATATTGGGAGGGTTGTGCATTTTCATCTTGGTCAAACCAAATTACAGGGGTGTGGAATTTAATCAAATATCTACTTGACCATGGGCAGGATGGTTCATAAATCTACCTTGCCTTTAACAAAATGCACATGTCCCTTTAGTGCAGCGACAAATTATGGCATAATCTCATTACATAAGAGCTCTGATATAGCCTCTCTGATTAAGCCTGGGCTCATACCATATAGATGTTTGAATACTTGCACTCGCAATCCCCTTATGTTGCCATGTTTCTGCAGATCTACCTACTGGGGCTGAAGGAAATAGTAAGCAATAGTTTCAGGGTTAGAATGCCCTTTTGAGTCTGTGCAAACCTACTAACTTGCATGTTTTAAGTGTTTGCAACAACTCTTCTCTAAACGTTTCCCATACTGAGAAATGTTGGAAATTTACTCCTGACAATGGCAGACATAATCCTTCTTCCAGAGTTGGGGAAAAAGTGGTTGGAGAGAAAGTGAACTTGCAAACACTCAGATTTTGGCATGTGCACATTTACACATGCATACTTACTCATGCAAAAATGCAGTTCACAAATAATTTCTAGCAGTACTATTTCTTGTTCTACTACAGTAAATTATTGGGAATTCCCGAAAGCCGTATACTGCACTTAATGCAAGGACATATACAATGGGTGCATGTTTGAGACTTTCTTTAATAATTGGGCCCCTAATTTGGTCTGGCATTGACCATGACCTTTTGCGTTTAATAAAATTCTGTCTCTCGCTCTCTACATCGGCTGGCTTCACTGTGAGTGACAGCATTCTGCTGTTTCACATCAGCACACAAAGTAGTTTTGTCCAGTGCCAGTAACTAATGTGGCAGTGTGTGCTGTTTGAGGGCAATTTTTTTTTTTGCTTTTGCCAATGTTTGTTATAATGGAGACGGCTCGGCAGCTCCCACACAATAAGGTTTTACAAAAACCAGGCAAAAACAATTCACACATTGACAAAGTTAAAAGGCTGACCACCAATTTCAAACCTACTGGCTTTGCCAATGCTTGTTCATTTTTGTTTTCCATAATCTATCGAAACTGGTTACACTGATTTTCCATTATGAATGTTTTTGGGAAATACTAGCATGCATCAACACATGTTACTAACTGATGCTGTAAAATAATGGTACCTGAAATTTTACAGTAGTTTATTTTAAAAGCATAGAATAATCGATTTTGCTTTGAAGCTTCTACAAATATTAGCATCTAATCAGAGAGCATTCTGGGTACATAATACATAGCCTCATGTTGCTAAACATTGATAACGTGTTTTCACATTTTTACTGGAACCACTGTCAGTAGTGCAGTCAGAGCTTACAACATTTACCTAGTGCGCTCAACCTAATAATAAAGGCTTTCAATTAATGAACCATAAATGCAAGTTTGAACAGCATTAACATATGGATGAAAATATTACCTTAACTGCAAATGCGCAGATCAGACAGCCCCCGGCCGTTCGACACACACGCCCACTGTGACGTCAGACGGCCAAGGGCCTTCCGACGCATCGAAGAGGTTAACTGCAGATAGTATCCTTCCCTGATCCATAATGTGGTACTGCAAACTGTCAGCCAAAGGGTTTGTGCTGCAGGGGGTTGGGTCTACTTGTCCCAAGGGCAAAATACACATGAAAACGTATTGCCCTTGACCCCAAACAATATGTCCTGGGCGTCGAGCTTTAGGAATTCCACATCCCTGAAATTAGTAAGAAAGTCCAATCAGCTTTGCTTATTCTGGTTGAATATATACAGGTATAGTGACACTGAAGCTGTTGTTTTCTCTTTGGGTTGTTCCATGCATTTACTATTTTTTCAATTAACTAATAAGCCCCTGCCATTAAGGTCTATCCCACTAGAAGAAAAGCAACTGCTACTGCTTGGTTAAGAAATATTTCACTAGATGTTTAAGGCATCCATTTGGAAAACTGTTAATATATTTTAAAGACTCTATTGTCTTGATTGAGACACAAGCACTGACTCCATAGTTAGTTAAGCCACACTAAGACCCTTTTATAAGGCTCTGTGTAGCTCTCTACGTGAACCTAGGGCCAGGGGAAAAGGGATGGAGATGAGAGCAGCGGAGGCAACACTCTTGCCAGTAGGATGGATGGTAGAAGACCTGCACTAAATTCTTAGGACTACAGAAGGCATTGCGACACCATTGTAAGACCTAATTGTATAATAAAATGCAGAGTGAGAGACAGTATTTCAATATTTTAAATGAAACTGATATAAAAATGTTACACAAGAATAAAGGCTTACCCGATGACCTGCGGAGTCTTACTATAACTAGCCCCAGGCAAACTTGGTAAACTTGTCTGAGAACCAAAGATGGATACATTCGGCAGGACCAGTATGGCTGAGCAATGCAGGATTTCCAAAAAAGGACCACAGGGGCATATAAAAAGATACAACATATAGTGGAGCTCTCAGAAGAGGAAACACTAGAGCACCTTCAATGAGGACATGGTAATGGGAGGGACCAGGGGTACCAAGAATGGAAAAACAATTATCGCGTGGAACTAAATCTGGTGTAAACCTATGCGAAAGAGTCAAAGCAACTGCTATTGCCAGACATCTGCTTTCAGATCAAACAGAGCCTTCAAAGGACTTTACATATTCTGCCCTGAAAGTGCCTCTGATCTCTCCTAGAGCTGGTGGGGCAGCGTACATTTAGTAATGATCTGAAAGTGCTTGCCCGCATGACTAGTTTCCATTTCCCTGTCCTCTATGTCCCACACATGTGAAGCGTCCTGGGCCTTTTCTGTTGTTTTCCTTGGAGAGGTGAAAGCTACGCTTTTCAAAAATGTATGACTACCAATGCAGTCCTGGTTTTTTTATCCCAACAATCTTCATTGAAGTCATAAACGCCTTCCCAGCATTTCTTTTCGACTTGTAGGATAAAGAACAGAAAGATTCCTTTGGGTACAACTCTGTATAACAGCCAGAAAGAACCGACTTGGAGAGGCAGCTTGTCAGTTCAAGGCTATCTGAGAATGTTTAGTCTTAGGGTGCTTCATTGTAGCTTTGAATTAAGAAGTCTTTTTTATTATTTTTTATTTTGGAAAAAACTCGGCCTTGATAAGCTTTAGAGGGTGCTCTTTAGCATGAGACATACTAGTCTTTACACTTTTTGAAAATATTATGTGGATTAAGTGTTCCATGGTCCCTGCACTGTGCGTGTAATTATTTTTTTGTTCATGACTTCAAACAAAATTACGCCGATGCAGAACTAGGACTACAAGTAAGTAACCATTTTATACTAAGACGTCTCCATCTGCCCCCATCAACTGATTTATATATTGCTTATGAAATGTCTGTGATGTTTTATTCATTACAATGCTTGTGCACGTTGCAGTGTAAATATATTGCACATGTCGAATTGATCACTGTTCACGGAACACTATTCTTAGATCCGCATTCTAAAACACATAAGGGATATAACACATTCAAATCCTAGTTTCCAAGAGGATTTGTATTTTATTTTTTACATCAAAATGCAATCCAGAGGATTAACATTCTTGAAGTTACTTGAAAGCACTAAAATGAGATTAGAGAGATTCTGGAATTACTTCTAAGGCAGTAAGAATCCAAGGTTATTCTACCTCTGATACCAAAAGGCATGTATGGTTGTAAACTAAAGGAAGGGTTACTTATATAATTTTTAAAATTGCTGACTTTAGTTGATAGGGGAATGATGAGCCGAGGACATCATTTCAATTCTTTTTTTGTTTAAATAGGATTGGTAGAAAAGATCAATGATTAGAGGTGAATTAAATATTGGTCAAATAAGTTAACTAAAGGGGTTATCGAATTGTGCTTTTTTTGGAGGAATAGGTCTTTGAGCTGCGTATATATTTTTTAGATGGGACTAGTTAGGTGGTGTATTTACTTGTCAAAGTAACTATAGGCTGTGAGTATGATAAATTGCAGTAGAATGTCGATTTGAAGAGATATTTCAGTTGTTTGGAACATGCAGAGGGAAGGGCTAGAAATACTTAGACATTATTATTTATTGTGCATTTAACATTTTTATAAATGTTCCGATCCCAAGCACCAAAGACAAATCTGGTGGAGATCTGTCACAGCAGTTTGCTTTTGGTAGGAGTTGAACCTTATGGTTTTAGGGGGTGACATTGTGTCTTGCACACTGGTATTTAAAGTTATACTTTGCAAAATTAGTCTCTTTAAGAGCTGAGGTGTAGCTCCAGATTTGCAACTCGTGGCGTAAAAATAAAGAAACTGACAGCGCGCTTTGGTGGTGCTTATATGTGGCTCCGCATGCCACTTCCGGAGCGGAATGTGTGCGGAGCCACACTGTGCCTCCTACTGGCAAGCAGGCATAATGCTTGAAAGATTCTGGATCCAGTGTGACACTTAGGGAATAACCAGAAGATGGGGCATTTGTGGTTAGAAGTATCCCAAAGAATGACTTATTAAACTTTGTCATAAATTCTTGCAAGCACACAAAAGGGTGTTAGCAAGTTATTGTCAGAAGTCTTCCAGCAACTCATCTTTATTTTCCTTTGTACAAAGAACGTTTTATGTCCTTTTGTGTGCTTGTAAGGAATTATGACCATAGTTTTGGTTTTCCTGAATTTGGGGGACAGCGGGTACTAATATGGCTGCCCCCTTTCCCTGCTTAAGCACCCTGAGGACTTCTTGGGAAGCTTTTTGGTATACTTTAAGAGTTTGTTTGCTTTTGCCAACTGTATTATTTTGATGTATTTAGCTAGCCTATAAGTACATGGTATAGGACATACACCCAGGGCATGGAAGTTAAATGCCATCTGTGGGCTGTAGCACCTATGGTGCCATCCACTGGGTTTGCATGCCAAACATGGTGTTAGGCCTACCATGTATAACCTGACTGCAGCTACCTAAAAAGCTGCTGTCAAAATAACTCTGCTTTTAGATATGCAAAGGTAACCACTGAGTACACCTTGATGCCCACAGGGTGATGTGTCTGATATTTAAAGTTAAACATATGCAATTTAATGTTGGCATGTTATCCAGTAAGTAGCCCCCAAAGCCATCAGGGATGTAGCTGGATTCTAGAAAATGTCAAAGTACAGATTATAAACTTTAATTTGTAACTTTTGACTGGAAACAGCGATAATTGCCATTCAGGGACATTTCTTCAAATTAAAAGGCCAATTCAATGGTAAAGTCAGATTTCAAATAAACATTTAGGAACAGTATCTTTTACCTGCCAGGTCCACCAGTAGGTTAATTAGCATTAGCCTACCCACATTGGATCTGCCAGTTCTTGGTTCAATGGTCAACTCTTTTTAGAGTTTTCAGACATTTTGAATGAAATATAGATGAAAAATCAGTACCTCACTTCCAACTGTTGAAGGTCAAAAGTTCAGCAAAGAACAATCTGAGCTAGGCTCACACGATGGGGGTTGGAAATGTGAGGTATGGTGGCTCTGGTGAAGATAGTGTATCTCCAGGCTGGCAGCTGATTGGCTGTTGATTGGGCCACATAATGAGGATGAGTGGTTACCCAAGAATATACTCTTCTATGGTTTCCAGGCAGTTTTTTCTTTTACTGCTATGGTTATTCTTTTACCGTGAGTGGGCCACATAATGAGGATGAGTGGTTACCCAAGAATATACTCTTCTATGGTTTCTAGGCAGTTTTTCTTTTACTGCTATGGTTATTCTTTTACCGTGAGACTCCCACCATGACAACGGGGAAGATACAAGCATGTGAATCTATGAAAGATAATACTGGAGAACCATAGGGTACAGGTAAGTAACTAGTTTTTTCTTGGTGTAGGGAAACCTGTGTGGGTAATATATACATAAAGTGGCAAATCAGATAGGACTCTCCACTGGTCTTCACTGAACCCACTGGAAGGGTGTAGAACAGTCCCCTACTGACAACAAACCCAGTGGGGCTCCCTCTGCTCAGGTCTTCCTCATCCCAATGCATATTACCTTTATTAAACAGGTCAAGAAATAGTGGCTACAATGACTTTTGAGGTTAGGAAACTATCTTTCACAGCAGTGTCTGGTGGGCTTGTATACATAGCTTGCAAAGGAGGCAGTCTTGATGGGCTTGTGATGCTTGAGACTGTATATGTAGAGCAGTGTTTTTTTATGGCATTAACTACAGCTTGGAGCCGTCTCTTATTTAACCTTTTGATTTTACCTGACAGGTGGTGCTACGGGTGCTCTTTCCAGACCGATTCATCCTGCAGGGATTTTTCCACCCAGAGGAAACCAGTAAGCATTACCCTGGCAGCTGCTGATATCAGTTGTTCTGGTTGCCCCCATGATATCCTTTAATATTATTGCAGTTCTCAAAGTAATCCTGGCTGCCATTTTAATGCACATCAAACATAATTTGTTCTTGTGCTTCTATGACATCCATTACTCTGGCACACACATGCTGTTCGTTATTCTGACAACGCCCTACATCCCACTGCCCTTAGTGTGCCCCTTTACTCTTTTCACCTTGCCCAGTCTGACATTCCTAATATGGTTAAATCTCAACCTCTGACAAATGACTGACATTCTTCCTTCTGCTGCAACTCCTAAGGCCTTTCCCCTGGTGCCCCATGGCAAGGTATAGCTTGGTCCTGGTACCAGCCTCCACCAACCTAAATGTTTAACTCTTTGTACTTTAGAAACTGTTCCAGGAGACCACATAAATAAAACCTTACCTGAAGGGGGCACTGTACAAGATGGTACATCTCTATTCTTTCCTGGGTACACTTATATTCAGGCATACATGTATTGTAATGACAAAATAATGGTTTTGGTCTTTAATTTATATCTAACCTAGAGAAACTGAGGCAGGTAAAACCAAAGCAATGCATTAATTAATTATTAGATTTGTAAACCTTGTTCAGTCACTTGCCTTCCTCCATTGCATCATTTTTTTGCTACAACGTTTTTGCTGCTCCAAGTCCTTGTGATCCTTCTAGCACAGATGAGCAATACTAAAATTCGACTAGCTGCTTTCTCTGGACAAGCAGTAAGTGTTTGGAACCCTGTACCTTCTTTGCTTGACACAAATGTGCTGGGCAGACACTTCCCACTTGACCATTCCTTGAAGGGGTGTTCTATTCCTGCTGTCATGTACTCAGTAGTCTTTGTACCACTGGGTATTGGGGGAGATGTTGGAGTGGATATTAAATACATCTATGATGCAGCAGCATCAAAGAGGGTATAGTACTTTAAATTCTTGAGATATCACATTCGTAAATCCCTGTTATGGTTGTGCTTATTTGGCCAAGAAGCTCTTATAATATGCTAACTTTGTGTTGCCTGACTTTTTTACAGTTCGTGCCTTGAAGGATTTTGTCAAAAGCCACCTAGAGGATTCTTCTGTGCCATTCTACCTGTGTGAGTATTACATCTTTGCCTCCACTTTGTCTGCCCTCCCCCATGTGTTCCACCTTTACTCTACTGTGCCACTTCCATATCCCTTCTTCACTTGCCCAACTCATCCCTCTGCACCGATAATGGGCTGTGCTCCTCGCATCTGCTCCTGGTTTCAGGCACTTTGTTTCCTTGCAGTATTTTATCTCCTTTGTAGCATAGCCCTATCTTCTAGATCAATATAGTTTGTTATATACAATGCAACGCCTATGGATTTTCATCTATGGGATTAACACGTTGAATTCTGACATTGTGGTACCAGCTATCTTGGTAGATGAGCATAGTTTTAGAATTTATTTTTCTGATCTGTAAGTTGTTTGAACCGGTTTATACAGAGATGAGGTCTAAAGAAGTGACCAACTAATAAATGACAACAACCTGTGGAGGAAATGAGAAGCCATTCGTATGGTGTGGGCCTTTAGCTTAAAGGTATGATGAGTAATTAATCCATGCTTTTACTGGATCCTTCTACTGAAAGTCATCTAGAGTCCGAGATTCCAAGAGTTTTCGTTTTGCTTTTAATTGGGCAGTTGATTTTGTTAAATCTGTAACCTTGAGAACGAGGCCTTGGGGTTTTAATAGGAGGTGCTAGTAGACAAGATAGAAGACAGTAACAGTTTCTTTGTTACCTGGACAGTAGTGTTTTTCCATTGCTTTTGTGATTTTGTTGATGTGTCGAACTTGCTTTTTAGAGCAATGCAGTTGATGGCTCTGAATTAGGACAGGGGGATGGGGTATGCATGGTGGAATGTTTGAGTTATTGCTGGCAATATATGTATAGAAGTGCTGATGTATATTTTGTTGTTAACCACATATAACAAATTCTTTTAGCTACCCCTCCCTGAGCAGATGCATCTGGTCATGCCATATGGAAGCAAAGACAAGGAGAGATGATGGATGGAGTGCTGAAACATTTCAGGACTCGCCCCCACCCTGAACTGGGTGGGGAATTGAGCTAAAGAATGATAGTGGATTCAACCCAGATCTGTGACTGGGGGTGAGTGTTTGAAACGTTTCAGCACTCCGTCCATCATTTCCTTGTATTTGCTGGGTATGCCCAGACGTGGGTCCCTTGCTCACATAGCCACTGGATTCAAGCTAGCCTGGCTGATGAGAGGTGTTACCCTGAAACCGGTCCTTGAATGCTTGTTTCCGGTCCAGGGAAGACATGGCTTGGCTGTTCGAGCTGGACTGTTCCCATGAGACACAGGGTCAAGACTGATTTGCATATAGCTGTGTCTGAACTGGGATGGCGAATTGAGCTAAAGAATGATAGTGGATTCAACCCAGATCTGTGACTGGGGGTGAGTGGTTGAAAAGTTTCAGCACTCCGTCCTTCATTTCCTTGTGTTTGCTGGGTATGCCCAGATGTGGGTCCCTTGCTCACTTTGCCACTGGATTCAAGCTAGCCTGGCTGATGAGGTGTTACCCTGAAACCGGTCCCAGGATGCTTGTTTCCGGTGCATGGAAGACATGGTTTGGCAGTTCAGGCTGGATTGTTCCCATGAGGCACAGGGTCAAGACTGATTTGCATATAGCTGTGTCTGAACTGGGGTGGCTAAGTGAGCTAAAGAATGATGATGAATACATTAAAAACACAATGTTATATTCATATGGCAATGAGAGACCGAAAAAAACAAGTTCAAACAATTAATTGCTTTGATTATCGGTTGATTCCTATGAAATTCCTTCTGTTATTTGTAAAATGTCCACAGCCCCTTATATTCTATTGGACATAAACAAGTTCCTTGGATACAACCAATTATAAAAACCACAGGCGTTGACGCGTTTCGGTGGTATTTTTCTGATGTAAACCACCTTCTTCAAGACTAAAACTATATAACAGTCTCTCTTGTGAAAAGACCTGGCAAAGTCCTATAGAAACATAAATATAAATAAATAAGAAACATGTTAGGAGAAATCCTTTCATATCACATTGTGTAACCTAATTAAAAATTTCCTCATATCCACATTTTTAATGCATTTCAATAGCAGCATGTATTCAAATTATTGTTAAATAGGAGACATTTTATATATATCCGCAGTTGACAAATAGGCAAATTGTGTCCTAATGTATATAATAACAATCCTCATCCTGACTATAGTTTCTAAACACTGGAACGCTCTATATAATTGTCCAAAAGGGTCTAGATACCTGCATCCATACAAATGTATAAAGATTTTCCCTTGACCGGAGTGAGTTTCCAATATTGAATTCTTATAAATATATGCTGATTTTATAGACCTTTGCATACAAGCACTAATACAAAACGGGTCACTAAAACCGAAAAGGTTAAATCATCACAGATATACAGCAGTCTCATGAGAAGGGTGTCATTGACCATTATGAGAGAAAAAAGTCAACCTTCTAGAAGTTGAGTTGACTACTTGTGAAGCACAAAACAGGATATATATACAGGAACGGCCTCACGTTTTTTTGTCTATCATTACACCCACAGGATCAAGGCTGTAGGGAATATCTGATTGCACCTCCATCATTTAAACAATTTAGGAGGAGTGTTGCGCTTAACGGACTAGGTAGGTTCCCTGCATCAGAAGGGGTTTGAAAATGGGCCATGCAGTATAAATGGATATCACAGCAAGATATGTTGTTTTTTATTTAAAAGAGACTGTGTATAACTGGCGCCTGGAGCCCTAAGGAGCCCAGCCCATATCGATTGAAGGATATAATTTTCTGGTCCATCCTTGGAATTGCTAAGGTGGGTTAGATGTTGTTTCGTGTAGTAGCATGAATGTAGGGGTCGCATTGAGCCCCCCTATTGGATGTGTGGGAATACATTTGTATGGATGCAGGTATCTAGACCCTGGTGGACAATTATATAGAGCGTTCCAGTGTTTAGACACTGAAGTCAGGATGAGGATTGTTATTGTATACATTAGGACACAATGTGCCTCTTTGTCAACTGCGGATGTATATAAAATGTCTCCTATTTAACAATAATTTGAATACATGCTGCCACTGAAATGCATTCAAAATGTGGATATGAGGAACTTTTTAAGTAGGTTACACAATGTGATATGAAAGGATTTCTATTAACATGTTTTTTATTTATTTATATTTATGTTTCTATAGGACTTTGCCGGGTCTTTTCACAAGAGAGACTGTTATATAGTGTTAGTCTTGAAGAAGGTGGTTTACATCAGAAAAATACCACCGAAACGCGTCGACGCCTGTAGTTTTTATAATTGGTTGTATCCAAGGAACTTGTTAATATCCAATAGAATATAAGGGGCTGTGGGCATTTTACAAATAACAGAATGAAATCTATAGGAAACAACCGATAATCGATACAAATAATTGTTTGCACTTGTTTTTTTCTGTCTCTCATTGCCATATGAATATAACACTGTGTTCTTAATTTATTTTTTTATGTACTGTAGTTTTTAAGGGATACCTTGAGAACTTGGTATAGAAACTTTTGTAACAAATAAAAAATCTTTTTAATGCATTTCTTTGTTGTATCACATGTACTATAATTGGCCAGTATGGTCTGGGGTCTTCTGAGTAAGTGTGTATAACTGGGGCACTGTGCCGTGTAAGAGATACATTAGAGGACTAAGTGTTAGTGTGAATTTTAATATTCTTCCAAGTGAACCTGCATATAGCTGTGTCTGAACTGGGGTGGCGAAATAAGCAAAAGAATGATGATGGATTCAACCCAGATCTGTGACTGGGGGTCAGTTTTTGAAAAGTTTCAGCACTTCGTCCATCATCTCCTTGTGTGTCCTTCATGCCATATGGAAGACAATTATCTGATGAATTATTTGCTTATTGCTTCTTATTCTTGATCTATTCATATTATCATTTCCTTGTTTTTTGCAGTCATCACACCTCCCCGAACCCTCCTGAATGATGAGAGTGAGACTTTTTTCCAGGTAAGAGCTAAACTGTTTGATTTCACCATCACCTTAGTTTCCACAATAACTTCTCCATTGCTGTCTCTGATGCTGCCTACTGTTTGAGAAGGTGCCACTATGTTCTGAAGAGAATTCCTAGCTGTATAGCGTGGCAATTCACTGAGCATTTTTTTTTTAATTCATAGATACCTCCGTTTATGTGTAACAGCTCTGTAGTGTTTGTGGCATGCAGACCCCTACAATCACTGTGTATGTTGGGGAGACTATGGCCTTGTAAGTGAGAAACCTACAGCACCTTTGCAAAAGTAATCATGTTTAGGCAAAGGAGAAGGTGTGTTCTGGGGTCTGAAAGAATTGGTTTTTCAGA
The DNA here is from genome assembly GCF_964263255.1 of Lissotriton vulgaris. Taxonomy (NCBI): domain Eukaryota; kingdom Metazoa; phylum Chordata; class Amphibia; order Caudata; family Salamandridae; genus Lissotriton; species Lissotriton vulgaris. The sequence goes on from NC_141695.1 coordinate 837,634,461, forward strand.
CATGATGGAAATTAGTCAGATTACTGAACATTGTGAAGTTCGCTGTGCATTGAGGTGGCCCACCCGATGAACCCAAGGCAGTCTTTCTAATTTCTTGAGTAAAGTGAGCTGGCACCCTAAGGCGTCAGCACTTCAAGCAATGCTATGACACAAGTCTATGCTATTTGATAATGATGACGTGCTTTCTGTACATTAGGTAGCACATTTAGCAGTATGTATTTGAGATAATTCAGTGGTAACATTTATTGTTGATGCCAGGGCCGCAGTTACTAATTTTTGAATATATAGCATCGATTTATTATTAATAACACTCTCACAAATGTTTCCTTCTCATCAGCTATTACTGTTTAACATTATATTCTGCTTATTAGTGGGGCAGAATTGTACCGGGGGCGGAGGTGGACACATGTCAAAGACGAATCCTCTCACATGCCTACTGAGCATATTTATTACTCAAAAATATGAAAAGCATGATATCACAAAATAAAACAATAAAGATTTTCCCTTGACCGCAGTGAGTTTCCAATATTGAATTCTTATAAATATATGCTGATTTTATAGACCTTTGCATACAAGCATACAAAACGGGTCACTAAAACCGAAAAGGTTAAATCATCACAGATATACAGCAGTCTCATGAGAAGGGTGCCATTGGCCATTATGAGAGAAAAAAGTCAAACTTCTAGAAGTTGAGTTGACTACTTGTGAAGCTTTCCTTAGAACCGAGAGGGGGAGCTATATATGTCAGAAGCAGCATGGCCTAGTCAAGAATTGCTTAAAAGACTTATTTCATTTTTTGTCAATGCCTTTTTTCATTTCATAATCAGGGTCACTATCCATACAATAATTGCCTTTGAGAAAAGTAAGTGGGATAAACCTTTGTTAGTGAGGCAATGAATGACATACATACAGACTCATAAAAGAATGTTAAGTAAAACAAGAAGTACAAAAGTGTCTGGTAAGGTCGGAACAGAAAATGTACACTCTTTCTGGGCATCATAACTGCTGCCATTATGATGTTCACTGAAGTAGGCTTTTACAGGGTAGGGAATTGTAGACAAGATGAACAGCAGCAAGTGGAATACTTTCATTAGGGAAACAGAAACCTTCAGTGGGGAATAGAATGTGAACAAAGACATTTCCACGCTCACCAAGAAAGTTTCCTGCAGACACAGATCAAGGTATTGGCAAGACTCCTTATTCATCAGTAGGTAGATGAAGGCAAATCCAGCAAAAAGGTTAAGCTTTTGGCAATAACATTTCAACAAGTACACATAGGTGTTCTGGTACAAAAGCATTGGTTCAGTGGGTGGGCAGTCAGCAGGGTACATTTCACTACGTGGCACACACCGTCCCTTACTCCGGTGCTGTACCACACCACATCCAAAGAACAGGACTTGCTGCAAACACAACTGGCCAAACCCAATGCAGGATTCAGTTGCGTGAAGTCTTACAAGTAGTATTGCTGGAGTTGGTATCAGTGGGAGGAAGGGGTAACATTTTGGAAGGGGGGACGTCATATAGACACTGCAGCCTAGACCCCTCCCCACAGCCTTAAAATGCTCTCCATCTGTGAAGTAAGTCCGGCAGAGGAAAAGGAGGTGGTAGATGAGAGCTCAACTGGTGCAGAGGTGCCAGGGTCCAGATGTTCTGTGGTCTATTTGCGGTGGCTGGAGTGGACTGAAGCGGGGAGATCCCATTACCATGAGACCCTACGGAACTAACATCAGAGGGGTGTTTGTTTGGGCCACCAAGGTGGCAGAGCAGACATTCGCTGGTGAACAGATACTTAGACTCACTTTTTAGGTTGCTGACTGTGGCAAGCTTTGATCAAGTCGCTTTGCCTGTCTGAACTTGGTTATGGAAACTGCAAGACAGCCAATCCGTTGCCTGCAATACTGCAGAACCACATCTTTCAAGTGCAATTTGAGGGAATCAGAAGACACTGGAGTGTGAGAAGGAAGCAGCATGGAATGCATTGTTACTATTTTGTTTGGACTCAGCTTAGTTTACTGAGATGGAATAGCTTGAATTACCAAAGTGCCAAAGGTAGTGTGCCAACCACTTAAAGAAGGTTTCAACATAAATCTTAGCTAGCTTGTTTTTCAAAATGTTGTCATATTTAACCTTGGCCTGATGTCTATTTGTTTTAGGCACTGTGAAATTGTTTCTTAATTCCTATTGTTACTAGACAGGTGAAGTGGAACCTTGAACTTAGGTATGAAACCCCAAGCAGTCTTTTCACTAATATGATAGTGCCGGTATGCACACAAGGGTACGCCTCAATCCAACAAGGAAACATGCACACGATTCCAAGAACATAGGCAAAACAACAGCACCTGGGCATCAGTCTAAAGTCGATCTGTGGGTGGGCGCATGGCCACAAGGCCCATGGAGGTAGATGGACATTGGGAGCAGTCTTAATCCCTTTCCAAATACTGTAGGCAAGTGGCACAGGAATAAAAATACTGATTGACGAACAAGCTAGAGAAGGGTATAAACCAGTGAGTAACTATGGCATGAATCATTCTATTCCTTGTGACATGGGCATGACTATGGTACAAATTGATGACGTTGGGGAGCAGTAATTTCAGGTCCACCACGATCTCTGGGTGCTGTCCCTCTGCTCTCCAACTAAATTCCTTTCAGTCCACGCTTGTTTCCCAGGGGTGCTTTCTTCTTTAAGACAGACAAGTCTTTAAGCGTTGGTAAAGGAAATAGAGTAATTTGCACCAAGTACATTGTTATTTCAGAATTCGGGGACAGAGCATCTTTCTTAGTGGTTTGGTTTGCAAATGTCACCTTGGGCCACTTCATCTTTGGAGGATTGGTGAGCAGCACTTTTAACAATAGCTATTTTACATGATAACATGAGAGCATTTTACATGTTCTTTACATAGCTACCATTTTTTAATGAGAGACAAGCAGAGGTAAGAAACCCCCTTTGCAAACATAGAAGACGAAACTGGTGTGCTACACCAAAGGCATGTTAAGAATACATAAATATAGTGACAATCTTTAATGTGGAAAGGATGCAGCCTCCGTGCGAGAGAGCGAAGGGCTCTGCTACCAGGGCAGCGCTGGTCTGAGGCAAGAAGTAACTTTCCATAACTTCAAATGTGCACAAAGCATAACCGGACACTAGAAAACCAACAACATTTCAGAGACAAAATCTATCTACATAGTAAATAAGTTCACTGTTGGGTATTGGTGCAACAGAAAGACCAATATCAGGTTTGATCAAATGAGCAGTAATTATCAAACTGTTGTGGCAATCAATGTCTCATGCTTTGGACAGAAGAGAGGCAGGGTTCTGTGTAGGACAGTGGACGATGGTGATGTGAGAGGGTGATAGCAAAATAAATCTAATAATGTGACAGCCTAATGGTAGATGTTAGGTTTTCATAGTGAGCAGAAACCTAGCTATGCAATAGGGCACAGCTGCTATGATGGTGTATCCTAGTGTAGTGTTTTTAGAGGCTTCTGCCAAGTGAGCAGCAGCAGCCGCAGATCGCAAACATGGAGCGAAACCTGCTGCTATCAGATCAAGAACAGATGAATAATACGCTACCAGTTTTATTTCTGCCCCTGTGATCTTGCGCTAATATCCAAATAGCCAAGGAGTATAACAATCTCTTTTATGGCAATACAGCGTGGGGGATCTGGTATAGTCAGGCCAGCCCTACACTGTGGCCAAGGGGAGTACCTTTTTTTATCCTACTTGTAATTGCTGTGTCTCTCAAATTCACTGCAAAGGCTTAGGGGTTCCCACTTTGAATATAGTCTTGAAGAGGTTTGTCTAGCTTGGCAAGTCCTGATGTCCATTGTCTGCAGTAACCCGCTATCCCCAATAAACTGCATACCTAGCAGACTGTAAGTGGGCGTGGTAAATTATGGAAGGATTCAATCTGGTTGGCGAACAGGTGGTGCTCACCAACTGAGATGTTGTAACCCAAGAATCGAGCACCTTTGAGGCAAAATTTAAATTTTTCCCTCAAAGCCTGGTGCCCTTTGTACCTTCTGACTGAATTAGCGAAAAATGATTAAACCTTACTTGTTTTTAAGAGGCTGACACAAGTAACAAATCATCTGCATATTAAATCAAAGTAGAACCTATGGGAAATGTCTATGGATCCAGATCATGCTTAGGTTTTGGGAAAAGATGGATGGTTATTTGGTAAAACCTTTGTAAGAGGCAACGCCAGGTGAGCTGAGCCTCAGGTCTTGAATTAACCTCTAGGCAGCGTTACCCAGTTTCTTTATTAGTGGGCACTAAGATTCCCTGCTTTCTTAACGTGGCGATGAATGGTTGAATATCTGCTTCAGCTTCCAGATGTAGAGGGCACAGTGTAATTCACAATTTCTTTATGAGTTTGATTTTGATCTTGAGGGCTCAGCAAAGAGAACACAACCAACATCACCTTCATGTTCAGACCATCCAGGGTAGGGTATCTGCCTAAATATTTTAGTAGCAGACTTTAATACATTGAAAGGTCTTTCAGGCTTTTCAGTACATCCATCAGAATCACTTAAAATTGAGTTACTCCAGTATTGGAGCTTTTATAGATTCACATGCCTGAATCATTCTCCGTCTTTGAGACGGGAGTCTCCAGTATATAAAAAAGCAATGCTTAGTTGTATAGCAAATTGAAAAGAGGCCCATTTCCCTTTTGCAACCCATAACCTTTGTTATGTAAAAGAGACCAAACTTGTCTCTGGACCAATCAGATCTCCTAACCCTCTAGAACACTCCTGAGAGAACCTTTTGCCCCTCAGATATTCTACTGCACGTTGTGCTAGGGAGTCTCCTTTGAGCTCTGCTCAAACTCTGCTTTTTTCAGCCTTTTTTAGGAAGTTTGTTCTTTCATCTTCAGTTGGATCTAGAAATATTTTGGACTATCTTCAGGTACATTATTTTAGGAATGGCTGGGAAAGAAAAGAAAGGTCTATTTAGAGCCTGTGCCACTTGTTCAAAGAAGAGGCTGTACACAGATGACCCTCATGCAGACTGCATTTACTGTCTATACCCGGATCACCAGGCCAAAGACTGCAAGGTATGTCGCACTTTCTCTAGTAGTTAGAGATCGTGAGGGGCACCTTTTGATATGGCTTCAGAAGCTAAAGGCCGGAAAGGAGGTTATCTGTAGTGACAGCGATGAGACATCCTCCTCTACTTCAAGGAGATCTCAAAAGAGAAGACTATCTCCTCATACTCATTCCTCAGAGGAACGTCCTGAGAAGGCCCTCAAAAAGACCACTCATGGGTCTTCTGGACGTAGTCCTTCAAAATCTACTCAATCTAAGGAAAAGGAGAGTAAAGGACACTCTTCTGGTAAAAAATCATCAAAGAAATATACTTCTGAGCCATCAAAGTCTCCTCCTCAGGTCAAAAAACACTTCAGAAATCTAAGAAACCATTGTCGTTGACGACGAAGATAGAGGTGAAGAAAATGTCAAAGTCACCATCATTGCCTATTGCGATGTCTTCTCCGACGACGGCGTCAGCGTAGACGGTGGCGTCGACACCAGTAACCTCGACGACGGCATCGATGACAACAGCAGTGGTGACGACGACTAAGTCGACGACAGGATAGCGCTCTATGCCTGGTCTCGACGACGGCATCGACGACAGTAGTGGCGACGGGCTTGTCGACGAGAGAAATTCCAGAAAAAAAGCTGAGTGTCCGTAAGAGGGGCATTACGTCAGAGGTCACCTCCCCGAGCAAAATTACTCCTCTGGTGCCATCACATCTACTGGAGGAGGAGGAGGAGGAGGAGGAGGAGGAGGTTGACGGACCCTTTGGTTATGCCAGTAGTCCTTCACAACTACATGTAAAATGTTAAGAGGATGATTACCAGGAGGGAAATGGAGAGTACCAGAACCCCTCGCAGCAACACTATCGCCAAGGGTACCAGGAGGAGATTGTTGCTATGCCATACTCCATGATGATGGGTCTGCAGTTCATGCTGGCAGACCATAAGAAGAGATTTCCGCCGAAAATAGCCTCTCAGGAAATCCCCATTCCACATCCACGTTCCATCCCTGCTACTCCAGTCAGAAGCATAGCGTCACTGCAGGAAATTACGTCTTTAACTCCTCAAGCTCAGCACCACCAGGATCTGGCCACCACGGACGATGATGACCAGGAAGAGGGAGAAATATCTGATCCCAACAAGGAAGGTGATGACTACCTGATCTCATCTCCGGCCTCGCCACACCAGTACCTGCTGATTCTCCGCCGGTGGATATCGGTGGATTCCATAATTTAATGGAAAGAGCTGCGATGAGATTCCAGCTTCCAATAGCTACTACTCAGACGGAATGCTTCTTCTATGATTTTAAAGAGCCATACCATAAGTCGGACCGATCCATACCAATTGTTAACCATGTGTGGGAAGAAGGCTTAAAGGTGATGAAGACACCGGCGACAGTTACACCTGTGCTCTCTAGATTGGAAAAGAAATATAAGGCCTCTTCGGACGCACCAGCGTGTTTACTGGGCCATCCTAACCCGGATTCGATAATTTCCCAGGCGGCGCAACAGAAATCTAAGAATCCATCGGCGCCTATATCTGCACCTCCTGACAGGGAAGGAAGACGATTTCTCGATATACGAGAACATCTTCAGGTCCATCTCTATGGTTGGAGAGAATTATAAGTAAAATCAGAAAATTCCCTTGGCGGAAATGCTGAGAAATTTAGCCCATATATTAGTAATGGACGCTAATACTAATCAATCACAGACAAAACATTTTTTTATATAAAAAGTATTTGAAATGTTTATTTATATGTTAAAAACAAAACCTAAAAAACATTTAAAAACAGTTTATAATTCCATAAACACCCTATACAGTATCATCACAATCACAGTTCATCTGAAATTCATCTACAATTCATAATTCTCCTGCTGCACCATGTATTGCAGACACAAAATATCGACTAAATTTAAACAATAGCATGAAAAAGGGGTTTTCTTAAACGAAAAGGGGGAGAGACAGACATAGACAGTACAATTTGTCATGAAAGTGTACACATCAAGACCATAATTCAAAACTCAATCCTAGACCCGCTTAGTTTATGTTGTTTGCAGGATAAGCTTGATTGCTCGATTGTGCAGTTTTTGGGCGTCAACGCGTTTCGATGGATTTTTTTCAGTAATGTGCCATTTTTATCAAGACTGAAAAATAAGTCTCTCCTATTTTACGGCACTGGATGGTTGCCACATATATAAGAATCCTGTTGGTAAACATATTTAAGTCAGTATCTTACATGGAAGCCACAAAATAACATTCCTATGTTGCATCTATTTTCAATTTGGGCTCTACATATATTCTTATATATGTGGCAACCATCCAGTGCCGTAAAATAGGAGAGACTTATTTTTCAGTCTTGATAAAGATGGCACATTACTGAAAAAAAGCCATTGAAACGCCCAAAAACTGCACAATCGAGCAATCAAGCTTATCCTGCAAACAACATAAACTAAGCGGGTCTAGGATTGAGTTTTGAATTATGGTCTTGATGTGTAAACTTTCATGACAAATTGTACTGTCTATGTCTGTCTCTCCACCTTTTCGTTTAAGAAAAACCCTTTTTCATGCTATTGTTTAAATTTAGTCGATGTTTTGTGTCTGCAATACATGGTGCAGCAGGAGAATTATGAATTGTAGATGAATTTCAGATGAACTGTGATTGTGATGATACTGTATAGGGTGTTTATGGAATTATAAACTGTTTTTAAATGTTTTTTAGGTTTTGTTTTTAACATATAAATAAACATTTCAAATACTTTTTATATAAAAAAATGTTTTGTCTGTGATTGATTAGTATTAGTGTCCATTACTAATATATGGGCTAAATTTCTCAGCATTTCCGCCAAGGGAATTTTCTGATTTTACTGTTTACAAGTACCATATTCCCCTGGTGTGTCAAGGGGTCTCTCTCAATTTTCATATGGAGAGAATTATAAAACAGTTCATGAAGGGATTATTTAGGACCTTTTCCCCTATAAGACCTCCACCACCCCTCTGGCAGTTCAATCAATCAATCATTTGTAAAGCGCACTACATACCTGCGAGGGTCTCAAGACGCTGGGGAGGGGGGGCGCTACTGATCGAGCAGCCAGGTCTTGAGTATCCTCCTGAAGGTCAGCAGGTCTTGGGTCTCTCGTAGGCTCAGTGGGAGGGTGTTCCATGAAGGATAAGGATCTCCCGCCGGTGGTTGTTCTTCGGATGCGCGGGATGGTGGTGAGTGAGAGGTCAGCAGAGCGTAGCTAGCGGTTGGGAATGTAGAAGGAGAGCCGTCTTTTGAGGTAGGCTGGGCCGGTCTTGTGGAGTGCTTTGTGTGCGTGGATGAGGAGCTTGAAGGATATCCTCTTGTTGATGGGGAGCCAGTGCAGGTTTCTCAAGTGGAGGGGTGATGTGGCCGTGTCGTGGTACGTCGAGGATCAGTCGTGCCGAGGCGTTTTGGATGCGTTGTTAGTCGTTTGATGAGCTTGGTCGAGTCTGCTGCTGACGAGGGCCTGGGTGACTGTCTTTCTTGTATCTGGCGGGATCCATCTGTAGATCTTGAGGAGCATGCGGAGGGTGTTGAAGCAGGAGGAGGAGACCTCATTGACTTGCTTGGTCATTGAGAGCGTTGAGTTGAGGATGATTCCCAGGTTGTGTGCGTGGTCGGTGGGTGTCGGGCTGCCCACAGTGCCTTCGGCCACCAGGAGTCGTCCCAGGCTGAAGGGTTGGAGCCGAGGATGTGGACCTCCGTCTTGTCCGAGTTCAGCTTCAGACGGCTGAACTTCATCCAGTCGGCGACGGCCTTCATTCCTTCGTGGAGGTTGGCTTTAGTGGTAATCGGGTCCTTGGTGAGGGAGAGGATCAGTTGAGTGTCGTCGGCGTAGTAGATTATGTTGAGGTCGTGCTGTCAGGCGACTTGTGCGAGCGGGCCATGTAAATGTTGAACAGTGTCGGGCTGAGGGAGGATCCCTTGGGTACGCCGCAGATGATCTTGGAGGCTTTGGAACAGAATGGGGGGAGGCAGATGCTCTGGGTTCTGCCGGAGAGGAAGGAGGTGGTCCATTCCAGAGCCTTGTCTCGGATCCCTGCGGCGTGGAGGCGTGCGCGTAGAGTGCGGTGGCAGACGGTGTCGAAGGCGGCGTAGAGGTCTAGGAGGATGAGTGCTGCGGTCTCACCGTTGTCCAGCAGGGTCCTGATGTCGTCAGTGGCGGCGATGAGGACAGTCTCGGGCTGTGGTTGCTGCGGTACCCTGACTGGGAAGGGTCCAGCATTCTGTATTCTTCGAGGTATCGGGTTAGCTGTCTGTTGACAATTTTCTCGATGACCTTGGCCGGGAAGGGGAGCAGAGCGATGGGCCGGAAGTTCTTGAGGTCTCTTGGGTCTGCCTTAGGTTTTTTGAGTAGGGCGTTGATCTTGGATTGTTTCCAGCTCTCTGGGAAGGACGCAGTCTCGAGGGAGAGATTGATGACGTTGCGCAGGTGGGGTACGATGGAGCTGCTTGCTTTGTTGAAGACTTGGTGCGGGATTGGGTCTGACTGAGAGCCGGAGTGGATTGTGCTCATGGTCTTGATGGTGTCATCGACTCTCACGCTGGCCCAGGCTAGCAGGGGGCCGTGGTCGATGGTGTGTGGAGGGTCTCCCTAGGCTCTCTTCAGTGCACATTGTGCAGGTATTTGGCACGTGGCACTCCTTTTTGAGAACACGGAGAAAGAGAGAGAAAGGAGAAATGGCAGAAAGGAGAGAGACAACGACAGGAAAACATTGAGAAGGAAGAAAACTAGAAAGAAAAACCTTTAGGAATTAGGAGACAGTAAGTCAAGGGTGTTGGAAGAAAGCGCGACGAGGAGCCTTTAGGATTAGTTTGGCAGCCTTATTATTCGGCAACCCGGCATTCCTCAGCGGACTCCCAATGAAAACAATGGACCCCTGCATTTATTTATTTTCCAAATTAGGCACTGCTTCTCGTAAGTTAAATGAAATCGGTTTTGTCGTGGTACTTATTGAAACAATGCCGAGTTTGTTACCTATACTTACTGGTCCAGACCCGCAGCATTGCTTTGTTGTACAAAGCCGCGTGAGACTACTGACTGTTGCAAGTCACTGTCTCCTGGTGGATTTGCCCTGGACAGGAGCAAGAAGGCCTGGCAGGTGGGGCAAATGCTTCATAGTGGTGAAACGTGCCCTGTGGTGAACAGGCAACTTTATTTTTATTTTTTTAACAGAGTTTTATATAGCGCGAACTTGACCCGAAAAGGGTATGAGAGCGCTTTACATAGCACCAGTTGCATTAAATGAGGACACGTTCATTTTTGTTAGGCACAGGGAGATTAAGTGATTTGCCCAGAATCACAGGATGTTCAGCGTCATTGCCGAGACTAGAACCAGCACTTAGGCCAACTCCTCTCCCCAATTGTTTGGACTGTTTCCATTTCATCTGTGAAATGTGATTTAAGAACACAAAGTGATGGTTGGGTATTGAAGGATGTGGCACTCCTACAGCCAAGAAAGTACAAATAAAAATATTCTTAGCGCAAGAAAGGCCGGGGCATTTCGCTTTCAGTGGACAATCCAGTTCACCAACTACCGCCTACGACTGCTACCTTGGCCGGAGTAATAGCCTCTGCACAAAGAACGCTTGGCTCATTGGCTCGTTTCCTAGATGGCACAACGCTTGCGTGCAGCTTCTGCAGAAGCCGCTCTGAGATCGGACAGAGTGGGTAAGAGGTACTGCAGAGCTGAGCTGAGGGCCAGGGTAAGGCTTTCTACCTCCTTGGACGAAGTTACTTTTTGCTGCCGAACCCAATGAATAAGGAGGAAGGAGGGGAGAGGAGGGAGGGGTGCACATTTGCTGCTTTTTCTAGTGGTCTGCTGCCCCCTACCGGTGGCGTTTCAATATTGTCACACTTTTAAGACGACCGCTGACAAATAAATAGAACATGCAATGAATGCTATCATCGGTCGGTCCTAGAAATTGAAAGAATTCATTATTTTGTTAATGAAGCATTTCCGGTGATACTCTCTAGAGATCTGTTCGACCTGTAATGAATTCCGCCAGCCATGCCTACTTTTCACATTTTAGGACTGGGCGAACCTACTATTCCAGCTTTAGTCTTGGCATTTAAAGGGTCACGTGCATGAAAGTGGGATTAGACGGTCAAAATATATATTTGGGGATATTTAAGTAGAGTCGAGAGTTTGATTGGATATTTAGGTATGGTTGTGATTTTGATTGGAGATATTCAAGTAGGGTCGAGATTTTGATTGGAGATATTCAAGTAGGGTCGAGATTTTGATAGGAGATATTTAAGAAGGGTCGAGATTTTAGGAGATATTTAAGTAGGGTCGAGATTTTGATAGGAGATATTTTAAGTAGAGTCGAAATGTGGATTGGAGATATTTAAGTAGGGTCGAGATTTTGATAGGAGATATTTAAGAAGGGTCTAGATTTTAGGAGATATTTAAGTAGGGTCGAGATTTTGATAGGCGATATTTAAGAAGGGTTGAGGTTTTAGGAGATATTTAAGTAGGGTCGAGATTTTGATAGGAGATATTTTAAGTAGAGTCGAAATGTGGATTGGAGATATTTAAGTAGGGTCGAGATATTGACAGGAGATATTTAAGTAGGATTGCCTATATTTTGGAGACTGTTCTTGTGAAATATGTTTTTGAAATATCATTGCATTGATTGTATGAAAGAACCCGAGACTCTGGCGGAGCACTGCATCATCCTTATGCACAGTGATAACTCCTGGAGTGGGTCTCCAACGTAACCTGCCCTGTACCTCTAATTAAGGCATAGACATGACCCATTTGCTCTACTTTTTTGAGCATACGAAGGAAGACACTACCATACCAATAGCGGTGGTGCATTAAAAATAAGTATGGAAACTGTGTTCCCGCTGTACTATGCAGCCGGGGCCAAAGGTGCGGCTAAAAGAACAAAATATTCTGTAACTATATTTGTGCTGTCTTTGCGTATAAAGTAATGCACACACCTTAAATGAAAAATAAATACAAGTCAAAGTAAGCCATGAGAAATGCACTATTTTATATTATGAAGCCTCTATTGGTAAATGCAATCTCTTCTGATATTTGTGTGTGGCCAGAGAGCCACATAATTGAATTCTGGTTAGTTCAGTGTGGAACACTGACAGAAAGCACTGTAAGTCGTTATTTCAAACTTGTGTTACACACAGTGTAAGATAGCTTGCTGCAAAACGTTAAAAAGATCGATGTTTAAGATAAAAGTGCTTTCAAAATATACATTTTAAACATATGCAATCAGATGGTAGCTAGTGCAAACCTTTTTTATAGTTGTCTTTTCAAATCAGACACTCCAGAACCCAGCTGATGGCATCTATACATTACCTCTCGAAAAGAATGTCTTTGTTAGCATGACGCTTTAAGTGACTCAATCATTTAAAGCTGGTACTGGCTTCCAAGCTGCCTTTACGTTTGCAGATTAACCAGTTGCGCACATTTACATTCCTTTCAGAAGGCAGTCACCCTGGTGAGGAGGTTCACTGCTTGTTTAGCTCTCTGGTGCTCCCTTGGCTCCACAGCACAGGAGTCCCTCTCCCATTCCCTTTTAGCAGATGCATTTCAACTGTCGGTGTTAACCATCCAAGAACAGTTGTCTTTTAACAAACAGTAGGGGAACTGTTTTTGTTAGATGAAAAAAGTATGGTCACATCATTCCCCACAGATCCTGCCCACTTTGACCTCTCCATATTATTTTTTGGTTTTTAATGGGTTGGGGGTGGCAGGGTAATGGGGTTGCTACTCATAAATATTCCAAACTGGATTATTTTCTAAATCATGATTATTTATCCATTTTACCATAATTGCAATTCGATATGTATGGGAAACACCAATGTAAACAATACAGCAAGGCGCCTCTGGCAGGGAAGACTTCACTGCAGAATAAAACAAAATACAGTAAAAAAAAAAAGAGAAAATTCAGGGTGATGCAGTGAGTGTGGTATTCCATGCCTCTGCCTAGGGCAGGAAACCACGTAACTAAGGGCGGGAAACACTGTGCATCATAAAATCAATTCCATGGTTCACCCTGGAGAGATGTCACATGGCCTTCGTGTTGAAAAGGATCAACAAGATGGTGGAATTTCTTCCTTTAAGCACATTCTGGAGCGGTTGGTAGGTTAGAGGGGTGGCATGGTAGATTAGTCTTTATGGGCTCTTTGGTCAGAACTATTGCTTCTTTTTGCTGTTTCCTTATCAGGCTCTCCTCGTTCAGTGTCTCCTTTGATGCAGAGCATTGGGTTTAAACTAGAAACAAAGTGTCTAGTTAAAACCATATATGTAGAAATTGAAACATCACTTTAAGGCAAACACAAGGTCCATAAACAACACAAATTGTTTACCGTATCGGTAAAAGACAAAAAATAACTTGTGCTACAAGACATACAGTAAATCAGCCTAATTTAACTTATGAGAAATGGGTGATGAGGAAACCACCATTTCTAGAAAGAAGTGCATGAGGAAAAGAATGTAAAGTGTGGCAGTGACCCCGAGGGGTATCCCAATGTCAAGGCTTGATATAAGTATTACATAAACCTTAAGGGCTAAGGACCAGAAGGCCTGGTGAGTAACTAGGTGTTAAGCTCTGTAAGAAAAGCATGAAAGTTCTGTTGGCAGTATAGGTGGAAGGCTGTTCCGATCCTTTGGAGTAAGTTAAGGAACGTCTCACTCCCAGCACGTGCACTGCATAAAACCTCAAATGTGTAGAACAATTAATATACCGGCACAAAGACATGCACTGATCATGAAAACGGTTTGTCACACAACAGTATTGGAGCGCATGTTCTTGAATTATGAATATCATTACATTTAAAATGGTTATACAATAATTAGGTTTCACAGTAAGTTGCGAGACACATATTGCTCCACCAATGCCTGTTGCTGAAGTTGCTACATATAAACGGGCATGGTGAAGGAGTGGTTACGTGAAAATGGGAGGGAAGATGGGAGATGACAGATATTTACAAAACTGATATCTATTGGAGGATTATAAGGGGCTCAGGAATGTAAAATAAATCAAAAGCAGAGCATGCCCATATGTGGGTGTACATGTGTTCCAGCCCTGGCATGAACGTATGCAAGCTTTCATCAGGATTAACGTTTCATACAAGCACAAATAAATGTTATATGGAAGCAACCAATAGGTGATGTAACTGCTGTAGTCCTGGCTTAAAATTCTGTTAAATATTTTATTGGCGAAGTAGTTCTAACAATCGGTTACTTGGTTCGGTGACTGTGTATGGATTTGCGGGTACCTGGGTCAGGTGCACCCCCTGGTCTAGGAATTTAAAAGTGGTGATAAGGATTGCCATAGAGTAATGAGGGCCCAGTACAGTTAGAGGGATGGTGCCAACTGACAACAGGGACAGTCCTTGATTAGCCTCTGAATGCCCTAACTCGGTTTTTTTGTGTTCAGATACCCTTCTGCTCTGCTATGGCCATCTAGGCTGCAAGGTCCTTGTGGAATTAGGTGGCTCCTATACTTGAGATGAGAGTGCTGGTGCTCAGTTAGATGAGTGTTGTGTTGTATTGTGTTATGTTCTGCCATTGATTTTTTTTTTTTCAATATATTTTTATTGCAGGAATTAGCCAAAGTTACATGATAGATCAGCAATATAGCTTCGAAGGAGAAGAAAAACAATCGATCCCCCGTGAGGAAGCACCTTGTATACACAGCCATTAAGCCCACAACCCAAGGGTCGGGCGGCGTCTGTTGAAAAACCGTCTATGGGGATCCGGTACATTGCTGAGGCTGATCTGGATAAACGAGCAACCTTCATCTGCTTTTCTAAATCATCCGAAAAGAACAAAATCCCCCCCAACACCCCCTCCACCCAACCCCTCCCCCCGCCCAGCCCCGCCATCAGTGTGTTGTATGTGTAGAAAGAGCCCATGGGAAGAACCCTGAAGTAACTGCGAAGAGATCAGTGGTATGGACATTTAACGGGACTCAGGTTGTGCTGCATCATCACTCTCAGAATCGCTGGAAGCGCTGTAATCACGCAGGGCCTGCACTAATGTGTCCCATTCCAGTGCCGCTTCCAGAGCCCTCTCATTATGCTGTCGCCTCGCCAGCTGGTAGCGCAAGGTGCTCTCCCCTGTGGCCCACTTCAGGAGTTTGTTGTGCCATTTGGCTCCCGTTGGACCAACCCTTGCCTTCCACTGCCTGGTTATCTCCCTTTTAGCAAGAATGAGCCCTAGGTCGACAAATTTACTTGAGATTTTATTTTTAGGGGTGTGAGGGAACCAATGTTGGATCGCCACCGCCGCGTCGAAAGTCAAGGCTCTCCCAGTGACTCCATTGAGGGTGTCCCTTATAACGAGCCAGTAAGAGGACAGCGCTGGGCATGACCACAACATGTGAATAAGTTCCGCCGCGGGTGCTCGGCATCTGGGACAAGCCGCCGTGTCTGCGGCGAAGTAATGTTGGATTTTCGCCAGAGTCAGGTAGGCCCTATGAAGTATGTAAAAATGAACCAACTGAAACCGGGCGTGTCACGTGCCCTTCCAGGCTCGACGCAGCAGTTGTGTCCACGTCGTTTCGGGTATGTCTTTCCCTATGTCGGCTTCCCAACGGTTCCGCAGTGTGGTAAGCGGGGGTAGACCCTCATTAACCAATCTGTTATATAAACACGTGACTGCCTTGACCGTCCCCGCAGACATCATGACATATTGGCACACCGATGATGTTGGTGGCTCCTCTGTACCCCTTTTCCAGTGCGTCTGGATTGCCCTAATTATAGCCGTATGAAGAAGGAAGTCGCCCCGGGGGACGTCAAATCGGTCCAGAATCTCCTGGAAGGGCAGCAACACCCCATCTTCATAAAGATCTCCCACCAACTGCAACCCTGCATCTTCCCAATACCTTAAGCGCGACCAGTCTCCACCGTGCGGCAAGGCCGTCAACATCCCCAATGGAATCTCCGGGGCGTACGGGAGCTTCAGCTCCCCCCGGGCGTTAGCCCGATTCCAGCACAGCCGTATAGTCCGTTCCTCGAGCGTAAGGTCTTGCAGCGCTAGGCGCTGGCGTAACGCAACGTAGGAAAGAACATGTCTGGGCATTCCCCTGCCTCTCCCGTCTTCCGGACTGCGGAACTCTCTCGCTATCTCCTGGGTGAATGTCTGCAACTGGGCTGCTAAATAGTATTTTTCAAAATCCGGCACCGCTAGGCCGCCCTCAGATTTTGGCCTCATCAGGGTCCCGAGTGCCACCCTCCGGCGGCCCGACCCCCAGAGGAACCCCACCACCATGGATCTCAAGAGCCGAAAGGTGGCCGGCGGAACCCAAATCGGAAGCGCTCTAAAATAATATAGCAGCCGGGGTAGAGCCACTATTTTCAACAGTGCTATACGCCCAGCCACTGAAAGCGGTAGGGTGGCCCAGAAATCCATGCTGCCACGCAGAGCGCGAATACCGCGGGCTATATTGCCGTCCAGGAGATCGGCGGGGTCATGGTATACGTATACCCCCAGATATTTGAGGCAGCTAGGTTCCCACCTAATCTCTCTGGTGGTGTCGGGTCTGGGCGCTCCCTTTCGAACCGGAAATAGGCAGGTCTTAGCCCAATTCACCCTAAGGCCCGAGACCTCCCCGAAGGTTGTGAGAGCCTCTTCAGCCCCATCTAGAGCAGTATCCGAGTCCTCAAGGAAGAGCAGCAGATCATCGGCATATAGGGAGATGTATTGCTGTCCAGACAAGGTCCGCAGTCCGCCGAAATGAGCTCCGGTCCGGACCGATAACGCTAGTGGTTCCCCCGCGAGCGCAAAGAGCAGAGGGGATAGCGAGCAACCCTGTCTCGTGCCACGTTCCACTGGGTACTGCTGAGAGACCAGCGGGCCCGCTCTCACCCTGGCCGACGCCGAAGCATAGAGTACCATGGTCCATCTAACAAATCCCTCTCATAAGCCGAAACGCAATAGTACCTTACGCAAATAGTCCCATTCCAGGCTGTCAAAGGTCTTTTCCAGGTCAACCGAGAGGACCAAGGGGCACTGGGCCTCCGTGTGCGGTTCTTCTAGCAGGCGAAATAGGCGACGAATATTCATGGTTGTATTGCGTTTGGGGATAAATCCTGCTTGGTCTTCATGCACCAGGGAACGCATGTGCCCCAGCAGCCTCAATGCCAATATGCTGCTTAGAATCTTATAGTCGACCGTTAACATTGATAACGGACGATAGGACGCCGGGTCAGCGGACTCCCTTCCAGGTTTAAGGAGGGGGACTACCAAGGCTTCGCACATCGAGCCGGGGAGGCGTCCCAAGCGTTTTGCTTCCCTGTAGACGACTACTAGCCGGGGTGCCAATAGGTCCACGTAGGTGAAATAGAATTCGACCGGGAGCCCGTCAAGCCCCGGGGTCTTGTTTCTATATCAGTGCCCAGGGCCTTCGCTACGTCAGGTTCCAGTGCGGGAATCTCTAAGGATTGTAGATAATTATCGATCAGGGTATGATCGCGGGTCGATCTACTACGGTATAGCCGATCATAGTATCGCAAGTAGCAATCTAGTATCTCCTGTTGGGTATGTACCTCGAGTCCCTCTGCGGTGCGCATGGACACCGTCGGGGAGGTCCGGCGCATGGGATTGGCCAACCAAGCCAAGAGCGCACCCGATTTGTCCCCTTCCGTGAGCGATCTGGTGACGTAGGCCTTATAATCGAAAATTCGCAATCGTTCGAACTCCGCCGCCACCGCCTCCCTTGCTGCAGCGGTACGTTCTTGAAGTTCTGGGTGGCCGGGGCGGCGAAGCTCCAACTCGCAGAGCTTCCGGTCCGCGTTGGCCAGGTCATCAAGGATGACACGACGCATTCCCACTTTCTTGGATATACAGTAGCCCCTGATTACTACCTTGAAGGCATCCCATTCCGAGGCCCTCGATCCAGCAGTGCCCCCGTTGATCGCAAAATAGGTAATTTGTTCCTCTAGGTCCGCCTTGAAGACTATATCCTCTAATATCTCGGGGCGCAGTTTCCAAGTCGGGACACTGGGGACCCCGGGGAACCAGTTGAAATCCACTAATAGGGGGTTGTGATCCGAGATGGTCCTAGCTAAATACTCGGATCGCACAGTCGTAGCTACCAATTCCGTTGACCCGAGAAACCCATCGAGTCTCACATGTAACTCGTGCGTACCAGAAAAGTATGAATAGTCTCTCGTATGGGGGTGCTGCGCACGCCAAATATCTGTCAACCCCCAGTGAGCTTGCCATTCCTTCCTGCCTTTAGCTACTCGTCGGACCAGGGAGTCCGGAAGGGGGGTTGTGAACGATCGACGTCGACATCCACCACCGAGTTAAAATCTCCTCCCAGGAGGAGGGTCCCCGACAGGAAGTGGGCTAATGAGCCCGATAACCCGGATAGGAAGGCGAGCTGGTCCATATTAGGCGCATAAATGCAACAAATATTCAGTGTCCTACCCCCCAGTGTGCCAGAGATAGCGACGTAGCGACCCTCTGGATCCACCACAGTTTTGGAAACCTGTAAGGGTACTTCAGCTCTTATCCAGATCAGCACCCCTCTCGCATAAGCTGAGTATGTAGTGTAGTAAACCTGCCCTCTCCATCTACGCTGTAGCGCCGCCCCTTCCGCCTTAGTAAGATGTGTCTCCTGCAGCAGCGCTATTTGCACCCCTCTACGCACCAGATAAGCGTGAATTTTGTGCCGTCTGGACATAGTGTGAAGGCCCCGCACATTCCAAGTGACGCATTTTACATTAGTGATCTCAACCATTGTCCCAAATTGTCGTCTCCAGGTTCCCCCAACAGCGCTCAGATATGGAACACTCAAAATTCGGTTCAACACCAATGGCGGTCAACCCCCCCCAACAGCAACAGAACTACCCCTCGGAACAGACACCCTCCCACCCACCCCAGAATAGGACCCAAATAGCACCATCCAGTTCCCATCCAAACTGTACCCTCTATAAACTCTCTTCCCCAAACTAATCCTGCGGTAGCCACCGCAGGCGTGCCTTAAGGGCTGAGTGCGGGCTGGGCGCCAGCAACTGGCCGCCGAGTCTCGGGCTACCGAGACCAGAACGAGCCCCAAATCACTAGTAACAGGTAGAACAAGTCCCCCCAACCCCATCGATGGTTCATGGTCCAGCCGTAACTCCTACAGCCTCCCCACCCCCCATGACATTCCCCCGCCCAAATGGAATCAGCTCACCCGAGTTCATCCCTGTCCATCTAGTATGCCCTCGGCCGATTCCGGAGTGACCACTGGTAAAGTAACACTATCAGTCTCCGAGTCCTCAGTGTCCGAGTGGGCCCCCTCTCCGCCGGGTTCCGATTCTTCTACGATGGGGCCGCTCTGGGAGCCAGATAAGTTGGTAACCATTTCCAATACGCCTCGCCGTTCAGCCAAAGTCTCTACTGTCGAGGGCTTGCCTGGTTTACCGCGGCGGCTCCGAAGTCTCTTGGATCGCCGTTGTTGTCCGGGCTCCGACGTCGTCTGGAGGGAGGATCTGAAGCCATCTTTGCCAGCCCTGTACAGTTCGAGCCAGGTGCAGACGTCCTCCGGGGTTTCAAAAAAGTGGGTCTTATCATCAAGGATGATACGGAGTCTCGCAGGAAAGAGGAGAGAGTATTGTATGCCCTCGCTCCGCAACTCGCGCTTGACCGCCAGAAAGGAGGTCCGCTTACGTTGAGTCTCGTAGGTGTAGTCCGGAAAAATGTTCACCTGGCTGTTCTCCACCTGGTATGGGCCATTATGTCTGGCGGCATTGAGGAGCAGATCCCTGTCTCTGAAAAGCAATAAGCGCGCCACCACCGGGCGCGGGGATCGGCCCTGTTGAGGAGGCCTGGCCGGTACTCTATGTGCACGCTCCAGAGTATAGAAGGAGGACAGGCCCTCCGGCGCCACCACAGACCGGAGCCATGATTCAAGATTGGCCACCATATCACCATTCTCGATTTTTTTTTCGGTAGGCCCACTTCGCGAATATTGTTCCTCCTATTACGCCCTTCAGGGTCCTCCGCCCGTCTTTCCAAGTTGTCGATCCGGGTCAGGGCATCCTTCATCGCAGCAGCCAGAGTCCTCTGCGCCGGCTCCAGGACCTTCACCGAGCTCTCTACCTCTTTGACTCTGACCGAGAGCTCACTGTGGACCGCCCTGAGGAGACCCAGACTCGTCGCAACCTGGGCAATGTCTCGTTGCAGGGCCGATCGCGTATCTGTGATCGCCTCCAGAATCTTATCGAATTGTTGCTGTAGGTGAGGGCCTCCAGAACTCTCCGGGTCATTGCGATCGTCCTTATCCGGCGTGTCGGTGTCTGAGGCAGCCGTGGTGGTCCCTTTAGGTCCTCTTGGTTTCCCCATGGCGGACGTGCCCTGCAGCAGAAAACTCGGCAGGCGACCCACCAGTTATGGGTGTCAGTTGTTGCGGTCGCGGTGGAGTGGGCCTTCGATCGACCCCAATGCAGTGGCGCAGAGCTCTGCCACTAGATCGATCTCTCGGGGCCGAACTCCGCCAAGTCCCCAAATGCCACCAAGGGGGAGGTGGGGCGATCACCGCCATTCGAAATGGGCCCGTCGGTCCAAGTGACGCCACGGATCGCGGTCACCAATACAGCCGGGATCCCCGCAGGGCCATGTCGTAGTGTTGCCTACAAAGATCCTGGGGGCCAGGTGATCACAGGATCTCAGCGAAGTATAGCCGATCGTCACGGGTGGCTCCGTTATTCTGGTCAAGGCCTCCGGCCGCCTGGGACCCTCTGGCGCCGAAAAATCGACTATCAATTTCCCGGGGGTGTCTACGATATCCGGACACTCCCAGGACGTCGGGTGGCTGGTCGTCTTTTGGAGAAATGAGATGTGGGGAAGGCGCGTGCAAAGCTGGCAGGCTCTTCCGGGCCGAGGGTCCCGGCAAGTCTATCAAGAAGGTCCGGGCGCCATCTTGAGCTCCGCTCTGCTTCCTCCGCAACTTCGCTTTTCGACCAGAACAGTCGATTTTCGGGTGTGCTCAGGTGCCTCACCAAGTCGGTCACAGCTCGATCTTCGATTTGTGGGGGTCGGGGTGCCCCAAAACCCTAGGAATTCAGGATAAAAGTGGGCTCAGTCTCGGAGCCGAGCTCTCAGGCGACCATCGCCATCGGCGTCCAAGCCACGCCCCCCATGTTCTGCCATTGACGAATGCTCTTCTCTCTGATCAACCCAGCAGAATTTCATTAAGTGTAGGGTACAACAGCAGGGGGGGGCTTGGTGTCATCATTGGGAATGAAGTGCAAAATAGTGTCTTTGTCAGATGTATTTCTCTGAGTGGGGCTGCAAAGCGCCTTTTAAGTCCCAAGCAAATAAGAGTATCTGACGCTGGTGGGCTGCCTTTCATCCACGTCTGGCTGAGAAATGTAGATACGGAAGAAGCAGTTCAAACTGACTGCTTATAGTCTCTCTCAATAATTGGGGCTGGAGGACCTACGCTTTCACACCTCCACATTACACTGTAACCCTGCATTGTTACTTGTCCTGATGCCAAAAAACTAACCTTTTAAAATTGCTTGATTATGACTTGTGAGAAGAGTTTTGGTGATGGCAATTTAGTAGGGTGAATTCACTCATTCGCCCCGCAGATCTACTGAGACAAAGGATTCTAAGGGATCTGCACCAGTATGGACTGATTGTAAGAAATTTGGCTGCACCAACAATTTTCCAAAACAGAAGAAAAAGTGGTGTAACTAGGCACAGACTATTAACGCGTCGCACTCCTGTCAATCTGTCTGATGAGTATTGGAGGTGCTGTATTGAGTCCTGAGGGACCTAATCTACTTCCTGGGAACAAAGCTTCCCCTCTACCCTCCACACAGGGCTCAGGGTGATGTGCACACTCTTAAAGAAGAATTAAAGATTTTTTTATTACATTTGTAGACCTCAACTGAGGTCAACAAATACATGATTAGAAAATTATAAAACAATTATATTATTCAAATATTAAAACAGTTTTAAAAAACTTGAACAAAACTTCTATAAATTATAACAAGTAAATTCATCAGGCGGAGATTCACAAAACTCAAACTTTTTGCTGATCTGAGATTATGTCTGAAACATATGGGATTTATATGCCGGCGCCGGGCCTCTACCAGAATCAAATTTGGACAGATTAATAACACATGTACGAGTTCCTGCCATCCTCTATTACATAAATCACAAGTTTTTGTGGAACTATCTGATTCGTCCTATTTAAAGGTCACAGTCTTTAAGGGTAGGATCCCAAGCCTCATTAAAATTATGGTACGCCTGACCCTGTGCTCTAATGAAAAACGTATGTACCATTGTGGAGTTTTATATTGTTGACTGTCTGCGAAGTGTGCAAAAAGTTTTAGCCGAGAAGAGTGGTCTAAATCTGAGTCATAGCTTAATCTTGAGGTCAGGTTCTTTACAAAGAGCTTTAAATGTGAGGAGGCTATAGATTTCAATAGTGCAATCGTGCAACCCTACTGGGTTAGTGCAAAACTTACATTCTTATTAAAATTATAGTTAGATGCCTCGTCTCCAAAAGTCTCCAATTTCAGAATATGCCTTATTGTCCCTTGGTCTACGTGTAGAATATTATAGGCCCAGTGTAGTACATTTATGATAGCTTTTGCATACACGCTGTATATGTATAACTCAAGGCGAATTGCTTGATTGGGGACTGACTGGTTGACTCTTAGCAGTTTATGCAAGAGTCCCTCCTTTTACATTTATTCAGTGCCATGCCTTGAACGGGATATATTCCAGGGCACTTAGTAAAATTGGTGGCATCTTTGAGCCTCAACCATAGAAGCGTCTGTCTGTAGTTATTGGGTAGTAGATAGGATCCTTTTTTCGGGATGGGAACCACGATGTTCCCTTACCATGATTTTGGAATTCTCCCGGTGTAGAGACAGTGGGAGAATACTGGAGCCAAAAACTTGCTCCAGTCTTCAGGATTGCTTTGAAGGACTTTAATGGGGATTTTATCTGGTCCTATTGCTGCAGTTTATCTTGCTGCCTTTATGTATAGTGCTATTTCTTTCGCCGATGGTACTGTCATAGCATGACGTTTTTCCTTTTTTCTGTGCCCAGGTTGTATTGATTTTGCCAGGCCATAAAGATTTGGCTTATAGAGCTCGAGGAGATATTTTTCCCACTCCGATGGTGTAACTGGAGGGGAATTACTAGCTTTTCGTGTGCTTGTTGCTTCTGCTATGATCCTCCAGAACTCCTTACTGTTTTTTGGTTCACTGCTGTTTGAGTGTCACACAGTTTTTTTCAGTTTGTGCACGCCTAGTTTTCTCCTTCTGCCGTTGACGTGCTTTTTTCAACCTTACAACCTCTTTCTGTCTGGCTCCAGAACATTAAAAAAATTGCAGTCTAATTAATTTGTTTAACTTGGAGGTTTCGCTGTCTGAGTTGTTTGGGGCTAATTGACCCTTACTGCACCTAACTGTGCGGCTGGTCAATGGGGCCACTATCTCAGCAATCATTTCCTCATAAGCCGTTATCGGGTCAGTGACCATTCTTCCTTTAGTCAATATTGAAGAGGTGATTGCGGGATTTATTTGTGAAATTGTTTTGGGGTTCCATTTTATTTGCCCGTTCTTAGGGTGGGTTTCTGTAGTTGCATTTTGTTGTGATAAAGAACATGTATCAGAGGGTTGTAACAGGATCTCAGTTGCGAATGACAAAATTGCATGGTCGCTTACTTTTGTAGTTTTACCGGTCTTGCATTGCATCATCCCGAAGTGGTCCTGACTGCAGATTACATAGTCAAGAATGGAGGTACTAGATGGCCCCTTTCTGGTATAAGCCGCGGGAATGTCCCCTTCTAGCCTTCCGTTTAGTACCCACCGAGGCGACAAGCATTTTCCCTCTTTTGTCAGCCTTGGTCTTTGAAAGGCATAGTGGTGATAGAATTAGCAACATATTCTCTCAAGCATAAGTGATCCATTCAGACAATAAAGTATTATAACATTTTCCATCGAAATCCCCCATTATCAGTACCGAAGGAAATCATTTGGAATCTATAACTGAATTCATTTTGGCAAACACTTTGATCATTAGATGGTCATTCACAGGCCCTGGGGGATATCAACATTAAAGATACAGAGATCGTGCATTGAGTCAGCAGCCTTTTTCTTATACTTAATCTTTATACATTTGATATTTGGCAGACACATATTGACTACTTACTGATCCCAGCTTTTATCTTCCTTCAGTAAAATTGCTGGGCGTCCTTTTGCGTGGCCCATTCTCACTGCCTCCGCCGGGAGATCATATATAATGTAATCTTTTTGGTCAAATGATGTTAGTGCCCACGTTTCCTGCAAAGTCACAATTGACAGTGAGTTTTCTAAGATCAGTGCTAGTTTTCCAGGGTCTTTCGCAGCTATGTTCCACGATGCAATACTTAAAGATCTGCTAAAAGGGAAGCTTGTTTGTCTTGCCCAGGTAATGGCTACTCAGATTCTTAGATATCCAAGACCAAGAAAGATTATGAGGCTGAGACCTAAGGTGTTTTTGGGTGAAGTCCAAAATTCGTAGTTCCCCGTTATTTACAGTGACAGTTGGTGTTCCTTCAGGTGCTATTGTTTGTGCTCTTGAACTATGTAAAATGTGGGTGCAGCAAGTGGTCCTAGTGTCTGTTTTGATTCTTTGCACAATTTCGATTTTCCTTGAATTCGACCACGTAAAATGCATATTTATGGATAGTATCCTTCTCCTTTAGGTTAATTGAAGGTATCACTTTAGACCAGAATTCAACATTTGCCATTGTAAACTGGGGTTTATTTGGAAATGACACCAATTTTATTTCCGACGGTGTTAGGCAGTGGGGAAGATCAATTTTCTGAAGCAAGTTCACTATTCTACCACGATTTAAAGTTGTATTTCTTACAGGAAACAAATCAGTTACTTCTAAAGTACAGAGAGCAATCAAATTCCCTTTTTCGTTTAAATTTCCTGGAGACAAATAGTCTTCGTTACCCGAGTTGTTCACCAAAAAGGGGTCAACTGGAGTACCTGTAGTGAAGATTGGTGCAAGAGAATTTAATTGCGCCACAGGAGCGTTTAAATTATACACAAGTAATGGCTGATCTTTTGTTAAGGCGATTTCTGGAGTTTTAGAGAGTTGAGATTTATCCTCCGTTTCCCTTTCTGGGAATGTGAGGGGTGGGAATTTTATTTTTCATGTGGATTGCCAAGAGAGTCTACGTTTTATTCTCTTCTTGCTCCCTTTGTTTATACGATAGTTTTTAACACTCTTTCCCATTTATTTTGGCTGTAGTCCAGTCTCCGATACGATCAGAGATTCAGAAGTGACTTTTGCCTCATTAACAGGTGTTTGCCTTGTCAAGGTTTGGCTTCTTTTCTGGTCAAAGATTGGAAAAAATTAAATACCTTCTTTTGTGTTGATATCACTCGATGACTCCTTAAATAATTTCCAGAGCGAATACATTTTATCATCGAGGGGCACTTTAGTTATGTCTTTTTTGCCAGCAGCCCTGTTGGTCTGTGTCGCTCTTTGAATCTTTACTGGAGGGTATGATTCAGTTGGCGGAAAAGGTGCAATTTTTTGTACTGCTTCCTCGTTTGTGTTTTCCAGTTTCATTTGTTAGGCTTGTTTTTTATGTATACGTTGTTTTTCCTGCTTTTTCTTTGCTACGTATTGAATATTACCTGTTTGGGTTTCCAGTATCTGATTGGTGTTGTCCATATAGTTTTACATTAGAGCCAGTATAGATTCTAAAATCTAGGCACACTCGATTACCCACATGATTCCCACCATTACCTATTTCCTGCTGTGGTCACTAGGTCATATAGGATGCCCAGTTATAAGTGGGGTGGTCACAGTTTTCTTTTTTTAATAGTTAGACAAAAAAATACAGGGGAGACTCCTGGGAAGGTCAGAAACCAAAGAGAGAAAAAACAGTAAATGGTGGTATAGTCTCTTCAATGCCAATTAATTCACTGTACATATTGGAAATCCCACCCGGGAGAGTTGCGAGATTACACCTGCCTTCACGGGCAGCTACAGATGGCAGTTGCACTGGTGGCGCTCATGTACATACACAAGAACAGAACTGGAAAGAAAGCACATCATATCATGACACCGTGGAGTGTCTTGTTCTATTTATAACTGGAAAAAAGAGGTTGCTTGGTTGACTGTCACATGAAAGATCTTTGCTCCAATTGGTGGATTGTCTCATGACCAGTCTCCACTCCAAAGTGAATATAAGTTGCATTACCAGACTGAAAGCTCAAATTTGTCATAGGGCCAATAGGAGATTAGGTATTCCTTCCCTTGTGTGATCGCCTGAGCAAAGGTTGGCTGAATCATTTACTTGTCTTACTGGTTGTAGGTTATAATACCTCAGCTGTAATGCTTAAAATGTATAGAGAAGCATTACCAAAACAGAAGTTCCTAAAATCATCATTACAGCAGTTATTCGTGAAATACCCTAATGCACAAAAATTTGAAAATAAATGGTATGTATGTATTTATGTATACGGTATTTCCGTAGCAAGTACCTAGGCAAAGGCATTGTAGCACTGTACATGGTCAAAGACATATTTAAAGTCAACTAATATTGAGGGGCAGTTTCTCACATATGGGGCACTGGTTTGACAGATGAAGCTTATTTGGAAACAGGGTAATGCGTAGCCACCCACACATAATACTCTCCACTGCCACCTCACTCATCGCAAACCTAAAAAGGCCATCACAGTCCTTTATCTGAGTTTGGTGCAATAATCAAAAGCTTCGTCAGAAGCGGTCGCTCCCTACTGCCCTTGCTCTCTCCTGCCTACTCTACCTGGGTATCGTTAGCGCTGCTCTGTTGATATTAATAGCGCTTGACCGTGCCTGCATTATTTTATTATTTCAAAGTGCCTGTATTGTTTGCCTGCACTGTTTCATTGATTTTGAGTGCCTGTGCTTGCTCGCATTGCCGATCGCTTGTTTATTTGCTGCTGTGACCCATTGCTTGTGTGCTCCGCTCCTCAGGCGCCTCGCTGACCACCGCGTAAATATTTAATCAATTTCCCCTAACCCGGTCGGCGCTTCCGTTTCAGCCTCCATTATTGTTGTTGTTGTGCCCGGAGCCCGCCCCCTCCACCACGCACCCGCCTCCCAGCTGCTCCTCCCTCCCACTAAGAGGCAAGGCTTCCCCCTGCCCACCGAAGCGCTGTGACCGTCCTGACTTCGTCAGAAGCGGCCGCTCCCTACTGCCCTTGCTCTCTCCTGCCTACTCTACCTGGGTATCGTTAGCGCTGCTCTGTTGATATTAATAGCGCTTGACCGTGCCTGCATTATTTTATTATTTCAAAGTGCCTGTATTGTTTGCCTGCACTGTTTCATTGATTTTGAGTGCCTGTGCTTGCTCGCATTGCCGATCGCTTGTTTATTTGCTGCTGTGACCCATTGCTTGTGTGCTCCGCTCCTCAGGCGCCTCGCTGACCACCGCGTAAATATTTAATCAATTTCCCCCAACCCGGTCGGCGCTTCCGTTTCAGCCGCCATTATTGTTGTTGTTGTGCCCGGAGCCCGCCCCCTCCACCACGCACCCGCCTCCCAGCTGCTCCTCCCTCGCCCCTCCCCCCCTCACCACCCATTTATGACAGATGCGTTTTCGCGCAGCGTTCACGCGCAGCGGTCACGTCCTTTGCGCGCCGAAGGTGCGCCAAAGGTAAGCACGTCTACGCCCGTCCGCGCCTGGACCGCGCCCAGCGCCTGTCCCCCTGGTCCCCGCCGCACCCAACCCACTAGAGTCACATATGATGCCGCAACTCTCCTCGCCCTCAACCCCGGACGCACACCACAATGCTGCGAAGCCATCCCAGGACGTACCCACGGCCCATTCGCCTGCCTCTCCTGCAAGTTCAACTGCTTCAGGACCCTCACCAAATCCACTTCCTCCATACACAGCACCGACTCTAACCGCCTGAAGTGCATCCTGCTTAACACCCGCTCGGTCCACAGACACGCAACTGAACTCTGGGACCTACTCGACACTGCGTCACCTGACATCGCCTTCCTTACAGAAACATGGATGAACACATCATCAGCACCCGACATCGCCATAGCCATACCGGACACTTACAAGATTATCCGAAAAGACCGCACCAATCAAACAGGAGGAGGCATCGCCATCATCCATAGGAACAACATCAAAATCACGACCAGCTCCGACGATAATCTTGCAACCGCCGAACATCTCCACTTTCAGATCCACACCGACCCTAGGACCACACTTAGAGGCACCCTCATTTACAGGCCTCTAGGTACCCGCACTCAATTCAGCGATGACTTCACGGACTTCATCAGCCCACATGCCCTCGCCTCCGAGAACTACATTCTATTAGGAGACCTCAACTACCACCTTGAAAACAAACTCGACAGCAACACCTCCACCCTTCTGGACAACCTGGCCAACCTCGGACTCAAACAACTTGTTGACACCCCCACCCATATAGCCGGACACATGCTCAACCCTATCTTCACCTCCAGCAAGCACATCTCCTTCGACCGCACCACAGCTCTCCACTGGACGGACCACAGCTGTGTTCACTTCAGCTACAAAACCACCCTGACCCACAACCGCCCACAACCTATTCCTCTGAGAAACTGGAACAAAATCACCTCCGACCAACTCCTCACATCACTCAACCAAAACCCTCCCACCCTCTCACTGGACCCAAACCAAGTGGCCACCAATCTCAAGCAATGGATCACCCACAGTGCTGACGAATTAACACCCCTGAAAAAGCACCAGATCAAATCAGCCAGCAAAAAAGCTCCCTGGTTCAATGATGACCTTAAAAAATCCAAGAAGCTATGCCGCACCCTGGAGAAAACATGGAGAAAAAACCCAACCACCGACAACATAGCCACCCTTAAGGCAGCCACCCGCAAACCCCACCAACTGATTCGATCTGCCAAGAAATCAGCATTCAAGGATCGTCTCGACAACAACACTCACAACAGCAAAGAACTTTTCAACATCGTCAAAGAATTCACCAACCCCACCGCAGCATCTAACGACATCACTCCCTCCCAAGACCTCTGCGATTCGTTATCCTCCTTCTTCTACAACAAAATTGCCGACATCCACAACAGCTTCGAGAATACTCCCAGCGATCAACCCGCCCCACCCCCCTCAGATCCTACTCCGCCAACTAACAACCTTAGCGCCTGGAACCCAATCACCACTGAAGACACCATCCGCCTAATGAACTCAATCCACTCTGGCTCGCCAACCGACCCCTGCCCCCACCACATCTTCAACAAAGCTGACTCCATCATCGCACCCCATCTCCGTGATGTCATCAACTGCTCGTTCAACTCTGCCACCTTCCCAGAAAGCTGGAAACACGCCAAACTCAGCACCCTTTTGAAGAAACCCACAGCAGACCCCTCTGAACTTAAAAACTACCGACCCATATCCCTCCTCCCATTCCCGGCCAAAGTCATTGAGAAAGCCGTCAACAGCCAGCTCGCCGCCTTCCTTGAATCCAACAACTCCCTCGACCCCTCTCAGTCTGGATTTCGAGCCAAACACAGCACCGAAACCGCCCTCATTGCAGCAACAGACGACATCCGAACACTACTGGATAACGGAGAAACAGCGGCCCTCATTCTACTCGACCTCTCCGCCGCTTTCGACACAGTCTGCCACAGCACCCTCATACAACGCCTCAGCAACATCGGCATACAAGGAAAAGCCTTGGACTGGATCACCTCGTTCCTAGCTGGGAGAACTCAGAGAGTCCGACTTCCCCCATTTAACTCAGAGGCCACTGAAGTCATCTGTGGAGTTCCACAAGGATCATCACTCAGTCCCACCCTCTTCAACGTTTACATGAGCCCACTCGCATCCATCGCGCGCCAACACAACCTCAACATCATCTCTTACGCCGACGACACCCAATTAATCCTTTCCCTCACCAAAGACCCCAACACCGCCAAAACCAATCTTCACGAAGGCATGAAAGAAGTAGCCGAATGGATGAAACACAGCCGCCTAAAACTCAACTCAGACAAAACGGAGGTGCTCATCCTAGGATCCTCCCCCTCTGCCTGGGACGACTCTTGGTGGCCTTCCGCTCTGGGCACAGCACCCACACCACACACCATGCACGTAACCTTGGCTTCATCCTAGACTCCTCTCTCTCGATGTCCAGACAAGTCAACGCAGTCTCATCCTCCTGCTTCAGCGTACTTCGCATTCTCAAAAAGATCTTCCGCTGGATCCCCCTCGAGACATGAAAGACTGTCACCCACGCACTGGTCACAAGTCGACTGGATTATGGTAACACACTATACGCCGGAATCACAGCAAAATTACAGAAAAAACTCCAACGCATCCAAAACGCATCAGCGAGACTCATATTGGACATCCCTCGCCAAGATCACATCACCGGACACCTAAAAGACCTCCACTGGCTTCCCGTCAACAAAAGAATTACATTCCGTCTTCTCACCCACGCACACAAGGCCCTCTACAATCTTGGACCCGAATGGCTCAACACTCGACTGTCCTTCTACAAACCCACCCGCCAACTGAGATCGTCCAATCAAGCCCTCGCCGCAGTCCCGCGCATCCGAAAATCCACCATGGGAGGAAGATCCTTCTCCTTCCTGGCGCCCAAGACCTGGAACTCACTCCCCACTCGCCTCCGCCTTACTCAAAACCACATCTCCTTCAGAAAAGAACTTAAAACCTGGCTATTCGACAAATAATCAACCCCTTCCCAAGCGCCTTGAGACCGGGTGAGTAGTGCGCTATATAAATGCCCGAACTTGAACTTGAACATCCCAGAGTGTGATTTTGGGATTCAGACTTGGTAAGCAGCGACCCCAAAAAAGAGAACGGTGATGTTTGAGGTCCCTCCAAGGAGTCACAAAATGCTTGATTCAATGTAATCCAGTTTAAGATGCTGCATACAGGATATATACAACCCCACAGGTTACACAAACTGTACCCTAGTGTAACTTGTGACTACCCTCAGTGTAAGCGATGTGAGACTGAAATTTCATGTTTTTGCAGTGCCCGATGGCTCTCGGTTTTTGGGAATTAATCTATGAATTGGTGAGGGTAGAAATCTGCAAGGATTACCCTCACTCGCTATAGACGAACATCCTGGGGATATATAAGAGAGCAGAGACTATGAAGCTAGAAGCTAGATTATTTGGCTATTTGTGGCTGTTAGGTAAAGAGATAGATAGCAATGTTTGACAAGGGCAGCTGAGAGTTTGGTCCTGTGAGTTGTTCAAGTAGGCAGGGGAGAAGGATGACACGCAGCGAGAAGAGAAAGCACTGAAGTAATAATGTGGGACACCATGATAGTCACATTAAATTAATGCAAATGAAGACACTAGGCCTCCTTAGATGTTTCAAAGAATATGAGAGGAGAGGAGAATGTATGTTGTGTTTTAAAGTGGCCTCACCAGGCTGGCATATGAATGCTGAGTGCCTCCCAAAGTTTACCTGTCTTTTAATTGTAGACTGTTGGTGTACCTTGATTATTCCTCAGGACTGAGTTGTAATCTTGGGAGCTCCTTCTCTCCACTCTTTCCCTTGCCTATGGATTTATTCCTGAACTAAAATAATTTCCTCCCACGTGCTGGAATAATGGAGTACATGAATCATTGTTTCACCTTGCCTGGTTAGAATTGCTTATTCTTGTTTTTGCGTTCCACTGTTGCTCATTTAAATCTGATTGAATCATATGGACGTGTAAAGAATGTACTGAAAATGTAAATTGTACTATACAAAATAACAATGACCTTTTTCAGCTGATGCAAGATCTATGTCTGCATAAATAATAATAAAGCCGATTAAATAGGGGAGGAGGCTGGGTTGTGAACAGTTAATACATTCTGATGTAGTGTTCTTTAATGAGGTGAGTCTTCAACTCTTTTCTAAATTAGAGCAGCGTTTGGATGGTCCTGAGGGATGAGGGGATACTGTTCCATATCCTGGGTGCATAGATAGAACAGGCCTGTTATCTTGTTTTTTTCTTTTTGTACACATTTCAGTGAACTTGTCTGCAAGATAAGCATGGGTGCTAGTCATGAAGGCTTTGTAAATGATGCAGCTAGTTTCAAACACGGTGAGGGTCGGCAAAACAAGCCAAGAGAGTTTCATGTACATGTGTGTCATGTGATCATATTCTCTGAATAAGACACAATTCGTGTAGGATGCCCCTATGGGGTGCTGGTGTGGAGGCTGAGAGACCATCATCCAGATGCAAGGGTATGAGCACCTGAACAGCAATTCTGAAGTCACGTACTGGAAGAAATGGCTTGACTTTCTTTAAAAGAGAGAGCTACTTCCTGGCTGGCATTGTGTTTTGCAATGTGTTCCTTGAGGGTTAGCTTGGAGTACAGGGTGAATCCAATTAACTTGGCATTCTGTGAAAAGTTGGGGTTCAAAGTCCTAAAAGTTCATGTCATTGAGGCAGGTTTGTACTGTATCTTGTTTTTGGTTCTTGGCAAACAACAGGAGTTTTTTTGTTTAATCTGTTTTTATTTGCAACAAAAGTGCATCGGTGCATAGCATTGTACAATTATATTGATGTATCCAAAACAAAACACTGGCATCATCACATTCCATACATTGGACAGACAATACATCAGTTCGCTGCCTCTGGAAGGCGCCCACTCCTCTATGTAATACATCACTAAACCAGGGTAGTCAATACAATGATAAGATGAAATGATAGGGCCAAATGGACACAGTTGTTCTAGCTTGCTAGTGGGGAGGACTCAACTTCATCTGCTAGCTGGGCCATCAGTGTTTGTCTCTCACGCCGCAATTCTACAGTAGGGGAGATGCATATGTCACCTCTGTATTTGTTTTACTTTACCCATTTATGATCCCATTTCCTGGGGCATCCTCGTCCCTTTTATACCGCTTTCTCTGCAATCATTGCGCTATCCATGTCCTTTGTCCAATCACTTAACAATGGGATCGCGGCCACCCCCCATTTCTGTGCGATGTTGCGCTTTGTGATAATCAAACCCATCGAGGCCCACGCTTGCTCCGCCTGGGAGAGGTCAGTAACCTGCTATGTAAGGAACTAGCCTGCACTCCTATAGATTCCTAGGTTTAAACAATATTTTAAAAGTTTTGTGTCTGTATTGGGAGCATCCCAGTGGTCAGTTGAGCCCACAACTGTGTATGAAACTGCTATGTAGAGGCCTAGTAGAGACTAGGTCTGACCGGGAGCTCACCTTGAGTCCCTAAGGTTTCAGGATGCTTATATAAATCATCAAATAATTGCATATCCAAACGTTTCCCAAAAAAATTCTGAGTCACAATCCTGTTCAAAAGTTGGGCTTTTTAGTAAACCATAATGTGTACAACTTATTATTGTTGAAGTACTTATAGACATAAAAACTCACTTGGCGAACAAAATATACAATAATATGTCATTCCTCAAATATTATGTCTTAAACAAAAACATGTATAACATTTCCCAATGCATTTCGGGTCATATCCGACCCTTCTTCAGGGGAGTATAAATGTTGAAACGAATCCAAATTCAGTTATCTGTACCATTCACCTCAGTTCCGTTTTCGGGCACTGCAAAGTTAAATAAGAAAACATGTGTTCCCACTCAGTGAAATAAAGTATACAAAATCATATAGGATTAACACTGCGCCCAAGAGGAAAGAGAATAGTGCCAAAAGAAAAATATTGCCAAAGGAAAAATATGTGTGTATTGAATAAGACGGTGTGGAGGGAAAGTACCAACACCCACTTGATGTCAAAAAGAATCCTACTGTGAACAATGTCTGCTCCCTAGGTGCTACAAAAAGTTACCCCAAAGGTGATAATGATTACTATGTGTACCTGACTGGTACTAAGATCCACACGAACAAATCGTGACTTGTCACCGATGAAAATCTTGACTGTGGGTAAAAGACGGGAAGACTTAATAAACAACTCGATCTGACCTAGTCGGGGTCTGTGATGAAAAACTAAGTATGCTGGCTTACCCAATTGGTAGTCGTAAATGCACAAAAAGAAGACTCCTGACGCTTAAGTGTGGCAGTCACTGGAAGAGTAGTCCCTGCCTAGAAAAGTTAAGAAAGTTGCATGAACTACCCGTTCAGGCAAACAAGACCAAATAAACAACGCTATCTAACCCAGTCGAAGACTGTATTGAAAAACTAAATATGTGAGCTTACCTAATAAATGATCGTTATTGCGCAAACAGAGGACTCCTGGTACTAGGGTATGGCATTCATAGGAAGAGTGGTCCCTGCCAAAAAGATGAAAAAGTTCCGTGAGCTACTCATTCAAGCGATAAATGATTACAATGTCGGAGCTAAGTGCCGTGAGGGCGCCTCCGCCTACCTCGCTGCTCTCGCGTACTGTGAACTGTGACCTCCCGATGACTTCCAGTCAAAACATGCGGTTCGGGACTCCGCTTTATTAAATAGTGAGACGTACCAACTAGAAACGCTAGTTCATGCGTAGAAATGGTTCATGATCGAGATAATATGATGATGTGAGTTTAGTATATAAAATGTCGTATGAGAGGTGACGAAAACATAATAGAAGATAGAAGATGCCAAATAATAAATGGTGATTATAAAAAATGGTGATTATGAAAAAATAAATAAAGTGAAAGAACTCCGTGTCAATCCTGTACAAATGGAAGCAAAAACATTTACATATATGCAATTCAAGAATTAAACACATTACTTGGTGTTGTTTTACTGTGTGTCAATCCTGTGCAACATTAAAATTCAATATCTCTGGTATTTACAATGTGATAACTAACCAAACACATTGACTATGATACCTGAATGTTGAAATTTCATAAGAAACATACCATCTCATACTGGTCATTAAGCCCACCCGGTGTGAGTGTATTAAATTTTTTTATCCAAAATGTCTCTCTCCGAGCTAGAGCTACATTATGATCTATGCCCTTGTGTTTCTCAACGACTTCTAAAACAGTGAATCTCAGTTGAGGTATGGTATGGCTTGATCTGATCCAATGTGTAGCAAGGCAAGATGTGGTAGACCTATTACGGATGGTGCTTTTGTGCTCGATAATGCGAGTCTTGATTTTTCGTGAGGTTCTTCCCACATAAGTGAGTCCACATGGGCAAAGTATGGCATAAATTGCCCCAGTGGTGTTACAGTCTGCATTGTGTTTCAATTGAATTTCTTTGCCAGTGGATGGGTGTGCAAATACTTTGCTCACCATTACATTGTTGCGCAATAACGATCATTTATTAGGTAAGCTCACATATTTAGTTTTTCAATACAGTCTTCGACTGGGTTAGATAGCGTTGTTTATTTGGTCTTGTTTGCCTGAACGGGTAGTTCATGCAACTTTCTTAACTTTTCTAGGCAGGGACTACTCTTCCAGTGACTGCCACACTTAAGCGTCAGGAGTCTTCTTTTTGTGCATTTACGACTACCAATTGGGTAAGCCAGCATACTTAGTTTTTCATCACAGACCCCGACTAGGTCAGATCGAGTTGTTTATTAAGTCTTCCCGTCTTTTACCCACAGTCAAGATTTTCATCGGTGACAAGTCACGATTTGTTCGTGTGGATCTTAGTACCAGTCAGGTACACATAGTAATCATTATCACCTTTGGGGTAACTTTTTGTAGCACCTAGGGAGCAGACATTGTTTACAGTAGGATTCTTTTTCACATCAAGTGGGTGTTGGTACTTTCCCTCCACACCGTCTTATTCAATACACACATATTTTTTCTTTGGCAATATTTTTCTTTTGGCACTATTCTCTTTCCTCTTGGGCGCAGTGTTAATCCTATATGATTTTGTATACTTTATTTCACTGAGTGGGAACACATGTTTTCTTATTTAACTTTGCAGTGCCCGAAAACGGAACTGAGGTGAATGGTACAGATAACTGAATTTGGATTCGTTTCAACTTTTATACTCCCCTGAAGAAGGGTCGGATATGACCCGAAATGCATTGGGAAATGTTATACATGTTTTTGTTTAAGACATAATATTTGAGGAATGACATATTTTTGTATATTTTGTTCGCCAAGTGAGTTTTTATGTCTATAAGTACTTCAACAATAATAAGTTGTACACATTATGGTTTACTAAAAAGCCCAACTTTTGAACAGGATTGTGACTCAGAATTTTTTTGGGAAACGTTTGGATGTGCAATTATTTGATGATTTATATAAGCATCCTGAAACCTTAGGGACTTAAGGTGAGCTCCCGGTCAGACCTAGTCTCTACTAGGCCTCTACATAGAGGTCAGTAACCTCCCATACATTGAGGAGGCAAAGTTTGTAAGAGGGCTTCAGGGGTTTGTCACATGTCCTGGCGATTTGGCTTGTCACCTTTTCCCAATAGTGCTGTATGTGTGGGCATTCCCAAAGTATGTGTGTAAAGGTGTCGGTTTGGTTGCAGTGTCGGAGACAGAGCGGATCAGGCCGCCTACCCAGTCGAAACAGTAGTTTAGCGTCAAAGTAAACCCGGTGAAGGATTTTAAGCTGGATTAGTCAGTCGTATGGGAATTGCTACCTCTCTGGGAGAGGCCAGTGCGTCTCTCCAGTCTTCATCATCCACATTTCCCAGGTCAGCCTCCCAGCTCATACGTAATTTCTGCATCGGATCAACACGATTATTCACTAGTTTCCTATAGGTGAGGGAGATGGCCTTGTGGTCCATTGGATCTAATAACAGCCGGTCCTCTAAGGGGGAAGAGTCAGGGAGAGGGGTTCCCTTTGGTAGGGCAGTAGAAATAGCGTGGCTGATTTGGAGTTATCGAAAGGTCTCCAAAGGTGTAAGTGGGTACTTAGTCTGGAGGTCAGCAAATGTGGCCAATATCCCTTTCACCCACATGTCCCCAACTGTGCAAATCCCGATAGAGTCCAATTTATCAAAACCGGGGCAGTTGCTGAGTCGACCCAGTATATCAGGTTCCAAGAAAGGAGTTGCTTTAGTTAGACGGTTGAGCCACCCCAGCTTTCTCGTGACTCCATGCCACACCTCAACCGTACGGGCCGTGGGGCCAGTCATGTGAAGTTTACGGGGATTGGTATACAACACCCTATTATAACCACCCTGCCCCATGAGCCAGTGATCAGTGCGGAAATTGGGATTGTCGTGTGGGTTGAACACCCATCTATTGATTGCAGTCAGTTGGGAAACTTGATCGTAAAGTCGTATGTCTGGCAACCCTATACGCCGGTCTTACCATCCCATGGTGAGTTTGTTCATAGCAATACGTGGCGGATGGTCCTCCCATAGTAATCCCAATACCACGCTGTCAATTTGGGAAAAATATGTGTCTGGGATAGGGTTAGGAGCATTTTGCAGTACATAAAGGAAGCGCAAGCATCTTAAACAGGGACGCACGTCCCAGGAGGGTGATAGAGAGAGATCGCCAGTGTCGATCGTCTGATTTTAAACGTTGGAGGGGCTCCAGCAAGTTCGGCTCGAAGAAAATATTAACATCTGAAGTGGCAAAAACGCCGAGGGTTGCAACCGGAATCTCATAGCCCCATGGATTGGATGGGGGCTCGCCCCATAGTACATACATCTGGGATTTGGACCAGTTTATCCGATATCCTGAGTGTGCACCAAATATGTGGAATATATGGAGTACCCTCCGCAGCGAGCGAACAACAGGAATTTTGCCATGGTTGGGTTGAGCTCCATGTAAGTGCTGGACATCCAGGCCTTGCTGATGTGCAAGGAGTGTTTGAAGCATTAGGTGTATGAAGCAGAGGAGATTTTCAAGTAGAGTTATGTATCGCGCAAGTTACTACTTGTGTAACACTATATCTGTAAGAGACATTAGCTAGTGATAGATTCCTTACCTTAGAATATCCCCAGGCATCAGACTGGATCCGGAAAGTTTTTCGTTAGCAGTACCCCTGCACGTCGGTAGGTGGCGTCGTGCGGCTCCGCGTCCGTCGCTGGCGTCGTAAGCGCCAAGATAACATCACGGAGACTACTTAGGCACCACCCTTGTCCGCTAACGTCAGTTCTGTACACGACTTTGGGGTGTTGGAGGGGAGTAAGATGAGCGGTACAGCCGTGGGGTCAAACGATGGCGGGATGGATTATAAGTGGCACTATGGTTATTTTGACATGTTGAGGTCTTATGTTGGAGGTAAAAAAAGGGGATGGCTTAGAGGGAAGGTGAACTTGGGATGTATGGTAATCAATGGGTATTATTTGTTTGGTTTATAATGAACGACATTAGAGTTGGTTTGAACTCAAACACCGGACGCATGATTTGGATACTATGTTTGTGGTTCATTATGATTGATTTGAAAAGTTACGTTGTAGAAACAATTTTGGGTTCTTGATTAACTTTTTTTTTAATAAAACTTTTTATTTCTTTTCTTGATAATCATACATTTCACGAACATACGACAGAAACATGCAGTACAGCATCTCACAGTGTCAAAGTAAATCTTTGTAATTTCATCCAGTTCCAAACTATACATTCGTATAATAACTGAGACCCCCCAGTCGTTATGGTGTCTTGGGGCACTAGACCTCCTCCGACTCCGAGTCACTGTCTTCTTGATCTGATAGAGGATCATAAGGCTCACCCCTGTACTTATTCCACACCCCCCACAAAGTATTCCATTTTTTAGGGCAACCCCTGTTACGATATATCACTCTCTCCGCAATCATGGCTGCATCCATGTCGTTGCTCCATGCCACCAGGGTCGGCACCTCTGTCCCCCCATCTCTGTGCTATGTTTCTTCTAGCAATCATCATGCCCAGTGTAACCCAGCTTTGTCCGATGCACGTGAGGTCATTAGGCTCCCAGACATTTAATAAGCAGCGCTTAGGCTCCGGTAGTAGTGAGACCCCCTCTACTTGTGAAATGGTCTGCATCACTTTAGCCCAGTATTGCGCTATCCTGGGGCAGTCCCATATGGTATGGTAAAAGCTACCTTCTTCTCCACAGCCCCTCAGGCAATAGGGATGCTCCACCCTCCCTATCTTATGTAGGGTGTGTCTAGTGTAATAGGAGCGATGTAATGTGCGCAATTGCACCAGTCTAAGTCTCGAGGGTATACCCACCTCCCTTGGGGATTTTAGCACTTCCTGCCACTTTGTGTCATCCATGTCGCCAAGATTGTGGGTCCATTTATCCCTTCGGGGTCCCATTGGGTCAGGTAGATTATTTATGAGTTTGCGTAGGTGAGAGATGTCGCCCTCTTCGGCATGTAGTCCGTTAAGAGTCTGTCTTCCAACGGGGTCGCTTCCGGCACCTCTGAACCTGCTGGTAGTACTGCCATTAAGGCTTGCTGTATTTGTGTATACCTAAATCGTTCTGAGGGGGCCATCCCATATGTTTGTCGTAGTTGCTCGAAGGAAATCACATCCCCCTTTCGCCATAGGTCGCCTACAGTCGATATCCCAATGGCGTCCCATTGGTCGAAACCCTTGCTTTGTCTGAGTTTACCCAGTCGTTTTGTATCCCATAATGGTGTGAGTTGAGTTATTACACCTCGCCATCCTAATCGCGCCTGAGCCTTATGCCACAGACCAAGGGTATGCAGCGGTCCAAACCGTGCCACCACCAATTTTCTTTCATAAAGTGGAGCCAACATATCCTCCATGCCCAGTGGCGCTCTGTCTGCCTGCAGTGCCGGGTCCGAACGTGGAAAGTGGACCCACTGGTTAATTACCTTCAGCTGCGCTGCCCAAAAATCAGGGAGTGCTATTACGCCATCCTACCAGCTGCGCACCAGCTTTGTCTGTGCAATACGTGACGGTTTATTGTTTATTGCTCCATAGCAATTTAGATACCTGCGCTGCAATTGCCTTAAAATAGGAGGGTGCTACTGTATATGGTGTGTTTTCGAGAATGTATAAAAATCGAGGCAAAGCCGTAATTTAAAAAAGCGCTGCCTTCCCCAATAAGGTTATCGGCAGTGCCTTTCAATGACGTACGTCTCGTTTGAGACGGTCGAGTGGTGGCTGTAAATTTTTGTCTTAAAAGATTCCCGGTCGGTTGTGATGTGTACCCCTAAGTATTTGAACGAGTGTACCATCA
Source organism: Lissotriton vulgaris (assembly GCF_964263255.1). Taxonomy (NCBI): domain Eukaryota; kingdom Metazoa; phylum Chordata; class Amphibia; order Caudata; family Salamandridae; genus Lissotriton; species Lissotriton vulgaris. Next base: position 837,674,505 of record NC_141695.1, read on the forward strand.
CTTGCAGCGGGCATCTAGCAGGGAGACGCGGCGGTGGGCCGCGCAGCACGTACATGGTGGACTTTGACCAATTAATAGTGTATCCTGATGCCCGTCCATATGCTGTACAGACATCTAGAAGGGTGTTAATGGAGCGCGCGGGGGAGGACAGATACAACAGGATGTCGTCAGCATAAAGTGAGATGCGGTCTTCCCAAGTGTCCGTCCACTTGAGACCTTTTATCGTTGGTTCCCACCTCACCCATGCCGCAAGTGGCTCCAGTACCAGGGCGAACAGTAGTGGCGATAGAGGGCAGCCTTGGCGCGTACCTCTTTCCAGAGGAAAGTCCACCGACATGTGGCCGTTTGCGGCCACGTGTGCCATAGGTTTGGTAAGCAACCGGACCCAAGAGCAAAACTTCGGACCAAATCCCAAATGGCGCAATGTTGCGAATAAAAAGGGCCAGTGCACCATATCGAATGCCATATGTGCATTCAAAGACAGCACCACCGCCTGTTCCTGTAAGTATGCTGAGCGTGCAAGCACTCCATGCAGCCTTCTAAGATTCATCGCTGCACTCCTGCCCGGCATAAAGCCGGACTGGTCTGGATGTATGAGGTTCGTCAGATGTGGTGTCAGTCGGAGCGCTAGCATTTTTGCGAGTATTTTAGCCTCCAGCGTTAATAAGAAATATGCCTATACGAGGCACAGACATCTGCCGGTTTTCCAGGCTTTAAGATAGTCACTATGGTGGCCGTGCGTTGGTCCAGTGGCAGTTCCCCCGCCTGTAAACTGTCTGTGTACATGTTCAGCAAATGGGGCACAATGGTATCTGCCATTTTTTTGTACAATTCAATCGGCACACCGTTTGGCCCCATCGCTTTGCCCGGTTGCAGCGCCCGGATGGCTACCTGTATTTCTTCTTCAGTCGGATCAGTCTCTAATGTCTGCGCTTCCTCTGGAAATAGCTTGGGCATGGCAAGGTCTTGTATATAAGTCATCGCCTCGTCTTCTGAAATGTCAGAGTTAGAGGCATATACTGCCTGGAAGTGCCGTGCCAGTGTTTGCACTATTATGCGTGGGTCTGTCGATGGACTGTCCCCCCCGGGGTCTAGCTGTGCTATCCATCTGTCGTTCTTTTCACGTTTATCTAGCCATGCCAACAGTTTCCCTGCCTTGTCGCCATTTTCGTATATTTTGTGTTGCTTGGACATTAACTGTTGCTTGGTCAGTTCTGTCAGGTGTTCTTTATGGCGTTGCTGGGCAAGATATAAAGTATGGGCCGAGTCGTGGGTTGGGTCCTGATTGTGCTGTGCGTCCTCTATGATCAATTCAGACTCTAAAGCTCGCAATTCCATTTGCCCCTCCCGCCTGTGTGCAGCTATGGACGCCAGAGCTTGTCCTCTGATTACTGTTTTAAAGGCTTACCACAAAACAGTGGGGGAAGCAACTGATCCTTCATTTTCTTGAAAGTAATTTTTCGTCCCTTTCCAGATTTCCTTCCTGATCTTGCGTATTTGGAGGTAGCCGGGGCGTATTGGGTAGATCTGCCTCCGCTGCTGTTGGCGAGTGGTGTATGTGAGTATTAATGGGGAATTATCTGAGATGCCCCGTGGTTTGATCTCTACATTGTCCACCTGTGGAAGGCCACCCGTCGATCCCAGAAAGTAATCTATTCTTGAAAGGCTATTATGAACATTAGAGTAGTAGGTGTATTGGCGTTCTGTGGGGTGGTATTTCCTCCATATATCTATCAATCCCAGCGCCTCAATGAAACTCTGTAGCCTTGACATGTCGGTCGGAACCTGTCTTGGAGGAAATCTGTCCAGGGAATCATTTGCTACCCCGTTGAGGTCCCCACCTAAAAGCAACTCCCCAAACGGTAATCCCAGTAAGAACACATCTGGGAAGGCTATTGTGTGTAGTGCTGGGGGAATGTAAACGGAGACTATATTTACGGGTCTCCCTTCCCATTGCGCGTGTATGGCGGCAAACCTTCCTGTGTTTTTAGACTTAACTTGCTTTATTATTAGGGGAAATTGTTTTTTTATTAATATTCCCTCCCCTCTAGATCTAGACGTGAATTCGGAGTATACCACCATTTTATACCCCCATCTATCCAATGCTTTTGTGGACGTACCCGTAAGATGTGTCTCTTGCAGCAATATTACTGCCGGGCTTTCTTTTTTAATATATTGTAGGACTAGACCGCGTTTGATTTTGTCACCCAGTCCACGCACGTTCCATGTGAGTACCCTGAGGGATGGTATCATTGTGGTGGCCCCCCCGCTATGTCACTCTGAATTTCGCCTCCCATTGTGGTAACCAGTCAGTCCGGTGGTCTCAGTGATGTGTGACAAAGTGGAACACCAGTGTGTCCCTGTGAACGCTAGCACTGCATACTCATCGCCGCACAACACAAATACATACAATAGATTCAGCAAACTAAAAACCAAGCCCAACCCCGCCACACCCTCTCCCTGCCTCCCTGCCACGCGGACCCAAAACTGCCCGCCACCCCAACTTAGCAGAGAGCTTAAATCCCTGTTCCCAAAACTTCACTTGCATGTGCTGGAAGACCATTCAATCCCCTAGTCCCAGAGTCTTTATGTATCAACATTGTCATCACGGTCATTAAAGCAAGGTGAAGGTAACACTGTTACCGTGCTTGAGTGGGCCAGGAAATTGCTAACTGAGTCTAACTATCCCACATGGAGGCGTCATTAGTGAAAAGTGTTAAATCTCCTGATTCTTTCTGTGATTGTTCCTAATCCACATCCTCCTGCTCCACGGCCTCCGAGTCTCCCTCTCGTACTTGACTTCGTCGTCCCCTCTGTGTCTTTCCAGGCTTTCCTGCTGTCCGCCATCCCTCCAACCAGGTAGTCGCTTCCTCCGGCTTATCAAAGAACCAGTTTTTTTCCTCCGCCACTACCCGGAGCCTCGCAGGGAAAAGCGTGGAGTATGGTAGTGCGCGGGTTCTCAGCTCCTTCTTGACCTCGAAGAAGCTTCTGCGGCGTGCCGAGACAGCCGCTGTGTAATCCGGAAAGAATGAAATCTGAGAGTTCTGCACACGGATGGGCAGTGCCACTCTGGCCGTCTGGAGAATGGCATTTCGGTCGCGGAAATTGAAGGTGCGGGTCAACACAGGGCGCAGAGGGGCCCCTGGTTTCGGTCTACCACCCGGCACCCTATGCGCCCTCTCCACTGAAAAGAATGCCGAGAGTCTCTTAAGTTGCAGGCGCGTTTTTATGAGGTCCTCGACGTAGAGGTCCATTGCAGCGGCCCTCCTGATCATCCAGTTTCTCCGTCATGCGCTTATTTTCTGCCTCCAAGCGTGCTACCTTCTTTATTAGGGTTGCTGAATCTTTGGATAGGGTGGTCGTTACCTGCTCCACCTCAGTCACCCTAGCTGACATTTTCTGAAAATCGGCTCTCAGGAACGTGACATCAGTTGAGATAGACCCCACCGTTGTCTGTACTTTGTTGAGGGCCTCCATTATATCTTCAAGCGTCACTTTGGGACCTCCCTCGTCCTCCTTTTGCTTCCTTTCCTGACCCTTAGCGTCCGGCAGTGGGGGGAAATCTTTAGCATATACATATTTTTCCAGCTTGCTTTGCTGACTTAAGCGGGGGCCTCTGCCGCTTATTTTACCAGTCTATTTTGGCGCCTACCCGCTGGAGCAGGGTACAGTAAAAATGGGCTGGCTGGGGGAGACCCCTGGCAACAAGTTCGATATGGATGCACCTTCACCCCTCGTGTGTTCGTCGCGCACTGCCACCAATCCCCCTTACCACAGCGTTGCTACCGCAGCCACCACGTTTGTTATATACCAGGTGAAGGGGACAGTTCATGGAGCAGTGGGGCCTTTGACGATTGGCTGCGTTTGATATCCAGGCGCACCTGTGCGTTTACCTCCGTGACATTTATTGCGGCGTTGGCCCTCAGTTTGTATTGTCAACTTTTATGTTGTAGCAGTGCTAACTTAGAGGTAGGACGTTGCCTCTGCTGTTGTGCGCGCCGTCCAGCTAAGATTGAGGGGAGGGGGGGCGCGCTGCCACCGCGTCACAGCCCCAGTGTCTACAGGGCTTATCCGGAACTTATCCAGGCCCTCGCCTCACGTTAGTGCTTGTTCAATTTGAGGGCAGCCCCACCAGACCAACCTCCGCGTTGGCCCCTCAGGGACCTACCAGTGACAATTTAGCCAGCAAGGCTCCGTTGGGGACCCTCAGGAGCCAACCATTCATCAAAGCTGCTGTGGGGGCCACGTGTGTATCTCAGCCCAGCTTCAGCGTCAGCAGGTCTCACCTCCGCTCAGTCTTTTCGTTGCCCCACTCCGGTGCTGCTGCCCCACTGGAGATGGTCTTATCCGTCCATCTCTTCCCACTGTCTTCTCCTGTCCTGTTCGTGAGTTATAAGCGCCAGTGCAGTGCGCCCGTCTCGCGCAGCAATCTCCGGTACCCCAAAGGGGGGAGGGGGGCCCACACCCAGCGCCGCTCTCACCCTGCCGGCAATGGGTTCAGCTCGTCTGCCCCTGTTCCCAGGGTTTCACCGCTGACTTCCGGTAAGCTTCCCTGACCTTCCGGGGCCTTTTCTGGGCTGTCTGGTAAATCGAGTCCCCGGCTGCCGCAGGTCGACTAGGCCCAATCTGTTTTCGTCGATGTCTTCGCCCAACACCCTCCGTTTTTCATCGGTGTTGAATCGCTTCGGTCTGTCGTGTTTTCTGCACCTTTCTAGCAGCTCTGGGTCCAATTTGTGTTTCGGATTACTGGTTGGATTAATCGGGGAGAGGTTCTCACCCTCGGAGCCCCGTTAGGCTGAGGCCATTTTGCTTGGCTGCTTAGCCACCCCCCCTTGATTAACTTTTGAACATGAATATTGTTTAATAATGAGTGGGGCTGATGATCATTTTTTAATCATTTTAGATACCCTTGAGGTAGGTCGAAATCGGACCGAAATGCATTGGGTTATTCAAATGTATTGGAGGAATGGAGCTTGTTTACATGCCTGTGAAAAGGCCCGGATGGGCAATTCCTGAGCAACCAAAATGCTGAAAACTTTTGAACTTCGTTTCTTTGACGTGATGGATGAAAATGGATTCAAAATGGAAATAAAATTGGATGAACTTTGGTAATACTATGGAGAACGAGTGAATATGTTTCTCAAATGTGCACAAGGCTGTGCAACTCTTCTGGGGCACGACAACAGTGTGTCGCAATGTTTTGATTCAGAGAGCCTGCCAGGTGTTGAAACACCAAGGTAATGCCTTGATGTTCCAGCCATGTTCAGAGGCGCAGAGCCTCCTGACATAGGGTTCAAGACCCCACCCCGCCCTGTTTGTTGCAATACCACATGGCGGTGGTGTTGTCCGTGAACACCTGCACCACACTTCCCCGGACAGAGGGAAGGAATGCTTTCAGTGCAAGTCGGATCGCCCGAAGCTCCAAAAGGTTGATATAGAGCCGGGACTCCACTAGAGAGCAGAGGCCTCTGATCTCCGTCTCTCCCAAGTGACCACCCCATTCCAGGAGGGGCGCATCCGTCACCACTGTGTGCTCCGGTTGGGTAAGGGAGAGGATCTGCTATTGACCCAATCGCGATTCGTGAGCCACCACTGCAATTGTCGTGCAGTGCCATCCGAGATCTGGACGTGATCGGACAGGTTGCCCTGATGCTGTGCCCACTGGAACTGCAGGTCCCACTGCAGAGCCCGCATATGCCATCTGGCATGTTGTACTAGCAGGATGCAGGAGGCCATCATGCCCAGGAACCAGAGGGTCATCCTGAATGAAACCTGGGTTAGAGGCTGAAAGATCGGAATCATAGCCTGAATATCCCGGACTTGCTGCTCGGGAGGATAAACTCGAAACCGCGTTGAATCCAGAACCGCTCCGATGAAGGGGAGCTTCTGAGAGGTATGAAGGTGTGACTTCGGCACGTTGATGGAGAACCCCAGCAAATTCAATAGGTCGGCCGTAGTCTGGAGGTGGGAAACGACTGCCTGGGGCTAGCCCGCCTTCAACAGCCAGTCGTTGAGATAGGGGAAGACTGACCCCCTGATCTGCGCAGGTGAGCTGCGACCAATGCCATCACTTTTGTGAACACCCGAGGGGCACTGGTAAGGCCGAAGGGGAGCACGGCAAACTGAAAATGCTCCTGGCCTACCGTGAACCACAGGTAACTCCGGTGGGCCGGCAGGATGGGAATATGAAAATATGCTTTCTGCAAGTCCAACAATACCATCCAGTCTCCAGGGTCGAGGGCAGCCAGGACCCGAGCCAGAGTCAACATCTTGAACTTCTCCTTCCGGAGGAAGCGATTGACATTCCTGAGGTCCAAGATGTGGCGTAGGCCCCCTTTCTCCTTCTTGGGGACCAGAAAGTAGTGGAAATAACAACCACGTCCTACTTCTGGCCCAAGAATGCGCTCAATGGCCCCTTTGGCCTAGTGGGCCATGACTACCTATTGGAGAAGCGCAAATTGATCCCCTGATATGCTGTGGAACTGAGGTGGAATGGCTGGGGGGCAGACTCGAATCGGAGGGAGTAGCCCCTTCGGACGATTTACAGCACCCACCTGTCCGAAGTGACAGACCGCCAGTGGGGGAGGTGATGTTGAATCCTGCCGCCCACCCGCGTGGGGTGCACCCCAAAGCTCGGGTTAGGAAGGCTTTGGGGCAGATTCTGTGGGAGCGGAGGTGGACTGACCCACCCGCTGGCCCCCTGTGCCGCCACGGCAGCCACCACGTCCGCATCCACGCTGAGGTTGGTTCTGTGCAGGCTTCTGGCTGAACGAGCGTGTAGGGGGAATGAAAGGGAGACGTGGCCGGGTGGGTGGTGGAGAGACCCAAGGACTTGGCCATAGTCCGTGAGTCCTTAAAACGCTCCAGAGCACTGTATGCCTTATCGCCAAACAGGCGAGTACCATCAAAGGGCATGTCCATGAGGGAACTCTGGTAGGTTAAAATAGGAGAGGTACCCCTTAACGAGAGTCAAGGGAAATAGGGTTCACCAACCAGTATAAAAAAGCAATTCCCTTGAACAAAGTCATGTACATAAACACTATAAATGAGAAAAAAATTTTTAAGGAACTATGACAAATAGATCTGGAGTAAAAAATTTAGCAAAATTTATTGTATACAGTAAAGTTAAAAAAGCAGAAAATATAATAAACTGCTTAACACAGGTTAAAATAGGAATTATAAAAAAACAGTACATAAACAATATTGACCCACAATATTGCTATAAACAGACAGAAAAACAGTAAGACATATGATTTGTACAATACAAGGCGTGTGTTCTGATGCTCTTTTGGGACAACGTAATGTACATATGTGGTAATACTGTATCAACAACGATGTTTGAGCCACGAATCACACTGTATTAAGGCGTCAACGCGTTTCGGTGGTCTTTTGGAATTCTATCCACCTTTATCAACACAAAAAATCAATTTCTGTCGTGGTATACATATGGTCCTCTTTGGTATGAGAGACCGATCTGTATGGTTAGAATGATCTTCCTCTATGGTGGCGTGGTTGATTGGGCCAAGAGTGTCTTAGAGCAACGTTCGGGCTTTGTCTTTGTAATTGTCCCTTATCCGTAACGTGTTGAAAGTTTATGGTAAGGTGATTCAGGTCTGGACACAAAAATGATTCCTTGTATAATAGCTTTTATTCTGGCCTTGTGGTTCAGAGTACCTGCGATCTGTTAGGTTGGATGGCAGTGTACCGTCAAATTAATTTTGTTGCACAGCGTTTTAATTTTCAAATGCGCTGCGTTAGACCAGAGGCGCATAAGTCTTGCCCCAGTAGCGTGAGTCTTTGTTCCCTCTACGTCTGCTGGCGGCTGCACGCTTCTCTGGTCCTAGTTCTGTCACATCTCTACAAACTTATACGCCCCCAACAGACCAACCTCACCGCACCACTCACACAGTTCTGGACTGAATTGTCATCTAGACCAATTTCGGAAGCGGACTGGACCAATACCTGGGAGTCTTGCATGCGACACAAAATTAGCCCGACTTTATCCCAGACCAAATATTGTTTCCTCCATAAAACTTTCTGGACTCCGGCGCGACTTTATGCTCATAACATCACCCAAGACGCCTTCTGCTGGAACTGTAAGCGGGCGGAAGGCGACTTAGCACACATCATCCTGCATTGCGACTGTGTAACCCCCTTCTGGGACAAGATATTTGACTTTATCAGCAAACTTTTCCCCATCTCCCCGTCCAGAGAACTGCCGTACCTAGCCTTCGGATTCACTCTAGAGCCTTCTCTCCACACCGACGACAGGGCACTACTTGATCTCATGCTCACTGCAGCTATTAAAATTGTCCTTAGTAATTGGAAGGACTCTAGCAAAGCTACCTTTGCTTGCTGGCTCAACTGGATAATTAGCCTAAGGGGTGCGGATAACATTGCTCTCCAACAATCACCTTGGCGCCCCCCTATGAGAAGGATGTGGTCTACCCTTGACAGTTATTTCACCACCCATAAACCACCTTAGATATTCTCTCCCCCCGAGGCTCTTGTCTGCTCTGACACCACCCCAACCCGACAGTGTGGAATTACCCTGTTAGATCACTGCACTCTACCTATAATCTACTGGATAGGCCGACAAATGTTGTCTGTAGGACCAATGTGGTATATATGATGAGGTATGCATTACTATTGTGTAACCTACTGTTCATTACGTTTTACCGCTTTCGCTCTATTGTACTGTACTGCTCTTTTGTAACAATGTATGTCTTTAAGTCTGTACTACTTGTATTTTATTTTATTTGCTACTGAAACATCCAATAAAAACTTATTTGAATTGAAAAAAAAAAAAGGTGCAAGTGCCACGGCTAATAGATTTATAGATAATGTGCTAATGCATGAAGACAGAGGCATGCACAAATGTGGTTTCCTTTCATTAGCACACAAGGTCAGACTGCATGGCTTTGCCAGTGTTTTTTTTGTTTGGTGCTACCATGAAGCAGCAAAAAGCAGTGGCAAAGCCAAATAGTCACAACAACCAGACCTTTTGGCTTTGTCAATGCCTGGTAATTCTCGTGGTCAGGATTCCCATCTGCTCACCTATGCCTATATTCCGTTCCTTTTCTCCTTGCACGTGGGATGAGTGGTATGCAGTAACCATGTTTGCCCATGGCTACACAGCATCCTGTACACAGCATTCTGAGAACATCAAGACTGGATTGCAAGAGGCTATGGCGTAAGGCTCAGGTGCTACTGCCATCTAAGTAACCATTCAGCACACACAGTCTAAAGTATTTAAACCACAGATACCACAAATACTAGCAAGAGCTGGCAAAACCACAGCCCCTGAATTGGCTGCTAACTTTTTGGTTATGACAATGCTTATTTATTTAGCAATGGTTTTTGTATGAAAGCACGCATTGTATGAAAAGAGGCCTGATCTAAATGCTAAACTGTAGAAATATTTACATAAAAGAATACATTGTACCAGTAGTCGTAAGCATTGAAGGGACTACTTATTGCGCTGATGTGCACGTAGTGAAAGATCCCAATGGCATCACTCAGTCTCTTCCGGAACTGAAGTGGGCTGACCTTGTGCCCCACGTTGTATGCTGTGGTATGTGTACTCAAAATGTGAATAACACTACAGCAGACTAATGGATTAAGAGGGCTAACTGAAAGCCTCTATAAGTATATATTATAACAAAATAAATATCTTGGGTAAAGCCAGATCTAAAAATCTAAGGGTGAAATTGTTTTATTTTGAACTTATTATGCTGGAAGCATAGGAACATTTGGAAACTAAGATTTCTGAAATCTAATACACTGGGTGTGTTCAGGGTTAGAATTAGTCTTAGTGTTGGACACTGGCCTAGGTTTAATAGGAGGAGCACTAGACTTAGGGTCAGGGATGGGGGTAGGCTTAAGGCTGGCATTAGAGTTGGGGCCTTCTTAGGCCTTGATTATGGATTTGGTGCTAGTTGATGCACTTGATTAAATCCTATATCCCTGTTTTCAGAATTCACCAGGTGTACTAATCAGCACCAATTATGAGTTTGCCCCTAAAATTGTGGCATAAAATGCAGTTACAGGTGCTTTCTGCACCAAAATCCCGATGTTCAAGTATTTACCAAACCTTTTTCCAGATCACTTTTACTGGTTTGATTTGCCAAAATTTAAAGGGGGGTAATCTGGAGGGTGTGAACGTCAATGGGCCACTGATACTTGTAATCAAGGTCTTTGTTCTAAAGTAAACTATAGGCAACGTTTCAGAACATAAGGTTACAAGTAGATGTGTTCTCAAGCCTTAGTTTTAGGGTCACATTAATATCAGGATTTAGGGTGAGTGTTATCTTTAGGATTTAGCATTGGTTCATTACAAGATTCACGAGTATGCAGATATCTGAAGGAGACATGTTAGTGATCGATTCCTTACCTTAGACTATCCCCAGGCGTCAGACTGGATCCAGAAAGTTTTTGGTCAACAGTCCCCCTGCACGTCGGTAGGTGGCATTGTGCGGCTCCGCGTCCATCGCTGGCGTCGTAAGTACTGAGATGACGTCACGGAGACTACTTAGGCGCCACCCATGCGCGCTGTCAGTTCTTTCTTTTTCCGCGCCAGCAAGCGCAGATCCGGTTAGAGCACGTACCGTAATCACTTTTTGACTAACTTTTTTGAGACTTTTGTCTCTACTTCTTTTGAGTCTTTGACTCCTGGTGCCGAGTAGGGATGCCTGGGTTTAAATCCTGCGGGGCCTTTCACAGTACGATGTCAGTGGCCGACCCCCATAGCGTCTGTCTCAAGTGCGACTGTGACCCCCGGTCATGTTCCGACTGTCTGGCCATGGCTCTGAAGGCTTTGTGGGAGCGGTCCCGAAAGCTGCTGGGGGCCCGGCAGTCGTCTCCGCGCCGTTTGAGGTCCAGCAGTCGATCGAGGGACCGACCGCGGAGCCATCAACATCGCTCCTCGGGGTCGAAGTCTTCACACTCTGAATCGGGTGAGAGACGTCATAAGAAAAAGTCGAAGAGGCGTTTGTGTTCTCCGATGTCCCCCCGTCGGTCTCCGGACACGGACAAGGGGACCAGGGGTACTTCCTCCGCGGCTCCGATGGAGTCTGTTAGTCCCGCAGCTTACCCACCTTATCTGGGTCCGTCGGCGACTCCGGACCAGGTGCAAGAATTTCTTGTTGCCATGGACCGCCTTTTCAGGCCCCGGACTCCCGCCTGCGTGCCTTTCGGGCCACGCGGTCCCAGCTGAGAGCCCTTGCTTGCCGCCGGCTCCGCCACCGGCTCCTGCCCCGGAAGGTCCTCCGCCTCCGGCACCGCAGGGTCCTCCGCCAGCAGCTCAGGCGCCTCCCGGCGCTGCAATGGGTCCCGATTGCCCCACCTCCGCCCGGACCGGTTTCCGGACAATTTTGCTCCGGTTTGGGACCCTAATTGGGACATGGAGCTGGATCGGCGCTGTTGGACCATTCGTATTCCCCTGTCCCTCCCCCACCGCAGCAGCCTGTGCCTCAGGCGGTGGAGGAAGGGGACAACTGGGAGGGGTCTGAGGACCCTCTTGAACAGGAGATGGCGGAAGAGTCGGAGGATGCAGGTGGCCTTAACCTCTCCTCTGAGCCTGGTTTTCTGTCTCCTCCTGCTGTCATGGAGGAGGGCGCCACATTTACTGTGGTGCTCCGTAGAGCAGCTGAGGCCCTCGACCTTGATCTGCCTACTGTCACTCTCAAAACCAACCTCCTCACTGAAGTTCTTCAGCCAGCTGCAAGTTCTATGGAGCCTCTGCTTCCATTCAATGAGGTGTTAACGGAAGTTTTGATGGGCCCCTGGTCTAGACCAGCCACAGGGGTTCCTGTGGATAAGAACGTGGCCAGGCATCATCGCCCGGCACCGGGTCACCCTGCCTTTTTAACGAACCATCCAACTCCGGAGAGCCTGGTCATCCAGGCCTCCACTTCCCAAACCGCATTCCCTACCGCCCCGCAGGATAAGGAATCAAAGAAACGGGAGCAGTTTGGCAAGAAATTGTTTTGCTCTGCCTGCTTTGGGCCGTGGTCAGTCAACACTGCATGCCTCTTGGGCTGCTATATTCACGCTGTGTGGGACACTTGATGTCCTAGTCTGTTTAACCTACTAAGGTACGATGGGAGGGAGGGTGGAGTTAGAGAGAGTTTCGCTTTAGTGAGAGCGGTTTTTATATTTAAGAAGGTGTAGAACTCAAGAGGCGCAAGACTATACGTAGTTTGTAGGTCTCTGAACGGGATAGGGTAAGGCCCCTTGAATAGTTGGTGAGGGAAAAAGATGCCTTTCTTAATCCACTGCGAGTTCTGCAGGGGTTTGCCCTTGTATAGTATGGATCAGTTGTACCATAAAGACTCCCAATCTGAGTGGCTAATATTATGATCTAGAAATTTGTCGATTTTAAGAAGTGCTATTTTGGTGTTACGAAAGATTGATTTCGAGTGGGGTAGTATGTTTAGATTGAGTGAGAGGGCTGCAGCAGGGGTGATACCGTTTAGGAGTGCTTGTTCGACTTCCAGCCAAACTGGGGTGTAGTTCCCCTCGGGGGCTAGCCAGTGGGCACCTTGTCTCGCAAGGAAAGCGGTCTCATAGCGCCTGAAGTCCGGTAGATTGACCCCTCCTAATGACTTGGCTAATCGTAATTTTTTAATGCTGATCCTCGCTTTTTTCCCTTTCCATAAGAAGTTGGCGAGAGTTTGATCAAGTTTGTGGAAGAAGTCTTGGGTGAGGGTTAGGGGAAGCATTGAAATAAGATAGTTCACCAGGGGGGAGATCATCATTTTGATGGTCTCTATTCTGCCCCACCACGTGATGAAGCGGGGGGACCATCCTTCCAGCAGTTTTTTTATTTTAGTTAAGGTAGTCTTCTCATTTTGGTGAAGGGTTTCCAAAAGGGAGTCCCCAAATTCGATCCCCAGGTATTTGACAAATCCTGATTGCCAGCAGAGCCCAGAATTCCCCAGCATGTCTTTAGTGGATAGGATGTTTAGGGGTTTGACCTCCGATTTTTCCCTGTTGAGTTTATACCCTGAATGGGTGGAGTATGATTCAATGGTGGACATCAAGGCGGCGATGGAGGACTCCGGGGATTCAGATACTATCAGGATATCATCCGCATACGCCGCTAGTTTAACGTGGGTATCGCCAAAGCTTATGGTGACCATGCAGGGGACACAGGTGTGAATGTTCCATTTCAGGGCGCATATAACAGTAAAGTCATTAGATGAGTCTTTGAACATGGAACTTCCGGTTCCCCAGGCAACAAGAAGGAGCAGACTAAGGACGTAGTATGGGGCCCAAAAGTAGGTGAAATTCGGTCCTACCTGACGGCGAAGGTCACTTCGGGTGCACCTTTTTTGACAGGGCCAATTACACAGATACACCTCTAAATACAGACATGCATGGATACATACATACACCTAGACAGGAACAGTTAAGTTACTAGAGCTAGAAATACCATCCATTGGGTCTAAAAGAGATGTTTTGATGGAAATCCAACTGCCTGGACAGGCAACATCAGAGCCCTTACTTTCTTTTAATGAGGCTAAAGATAACTTGATGGCTACCTGGTTGGAATTATGTTCTTGCCCGCCTGTGAACAGGCTGGTGGCCTGACGTTAAAATCCGGTGCCTGGTGACCCGTATTTTCTCACCAAGCTTCCCACATCAGAGAGTCTTATTGTGCTGGCCTTAACAGGAAAAGTGAATCTGAATTCAATCCTCACGTCGCCTCCAGATTGGCAATCTAAGAAGAATGATGCCTTTGGCAAACTCATGTTCTCTTTAGCCAGTCTGGCGCTGCAGTCTGTCAATGCAGTTTCGCTGTTGGATTGTTACACCCATCCTGTGTGGGACATGGCCACCAAGATCCGGCTGGCGGCCTCTGATAATCTGAGAGCATTCTTGGCCCAGACAATAGATGATGCAGAAGACACATCTGAAAACATTGTCTATGCAGGTTTGGATTCCACAATTTTCCTTGGCAAGGTGGTTGGTTCCTGTGTCGCCCTTCATCTGCATTTTCACATGAGGTCTTCTGTGTACTCCAGTGATGTGCAAGCTTCGCTGATAGACCGGCCCTTAGATGAATCCTGGCTCTTCAGTGAAAAGGCATACTCTGTTTTAGAACGCATTAAAATAGTAAAGCGACAACACATTCCTTGGGGCTGTTTTTTCATTGCAAAACAGTTCCTGCACCTCCTTTGGAAATTTAGTAGGCTGGCTTATAGACAAAGACAGCCTTTGCAACCAGTAATGATGCAGGCAACCCAGTACTTTCGGGCCCCGGACAGACAACACCACTACTATCTGGTACAGCATGAAGCAGAGTAGACTGAGGTCCTGTGCCAGGAGGCTTTGTGTCTCTCGAGGCGGTGGGAGCATCTAGACATTTTTCTGTTCATAAATAACCTAGTAGGGTCCCTGAATGCCAGAGTGGACAAACTAAGCAAACATCATCTGGCAGATAACTAGTAGTGTTTGCAGTCAGAGGCAGCGCAGGGCATCTTTCAACCTTGGCTATATAGTTTTATTACTGATGAGGATCCGCAGTGTCAACAATTTTGCATGTTGGAGTTTCTAAACAAGCACTTTTTATGAGACTCGTTCCAGCTGGAATGGAACAAGGGTCCCCTATGTGCTTCCTCCTCTCTACCTCTTCTACACAGAGTTCTGAATAAGATCAAGAATGACGAGGCTCAAGTCTTCCTAGAGGCCGAGGATTGGCCCAGGAGAGTATGGTACTCTGAACTGTTGGACTTGAGAATCTGTTCTCATATCAGGGTGCCACTTTGCGAGAACCTCCTGTCTCAGTAACAGGGCTGGTCCTCTAACCAAGTCTATGCAATCTACACCTATGTGCATGAAAAACTGAGCAGCGGAAATTGTGTTTGATTTGCTGCCTGCAGTGGTGGATGTCATCCCTGCCACCAGTCACCCCTCTGCAAGTCATATTCTCCAGTGATCTGGGACAAATTTGTGACTTTGTGTGATGTCTGACATGCAGACCCTAAACAGGCGAAAGTGTTGGACATCTTTTTATTTGTTTTATCTTTAGCACAGGAAGGTCTTTGCAGTGGGTACTATCAAAAGTGATTTTTCGTCCCTTTTGCCCACTGTACGTTTGCTGGACCAACTGACCTGGTTCAAACCATGTTGTGATACGGTTCAGTAAATGTTTTACATAAATGTTTCCTCCCAAGTCTTTTGTGATGCCACAGCAGGATCTTAAATTGGTCTTGACATTTCTCAATTGTAGGCCATTCAAGCACATGCATAGCTGCTCACTTTTCTAGACCTTGAAGACTGTCTTCCTCATTGCGATTACATCAGCTCTTCACCTGAATGTACTACAGGTAAAGTCAGTGCAACCCCCCTACACCACCTTTTTTTGAAACAGTCTAAGTGCTAAGGACCCAGGCGACATTCTCACCTGTCAGTCATTAAGGGCTAATGCTGCAGTGTGAATTTTGAAAGTGATTTTAAACGTTTTCAGTTGTGAAGTCTTTTTATGTGTTGATTTTGGAGGACTTGAAGAGGGTTTTCATTTTCTCGTCCGTGTCAGGAAGTTGGGTGAGTTAGTCGGCCTCTCTGTTGGCTTCACCCTCTGGTTTCTTGTAGTGGGCGGTGCTGCTTTTAGACTGCATGCAACACCGTAACTTCCCTATTTAGATGGTGGAAGCACCAACGTGCTGCGGTCAATAAGGGATAATGCTGCAGTGAGAATTATGCTAGTGACTTTAAAAGTTCGCCATTTTTACGTGTATAGAACTGTGTTCTGAAAT
Organism: Lissotriton vulgaris; assembly: GCF_964263255.1. NCBI lineage: Eukaryota > Metazoa > Chordata > Amphibia > Caudata > Salamandridae > Lissotriton > Lissotriton vulgaris. The sequence goes on from NC_141695.1 coordinate 837,690,266, forward strand.
CTTTTTATATGGGGAATTGAAGAGGGTTTTCTTTTTCTCGTCCATGTTGGGAGGCCGGTTGAGTTAGTCACCCTCTCTGTGGGTGTCCCGCTCTAGTTTCTTGGTGTGGGCGGGCTGCTTTTGGACTGCTTGCGACACTGTAACTTCCCTATTTAGATGATGGCAGCACAGACACACTGTTGTCTCGCCAAAGGGGCGCCTAAGGCAAGCTCATCTGTGCCAGTCAACGTCCATTGAGTGTCCAGCGCCAGCTACTATACCCATTTGGTTAAAGAACAGGAGGTAAGCCTGCCTTACTCGAGGGTGGATTTACTGGGTTTTAACTCTCCTTTGAAATGCCTCTCTAGACTGGACCCCCAACTGTCGAGCAATGGCTTTTCGTGGGACCACTGTGGTTTTTACTTAAAGCCTGAACCACTTACCTTAAAAAAGAACCTATGTGGCACTATAAACACCCCTAAAGACATGTTCCTTGCTAAAGCTTTCCTTATTAATGTCCGCTCTCTCCAGAAGCATGCATCCTTTGTTCATGAATTTCTTCTGGAAGAAAGTCCTGACATACTATTCATAACAGAGACTTGGCTGGCAACATCTTCTAAACCGGTGGTAAAAGTTGATATTCCCTCGGGTTTCAAGTTGCTAAACCTGCACATAGTTTCTGGAAAAGGGCGAGGCATTGCTATTATTTATAAGGACATTTACTCTTGCTCCTCCTTTCCAGTTTTAGATCTTAGGGAAGCGGAAGTGCTCAGTTTCTGCCTCTCATTTAATGCCCATAAGTTGGTAGGCGTTATGTTGATTTATAGACCTCCTGGACTGGCTGTGAGGTTCCTAAACTCCCTCCATGAAGCTATCTCCCAGGTTTTTGTGCATTTGTCCCAATGTGTATTTTTTGGGGATTTCCGTATTCATTGGGACTGTCCCTCCGATAGAGATACATGTTGTTTGACTGACATTATGTCCCAGTTGCGACTTTCCCAATGGGTTGCCAACACCACTCATTCTGGTGGCCATACCATTGACTTGGTTTTCTCCAGTTTCAGTCTTTCTATGCTGGACCCTTGCTTGGCTGGCTTGGACTGATCCCTATGATATCCATTTTAATTGGCACATCTCGACACAGAACAGACTCTGGATCCATGCGACCTTACTCTTGACAAGGGCTTTCTTTAGGATTTCTCACAATAGCTTGCTGCTTTCTCTGGAAATCAATATACCGATTATAACAGGCTCCATTGCCTCAGAAACGCTCAAGGTGGATAATTGGTTTTGCACCACAGCAGAGAATTTGGCACTTGCGCAGCTAGTCTGCCCAGCAAAATCAGGGTTTTGAGCCCCTGGTTTAGTGAGGACCTCAGACGGGAAAAAAAACTATGCAAGAGGGAGTAAAGGGAATGGCACACGAATTACAGTGCAGAGGCCAAAACACTAAGTAGATGGCTGCCAAAAGCTATGTGACACTGATAAACCATTCAAAGAGAGAATTCTATGAAGGCAGGATAAAAAAGGCAAGTAAAAAATCAAGAGCAATCTTTCAGATTGTAAAAGATTTCTTGGACCCAGTTGCATGCCACAGAAGTGAGGCCCCCTCGGACAAATGGTGAGCAGGTTTGACTTCTTTTGTTCACAATAAAATTCAGGAGATCCAGAATAGTCTAATAACTGCTGTCCCACTCAACGTTGAGGCTCTTAGACCCACGCAATCCCTTAATGCGGTTTCCTGTCTGATGACTGAGTTTAAAGAGCTTTCCCTTTATGATTCCAGAAGGGCTATTCATAATCTTAAATCAGGCTCACTGGCCGATCTGTGCCCTCCTTTTCTCCTGGCTCTAGGAGTGATTGTTATTAATCCTAGTATGAATGCCCTTCTAAATATGTCCCTGAATACAGCTACAGTTATGTGTCTCTGGAAGTAGGCAAAAATCTTACCACTTTAAAAGAAAATGCCAAATGCAGACCCTGACATCCCAAGCAATTACAGGCCTATTTCTCTATTGCCTGCACCATTCATGCTGCTAGAAAGGTTTGTGAATGACCAACTCGCTAAGCATCTTGAGGTCAATAAATTATTACACTCAAGTCAGTCTGGCTTCAGGTCAAGATTCCGCACTAAGATTGCCCTATCGGAGGTCTCTGAACTGATCAAAGACACTATCAATGTGGGCGGGCAGACAATCTTGGTAGTGCTAGACCTGTCCGCAGCATCCAATATGGTCCTGCATACCAGCCTGCTCAACCAACTTTTGGCATCAGGGACAAGGCTTGGAAGTGGTTCAAATCCTTCCTAGAGGATAGAAAGCAAGAGGTCTGGCAACCTACTTTCTCCTTGGGCAGCCTAAATGTCTCAGTCGGGGTCCCCCAGGGGTCAGCTTTAAATCCGACGCTGTTCAATATTTATATGACTACCCTCGCTGAATTGGTGGAGTCTTTTTGGATCAAAATAATCTCCTATGCCGATGACACACAGATTATTTTCACATTTGATAAAGGGCTGCCAGTTGAACAAGGTGATATAAAACCATGTATCTCTGCCGTTTTCCGTTGGATGAGTTTCTTCCAACTGAAATGTAATACAGAGAAGAAGAAGGTGCTCTGTGTGGGGCACAATTTTGACCTTATGTTGGAAGTGTACTGGCCAGAGGGGGCACCTCCACCTTATAGGCCTGTGGAAACAGTCAACAACCTGGGTATGAAATTTGATAATAAATTGCCCTTTCATAATCAGATTAATTCTGTGGTTAGCAAATTTTTTGGCTCACTGCGTTTGCCAATTTAGATCACAGTGATCTTGGCGTTGGTCATGTCCAGGCTGGACTATGCCAATGCATTATATAGCGGTCTTCCAAAATATTTGTTGAGGAAACTTCAAACTGTGCAGAATTCTGTGGGTATGCTTGCTCTCCATTTACCTAAAAGGGAGCATATTACCCACCACTTGCGGAATTTGCACTGTCTTCCTGTGCACAAGCGGATTCTCTTATGCACAGAGCATTTTATCACTCAGACTATATTATTTGTTGTCAAGGATTTCCTTCTACATCCTGTTGAGAAAGTTGCGGTCCTTCAACATTCTCCTGGCCATGGTCCTGAGTGTCCGACTAGTCAGAGTAGGTGGGGGGGGGTCTTACTCTCTTTTATTGCCAATGGGCTAGAACATCCTTCCTTTAGAACTCGGCATCTGGGGGATGAAAGACTGTTCAGGAAATTTGTTAAAACGCGGCTCTTTGTCCAGTAGATAGCTTTCTTTTGACATTTCTGTTCTGTTAGCACTGGGACACTCTTTTGAGTAGCTGCGCGCTCTATAAATCCCACATAACATAACATTCTTGCTAAAAGTTGTGATTCCCTTCCACTTTGGGTAATGAATTACTCTACCTGCATTCCTTGCTCCCCCTTACCATATTTCGTTAAATTATTAGTGCTGGTTCTCTATGTTTTTCTCAAAAGCTCGCTTCCAGCACTGCAGAATGTTAGGATTGCCGACTACTAAAGCTGTCTAATTTTGATACCACCTTATCCCTCTTTCGCCCATGGTCCAATACTTCCTGCCCTTTTATTTCACCTTTGCAGTTTATTTTTCATCCCTTCTTTCTCCCTTCGTCACTATTTTTCCGTCATTATCTTCCTCCTTTGTTCCCCGTTCTCTGCCTTTTTCTCTTGTTCAAGGTCAAAGCTTTTGGTTACAAATAAGTGCTGGTCCCAAAAATGAGTGCCCCACCTGCAACAACTGGCTTAAGTAAAGCACTTCCCTCAACTTTCAAAAGAGGAAGCGAGAATCCCATCAGTTGGACCTCAGAGGGCTTTACAAATTTACAAATTTTATTTATTATGATAACGGAACTCAAAAGAGATCCACATAAGAATTCATAAAGTCATACAACAAAATTCCATAAAAAGTACAAAGGAAATATACATAGTATTAAGTAATCAATATAATGTTAAAAAGCATTTAAAGAAATAAAATAATTTAAAACAAAACATTTCATCGGGGGGATTAAGCATTGCTTCAATGAAATCATAAGCAGTACGAATGCCCAGTTGGAGGCACATAGGTCTTAGCCATTTACGTCTAAATGCCATAAGGGCCGGACAAACGAAAACAACATGGTACATATCCTGGGTATTAAGGTTACAATGATTACAGATATCTGAACTACCATACCATTTGGACAGAAGGCAATTTAACGGGAGCAAATTATACCTTAACAGCAGCATAAATCGCCTAATTCCATGAGGAAGATTCCAGCATATGTATGGTTGGGGAGTTTTTATTTTACAAAATTTACCAATAGGGAACATTCCACTCACCGCTTTACTGGTCCCACTATCAACTCTAAAGCTCAGCTCCCAAGAGGCAGATTTTAAAGATAACTTCAGTTGGGTGTCAGATAATGTGAAAAGACTTTGTTCGTCTAGCTGTAGTAGCGCAACAGCCTGTCGGAAATTCCTCACAATGGAGGAATGAGCGTTAAAGGAACCCAACAGCTCATTTTTTATTAGATATCTCAATGTGCCAGGCATTCCTCTTGCAATGTTATAGACCCAACGCACCACACTCGCAGATGCCTGAGCCCGAGAGCTGCGCAATCCAAATTCTCGTCTTAAAGAGGAGGTAGAATTTGCGGTACTGACAGAGGCTAAATTGCGTAATATTTTTCCTTCAGTAGAATCTAAAAAATTCCAGCATGCCATGTCCACTATTTCTAATCCATAGATTAAGGATGCAGGGATTTTTGCTCGGAAAACCTCGAGCAATATGGAAAAATGCCTTCTGCCAGTCGCTTTGTAGAGGGAAATAAGACTCTTCCCTTGAACGAGGGCTTTTCTGCTGTTATTCTCCGTGTGGGCTTTTTCACTAAGATTGTTCATGACAATCTTACCAAGGAAGGGATAAGATTTCACTACTTCCAATCTTTCACCCCCAATGGACCAGTAGTAATTTTCATATTTGGAATTTCTCTTTCTCTGAAAGCACATTATTTTACTCTTTGAGATATTGATTTTTAAAAAGTGAGCCTTAGCGTAGGAGGACCGGGCTTGTAAGCGGTTATTCAAACCTTTTGGGGTGAGGTCCAAGATTAAGATATCATCTGCGTACATTAAGCACGCTATTGGAGCTCTCCCCAAAAGCGGAGCAATACCATTACTGGTTGATAAAATAGCTTTGGGGAGGTCGGCGATATATAGGGAGAATAACAGGGGAGCCAATAGACAGCCCTGTTTCAGACCATTATCTGTGGGTATAACCCTAGACAGTCCTCGCTCGCCACCCATTAAAACTCTGCACCAAGTATCTGTATGTAGTGCGATAACTAATTTTAATAAACTAGATGGTATCTCTAATTTGGTTAACTTACTCCACAGCAGGGACCTATCCACTTTATCAAAAGCCGTAGAGAAGTCAATGAAAGCCCCAAATACACCCCCTCTACGAACTGAAACATATTTTTCCACCAGGATTTGAAGAGCAGTAAGATTATCCAAAGTACCATGCTGTTTCCTAAATCCAGTCTGTTCCAACGGGAGTATTGCAGATTTCGTTACCCAATCATTTAAACTATTCAATAAACATTTAGAAAAAACTTTGCCTATGGCATCTAAGAGGGCTATTTGTCTATAATTTTGAGGTAAGTCTCTAGCCCCCTTTTTGTGGAGCGGGATTAGTAAACTCCCCTTCCAAGAATGTGGAACCGTGCCATTAATAAAGCAAAGTTTATAGACTGGGTATAAGATTTTTCCCCATAACGTGCTATAGGATTTTAGCACGGAAATTGGGATTTCATCTGGGCCTAGTGCGCCAGATGAGCGTAAAGCTTTGATTGCTGCAACTATTTCTAATTCAGAAGGAGGGTCATATGGGGTTTAATCCTCCTGCAGTTTATCAGAACAGAACTTCTCATCATTGCTATTATATAGTTGTTGTATAAAATCAACCCATGTCTGCTCATTAATGGATATAGGAGAGGGTCTAGATCGCACCCCACATCCTTCTCCAATTAATGACCAGAAAGACTTTACCTGCCCATTCTTAGATGCCTCATGAAGCTTAACCCAGAGAGCATCTTCTTTCTCCCGTTTTAATCTAACCTTTAACCTATTTCTTCTTCTTCTCAGAAGAGAAATTCTCTGCCTACGTTCAGGAATAAAGGAAAGATATTGAGCCCTGACTAATTTATTTATTTCTTTATTTAGGTAACGAAGGTCAGGAGGGATTTTAGGAATTGGCTTTCTTGATTGTGGCTTTCGAACTTTAGTTTTTAAAGTTTGTAAAAGAGAGGCAAAATAAAATAGCTCTCTACCTTCCCATGAACTTAAATTCTCAGCTGTGTGTTCTAATATATTAGACAAAGTTCTAATGGACCCTAAATTCCAATAACATTTCCCTTTATTATTAATGTTCAATAAATCATTACCAATTTTCCATGAATCCCTTTGAGATGATGTTATATTTAGTGTTAAAAGTAGAACATTATGATCACTAAGATCAGTAACTAGAACGGAAAAATCATCTAAGAAACAAAAGAAGGTACTATCAACTATCATATAGTCGAGGATAGAACCACCATTTCCTAATTTGTGAGTGAAATGAGCGGGAATATCCGAAGGGAACCTTCCATTAATTATAATGCAGTCTGCCTCGGATAAACTCTCTAATATTAATTTCCCTCTTTTATTTATTTTAGGGCTTTAAGTTTTTGCATAGATCGTATCAAGGACCATCACATGGATGATCAGCTTTTGGGGGGGATTCTTCAGAGCAAAGAAAGGGTTGGCTGTTGAGAAGAGGAGCCTGTCAAGATGGATTGTCCTCTGCACTAGGATCTGCTAAGCATTGGCTAAGAAGCAGCCCCTAGAACATTTGAGGGCCTATCTAATCACTGCGTTGGTGTTTTGAGTACTTGTCCTTGACATCTGCCAGGCTGTGATGTAGATATCACCAAGCACTATAGCCTTGATAGCCTGGTTCCATAGGAAGGACATTTTGCTTGCTTAGTCCTGCAAGAGTTTGATCTGACCCTTCACCGTTGAGAGATACTGCCTTGGTATCTATCCTAAGATGATGAATTTTCAGTTAGAAGTATCAATCAGAAGAACAGTTCTTTTTACATTTGGTAATGCTCTTTCCGGTCAATACTCTATTTAACCTCACCGTCGTTCTGTAGAGTGGGAGCTAACATCTCAAAAGGGTCCCAAGTTAGTATTCAGCATGCTGTAATCAACAGTTGTCCACAATCCTCATCTGAGGGTGTGAAAAAGGTGAAAATAAGATCTGATGTCAGTGTGCAGGAATAGCACATATATACGGATCAGCTCAGTCACTTCTGGGGCAGTAAGGAGCCAGCATGGAACCACAAGATGCCACCTATTGGTGATTTTAAACACTGCTGTGAATATTCTCTGCATAATTGCATAATGTGTAGCGCTGGTAAGATATTCCATGGTGAGGAATCAGCAGTTAGAGTATCCACAAGAAAGAGTATTACTGATGGTAAGTAACTTTTTGTTTGTTTACAGATGTACTTTAGCTACTGCTCAGTGATGGTCTTTTTTTAAATGTCGTCATACAGTGAGCAGTTCAGAATAAAATGTAGCAAATCTTTTTGTCTTCTCTAGAGAAGTTTCCTGAGTAGGAAAGCCCATTTCCTTTCTAATGCTAAAGTTGAGTTTTTCCAGTATTGAATCTTTCATAGATGCTCATGCTTGAATCTTCCACTTCGTCGAGTTGTGAGTCCCAATGTAGTAACAATAAGTTGTACAAGGCAAAGCATTACATAGAAAAACTTACAAAAAGTGACATTGATGAATAATTCACACAGTAAACCAAACTTCAACGAATCAGAGGATAGATTCTGAATCATTTTCCCCTGCCACCAGTAGGAGATAACCTCCTTCCCGTGGTTTTCTAGTTAAGATTCTACATGTCGGAAGGGTCCAAAAATGTTTTATTTTGACCATGTAAATCTTGTGGAAAGCTTAGACATTTTCTGAAGACCCTCACAAGAGTGTCTCTGTTGGCTACATCCTTGCCATAAGCCTAAAGATTGTAAATATTGCAACACAATTTCTTCCAAAACACTTAAGGACCGGGATCCAAGGCTTCTTTTGTGGCTACCAAAGACGACATCCAGGAGTATTCATATAATGATACTTTTGAAGAGTACTTCTTTCAAGAACGTGTGAAGCATGTTCCTCTGACTCTGGCATCAGATCTTCACCAAATGCTTGATGACTATTACAAAAGATTTCTGGAGAGAAGAAATCCACCTCAACAACTGCATCAACCAGGGGCGCCCTCAGCCTCTGTGTCATTTCATTATCCTTGATTGCTAACCCAAGAAAGGAGCCCAGCAACAGTGTGTAAATGTATCCCTTTTTTTTAGGGGTACAATGGTGCAGGGTCACCCTTTTGTCCACGGGTTCGAAAACCAACAAAGTAGAGATCAGTCCTGGAGAGGGAATAAATGACAAGTTTATTAATCATTCATGAGTGGGAGCACACCCACACAGCACTCAAGTGCTGGAGGAGGAAGTATATTGAAGTCATAGAACACAGGCCTTATATACAGCTTTTTCTGCACTGGTAAGCATGTGGATACAAATAGAAGGTACAGGCCTACATAGGAATAGTTACCGACAAACATGGGCAGATGGGAAATCACTTAGTCAGCAAAGTGGGAGGGGGAGCAGGAGCGCTTATGGCAGCACTAAGAGATTGAGAGCTGAGTCTTAGACCAGGTGTTTTGGCAGCTACAAACTCTTAGCATGCACATTGCTTTTAGCTGAGTCAGGAGGTCAACTAAAATAAACAGCACAGACAGAGGAAAAGACGAGCAGCAGAGGATGGAGGAATTATGAAGGAGACCTAAATGGATACCACTGCCAAAATGGCTGCTGCTTATGCCAAGTAAAATATTACACGTTTTCCACAGTTTTCCCTTTTGGCATAAGACATTTTCTTATGCTTTATGGGTACGATAAATGTTATACATATCAATTCGCATCATGTTGCTGACTTCTTGATCTACTAATAAACGGGCATTTACATTTTGGACATTTGTTTTAAATGGTAGACAAATAGTACAAGTGGAAATACAGGGGGAACAAATCATCTGTCTGGTCGACTACAGAGACAACGATTGCACGTTTTCCCCTACTACCAGCATAGTGATTGAACAATTGCAAATCTTGATGGTAGGTTGGGGGAGCTAAAAACACAGGTGGTAGAAGGAAGGCTATGTAACGGGTACCAGACCTGCCTGGATGTAGGAAGTAGTATGCCTTAGTTCCACAAAGAAAATAAGTGTGACGTGATGCAAGGAAGCTGCTTTGGCCACTCGTAGACATCTGCAACACTGCAATACAGTTACTGTGGCCCACTGGCACATCGCCTGTACTTTGTACACAAAGGGGGCCAGTGGTCATGGCAACAGAGATAGGAAAAGGTCCATTTCCTTTACCCAACTTAGAATTTGAATACACATAGTGTGTTGCTGTACTTCTTTTACTATATTTTTCCATTTCTAAAGCATCCCTTTTGCTTGTGGGTCCCCATCTTTGTTGGGGTAACAGACTTTATTCATTAAAGGCATATAGAAGTTTGAACCAAGCTGGGCATGAGCCATTGTGAGAGAATGGCAGTGGTGACAATGGGATTCCTTTTATGTTCTGACCAGGAGCAATATTGTACAAACCCAACAGTCAGTAGCATTGCTTAGCTGGTGTGTCTGATGCAACATTTGAAGAAATGAATTGTTTCTCAGAATTTGTCAGTATCCCAGTTCATGTTGCTGCAAATGAAAATGATGGGTTCGAGGCATGTGGGCTGCTGAATTCATATCTGTGCATAGATCGCCGCCTAGAGTTGGGTCCGGATGATTGCACATTGTTGTCCTGGAAGAGTCTTCGAAGTATCACAAGATAGGTGGCTCCTCCCCTGGACTACAGTGCGCATGGGCATCGACTCCATCCTCAGATTGTTTTTTTCCGCCATTGGGTTCGGATGTCTTTTATTCCCTCTTGTCGGAATCGATAGAAAACTTTCTTGAGACCAAAAGGTCTTTAGCCTATACGTCGGTATTGTCTTGCGTTCGGCATTACTTCTTCTAGTTCGGCTCCGAGCCGGATTCTCTACTCCTGCATGCTCTCGGCCCGGAAGGCCTAGTCGACGCTCCTGACCTATCGACCGTCCATCATGGACCGAAGCCCATTCAAGAGATGTCCGGTCTGTTACTCGAAGTACCCCCACATCGACGTCCACCCGGTGTGCAACAAGTGTCTGTCGCCGGACCACGATGAGGACAAGTGTATGGCTTGTTCCCGCTTCAGGTCTAAGAAGACTCTTAAGCTTCGACGAGCTGTGTGCCTGGAGGCCCAGCAAACTGCTCCGGCGCCTGTGGACATCTTCGATGCAGGGGATGTCGAGGACGAATCTATCCAGGACGTTTCTGAATCAAACCCCGCGTCCGACGTAGAAGATGACTACAACGCGGATGCTGAGGGGTTCGTGGGCGAAGAAGTCGTCGACGAGGTAGGGGACGACGACGACGGGGCCCTTGGGGCCATGGAGGATAGCTCGGATGAGGAGCTTCCTCAAACTGGCTCTGGGGCCGTGCCGATTTCTAAGGCCCAGGTCGAGGGATCGCCTTCGGGCCTTACCCAAGATCTCACTATGGGTTCCACGGCCCCGCCTTCGGGCCCGGCCACGGACATTGTTGCCGAGCCACTCCCTGGCAAAACGAAAACGAAAGTGAAACCTACGGTCTAGACGCCAGATACTGCGCAGGTGCCAGCACCAAAACCGAAAGTGTGCATCGCTTTGGTCGGCTCCAAGGCCTCGGAGGCTTCGGCGCCGAAGAAACCGAAGGTGGCTGTCGAGCCGAAAACACCAGTCAAGGGCGTCGAGACAAAGTCTGCCGCACCAAAGACTAAAGTGAAGGTGGTCGAGTCTGGCGCGTTGGCGCCGAAGACGATCGACACCAGCAAAAGCCTTGTCGACCTGAAGAAGGCTTTCGGCGAGCCGAAGAAGTCTCTCAGTGACCCAAAGAAGCGGCTCGATGACCCGAAGGTCCTCACGACCCCGCGTTCGCACGACAAGGCCAAGGGCGCTGCGCCTCAAGAGTCGACTTCGAAAGTGGACTCGAAGGATTCCATTGAACCGGCGCGGCCATCCGCCGCGTTCACCAAGAAGGTGACGGACTCCCTGCAGCGCATCCGTGAAGGCACTGCGTCAGTCGATCCGACGGATCCTCTGCCTGCGAAACCAGTGGAGAAACCACCTAAGGCGTCCACGCCGATCCATTTCACGTTGCCGCCTAAGACGGCGCCGATGGCTTTCGCTCCTAAGGCGGTGACCGGCGTGCCCGAGAAGGTCTCCTCGGCGCCGAAGGCGTCATCGGTGGTTCACGGCCCAAGACCTCGACGACCTTCGGGGGATGAGCGTCAGGAACACTTCATCGACGCTGAAACGGGCAGGCTTTCCCTTCTGAAGCGGAAAATCACCCCAGAACCCCAACTAGAGTCTTACAAGATCCCTCTCAAGAAGAAGAAGGACTCTGCTTGCTCTCCCGTCTTGGTGGAACCCCTTTCCCCGCAGACTCATGTCGCCCACTTACTCGGATGTGGACGCTGGTGAGGGAGATGATGAGGATGAGTATAATTATCCAGTCTATACAGACCCTGAGGATACCAATGAACCCTGGGCAGCTGGTGGTGACCCTGGGGATCCTCAATCAGGCCAAGACCCTCAACTTTTTTCAGCTAAAACGTCTCCTACAGAAGACTCTACTGCTTTCAATGCCCTCATTGAACGGGCAGCTACCAATTACAACGTCCAGCAACATGCTGACCCTGTGGATGTGGATTTCCTCTTTGACACCTTTTCGGTATCAGAAAAAAAAGTTAAAACTCTGCCTATGCTGAAAGGTGTTTTAAAGCATGCTGCTGAGATCTTTAAAGAACCTACCAGGGCAAGGGTGATAAACCCTAGGATTGACAAGAAATACAAGTCAGCGCCTACTGATCCTACCTACATTAAAGGACAGCTGCCTCTGGACTCCCTTGTCGTCTCAAATGCTCGGAAGAGGGCAAATTCTCAGGCTACGGGTGATGCTCCTCCCCCAGACAAAGAATCCAAGGTCTTTGAGGCTTCGGGGAAGAGGGTGGCAGCACAGGCAGCCAACATCTGGAGCATTTCTAACACACAGGCACTTCTGGCGCGCTATGACAGGGCACACTACGATACACTGGAGACCCTGGTGCAACACCTGCCTGATCAATACAAGGAAGGGGCTGAGATGCTGATTCAGGAAGGGAAGCTAATCTCAAACGCATCCATTAAGTGCGCTCTGGACGCAGCCGATACCGCTGCCAGAGCTATAAACACTAGCGTTATGCTTCGGAGACATGCCTGGCTGAGAATCTCTGGATTTAAGCCAGAAATCCAAACCACCATCCTGAACCAAACGGTTAACCCAGATCACCTGTTTGGCCGGAGGTTGACACCACCCTAGAAAAGATAAAAAAGGATACTGAGACTGCAAAGTCAATGGGTGCCTTACAGTCCCAGCAGTTTCGGGGTGGGTCCTTTCGTCGATCCAGCACTAGAGGCGTCTCCAGGGGCCAGCTCTCCCAGTCCACGCAATACTACAAGGGCAACACTCAGACTACTTACACCAGCAAGAGTCGAGGTGGATATAGTGGCAACAGCACCAAGGGCAGAGGACGTGGAAACAACAGCTCCAGGTCCTCTGCCACCAGCAAACAGTGACGCCTTGTCACTGCCCCCCGACCACACAACACCGGTCGGGGGGAGACTCCAGCAGTTCCTGCCCATCTGGAAGTCCATCACCACGGACAGGTGGGTCAGAAAACGTATCCAATACAGTTATTGTCTGGAGTTAACATCCACTCCACCCGACATGCCCCCAAGACACCGTCCTATGTCGGACGAGCACTTGCACTTATTGCAGCAGGAGGTCACCGTCATGCTGCAAAAAGGGGCAATAGAGCTCGTGCCGGTGCAGGAAAGAGGCACAGGGGTCTACTCCCTGTACTTCTTAATACCAAAAAAGGACGGGTCCCTCAGGCCCATCCTGGACATCAGGCCCCTCAACTACTACATCCTGTCGGAGCACTTCCATATGCTGACCCTGCAGCAAGTGCTCCCGTTACTCAGGCAGGGGGATTTTCTTGCAACGTTAGACATAAAGGATGCGTACTTTCACATTCCACTCCACCCTTCACACAGGAAATACCTCCGTTTCACCATACAAAACCAGCACTACCAGTTCAAGGTTTTGCCTTTCGGTGTCACCACGGCACCCAGGGTGTTCACAAAGTGCCTGGTGACAGTGGCGGCGCATCTCAGAAGACGGAATATCCACGTCTACCCTTATCTGGACGACTGGCTCATCCAAGCGAAGTCAGCCCAGCAGTGTGCCGACCACATGTCCCACACCATTCACCTCCTGCACGATCTGGGATTCTCACTGAATTACCAGAAATCCCACCTCCAGCCCGCCCACGTACGGCAGTATCTGGGTGCGACCATAAACACTCTGGCGGCCACAGCACAGCCGAATTCAGTGAGGGTCAGCAGCATTCTATCGCTGATACAGAAATTCAGACCTCAACACTCGCTTCCAGCAAGAGTGTTCATGCAGTTGATAGGCATGATGGCCTCCTGCATTTCCATAGTCCCGCACGCGAGGCTACATATGCGCCCGCTTCAGGAGTGCTTGGCACGTCAGTGGACTCAGGCTCACGGGCAGTTGAAAGACCTAGTGTTGGTGAGCGGTCGGGCATACAACTCTCTGCATTGGTGGAATCCACAAAACCTTTGCAAGGGCCGACCGTTCCAAGAGCCTGTGCCACAGATCATCCTGCCGACGGACGCCTCTCTCCAGGCGATGGGGAGCTCATGTCCTCCACTACACAGTGCAGGGAGTGTGGACCCAACAGCAACGGAAGATGCACATCAATGTTCTCGAACTGATGGCAATCTTCATGGCACTCAAAGCTTTCAAGGTACATCTGTGCAACAAGGTTGTGTTGATCCGGACGGACAACATGACAGCCATGTACTACATTCAAAAACAGGGAGGAACACACTCTCCGCAGCTGTCTCACCTGGCTCAGAGCATGTGGAAGTGGGCCATTCAGAGGAACATCTTCCTCATGGCGGAACACCTCCCGGGCAAAGACAATCAGATGGCGGACCTGCTCAGCAGGCACAGCCACCAAATGCACGAGTGGGAGATACATCCATCAGTACTCCAACCGTTCTTCCAAAGGTGGGGTCATCCAGAGATAGACCTGTTCGCCACAAGGGAGAATGCAAAATGCCAAAGCTACGCCGCCAGGTTCCCACACCTACAATCGCAGGGCAATGCGATATGGATGAACTGGTCAGGCAAATTTGCGTACGCTTTTCCCCCAGCACCTCTGATACCGCTGGTGGCACGCAAGCTCAGGCAGCACTCGATGACTCTCATCCTGGTTGCTCCGACGTGGGCTCGCCAACCATGGTACACCACGTTTCTAGAACTGTCCGTGGTACCGCATCAGAGGCTACGTCTCACACCCAGCCTTCTGACGCAGAGCCATGGCGACATTCAGCATCCAGATCCGCAACAGCTCAACCTGGCGATCTGGCTCCTGAAGTCTTAGAGTTTGGCTATCTGCACTTGCCTTCTGACTGCATGGACATCATTCGGGAGGCAAGGAAGCCCACCACCAGAGCATGCTATGCGGCAAAATGGAAGCGGTTTGTCATTTATTGTGCAGACCACAACATTAATCCGCTGGATGCGTCTAATCAGAATATCATTTGTTACCTTTTCCATCTGTACAAATGTAATCTGGCCTATGCTTCCATTTGCATACATCTGTCGACCATGGCCGCTTACCTCCAGAACAGGCAGCACCTCTCCCTTTTCAGGGTGCCTGCCATTAAGGCCTTTCTGGAGGGACTCAAACAAGTCATTGCTCCGCGAACTCCACCAGCTCCGGAGTGGAACCTCAATGTGGTCCTCACCCGGCTGATGGGTCCTCCCTTTGAACCACTGCATTCCTGCGAGATTCAATTCTTGACATGGAAAGTGGCTTTCCTCATAGCGATTACTTCACTGCGACGAGTTAGTGAGCTCCAAGCACTAACTATCCAAGAGCCATTTATTCAAATTCACTCTAACAGGGTGGTGCTTCGCACTAACCCTAAATTCCTTCCTAAGGTAGTGTCTCAATTCCATATTAACCAAACTATTGAATTGCCTGTTTTCTTCCAAAATCCTGAGTCATTGGCGGAGCGGATGCTCCTCACCCTTGACGTCAAAAGGGCCCTGATGTATTACATCGATAGGACCAAGGATTTTAGGAAGACTAAGCACCTCTTTGTCGCCTTTGCACCACACCACAAAGGTAACCCTATTTCCAAGGCTGGTATTGCTAGGTGGATCGTTAAATGTATCCAGATCTGCTATCTGAAAGCCAAACGTACTCTCACCATTCCACCAAGGAAAGTTGGGGGCCTCTATGGCATTCCTTGGAAACATTCCTTTGGAAGACATATGTAGAGCAGCCACATGGTCTACAACACACACATTTACAAAGCATTATTGTGTTAATGTGCATTCCAAACAGCAGGCAGCTGTAGGGCAGGCTGTTCTCAGAACACTTTTCCAAACTGCTGCAGCTGGCACGGGCGGCCGCCGTTAATGGAGGGACTGCTATGTATTCTATGCACAGATATGTATTCAGCAGCCCACATGCCTCGAACCGAATATGCTACTTACTAGTATGCATCTGTTCTTGGCATGTAGGGCTGCTGACATTTATATCGCCCGCCCTCCTCCCCGGCGCCTGTAGCAGCTGCAGAATATACACATACTTCTAGCATGGTCATCATTCACTGAGTTCCACTCCATCTTGGCCACAATGGCTAAAAACAATCTGAGGATGGAGTCGATGCCCATGCGCACTGTAGTCCAGGGGAGGAGCCACCTATCTCGTGATACTTCGAAGACTCTTCCAGGACAACAATGTGCAATCATCCGGACCCAACACTAGGCGGCGATCTATGCACAGATATGAATGTCAGCAGCCCTACATGCCAAGAACAGATGCATACTGGTAAGTAGCATATTCGTGCTCTTTTGCAGCAAGTGATGTAACAGTAATGTTAGGTAAGGAGGCTCCAGGCATTAATTCCTCCACTACCCACATTACAGTAGCGATGATGGCAGAAGTCAAAGTCAGACCAAGGATGCAGATTGTACAGCCGTTGCACATTGTCGCAGCGATCTCCTTCTTCTTAGGCAAGCTCATTTTCATTGGCAAACAACAAAACAGATGATGCCCTAAGGTCCTGGACAGGAGTTGGTTTCTTCACTAACGTTGAGATGAGTAGTCATTAATAGGCTGCCCCCCTTTGTAGTCAGTCTTTAACCACCCTGGACAGTGGCTCAAACAGTCTCTTTCTGCGATGAAATGTCTTTCCTTCTGGATCCAAACAGATATCTAGATGTACCAGGGATCGTGTGGCCCTGGAATACTTCCTCAGGTCCTTCAGGTGATACATCTCGCCATCTCTCAGTGACCAAAATGTCGTGGTGATCTGTCAACGCAGCTGGGCTCACAAAGGAATGCGGCATCGAATCGCCAGGCCGCAGATCGCGGTCTTCACCCTGCGACCTGTCTGGAAGAACTTCCTGTACCTGCTGATTAAATAGAAGACAAGCTGTCAGATAACTGGGACAAATAGTCACTCATCAACACATGGGGTACATCATGTATAGGGCGAGGCTTAGGGATTCCCCAAATATTTATAGGCCGGCCAAACACAACCACATATGGCGTAAGGCAAGATCGTGTATGTGGTATTGATCTCATAGAAAGTAGTGCTAGGGGCAGGGCATCAGGCCATTTCAAAGACGTGGAAGCCTTTATTTTAGCCAATTTCGGGTGGAGTTTTAATGCTCCACCAGGCCTGCTGACTGTGGGTGAAAAGCAGCATGAAATTTCTGCTTAATCCCCAACCCTTTCATGACATATTCTACAACTTGCCCAATGAAATAAGGTCCGTTGTCCATTTGCAGGACCTCAAAAGGTGCAGTTGGTGTCGCAAACCCTCCTATTGGAGTTTGCGTTCACTTTCCAGGATTATACTGGAGATAAACCAGACAAGACTGGACTATCTTTTTAGCAGTGTCTGCAATATCAGGATGATCCCAAACTTGCATAAGTTGTTTTGTTATTGAGGATGCACCAACATGTGCCGGCCCATGTGCCATGTGAATCAAGGGATATAAGTAGGCTGTGGGTAACTTCCATTTGGTCATATCTTTATTCCTCCAACAGCGCTCATCATCTAGTGTTCCCTCCTTAGACCATTGATCTAGTTCAGCGTTTCCCAAACTGTGGTCCTCGGACCCCAGGGGTCCGTGAGACATTTCCAGCGGGTCCGCAGGACTCGAGTGCCTGTCGTTGTACTGAAAAATGAAACGCCCATGGGTCCTCACAGCACACATGAGCTGTGAATGTTGACGCAGGGGCGGCGAGACCACAACAATACAATCGGGAGGTGGGAGCAGCGAATGGTCAGTGGGCAGTCAGGGGTGCGGGCCGCAGGGGGCACAGCGGCTGGGGAAACGAGTCGAACAGAAGGCAAAAGGGGCACAAAAACAAGGAAAAAATGAGTGGCACTGAAGACAGAAGGGCACAAAAAAACAAGTGGAACAGAGGGCAGAAGGGCACAAAAAACGAGGGAAAACGAGTGGAACAGAGGGCAGAAAGGCACAAAAAATGAGTGGAACAGAGGGCAGAAAGGCACAAAAAAATGAGGGAAAAACAAGTGGAACAGAGGGGAGAAAAGCACAAAAAACAAGGGAAAAACAAGTGGAACAGAGGGTAGAAAGGCAAAAAAACGAGGGGAAAACGAGCAGATCAGAGGGCAGAAAGGCACAAACGAGGGAAAACGAGTGGCACAGAGGGTAGAAAGGCACAAAAAACTAGGGAAAAACGAGTGGAACAGAGGGCAGAAAAGCACAAAAAACGAGGGAAAAACAAGTGGAACAGAGGACAGAAAGGCACAAAAAGCGAGTGGAACAGAGGGCAGAAAGGCACAAAAAACAAGTGGAACAGAGGGCAGAAAGGCACAAAAAACGAGTGAAACAGAAGGCAAAAGGGGCACAAAAATAAGGGAAAAACAAGTGGCACAGAGGGGCACAAAAAACGAGTGGCACAGAGGCAAAATACAGAATACAGAAATATAGGGGCAGCTAAGAACAGAAGGCAGAACGGGCAGAGAGGCATGGGGGCAGCGAGGGGAACAGAAGGGAAAACCGGGCGGAGACACAGGGCAGCGAGTGGTACAAAATGAAGAAAAAGGGTCACGGACCGCGAACAGGCAGCGGGGGAAGACAGACAACAGCAGTCACAGACACAACAATGAAAATACATGCAATACAGTAAAAGCAATAAGGCGTTGAAAGGCACATGTGTATAGGTTACCGTTACTTGGCAGGCAGGTAAAAATAGATGCTGCCAGGATCAGCAGTAGGATTTTCGTGCTGCTGTCTGATTGCTCACTTTCCACAAGCCCTTGGGTGAATTGTGTGCTGTCAAGCTTTCATATTCAGACATATCAAGCTCTTATTCTGTGTAGCCTTTGCAGTTTGTTGTTGGCAAGGGAAGGGGCAGTGGGCATCCTAACAGGAAAGGAGTCAGGTGCCACGAGAGGCCTCTCTGAAATATGCCTTAACTGCACTGCTCACCACTTGGTGGTAAAATGTTGTTCTGCTGTCTGTGAGTAAAGATTATGTCTACAGGGGTTTATGGTTATTGGCATAGTATTGTTCCAAGGTCTCGCTGAAACAATATGCCTCCTGTGCAGATACCTTCCTGCCATCTCTTGCACTTCTATGATGAACTCCTAATATAGAGCTTGAATTTGCTCTGTACACTGGACTCATCGCTTTGTGCACTATCTTGTTAGAATTTTCACAATATTCGTTGCTCCTTGGGCATGTCTTTATTATAAAATGCTTCATAATTGTATAATATTTTAGACCTTCTAAACTGTGAATAGGTAAAACTGCTAAAAATTCACAATCATTCAACCTGTTGCTGTAAGGAAGGGTCACCACTCCAAGGCTCTGGAATGAGAATGTAGAGGTGCTGCTATGGCTGAGAGCACGAGACTTGTACCACTAAATAATACACTGCTGGATGCATACATGTCCATGCCAATAGACCCAATTCAGGCTGTCTCCCTCTTGAAATTGCTTCTGCTTCAAACGGCATTTTTAAATAGAAATGTAAATTGTACAAATTGCTTGGGGGTCCCCAGCTTCCAGTAGTGATTCAGTGGGGGTTCTCAGGAGTCAAAGTTTGGGAACCACTGATCTAAATCATCAGCAGAGGCAGATTGTTGCATGTCCAGCACTTTCTGCCTGGCATAATGCCAACGTTCAGCTTGTGACTTCACCACATACATGGAGGTGGTACTTTGCTTATTGCGGTTTCACGGGCTGTGTGATCTGCAAATGCATTTACCTGCTCCTATTTTATCAGTCACTTTCTTGTGTGCGCTACATTTAACAATTGCTACTTTCTTAGGATAGGTTAGGGCAATAAGAAGATTATGCACTAATTCTCCATGCACCAACTGTGTCCCATGTGAGGTGAGGAAACCCCTTTCTTTCCATAAGCGACCAAAATTATATGCCAAGCCTACTGCGTACTGGCTGTCGGTAAAAAATATTGACAAGTAAGTCTGTACTAAGATCACATGCTCTTGTTAGTGAGTGTAGTCTGGAGTTCCTAATACTTGTGCAGAACAAAGAGCGTGGCGTGACTGTTGGAAGGCATTCTGACATTCAGTAATCCATGGGAAAGGCATTGGAGTGTCTTTAGTCAAAAAGGCAAAAAATATATATCTAAAGTCCCTAACTAGAGGTTATGGATCATGTGTTGATTACAAAAACAGTGTATAACAATATCAGCTAGATTTATCAAAGACAATAATGCAAGAAAAACCTATAAAATTCAGAATTCAAATGTATTCATGATTGTTATCCCTATTCTCTATTTTGGTCAAAAAGGGCCAACAAAGGTTTAATAATGTGTGAAAAACTGCCTACAAAAGGAAGTGAGGCCAATCAGTGCATAGACATCCTTCTGAGTGCGAGGTACAGGAGTATCTAGAATAGTCTGATTGTGATCTGATTTGGGTGCACGTCCCTCCTTAGACAGGAGGTGACCTAAATAGGTAACCTGCTGTCTACAACATTGTCATTTCTTTCAAGAGACTTTGTGATGATGGGAGGCAAGAAATAGGAACAATAACAGTGTTACTTCTTCACACTAGGTAAGGATGCCAGAGCGGTATCCTCATTGATAAGGCAGGACCCCTCATCCATTGAATGATTGTTATTTAAAATAACACGCACACCTTCCGGAGAACAACGTATTGTGGTACGAAAATATTTAAGCATATCGATACCCACAAAATTGTCAGGTGTGGTAGGGGAAAGCAAAAAATGGACATCCTGCAGTGAATTTAAGTCCGAATTCAAGTGACTGTGCAAGTGGGCTAGGTGTAGTTGTCCCATCTAATCCTATCGATGTTATCATTGTGCCGGGCAGGAGAGCCCTAGGAACCAATTTTAGACAGAGTACTACAGGCAGCCCCAGTGTCAACCAGAAACCAGTAGATCCCAAGACGCTTGCATCAACATAAGGACCCATTTTATCTACTGGCACCTCAACCGGTCCCTTACCGCATCCTAGGCATCCCTATGCATTATCGGAATCTGCAAGAGCATCAGCAGAATAATCAGACATTTGATATTGATTTAGTCTATCAAAAGTATTAGAGTAATTTGGTCCTTGTTCAACTGCTTCAAATCTGGGGCAAGCTCCTGTACCTCCCCTGTTTCCTGAATTCCCTTGGCGTCCTCTCATACTTCCCCTTCCCCTATGATACTGCTGACCTCGCAAAAAGGGGCCCTCATAACACCATTGCCAGTATCAGGGGAAAAATTTGCTCGAGGAAGAGGGAGCACTCCAGGTGTATACATTACGCGTCTGCCCCTTTCACCTCCACTAAATGGTAGACCATATACTTGAGCCAACATAACTTTTGTCTTTAATTCCTTAACCTTCTTATACTCCCTGCCTTTTGCTTCCTATTCCTGCTGCTCATAATATTGGGCCATAGTCAAAAGGGAAACTGGGGAAGACGTGGTCCAAGAACTATTGCTGGCCTTTAAGCGACCAGCTATTTCTGGTAACATATTAGCAAGAAATGTATCCACAAACAAATGCCTACCCGTAATATTAAAATCATGGAATGTTTCCTCAAACCTTGAAAAGAAGTCAGAAACTAACTCATCCCTTTTCTGTTTACAGGACGCTAACATGGTCCAATCTATTTTCTTAGGGGATATGAGAGTCTTTAACTTAGACACAATAGCTTTAGGAATATCTAATATCTCCTTCTGAGGTTTCTGCACAGGCTTCCTTTCGGTTTCTATTCTTTCTAATTCCACCCAGGTGTCAAGAAATGCCGCATTTGTCATCTATTTCACGTATTGTTCTCCACATATCTGGGGGCAAAATAAGCCCAAAGAACATATCAATATCTGGCAAGGTCATAGTGCAGGAGCTAATGGCTCCTTCCACCTCCTCATAGAAGGTGGCAGCATCATTTTTTTCCGGGGGTCGGGCAAAGCAGTTTTAAGAGCCATCACATCAGCTCTACTCCAAGGAGTGTAAACCCAATTATATGAAATATCCCTTTGCATCATCCGAAGTTGTATCATTATTGGTTCCCGCACCCTTCGGAGGAACATACAGGGGTGCAGCTTCACGCTTAGATTTCATAGCAGACTCACTACTACTAGATTTATTCGCATCCACCAAAGCATCTACTTTCTTTGGCTGAGATTGAACTGCTTCTGCAACTTTATTTTTCCCCAGCTAATTCTTGCTCCTTTCGCAAACGCAATGTGTCATCTCATAATTGGAACACCCGTCTAATTATATCAGGTAGGTTCGAAAAAAGGAACGTCCCATCTTGTAACTGTTTATAACCAGTACCTGTATCATCTGGTTCTGTTGCATTAGAAATATGCCACCAACCATATATTAACTCCCAAGTGAATTTTTCTAAAAAAAATAACTGTTTGGAGTCTTCCCAAGTCTGAAATGTAACTGTGAGAGCTGTTGCCCTTAGTAATCCGACATGCTTCCTCTCTAGCAATATCCCGCAAGTTATCATTCTCTTCCCTAGATAAAGTAGAGCAAGCCTGCCGTCCAATTTGCTTATCTTCATCTTTTTCTTCTGAAGACAAATGCTCCTTATCAAAAACCTCATCCTCAGGGGCACTTGGTGTGGGTAATTTATACAGGGTGGGGGTTGATCTAATAGGATGCAGTCATCCTGAGATTTATTAAGTATGGGATAAATAGGGTGCATAATAGGATACTGGCCATTTACCTCTAATCGACGGTCCCTATCTTCTTTTTCTTTTTTTTCCTTCTTTTCATTTTTTTAATGTTAGCGCATTTTGATATATTGTTTTTCGTTGTTCTTTTTCTGCTATAACTTCTGTTCTTTTCACTCTCTCTCGTACTTCTTTCTCCCACATTTGTACACAATCAAACATATCCTGTCTATTTTTTCTTTCAAATAAACACTACTCTAGATCTTGAAACTTTTTAAAATCAAATGACCCATTCACAGGCCTAAGGAATGCTTGTGATGAACAATGGCCAAGTGATTCACCCAACTCCAGAATCACCCAATTCAGTCACCTGGTTCCTGAACACAATAAGTTCCAAAGATTGATTATCTCACAACAGTGCATATGCATTCTACTGAAAGGAAGAGCTGCTTCTACAAATGGATCATATAAGGTGAAATGGCTTTGAATCTGCAATTGGCGTCCTTCAAAAAATTACCATCCTTTTTCTTCAACCTTCACACAAGTATTCCCTTATCTACTATTGCTTAACTCATTCTGACCTTTCATATAGCTCGATAAACGGCCACCGAGTCGTAATATCTAGATTCAAGAGGTCCTAGAATCTAAAATCTTTATGATCTTTTTTATTTTAAGGAATAATCCTCCATTAATCCTCAAGGTTCCAACAGACTTTTGCCTTAATTAACACATTCTCTTAAAGACCTACTTCCAGAATCCATCAAATGAGGCAGAAAGAGCACTTTATACTTTGGATGTTAAAACGTGTCTGAAATTGTATATTGTAAGAACTAAACCTTTTCGTAAGTCTGACCAACTTCTAGTTTCTTTTGCACCTTCACGAAAAGGACAAGCCCTATCAAGAAGTAGCATAGCCAGATGGATATCAGCGGCTGTAGCTTTTTGTCACATGCAAGTTGGAAGACCACTGACTCTTAAAATTCAACACCATTCTACAAGAAGTGTGGCAACCTCTGCTGCCCTATTTTCCATGGTTTCCTTGTCTGACATATGCAGGGCGACTACATGGACGAATATGCATCTGTTCACTAGACACTGCTGCGTAAATGTCACCACAAATCAAGATGCGGCAGTAGGTCTTGCAGTCCTTCAGCACTTATTTCTGTGAAGTGTTCCACCTTTATTGGTTTTTTCTTCTGTAAATGGAAAGTTGAATTTCAATGGAAAGTTGAATTTCTGTAAATTACGATGCCCACCTCCGCATGTTCTTCATATTTTGTCAAGTTTGTTACTGCTTCCTATTTGGACACAATCATGTGAATCTATTAAAGATTCAATATTGGATAAACAATAAGTAACGTACCTGTACACTGTGGTTCTCCAACATTGATATATTTCATAGATTCAAATGTAACTACCCCACCTCCCCTGTAAAGGACTCACCACATTGGATACCCCATTTACATATCCATTAAACTTGTGATTAGGAATTTGAGGCATGATGGCCCTGGAGGTAAAAGATGATTCAGGGCCTGCTCTCTGATTGGTTGTAGTTTTGTTCTTTCTAAAACAATGTGAATTGGTTAACAATGTCACTTGTTTAAGTTCTTCGGTATAATGCTTTGTTTTGTACCTCTTATTATAATTACTGTGGGGCTCCCACCCGGCGACGAGGAAAATGTAAGCTTGTGAATCAATGAAAGATATCAATACTGGAAAACTGCAATGTACAGGTAACTAACTTGTTTTTTTCTGTGGGATTTTTCATTCTCATCTGGTCGATTGGGCTTGTTCTGAGGCTACAAATAATCTGTTACCTGAAAGCTGCCTAAGGCGTTTAGTTTCCTTTCTTGCTGAGTGTTGTTGGATTGTTTTTACCCAGCATATCTGCTCTTTTGAGTGGAATGAATGGCATGAGTCTCAGACTTTTCTCTAGGATTTCTATTACGAGTCCAAGCGATGACACTTCCTTATCAAGCTCCTTGCATATTTCTATTCTTGAGTCACGCTTAAGTGCTTCTTTCAGTATTTTTCAACCAATGGATTTTTAGTAGACTTCCAGAATTTCAATCCAAATTTTGTTTGTGATATTTTGCATTTGGGTAGGATGGATGTGTATCCGACACCTGATTCCAACGACATGTTAGGAAAGCCTAGTGGTAGCATTACCACTGTCTTACTCAGTTTTCTATCTTGGGGTCCTAATTAGCTGTTCTTTTATCGAGGTCCCAGAGTTATGTTATAGAGGCCATATGGCTTCTGCCTTTGCCTGAACAACTTTGTGGGAAAAATCTGTTTTCATGTGTGCTAGCAAACCGGAAGATTGTGTTTTGTGGTGCTTCTGATTTTTCTATTGCCAATTAGATGTGGGCATCCCCGTTCATATTTCTGGTCAAGGTTATGCCTAGATTGGGTAATGTGCTGACTTCTCAAGTTGTGTGCCCCTCCCCCATACCCACCCCCAAAACATGAAAGCTCTATTCAGCGGTCTGTGTTTTTCTGAAGATCAATTTCTTTTGGCTGTTTATTTTCTGGTTTTTCGATGTGCAGTATTTTCCATTCTGACAGTTGTGATTTGATGTGCAAGATATGAGGATGGAGTCATCTATAAATGTAAATGTAGTATACTTGTAAAGCGCACAGCTGCTCCAGCACCGGGGCGTCCCGGCGCTGTATAACGCTGTGGAACCCTTCCTGGCTCTCCCTGTGAGATGCCCCTCCTGGGCACCCCCAAGGTGAAGCCAGGCATCCCAGTGTTGTTGGGGCCGTTGTGGAGATTAAGCAAGCTATTGCCCAGAGTTGCAGCGTGGGACCCATGATTACAGTAGGCGCTGAGGCGAGAATTATCGAGTCCGCGGACATTGAGCCCAAGACCCTGCCGCGTCGGGAATTGAACCCTGGTCCCGGGCCTGATCTCTGCTTCAGAGTCTGCCGCTTCTAACCAGTGAGCCACACTTCTCCATAGTCATCTATGCAAAGTAATGCTGGCTCCATAAAGCCTTTATTGACTGGCACATCCTGGGAGACTGACAGTATCTCTTTAAAAGTCATTTGTGTTGGTCAAAACAGGAGCAAGTGAGCGGGCAACTTTGTTTTACTCCACCAAAGTTTAAGGACTGTCTGCTGATCGTTTTTGTTTGGTTTACTTGTACTTGGGAGGTTGTCCCTGAGTGCAGCATTCATACCAGGTAGATGAGAGAGGGCACTAGACCCAATGTCCCCCAGTCTGCTTCATATTTGTCCCTTGGTACCAGGTCTAAGTCAGATGTGAAATAAACAAATGCTGCATGCAGTGTTTCATTGCATCTATGCACTATATGGGGGAAAATGTAAACTTGGTCTATGGTGGAAAGACCATGTCTGAATCTGCTTTTGGTTGGGTTGAGAATGTTCCGATAAATTATCCATTCTTAGATGGCGATTAGGATTAATTTGGTGTAAAATCCGCAGTCTATGTTAGTAAGACTGGTCAGTAAGATTGCAGATTATTGTTGGGCCCTTTTTCACATAGTCACATGGTGATGCTATTCAACCATGAGGGAGGGCAGCCTAGGAGAACAGAAATCCTAATGAAGGTAGGTGCTAGAATTGGAGCCACCATTCCGCTGGGTGTTTAAAGACATTAGCCGAATCATATTTTACCTTGGGCTTCTGTTCTGATGAGTTCCTGAATAGTCGTCTTTATATTTTCTTCACTGAAGATTTCTTTGTATTTGCTTCTCATTTCCACATCTCTCTTCATGGTGTTATTTTTTGGGGGTGGTTAGGGAGTGAGTCTCATTTTGTTGTTGGCCTCATAAGATGTTTGTTGTATTGAAGACTCCTATGAAGAAGGTTATCCACTTTTCGTCTTCAGTGTGTTTGTTTCGGAGCCCTTGCTTCCCCCTATTTTACTCCAGAAGATTTTTTGAGTTGTTCTTCCTTGTAGCTTTTTACAGAGCACACAAGTATATCTCCATGTTTTTCTTTCTTGCTCTTAGTTAAGGATGTATAGCTGTCTTGATTTCTTTTCTAGAAGTCCCTGTCCAAAGAATGCACTTTTGATCTTTTATTTGCTTACAATCCTCATTGAACAAGTAGGTGTGGTTAGTTTTCATTGTGCGTATTGTATTTTTCGCAGCATTGTTTTTGTGACCAAACTTAGTTTTGTAGCCAACATCTGTGGGTGGCAAGCTTGTTTCTTAACTTGGATATGCTAACTGCTTTCTAACTCAGTGCTCCAGTATTTTAATTTTAGTTTCACCTCCTCATGCCATTGCATCTTTATTTTGAATCAAATTCCCAAGTGTTTGCCTCTTCACATACTTTATGTGGCTCATCAGTTATATTTCCTTAGATGTTCAATGTAGAGCATTATGTTTGCTCTCAAATCCATACTTGCTTCCACTTTTGAAGAACTTGTATCAATCTTCTGTTCTAAGCAGGGTATAGTCCACTACTGTTGATACTCCTCAGGTTTTAAGTCGGGATTTATTGATCATTGCTCTTGTAGGAACTGTGGGCAGTGTGCAGGCTTTCTCTTGAACAGAAGAATTTCAAGTACTTTCCTTATGATTCCTCTTCTTAAAGTTGTGGAACAGTAAGGGAATGCCCAGTGCGGTTTTCAGTAAAATTGTTGCTTCTCAATTTCCCTTTTTTGCTATTGAAGTCACTGCATATGAGGATGAAAGGTTTTAAGTAAGCTGGTTTCTTCGTTGCTTTTTCACTGGTGTCTAGATGTTTGATATAACCCTTCTTCCTTTTCTTCAGGCCTTATTACTGTATTATCCTCAGATGGATTTGTCAAGAAGAGTGATGTTACATACTTGGATGTTGTCGTGTTAAATAACTAACTTTTTTTTAAATACTATTTTCAGTTCGGCAGGCTGTGTACTTCTCTGCTGTTTTGTGTTTCGTTGTTTAGTGTTGCTCATTTTGAGTGCTTTTAGCCTTGAAATATCTGCCACGTCCCATGGCCCGATGGTTGTTTTCTTGATCCATGTTGACAAGACTCTCTGTAGTTTTGTATTCGGCTGCTAATCAGTCTGCCCTTTTAGATACAGTGGATATTCATTTCTCTTTGTATGAATTTTTGTTGTAGGTGGTTGTTTTTGTAATGTTCAATTTTTTTCTTTTCCTCACTTCTTCTAGGGCCCGTTTTTTTTCCTTAGGGGGTTTTCTAGCTTTTTGGTACACCCTCCATTACCAAGTCTGATTCTGTGCAATTCTGGATTTGCGGACAATGCATTAGTCGCCTTTGTCCTTACTCAATAATGTTCTAGGCCGCTGTATTTTGTTAGCCCTATTAATGGCAAAACAGGTTTTGAATAGGGGATTTGTAAGTGGATTCGTTTTTAGGATGCAATCTGTAAGATTTCTTTTGCCTGTACCCACAACTGTCACATTGCTATGTAGACCTACATCATTCCATTGAGTCTATTACTATTTGGAGGTCGTTTCTCTTGGCTGATCATTCTCCCAATCTTCCTCCTAGCCATCTAAGTCTTTTGTTAGTGACCTCATCTGTTCTTTGCGGTTGGTTCTTTAGGTATTGTTCAGAACCACTTTTTTATTGTCACTTAGCCAAGATTTTAAAATATTGCCCCCTTTGGCTTATATGAGAAACCTCTGTTTCAATGTGAACTTTTCTGTTTTGGGTGTCCATTCTATTGTCCCAGTTGAGTTCACCAAAATACAATCTTCACCATGGTTTTACCTGGGGGAACAATAATTGTTAAGAAGAGATCTTGGGCTCTTTAACTGTCTGTGATACTATTTTGAGCATGCATTCTGTTCCTTTTTTAGGTCTTGCGCCTAGCGTTGCAGTGCGCAGCGCTGCTCGTGCAGCGCAAGACCTCTTGAAAGGGCTTTAGAAAGCTACCCACCCGCTCATGCGTGTGGGTTTGCTGTAGCCGGCTGTAATTGGCTTTAGCGTGTTTTTAAAAAAAAATACAGCACGCAATTGGGCAAAGGCGGGCGCAAAGGCGGGCCCATTCCCGTCTGTGTCCAGAACGCACAGCAGCAAGCGTTCGCCTCGCTCCTCCCCCCCTGCTCCTCTGTGGTGCGCGTGCACCACTCATTTTATTTCTGGCTGGGTGAAAACAACAAAATCCAAAATTGTTTCACTGTTGTCAAGGCGTTTGAAAATGGAAGTTAGAAGGGCATCTCGGTCTTTTCCTGTCCACCCCTTGGATCCTCAGTGGTTTCCTCGATGACGCAGGATCACGGCCCGCGGGAGGGAGAGGGAGCGGGCTTTGCTCTCCTCTTGTAGCCGGCTTGCGTTGCTGGGGAAGCTTCTGGTTACTTGGCAACGCTTCGCGCTGGCGCCCAATCCCAGTGCGGCGCTCTCCCAACGTCGTAGGAGAAATCCTTACAGGGCTTCCCTGAAACCCCGGGCTGGCGGCGGTGATTGCGGGGCGCGTTGGGGTCCGATCCTTAATCAGGAGCAGGCGCCCGCACACAGTGCTAAGTGGTTGCTGTTTATTAGGCACTGAGCTCGGGCGGCAGCAGTGATTCCGCAGTATCAAAACTAAAAGTTAAGGCAGCAGAGGCTGTTGCTGGTTCTTTCAGTTCCACAGCATGGAAGGAAAAGCATGTCGATGAAAATAAAGCATTGCTAAGCAGAAAGTTACTTTACTACGAACCAAAATAATGAGATTTGTTTTCTTGAGTGAGGTGTGTGGTGGTCATGCTACTTTTTCGGAACCTTTTCCAATCACTTCAGATTTACTCTTGTCCTTCACTCTGGTTTGAATGTTTAGCACCTCTAAGCGATTTGCAATGAACGCTACATGGGACATTGGTTAAAGTTGATTCTGCTTTAGGGTTGGGACATTGGTTAAAGTTGATTCTGCTTTAGGGTGCTTACCGAAATCGGTAAAGTAGGAAGCAGCAATTGTTTCCAACAATACAATGAGCAGACCCACAGTGAAAGGAATTCACTCTGGCGTGTATTTGAGTGGCTACGTTTCTGAACACATTCCTAACTACTGTCAAACATTTTTTTTATTAAAGAAATTGCACTATTAAAAGTGTGAATAACAGTGGCAACATAGCTCTTTGCTTCTTGCTCTGCTGCTAGCGCTGGAAAACTTTGTGACCTGAAAGGTCTTATTCAAGAAAGGTGCGGCCTATCACCCACATAGCAAAGTTCTACGCTGGTCAAGTTTGTGCTCTTGTGCCGCTGACTAAATACCAGAGTCCCATGGCTCGGGTACTTTCGCTACGTACACTTTTCCATCCAAATGCACCCTACTGTGCATAACCTTAAATGACAAATTATTAGACATTTCTCCGCAACCTTTTTAAACTGAGAAGATGCCCGTTTTAGTTTTTATAATCCAAGCGCCATACCAAAGGAGTTATAGTTATGCAGTAAATGTTAACATAAGTTGTAAAACCATTCAGCACAGACATCTGTTTTGAGAACAATTCCAGCAGAATGTGGCAGATGAGACAGATGCGGTGCCCGAAGATACGCGTGAAACAGCACGGTATTAGGATTATAGACCAGGCAACCATGTGCATTTACATTGTTAAGAGAGCCCCGCTCGCTGAGCCAAGTTGCAGGGGGGAGGCACTGCCATCCTGTCCCGCATACAAACCGGGCTGCTCACAAGTTACTATTGTGGCTCGCGAGGTTGAGCGACCTTGTCTGTGTGCGGCCGCTGAGGCACGAGGGCATGCCGGGCAAGCCGTAGTACATTCCTGAGGCCGGGGCTCGCCCCCTCTAGCCCAACCAATGATATTCAGCGCTGTTCCCTGCAAGCCAATAGAGAGGAGGCAAGAGGCATCTCCATTCATCACGCGCCGCAGCCCGGGGGTTGAAGGTAGAGCCGGCCAATCCGCTGACCGCAAAGGGCAGCCGCACACAGCGCTCGCGCTGACGGAGGGAAGGGGCACCAGATACAGAAGGGCATGACGCACTATGGGCGGTACTCCATCACACACAGAGCAGACCCTACAGACGGGCGGGGTCCTAGCAAAAACACAGCGTAGCTGGAACAGGCAGAGGCAGGATACAAGCACACGAGGAACAGAGTACCAACAGGCAGATGCAGCGTAAATATAGAACAGACTGCAGACCCAGGGTCCAACTTCTGGAAGCATGTGTGTAGCACGCCACAAGCAGTCATGCCAGTGATGGCACTCAACATTTTTAACAGAGGCAGCAACACAGCCAAAATATTCTACTACGTGTGTGCATTCTCAAGATGTTCTGAGGGGATAGCCAATCCATACGGGCAAACTATGTTCACTTGGAGAGGTGGTATAAGCTCAGCCGACCGTTCTCATAACCTATTATACCTCCACAAAAGCACGGACTACCACCCAGGTAAACATGTGAGGGAGATGGGGTGGGGGTCATGAGATAACATATCTTTTGTTATGAAGAGTGCTGGCAGGTAATCTGGACATCTCTATTGCATTGTTTACTACAAGCCTGTCTCTCGAGTTTGCACTGTGTATGTTGAAGTGCTGCTTATCAAAGAAGTGCATTGTAAGTTGTACTGGTTAATATTACTTATAAAATGCCATAACGCAGGTCTTAGATGTCACTGCTGCTTTGTGTAAAATACAAAACCACCGGGCACATTGGAGCTCTTCAGTGGCAATTAGCACTGTTCACCCTCTGTACTGCTGATAGATTTCGTTGAAATGGACACCAATTGTTGCATGTCTCTGTAGCACCCACAGACACTGTCTGTACTGAGGTGTTGTACAAAGAGGAGCTGAGGAGTTGGAGGTTGACCTCTCCCTAGCCCCCCCCCCCCGCAACGATATCTGGCTCCATATAAACAAAGTTTTGCATTACCATGGTACAAACAGACTGGGTGCGTGCTTCACGTTTTTTGGTAAGATGTAATATATGGCGTTTAGATTGATGTGTGTAATTATACTAGTACCCACCGACACATCATGCAATTCAAACCTTATTGAATGAAAGATTGGGTTAGAACTACAAAGATTCAAATTAATTCTTTAAAGATTACATTCCGGCATTTGCAGTGGACCATGGATGCCTCAATGCCACTACCACCACCACCACCAATGCCACTACCACCAAAACCAAAGCCACTACCACCACCAACAATGCCACTACCACTACCACCAATGCCACTACCACCAATGCCACCTCCACCAATGCCACCGCCACCAATGCCACTGCCAATAATACTACAGCCAATAATACCACAGCCAATAATACCACCACCAAGGACGCCGCCACCACCAATACCACCACCATTGCCACCACCAATGCCAACAATACTACCGCGAATATCACCGCCAATGCCCCCACCAATGCCAGTAATATGGGGGGGTTCCGTCCTGGTCCACGCTGGTGCCAGTGTTCCTAAAAATCCCAGCTCCTAGTGCAGGAAGCTCGGTAACAAGGCATTTGGTTAGGGTGTGCTCACGTCAGAGTCACATCCTGCTCAGATCCAGATCACTAAAGCGTGGAAATGCTTTGAATGCAAAACAGAATTCCTTAGCAAATATATTCGGCCCCACACACAGTCTCTTTTATCCCACTTAGAAACAAGCATTTGCAATGCAATAGGTCTCGCATTATTAAAGTTTGAGCTATTGTTGTTGCATTATTTAGCAATGCCAATAGCTCAAACTTTAATAATGCAAGACCTATTGCATTGCAAATGCTTGTTCACTATGTACTATTTGACGTGGTTCTCTCATTTGGTTCGGTTATGGTGTTTCAGCCTGTTTACAATCACTCCTCCCTCTGCATTTCTTCTTGTCATGCCATCTTCCATGGTGGGGATATCTGCGGGTTTTTACAGCATGCTGCTCTTTAAAATGTGGTTATCTGAAAGAAACACGTTAGTGTTAGATTCCTTACCTTAGAATATCCCCAGGCGTCAGTCTGGATCCGGAAACTTTTGCGTAGCAGTACCCCTGCGCGTCGGTAGGCGTCGTCTGCAGGCGTCCCCTGCGGCTCCGCGTCCGTCGTCGGCGTCGTGCGCCGTGATGACGTCGCTGGAGTACATAGACGCCGCCTCCGCGCGCTGACGTCAGTTCTTCTTTTTTCCGCGCCAGTGGACGCAGATCTGAAGAGCAGTACTCCGGTCTTTGACCAAGTTTTTCGATTGTTTTTTCCTCTACTGTGCCTGATAGGATGCCTGGGTTTAAGAATTGCGATGACTGTGAGCGCACGATGTCGGTCACAGACCATCACCGCCTCTGCCTCCGGTGTCTGGGCCCTGACCACGACGTGGACTCCTGCGTCGACTGCCGGGCCCTTACCAACAAGGCTAGGCGGGAGCGGTCCCGCAAGCTACTGGTGCTCCGGGTGTCGGCCCCACGTCGGGACCGGGAGCGGTCCCGGTCCGGCCGGAGGTCGAGAGAGCGTTCGAGGGAGCGGTCGCGGAGCCGCGCCGGGCGCTCCGGAAGTCGACACCACTCGTCAGGCTCGTCAGGTAAGAAGCACAAGAAGTCGGGGCGTCGTCATCGTACCCCCGACTCCCCCCGACGCTCGCGCGATGCGGCCGGGGGCTCGGGTGACCCCAACCCCGCGGCTCCGCGAGAGTCGCCGGCGCGGCCTGCCTCATACCCTCCGGTCCCTGGGCATGGCGCGACGCCTGAGGAGATCGAGGCGTTCCTCATGGCCATGAGGGCGCTCGCTTCTCCGACGGGGCCTACGGCGCCTTCGGGCCCAGTGCTACCGTCTGGGGGCCCTAGCGGTTCGGGTGTCCCTGCCTCGGCGCCGTCGGGTGCTCCGGCCCCGACGGCTCCGACCCCGGCGCCGCAGGGGCCTTCGGGATCGGCGCCGGCTGGTCTTCCGGCCTCCCCGGCGCCGTTGCCATCGCGGTTACCCCCGACGCCGCCCCCGCGCGGCGCCGGTTCTCCGCTGCCGGTTCCGCCCGGCGGTGGGGTTCCGACGCCGGCTCCGGGCGGGCCCCTTACCTTCTCCGACGCCGGACGCGGCGCCGGACGGGCGTCGCACGACGCCGGTCCCGGCGCCGATGGGGCCCATGAACCCCGAGGAGCCGGTCTTCATCATTGACTCCGAATACGGAGAGGATGAGGAGTACGGTGAAGGTTGGGAGGGGTCCGAGGACCCTCTGGCTCGCGAGTGCCAGTATGACCCGGACTGGACAGGTGACTTGGGGGATGCCAGTGGTTTGGACGACTCTCCTAACCCTGGTTTGATCTCTCCTCCAACCGTGGCGTCGGTGGAGGGAGCTGCCTATTCTGTGGTGCTGATGAGGGCTGCCAAGGCCTTACACCTTGAGCTCCCCGTCGCGGCCGTGAGGCCTAACATCCTCACCGAGGTCTTCAAACCGCAGTCATGCCCACTGGAGCCACTGCTGCCGTTTAATGAAGCCTTGTCTGACGTTCTGTTGGACACGTGGTCCAGGCCCGCTTCAGGTGCGCCTGTTGATCGGAACGTGGCCAGGCGCCACCGTCCTTGTCCGGACGACCCCAAGTACCTGTCTACCCACCCCACTCCTGAGAGTCTGGTGATCCAGGCCTCGACCTCCCAGTCCGCATTCCCGTCGGCCCCGCCCGACCGGGAATCCAAGAGGTATGACCAGTTTGGCAAAAAGGTCTTCTCGTCCATTAGTTTGGGCCTGCGGTCTTGCAACACCGCCTGCCTCTTGGGCCGCTACACCCACTCTGTGTGGGATACGGTCGCGGAGCTGCTGCCAGAATGCCCCATGGAGGTGCGGGCAAAGCTCGGTCAGGCTGTGGCTGAGGGCCGAGATGCAGCGAAATATTCAATTCGGTGTGGTCTTGATACGACCGACTCGCTGGGCAGGGCTATGTCTACGACGGTGGCGATTCGTCGCCACGCCTGGCTGAGATCCGCCAATTTTTCGGCTGATGTCCAGAATACCCTGATGGACATGCCGTTTGATGGCTGTCACCTGTTCGGTGACAAAGCGGACCACGCGCTGGAACGCTTCAAGGACTCCAGGGTCACGGCCAAGTCCTTGGGTCTCTCGACCCAGCGTCAGCAACCGGGTTCGTTTCGTCCCTTTCGTGGCCAAGGAAGGGGCGCCCCCACACGTGCTGCCAGCCACGCGCCGCAACAATCCTTCCAACGCGGTGGCGGCCGTGGAAACCGCCGTG
This sequence comes from Lissotriton vulgaris, assembly GCF_964263255.1. Lineage (NCBI taxonomy): Eukaryota > Metazoa > Chordata > Amphibia > Caudata > Salamandridae > Lissotriton > Lissotriton vulgaris. The sequence goes on from NC_141695.1 coordinate 837,724,783, forward strand.
GTGGCGGTCGGGGACAACGGCGGGGTCAGACCACACCTTCCCCCGCAGCATCTACCCCAAAATCCTCCTAGTCCGTGCTTTCGGCCCCATGTGACGCCAGTGGGTGGCAGGGTTCGCCATCACCACGCTCACTGGCGCACGATCACTTCGGACAGGTGGGTGCTGCAAATCGTCCGAAGGGGCTACTCCCTCCCCTTCGAGACCTCTCCTCCAGCCATGCCACCGCAGAACCACCGTGTGTCGGGGGACCACTTGACACTTCTGCAGGAGGAAGTTACGGCCCTCTTGGCCAAGGGGGCCATCGAGCGCGTTCCTGGGCCAGAAGTAGGGCGTGGTTGTTATTCCCACTACTTTCTGGTGCCCAAGAAGGACAAGGGGGGCCTACGTCCTATCTTGGATCTAAGGAACGTCAACGGCTTCCTCCGGAAGGAGAAGTTCAAGATGTTGACGTTAGCTCAGGTCTTGGCTGCTCTAGACCCGCAAGACTGGATGGTAGCGTTGGACTTGCAGGACGCCTATTTTCACATCCCCGTCCTGCAGGCCCACCGGCGTTACCTGCGGTTCACGGTAGGCCAGGAGCATTTTCAGTTTATCGTGCTTCCCTTCGGCCTTACCAGCGCCCCACGGGTGTTCACAAAGGTGATGGCGGTGGTCGCAGCTCATCTGCGCAGGTTGGGGGTTTCAGTCTTCCCCTACCTAGACGACTGGTTGTTGAAGGCGGGCTCGCCCCAGACAGTCGTCCACCACCTTCAGATGACGGCAGACCTCTTGCACGACCTGGGGTTCTCCATCAATGTGCCGAAATCACACCTGTGTCCCTCTCAAAAGCTCCTTTTCATCGGAGCGGTTCTGGACTCGGCGCAGTTTCGGGTTTATCCTCCGGAACGGCGGGTTCGGGATATTCAGGCTTTGATTCCCATCTTTCAGCCGCTATCCCGGGTTTCGGTCAGGTTGACGCTGCGGCTGCTGGGACTGATGGCTTCCTGCATCCTTCTGGTGCATCACGCTCGGTGGCGGATGCGGGCTCTGCAGTGGGACCTGAAGTTTCAGTGGGCCCAGCATCAGGGCAACTTGTCCGACCACGTCTTGATCTCGGAGGGCACTGCGAGACAACTGCAGTGGTGGCTTACGGACCGCGATTGGGTCAGGGGCAAGTCCCTCTCCCTTCCCCAACCGGAGCACGTTGTCGTGACGGACGCGTCCCTCCAGGGCTGGGGTGGCCACTTGGGAGAGGCAGAGATCAGAGGCATCTGGTCTCCGGCGGAGTCCCGGCTCCATATCAACCTGTTGGAGCTGCGGGCGATTCGTCTGGCACTGAAGGCATTCCTCCCCTTTGTCAACGGGAGTGTGGTGCAGGTGTTCACCGACAACACCACCGCCATGTGGTACTGCAACAAACAGGGCGGTGTGGGGTCGTGGACCCTTTGCCAGGAGGCTCTGCGCCTCTGGCAATGGCTGGAACGTCAGGGCGTGACTCTGACGGTTCAACACCTGGCAGGTTCTCTGAACGCCAGGGCGGACGAACTCAGCCGTCGGTGCTCGATGGATCACGAATGGCGTCTGAACTCGGACGTGGCGCAAGGCATCTTTCTGCAATGGGGAGAGCCTTGGTTAGATCTATTCGCCACCGAAGAGAACGCGCAATGTCATCAGTTCTGCACGTTGGAGTTTCCAAGACGGCACTCGCACGGCGACGCCTTTCGGCGCGAGTGGAGTTGCGGTCTGTTATACGCCTTTCCGCCTATACCACTTCTGCCCAGAGTGCTGAAGAAGATCAGGCGCGACCGGGCCCAAGTTATCCTTGTGGCTCCGGACTGGGCTCGAAGGTACTGGTATCCCGAGCTACTCAGCATGTCAGTCGGTCCCCCGATCCGCCTGCCCCTTCAGGAGGACCTTCTGTCGCAGCAGCAGGGGACGGTCCTCCACCCGAACCTGTCCAGTCTCCACCTCCATGCTTGGAGATTGAGCGGCGGCAGTTGAGGCCATTTGACTTGCCTCCTGAAGTCTGTGATGTTATTCTGGCAGCCAGGCGTCCCTCCACTAAGTCGGTATACGCCTGTCGGTGGAACAGATTTGTGGCATGGTGCACAGCAAAGGCTGTGGATCCTCTTTCTGCCCCTCTTTCGGAGGTTCTTCTGTTTCTTCTTTCTCTTGCCCAGCAGGGCTCTGCTCTGGGCACTATCAAGGGCTACCTTTCTGCCCTTTCAGCCTTTTTAAGGCTTCCTGATCAGCCTTCTTTGTTCAAATCCCCGATTGTAACTCGATTCTTGAAAAGCATCACTCACATGTTTCCACCTGTTCCGTTTGTGATGCCTCAGTGGGATTTGAACCTGGTTCTGACCTTTCTAATGTGTGCTCCCTTTGAGCCCCTTCATTCTTGTCCTCTCCGTCTCCTGACTTTAAAGACGGCTTTCCTGGTTGCCATCACCTCTGCCAGGAGAGTGAGTGAGCTCCAGGCTCTTTCTGTCCAACCTCCTTTCCTGTCCATTCATCCTGATAAGGTGGTTCTGAGGACTAGACCTTCTTTCCTGCCCAAGGTTGTTTCGGCCTTTCACATCGGGCAGTCCATCACCCTCCCTTCCTTCTTCCCGCCTCCGCATCCTTCAAAGGATGAAGAGCGGCTCCATCGTCTGGACCCAAAACGTGCGCTTTCATTTTACATGGATCGCACACGCCAGTTCCGGGTGGATGACCAACTGTTTGTTGGCTACGTGGGTGCGAAGAAGGGACGGGCGGTCTGTAAACGAACCATCTATCGATGGGTCGTCCTCTGCATCAAAGCGTGCTACTCTTTGGCTCGGAAGGAGCCTCCTGTTGGGCTGAGGGCCCATTCCACTCGGGCCACGGCGGCTACCACTGCCCTGGGCCGGGGAGTCCCCTTGCAGGACATTTGCCAAGCGGCTACGTGGGCCTCGCTGCACACCTTTGCGAGGCACTACTGCCTGGACAGCCAAGTCCGGAGGGATGGCTTCTTTGGCCGTTCTGTCCTCCAGGACTTTCTGGTGTAGTTGTATTGGTTCGCAGACCCACCACCGGGGTTGGTATTGCTGGGGTATGTATTCTAAGGTAAGGAATCTAACACTAACGTGTTTCTTTCAGATGAACAAGTTACTTACCTTCGGTAACGATATATCTGTAAGAAACATTAGTTAGTGTTAGATTCCTTACCGAACCCACCCATCCTCCCCGTTCTGCGAACTGATACCTAGGGTTAAGGTCATCCCTTTCAGGGCCCTAGTTTTTACATGGCACCAGTGTTGGTTCTCTCATGGCTCTGCGTCTCCTGGCGCGGAAATGCTGTGTGCAAAGAACTGACGTCAGCGCGCGGAGGCGGCGTCTATGTACTCCAGCGACGTCATCACGGCGCACGACGCCAACGACGGACGCGGAGCCGCAGGGGACGCCTGCAGACGACGCCTACCGACGCGCAGGGGTACTGCTACGCAAAAGTTTCCGGATCCAGACTGACGCCTGGGGATATTCTAAGGTAAGGAATCTAACACTAACTAATGTTTCTTACAGATATATCGTTACCGAAGGTAAGTAACTTGTTCGTTCAGGTGTTTTAATTATTTTATTTTTTTAGGCTTTGATCATAATGGACACATCTTTGTTAAGAAGGCGATTTCCTCTCTACTTATCTCAAGTAGTTTTGGTAATAGATTGCAGCAGTTATTTGTATGCTTCTCTTCATATAGTTTCTCATTTCCCATTGGACTGCATATTTTTGTTTTCGCCTATTCATTTTTGACATGGTTTTGTTTTGATTTTTATCTTTTGCTTGACTGGTAATAGACATCTACCTTCATATTAGGGCGGTTGGTGGTTATTCCCTAGCGGTGTAGTTCTGTACAGTTTGTTTTTGGGGATTTGTAACCTCCTGGGTCGCTTTTGTCATTGTACAAATAAAGTCAATAAAAAGGGTAGTGACTATGAGCAGGTTAAAGGTCCAGAACCCTAGCTCCCATAATGCAATGTATAAATACAAAAGGAGGGTAACTGTTCCTATCGAAAAAGAGATATGCAAAATAAGGTGTAGGTGGATAATCCCAACAGTTGAGGGGGAGTCATCCTTATAGGAAGATTGAGCCCTCTCCCTCCCAAGTGGGTGTCATACTTCACCATAGGTCTTAGTTTCTTCTGGGGCCGGCACTGCAAACAAACTTCTACACCTGTAATGTTGGCTATAATCATATCGGAGACATTAGGGAACATGCCCAGTAACTTCATCCCCAACTCCAGGGCTGGACAAGCCTTGTGTTCATCCTGTCCCTTTTTTAGAGTGCTCGGCAGAAGGCTCATGGAGGGGGTGCCAAAGCACAGTGTTTACTCTGAAGCAAATACCGTCCCCCAGGTGGTACAGTCCACTAATGGAGGAATAGGACCACTCGGCAAACTCATGGTAAGGATCCTGTGTTTCGCAACAGGAGATGTATGTAGAAATACAGCCTCAAGCTGCTCAAATTTTTGGGCGATCCAAAATGGTAAGTCCTCGCGATTCAGAGGACGTTTTCCCATCACAGAGTTAATCATAACAGGACTAATCACAAGTCCTCCTCCCTGACCTCCAGCTGGAGCTGCTTGAAGTGTACGCAACATAAACTGTATGACTCGTCTATGAAGATGAACTAATTGTGTATAGAGTAGACATAGCTCCACAATAGTAACATTGAGATAATTGGGGTATGGTGTAAAACCAGTCAAAACAGCCCAAGTAGCCCCATCGATAGACAAGAGGCCCATTCAAACAAAAGTGACAGGGTGAGGAAGGGCGCTATTAAACCAAATTGTATGCTCCCAGGACGTCAACAGAACTTCAATTAATGCATAAGGACGATACGCTGCTGGAGGAGCAGCAGCCATGTAAGTGTGAAACAAATTATCATTCACATCTACCGCGGGGAATGTAACCCATGAATAAAATACTTCGAAGCGGTATGCTGGATCTGCTTCAACCACAAAAATAAAGGTACCCCCAGCATTGGGGACTCCGTGCTGAGTCAAGTAAGCCGTAAACGCCCCCCGATATGTGCCAGAATAGCGACTGGTTGTGCCATGTAAACGTTTAAAGAGCCAATAAAATGGTAGCGCAAACAGGTGGAAAAACCTTTTAAACTTCAAGCTTGAATAACCTACAGAAATAGGTGCACCTTACAAATGCAGGAGGCGGAGCCACCTCACCACACACATCTCCGAGGACCGGTGAGAGGGTATCGTGGACAAGCACAAGCGCTACTCAGGAGTCTCGCGAATAAGTACCAGACCAAACGTTGGCCGCACCATGTTTCAGAGATTTTGCACAAACACAGAACTATGCATAAGATTATGGGACCTTAGTGCATAGGGACTGGGTCATCCTACCACCTTAGTACCCATGAGCCCAGGACCGACAAGCAATAGTATCTTACTTGCTCTCCTACTCACAGAGAAACAGATGATTAGACACCCCAGAACACAACACTCCCTATTTTCTCAAGAATCGCGGTTACAAGACACAACCTTTCACTCGCGTTCTTGCACTTGTCCACTACAAGATCTGACGGAGACACAAATAAGTTTAAAATATGTATTTTAACTAACGTGCTCTTATGTGCAGTATACGTACCACAATAAGCAAGAAAATGGGGGGGGCGTGGCTAGCAGCCGAGGAGAATGGCGGCTTGTTAGCGAGGCTTCCATACCCTCGGCATTTATCCTTCATCAACCTGTGTAAATCATTGATACTGACCTGGATCAGCAGAGGTCTGTAAGTCCTGAAACCAATTACCAACAATAGCTGCACACCGGGGCTCCGGAGCACTAGGAAAAACGAAGAAGTCGGGCGGCCGTAACTCGGCGGAGACAACATGGCGGCATTACAGCGACCCGTATTGGAGGCTCGGGAGTCCGCGTGACTGGCGCTTGCTCCGCAAACCACCCAGGACAGTCCCCCAATCCACACGGGTCCACATAAGGACCTGTTCGGAGCGCGAAGCTCCCCTGGTCACGCCACAGAGGGTAAGGGACGCTGGAGGCGGGACGCCTCAGCGGCCGAAATTGAGACCCCGGCGGAGGCGGCCTGCTGGGCCCAACATAGCGAACCCCTCCTAGGGTCCTTGTGATCGTCGGTGCTCCCCATACTCTTGGCTCCCCCTCGCCCCTCCCCCTGCTGCTGCCGATCGAGACCTGGCAGGGCCCCGGAGTGTCAGAGCAGGTCCTGAGGGCTGTGTTGGCCCCCGAGGAGCGCGCCGGGGTCTCTCAGGCCGCCCTGGGGAATGTGCTAGCCTCCTCCGGCTGTGACGGGAAGTGGAGCAACAGCTGCGTCGTGGTGGCCCTCGAGAGCCTGGTGACTGGGTGGGCCTTGGTGCAAGTGAAGGGCACTGGTGCCTCGGGCTCCACAAGAAGCAGGCAGAGGGCAGCAAAACTGGCAATTCTCCCTGTGAAGTACCCGAAGGAGAGGGTACTACGAAGACGACAAAGACCTTGAGAAGGAGCAGAACTTTCTGCCCAAACAGCCACTACACGGCCGAGTTTAGAGACAGACCGATGCCGAAGACAGGCCACCCCTGTCAAAGTATATACTGGGAGGGACCTGCAGTGGGACCGGCCAGCCCATGACGAAGGGTCTGATCAAGGACACCATATTGGGGCATAGACTATGGAGGTGGGCCAAAAGAATAAATCACTAGGCTGAACGACATATAGAAGACGTAGAGATCAGGCACCTCTACCGTCCAAGCTCCGATAGACGGGAGGCCAGCTGACATAAGACTGGACATAAGGGAGATCCATTCCTCAGCGAGCCAGGAACTTGGGTGTGTGGCGGGGATGCTTGGTAGGAGAGCAATTTAAGAGGCTAGTCCCAGGGAAACCCGACAGGCTGCCGGTGAGACTGCCATCCTCGCTGGGCAGGCGGCGGTGAATACCGGGACTGATCTAGGAAAATCAACCTCAACATACTGCGACCCGATCATGGCAACTGGCAAGGGTACCACAGTTAATGCCCACAACAAATTGGCCAAATTTGCCTGGAACAAACTGGGGGAAGAACGAGAACAACTACAGACGGAGACTTTGGATACACAGAATAATCATCAACAACAATTTGCCCTCACAATCCACGACATCATGGAAGCCATAAATGGAGTACGCACCTCCCTAGAGGCCCGCATAGACTCAGTCAATATAGAGGTGTCCCTCTCCGGGCAGACTTTCGTAAGATGGACGAAAAAGTAAAGGACCTTGGAGAAGTGACGACTACACTGCAAAAGGATACGTCTCAACTCCAGAAACAAGTGATTGAACTTCAAAATCAAGAAGATCTGATGACAAAGCAATTGGATGAGTACGAAGGAAGGGCTTGAAGAAACAATATAGGTTTACTAGGTGTACCAGAATGTGCTGAGGGTCCGGCAGCAGACCACTATGTGGAAGACTTGATACTGAAACATCTACAGCCTAAGAGACTATCGAGCTACTTCTCCATCGAGAGGGCCCACCGAGTACCAGGGGGGCGCCCGAAACCGGGAGCTCCCCCACGTCCCCTCATTGCCAATGTTTGCAACTACAGGGACAGGGACACAATCCTCCAAACAGCACGATCCAATCCTCAGCTCAAATTAGATAATAACGTGATCACATTCTTCCCGGACTTTACAGCCAAGGTCCAGGCCCAACGGTGTAGCTTTCAGACAGTAAAAAAGGAGCTCTGAGACCGTGAGGTGAAGTATGCCATGCTATTTCCAGCTAAACTTAGAGAGGAATCGGAGGGCAAGACGTGGTTCTTCACTTCGCCGGAGGACGCATGGGACTGGCTGGGTGGCTTGCGCAGAGTAGGAGGCTAATGCAGAGACCGTAATGGAGGACACCGATCGAATAGGTCCAATCATGGGACTGAGCCAGGGGGCGAATCAACCGTAGCTGCTGCGGGAGAGACAACACATAGCTGAGTGGAGTTCATCTTGGGACTCAGACTGCCCTGTGGTGCGCACAGATAAGTGACCGATGGGGGTGGGTGGGATCATTCTTAAAGTGTTGCCTGACTGAGGGACGATTGCAGACTCTATTTAGGGACTGAGACTACCACCACTTGCCAGCTGTGGGTCGTAACAGTGGACCTCAGAGAGGCTGGTCTGTGAGCCTTAAGAATTTGAAACAAAGTAAAATGTGTTTAAGCGAGGGTGGGAGTGCTGCCAAACTGCACCTTTCAGTATTCTAGGGGCGGGGGGAAGAGGCCTAATTGGGGTGTGAGTAGTTCTAAATCTGTAGGGAGGGGGTGGGGGGAGTTTAACATTTCCAGGTTCGTTGAGTTTATCAGTCAAAGATCGCATAGTGTCATGTACATGTTCCGTTACTGAAAATAGCCACAGAGGGGAGACAATCACGATCAGTGCTTATGTAGGTGACTGTATTTGCATTATACGTCTGGGCCGCCTGTACACCACATATACAGATCGGAGATACTGGGCCCAGGGAAGCTTTAGAATGTCTCAATTCATCTGTCCTTATTTCGGATGATGGGGGGTAGGATGGAAACGTAACTCTCCGTGCTCACTTAGAATGTAAATGGAATGGGGGACGAAATTAAACGGGAATAGTCCAACAATATCTTAAACGTCAGGCACCCGATGTGGTGCTACTACAGGAGACACATGGTGGGAAACAAAAGTAAGGCTCTTACAAGGTGGGCCTACAAACTCCTGATACATGCTGAATATACCCCGGGATCTCGAGGGACAGGTATCCTGGTTAAAAAGAACCTGGCAATCATAGTGAAGCGCACATGGGCGGATCCAGGGGGCAGATTTGTGGTCCAAAGGCACAAAGGGAGGGGAGGGCGCTGAATGTTATTTCATCACACCCTCCGCCAGCACTGGGTAATCAGGCACTGGTAGACCTGGGTAAGATATTAACAGACCTTCCCTTCTGCACCCTGATCCTGGGGGAGGTGGGGGGGGATTTCAACATGACCATGGACGATCGAAGGGACAGGTACCCACAAAGGCCGAGGGCGAGACCTAATGTGTTGATGGAAGAGTTCACCACAGCTATGGGACTGACCAACGTGTGGCATACGCAAAAGCTCATCCGCATTGACTACTTTCTAACATACACGGCTTCTATTGGCCAATTCCATAATCCCCACACCCTTCTGAGGGGTATTTCCGATCACTCCACGTAAGGGTCGAATTCACACATTGCAGCTACCAACCGCAGGCCATAATCACCCTCAATTGCTGGCTGCTAAAAATCCCTGACATTAAAGAGGAAGTATATACACAGACCATCAACTATTTTAGTAGATTCCGTTGAATCGGCACAAACCATATGGGAAGCCTTTAAAGTGGTCTTGAAGAGGCAAGCCTTGTCCCTCAAGGTGGGATACATCAATACGAGACAGCAGCAGCTAGTCCAACTAGAAAGCGAACTTCAGCAACTGGAAGTTGAAAATATCAATGTGCCTTCAGAGGACGCTCTACACCGCCTCACACTTAAACAGGAGGAATATAAGATTATGACTAAGGAACAAATGATGGCCAAACTCCTCCGCACTCAGCATAGGGTATATGAACTGGGGGACAGGGCAGGTAAAATCTTGGCCTGGTTAGAGAAAAGAGATCAAGGTGAGAGGTGGGTGCCCAGACTGACTCCCCCTCCATTACATATATGGCGGAAGACTCCCGCCAATTCCTTTCTGATAGTGACATACAGACACATTCTGACATCGACAAAGACACCCTTGACAAGGACTTGACTGAAGACGAGATCCCGCAGACCATAATCAGGGAAGGCGATGGGACCCAATGGGACTCGAATTTCTAAAAACAGTTGCCTCCCAGATAGCCCCACATCTACGGGCCATGTACAGTGAAAGCTATGAGAAGGTGATCCTGCCAGTGGATCAACGCCTAGCATCCATAGTTGTGATTTGAAAGCCAGGAAAGCCAATTAATAACTGCGGCTCATACAGACCGATTTCACTAATTAACGTAGAAGCTAAGAGTCTAGCAAAAGTACTTACCTCACAAATGGTCACGGTTATTTCCTCCTTGGTCCACCTGGACCAATCTGGCTTTATGCCAGGAAGGAACACAGCACTAAATATTTGTCGTCTTCACAATGTACTCGTGCGCAGAGAATTTATAGAGGAAGGCGCAGTGATGTTGTCCCTCGTTGCCTCCATGGCATTTGATTCTATTGAGTGGCCGTTCCTATTTGAAGACCTGCGGCATATGGGTTTCGGCTCGAAGTTTCTTGGCTGGGTGAAACTACTCTATACGGGTATATAGGGCCAAGTATGAGTAAACAACTATACGTCTCGAACATTCTCATTAAGAAGGGGCACTAGACAGGGTTGTCCTCTGTCCCCCTTAATTTTTTCCCTCATGTTGGAACTGCTGGCTGCTTGGGTACGGCGAGATGTGATGATGAGGGGTTTGAAGTGGGCGGAGGAGGCACAACGACCGAATATCCCTATACGCCGACGACATTCTGCTCTACCTTGGATCATTATAGATCTATCCATGGGGTGTTAAATATCTTCACAAACTTTGGGAAGTACTCCGGATATGCCATCAATTGGAGCACGTCGGTGGTGTTCGTACTCCAGGGTCCGGTTCCTTGGCTCCCCACGGGTTGCAATGTGGACTTGGCCACGGAAGGCTTCCGATATTTGGGAAAATATATAACCCCAAATCCCAACCTTTTTTATGATCACAATCTTGCAACCCCACTGGCCCGACTGTGTGCGGATGTCAAACATTGGAGATCCCTGCCCCTCTCCTTGGTGAGCCGAGCTGCTCTTTTTAAGATGCTGGCCCTCCCGGGCTTTCTATATATACTTCAAAACTGTCCACACCAGGTCCCAGATGCCTATTTTTCAGGTGTATGGAGAGTGAAGTCCGGACAGTGCTATGGGACAGTGATCTCCTCGTATTGCGATGAGAAAGTTGACATAGGGGTGGTATGACAGGGGCATCGCCCTCCCGGACATTAGGCTCTATTATTGGGCATCGCAATTAATGGTAGTAAATCACTGGATATATCACTGGATATATCGCTCCCCTATAGATCCAGCTTACTAACTGGATAAATACTAAACTGGAAAAACTGGATATTTGGGGGCACTGTACTCAAAAGCTTGTATGGGGCGATATTTTACCCCCCCCCCCCCCCCCCTCCCATCTTGCACTATAGCAATCTGGCATCAGGCGAACTCCCGTCTAGGATGGTCAAATGTCCTCACAAAAGCTGGCCCTGTGGTATACACAGAAACTGAGACACCTGTGTCACCAACCTGGCTTTGACAAGTGGGATACTATAGGGAGTTCCACTGTAGGGGATCTGATCAAAAAGGGCTTGATCCTTAGGTTCGAGGAACTAAGAGAGAAATACGACATGGCCCAAGGGGAGGTATTTAGATACTTGCAAATTAGGCACGCCCTTACCACAGCTTTACCTGACCTTACAGACATACCAGAGTCATCACTGTTGGAAGACCGACTGCTTGACTGCTCGCTGCACTCAAAAGCAATATCACAAAAACTATGCAATAACCTATGTGATAATTTAATTGCGGGTTATAGCGCTAGGAATCGACTCCCGGAGGAGTATCTCCACGCTTCGACCGCTGGGGAACCCGTCCTGGCTCACCCTGAGAGATGGTCCCTGATGGGTATCTCTAAGGTGCGACCAAGCATCCCCGGCAGTCTGGGGGTACCGTTGTGAAGATGAGGCAAGCTGATGCCCAGAGTTGCCGAGTGTGGTCTCTGACTAGAGTAGGCACCGAGGCGAGAATTATCGAGTCCGCTGACCCTGGTCCACGACCCTGCCGCGTCGGGAATCGAACTCTGGTCCCGGGCCGTCCTCTGCTTACGGGTCTGCCGCCTCTAACCAGTGAGCCACACTTCTCCAATAACCTATGTGATACGTTCCACAAACTCCGAAAGCAATGGCAGAGAGACCTAGGACCCATTGACGATGAGGACTGGCAAACGGCACTAATGTCCCCTAGGGAAGCAGCCATCAGCCTTTGTTTCAGATTGATACAACTCAAGATCTTACACAGATCTTACTTAACAGGGGTCACCCTGGTGAAGATAGGCGCAAGACTAGATTTGCTCTGCCTCAGGGCATGCCAGCAAAATGCAACCTTCTATCACAAGATTTGGGATTGCTCTGCGGTGCGACCAATATGGGAGGGGGCCATGACCCATATCCAAAATGCCTTGGGAAAAGAGTTCATCCTTACACCGTGACTAGGTCATCTTAACATATGGGAGCTGACTGACCAAACTGGGCTACACCCTTGTCAAGCGCAAGATTGCAAAGGGGTGGGGGCGGCAGGTGAGCCTTCTCCCCGAATGTGGGTAAGAGAGTTTGACAAATGTATGATTGCAGAATAGGAAGAATTTAAATCATAAGGATGTCCGAGGAAATGAGATAGGAAAGGTGGCAAATGGATTGTATACTGTGGCAACCTGTGTGTATCCCCCTCAGTGGAAATAGAAATGCAGCACGTTGGATAGCGAGGTATTTTTAACTTTAACACTGAGCGAGGTTGTTCTAGAGCGGCCGCCGCGCTCAGGGTTAAAGTTAAAAAAAATAATTAAGAAACCGAGCGCGGTGTCCATGAAGCGGCGCCTCGCTCAGTTTTAAAGTTAAAAAAAAGAAGAAACCGAGCGCGGTGTCCCTGAAGCGGGCACCGCGCTCATTATGAAAGTTAAAAAAATAAAAATAATAAACAGAGTGCGAGTTTAAAACTGAGCGCAGCGCCACTTTAAGGACATCGCGCTCGTTTCTTCTTCTTTCTTTTTTTTAAACTTTAACACTGAGCTCGGTGTCCTTGAAACAGGAGCCGCGCTCATTATATATTTATTTATTTATATAGCTCCTGAATCAATCCCCGAAAGGGTATCTCTGCGCAATGGACAGGGCTGCAGGGTAAGCTACTGAACTGGATCAAAAGAGGATGGTCTTCAGGAGGTTCCTGTATTGGAGATAATCAGAGCATTGTCTCAGAAGAATGGGGAGCTGATTCCAGTAGAGAGGGCCAAAGTGGGAGAAAGCCTTGTTAAAGTAAGGTAAAAAAAAAAAAAAAAATCTAGTGCGGTGTCCATGATGCGGTGCCGCGCTCAGTTTTAAAGTTAAAAGAAACCGAGTGCGGTGTCCCTGAATCGGGCACCGCGCTCATTATGAAAGTTCAAAGAAGAAGAATAATAAACAGAGCACGGTGTCCCCAAAGTGGACGCTACGTTCAACATGAAAGCTAAATATAAATAAATAAATAAATTGAGCGCGGTGTCCCTAAAGCGAGCGACAAGCTCAGGATACAAATAAAATAAAATAGCATCCGCCATTATCACCATAAGTGCCCATAAACAAAATAGTGCTGACCCCCTAGATAAAGCCCACTGTGTAACGAGCCAAGTAAAAGGTCCAGAAGTCATTGGCGGTAACAAATGGCGACAAGGCGGTAACAAGGAGGGACTAACAAGTCTCCTAATTAATCGGAGCCAGCATTTACCAAGGAAAAAGACACTAGCCAATGAAAAGTATGGGCAGAGAGAAGGCGAGGCTTACACAGCATACTCGACTACTGCATGCCTCGCAGAGCAAGCTGTGAATGCGTGCTGCCGCGTGTCTCGACCTCAACAGTGCAATGACACGGTGAGCACTGGCTGCGTCATTGTTTTTTGGGAGTTTTTTCCCCACACCATACATGGTTTGTGTTGCACTCAGCCTCACACTCTCCTTCCCTGTTCCTTCCAGCAATAAAAACAAGCATTGGCATAGCCAATAGGTCTCGCCTTTGGGACCTTATAAGTGTTTAGCCATGCAACAGTTAATGTTGTTGCAGTAAGGATATTGTGCTGCATAACTAAATACTTATAAGGTCCCAACGGCGAGACCTATTGGCTATGTCAATGCTTGTTCTTCAGGTGAACCTCCTTTGGTCATGTGACAACCCCTTATTAGCAGAGCAGACACTCCCTTGAGAAAATATATTTCCTTTCCTGCAATAACATGCTCACATGTTAACGTTTTGGTGCTTAACATTTACCAACCCAATGCATTGTGGTACGTGTATTGTTGATTTATTCCAACTAAATCAATTGGACAAACCCAACTGAAAGTAATAAATAGTTAAAGGTAGGCATAGGACAGTAACCCAAAGCACTTGACATAAAACCGCCTCATAACATTAATTAGAATGGTGGCATAGAAAATACACACACTTGAGTTTTAATCTGACAATACGACTTCCCAAACCCTGCGAGGTTAACAGCATAACTGTAATAAAGTGACATTTACAAACTGTGTATATCGAATGTGTGAAAGCACGCTTCAGAATGCAGTTTCTGAAACCTCAGAACCAATGAACTATCATTTATGAGGTTTTTTCCAAACTATGGAGGAAGGAATGCAATGGGAAGGTGAATTAAATATTATATGCCAATAGTGAGATCAATATACAAAACACTACATGTAAAAGGTGCAAGGTCGCATGGGGAGGTGGAGGAAGGTCTGAAAGTTAGCTCAATATACCAGCTCGATGCCAGCCTCACGTAGCTCCTAGAGGACTTGCCCACTCTCTGAGGAACTGACGGCTTCTATCCCAAAATATTTAACAAACAAGCAGTGGTAAAGACCATCATTTGGGCTTTGTATAGCGAACAGGAAGTCTCTATAACATGCAGTAGGTACCACACAAGCATCAGCAGTACAAGCTTCCATCAAACACAGAAGAGGTATAGCATGGGTAGTGCAAGTTATGCAAACACAGATCAAACACTGCACAAGTTTCTCACGCATATAACATGTGTGGCATGGACAGTAGCATTGGCACAGCTGTTTTCCAAGCTCCCCTCACACACAGATTAATACAGTGCAGGCAGCAGAAGTAGAAGTCCCTAAAACAGAAGAGGTGCAGTCTTGGCAGGAAACAATATATAACAAGGCACCTACAACTTGCGGTCATTGGGACGAGGAAAAGTGAACACGATATCAAATAACGAGGTCTACGTGAAAGACGAGGGATACTTGAACGCCGCCCCCCACCTAACTCATCTCACAATGCCTGTGTGCCCTGGCAAGTATTCACTGTACGCTCACAGAACAACAGTCTTTGAAATCAGGAAGGTACTCCCTATGCTTAGTACACAATGCTTCCCACAATGGAGACAGCATGATGCCGATTTCACATATATAACAAGTTAAAAATGAAAGTGCTGTCAGCCGGCCGCGCTCTCAATGCAGTGTCACATGAAGGAGCACGGTATGTTAAGTATCTTAAGTTCCGTTGGGAGGCAAAGTTAACAAGTGGGAGGGGTGGAGTGAGTGCACGCACGCACACACAGGAGACAACTCTTGCAGCTGGGCGGGCTTGAGGCTTGAAGAAGTTAACACGTGGAAGGAGTGGGGGGAGTGCACACGTGTGTGCGCTAAGCAGCAGCTGTTTGCTCTTTTTCAAAGCACACACCCGTGCTTGTGGCACGCCGCTGCGCACTCCTGCAAGCTGTATGCCGCCACAAGCACGAGTATCTGCTTGGAAAAAGAGCTGTACGATGGCTAAAGGTCTCCTATGCAGCGCATGTGCGCTGCGTAGGTGAGACCTAAAAAACATGTGTTTTGTCTGCCCGGGAGAGGCTCTTCTTCTGCAGCAGACAATACAAGGCAGCGGGGCTCAGGGGCTGTACTCCACAATGGAGACATACAGGCTTATAATATCCCAATAACTGTTACTTGGATGTGGGCAACGTACTTAGGCATTCAGTCTCCAGTTTATTTTACCGGTCCCTCGAGGTTCTTCTGACTACCCAGTTAGTCTTACATATTCAGCCTTGAAAAAGTCATCTAAGGCAAAATGCGTCAGCTGTCTTCCAATGTACTAAATGCAAGCAATACTGGATAATTCATTATATACACACAAACAGTGGAGTAAGTCTTAACCCTCAGAAGTTGGTCTAAGTGCTAGGGTTATGATAGCATGTGCCTTGAAAATATGAAGAATTCTACGTACAAGCAACATTTGACAATACTTGTATGTTTAGTTACACCTATGAAATATTATTGTATCAGCTCCATGAGGAATCAATACCCTCGAATGTCTGATGTTTTCGCCATTTCTCCAATCCTCACTCCATCTCAAATACTTTAATTTCTTATTCTTTCAGTTTTTTCCACTTTCCTCTCCTCCTCCTTTGCCTTCTCAGCTTTTTTTGTGTGCTGTCACTGTTCAGTGTTTGTTGTGCCAACTGCCCCATCCACTATCCACCCTACTGAACCGCCCCGTCTACTCCAGCTGCTCCTGCGCCATTGGTTCCTGGTCCCGTGACCCGCCCCTACCCCCTACACCTCCCGCCCCCTTCAAGTTTTTAGGTCTCGCACACCACATCACTCAGGAACACCACCACATCACTCAGGGGCACCAATCAGGGGCACCACCACATCACTCAGGGACACCACCACATCACTCAGGGACACCACCACATCACTCAGGGACACCACCACATCACTCAGGAACACCACATCACTAGGGGACACCACCACATCACTAGGGGACACCACCACATCACTCTGGGACACCAGCACATCATTCGGGGACACCACCACATCACTCGGGGCACCAGCACATCACTCTGGGACACCAGCACATCACTCTGGGACACCACCACATCACTCAGGGGCACCACCACATCACTCAGGGGCACCACCACATCACTCAGGAACACCACCACCTCACTCAGGGACACCACCACATCACTCGGGGACACCACATCACTAGGGGACACCACCACATCACTCAGGGACACCGCCACATCACTCAGGGACACCGCCACATCACTCTCGGACACCAGCACATCACTCGGGGACACCACCACATCACTCGGGGCACCAGCACATCACTCTGGGACACCAGCACATCACTCTGGGACACCAGCACATCACTCTGGGACACCAGCACATCCCTCTGGGACACCACCACATTACTCAGGAACACCACCACATCACTCAGGGACACGACCACATCACTCGGGACACCACCCTATCACTCGGGGACACTACCCCATCACTCGGGGACACCAACCCCATCACCACCACATCACTCTGGGACACCACCACATCACTCTGTGACACCGCTACATCACTCAGGGGCACCACCACATCACTCAAGGGCACCACTCAGGCGCACCACCACATCACTCAGGGACACCACCACATCACTCAGGAACACCACCACATTCCCCACATCACTCGGGGACACCGCCACATCACTCTGGGACACCACCACATCACTCTGGGACACCACCACATCACTCTGGGACACCACCACATCACTCTGTGACACCGCTACATCACTCAGGGGCACCACCACATCACTCAGGGGCACCACCACATAACTCAAGGGCACCACTCAGGGGCACCACTACATCACTCAGGGACACCACCACATCACTCTGGGACACCACCACATTCCCCACATCACTCTGGGACACCGCCACATCCCCCACATCACTCTGGGACACCGCCACATCACTCTGGGACACCACCACATCACTCTGGGACACCATTACATCACTCTGGGACACCACCACATCACCCTAATACACCACCACATCACTCAGCCCAACCACATCATCGCTCAGCACCACAACAGCACTGTCCTTGCTTGCTTCCAACAAGCATTGCCGTAGCCAATAGGACTCGCATTAGGAAAGTGTAAGCTATTGGCTTTGTGAATAACAATGCTATTAATTTATATATTTTCAAAGCCAACACATATTTAAAAAAATTGTCATGTACAATACCAATAGGTCACACTTTCCTAATGCGAGACCTATTGCATTGCAAATGCTTGTTATTCTCGTCCTTTCATATTTTCACTGTAGGGTACTCGTAGGCCCTCCGCCCCACCCCCCCTTCCACCACCACACACACACACATTAACTATCACCCATTGTAACCCATTGGCTCTGGAGCCAACGTCCTACTCCTCTAGGAGCCTCTCCCTGGGCCCGTGCGCCCGCCCTCGCGTCCCATCTCACTCATAGCTTCTTTCAGGCTCTGATCTCAGTCCTTTGATGCTCTCGTTCTATTATTAATCTCTGAGCATCAAAAGCACCACGAAGCCGAGCACTTTAATCACTGAGACCCCGAGAGGAGGAAGGAATGTCTGCTGCTGGCACCCTCTTCAGACAACCTAGGACACCCCGCCCTCCCAGGCCTGGCTCCAAAACACATTAGCGCCGAAGAAGGCTTACTGCAGGCTGCCTGTCCCTCACACTGGTAAACATGGCGCTAGTGGTTAAACTCACTCCAATGGAAGTCAGCTGGGCCACAGTTACGGGTGCAGGCTGCCTGTCCCTCACACCGGCAGGCAGGAGAGGGCTCAATTCACACCAGAGGAAGCCCATTAGCGCCTTTCCCTCATAACAGCAAGCAGGTGTTAGAGGGCACAGCTTAATCCAGTGGAAACCATCTAGGTCACTTCAGGGCTCCCTTCCCGCGGTCTGCCCCACACGCCGGTAAAGTGTTCTCAATTCCCCCTAGTCGAAGCCATGTAGGCCACACTCCAGAGCCCAGTGTAGGCTGTCTCTGCCTCACACTGGTAACCAGCATGAAAGAACATAGGAGGTGTGTTTGTCCTTATCCTTACTCAGTAGCCGCCGGTCACAGGGGCACTTCTGACGCAGATGGTATTCTCTATGTGGATACTTTCTGCAGTCACTGCGAGGCACTCCCACCGCAGGTTATACTGACCTAGAGCCAAAGCCTGCCAAAGCCACCCTGGTCACGCGCTTGCACCCTGGGGAGGTGCGTCTGTCCCTTGACTTCCGCCTCGGTTCTTAACCCACTCTCGCTTCAGGCCTGCTCTCTTGCACCCGGGGGAGGTGTGCCTGACCCTCGATTTCCGCCTCGGGTTCTTAACCCACTCTCGCTTCAGGCCTGCTCTCTTGCACCCGGGGGATGTGTGCCTGACCCTCGATTTCCGCCCTGGGTTCTTAACCCACTCTCGCTTCAGGCCTGCTCTCTTGCACCCCGGGGAGGTGTGTCTGTCCCTCGACATCCGACTTGGGTTCTTACCCCACTCTCGCTGCAGGCCTGCTCTCCCTGAGGTCACTCTGATCATGATGCCAGAACTCACACAGAACACACCTCGGCGCGAGCGTCAGCTCTGCACGGATCCGCGCATCCATCCCTCCCTCCTGTCGCCTACGAATGTTTGCTCCATGAACGTTGGCTCTTTCTGTCCCCTGTGCAAAGTCATTGAGTTGGAGCAGTTTGCTCGAGGGAGAGACGTGCTTGCACCCCCACTCCATCATTCTCGCTCTCCGATCGTCCAACCGCCTTCCTTACCATCATACCAGGCATGAAATGGAAATACAGAAGTGCCAGTTTCCACTGTTCTAGAGTGACCGTTCGCTGCTTAGATGTATGTGATATGTGTTCAGTGAGCGCAGCTGTATCCAAATGTAGTGGAGCGCTGATGTATTGCACCACTCCTGAGAAGTGACGGGGCTCGTTCTTTCAAACGTAGGAAGTGCGGGTACTCGGTACTGGACAGTGCATGCTAATGTAAAGCACTGCCCCACTCCTCAGCTTTGGGTCCTGCTGGCCGTCGCCACGGGAAGAGAGACACAAAGCTCACGTGTTTTTTTAACGTGAGAGTTAAGAGCGTAGGGAGCCATCCCTCCCTGCCCCTCTTCTCCTGTCCTTTCCCACCTCCCGGCTTCTACCCATTTCTCCTCGGTGACCCTATCGTGTCGCGCGTGCCCTTCCTTCTCTTCTCTCTCTCCTCGGTCGCGTTTTCTCTTTCCCTTTCCTCTTCCTCATGTCTTCCTCCCAAAGGATACCGTGCCGCCCCTCTCCCTTTGAAGTGGGTGCCCAGAGCCTGAGTGACAGGGCCCTGGGGAGGGCAGGCGGAGCCGGGCTTTGAAGTGCTGGGCAGCCTGTGTCTCTGCTCTCCCCCCACTGCCCCCACCCCCAGGGGCTGGGCCCAGCTGGGCCTTTGAAGTTTGGGGCCGGCGCCGGTGCCGCACATTCTTTATCTCCTTCACATTCTTAATTATTCACCAGATAATTGGGCGGAGGGGGGTTTAGTTATTACTAAATTCCAGGACTAACAGGCCTCAGAGCAGCTCATAAGAGGCCTTTAAAGGGCTGTTCGTGTTTGGTGCATGGGAAGGGGAGGGGCTTCCCGTGTCCCCTCGCGCAGGCTTTCGAAATTACTATTTAGGGGACTGGGATAGCTGTGCAGCGCTTCCTGCAAAATCGTCCGTGATGCCTCGCGCCCTTACATAGCATTGTTACCCCTGGCCCTTTGAGGATGTGCGGATTCGGACATTAGAATAATAATACAATGCGTACGACGTAATAAATGACATAGACGCTCGTTGTGGATAAGGTATGTCGCTTACCACAGAGGCCCTGCCCTGTAAGACGACCCCTCATAAGACCAATAGGCCTTACTACTCTCTTCGTAAGGCTCAGGGCAATAAATCGTAGGGGTGGTCAGCCCTCTCCACATTCTGGCCCCGAACTGGGGGGCAATACTAGGATGATGTCTGTGGTAGTGGTATTGGTTATATACAGGGGCGCAACTAGGTCTTAAGTTCGGGGGGGCTAACATGACATACAAAGGGGCGTGGTTAACATGTTAATCAATGGGGGCGGGGCTAAAATGGCAGACAATCAGGATCGGGTAATGCTCAGGCCAAGCTAAGAAAAAGAAATGACAAATTCTGCATTCGAAACTAGACAACAATCAGTTTTATGAGAATTCAATTGGAGAACAGAGGGTAATGTGAACCATTTATATAACAGACAAGGGATGTGTTCATCTTGCAATAAAGTGTCACTCAAATACATTAAATTGTCTCACAACGATATTATGTAGATGGTTAAAATTACAACCTTTTTTCTAATGGAATGCCCATGAAACTGGGTCAAAAGAGCCCAGAACAACATGCTACTCTCTCACAGATATAATTCACACAAAAAAGGGGACTCTGTCCACCCCGCAAAGACAGAGAAGGAATTTGAGATTTTGCAATGTGTCCATTTGAAGTGTTGTTACAAACTATAGCACCAACAAACATTAATTTATTGGCAGCACAGACATTAAAGCATGGTGCTTTAATGTATAGGCAGTGGAAGTAGTGGCGGGTGGGATGCTGTGCAGCAGCACCCCCATCATCACCATGCTGGAATTCAGAGGGTGCATGAGAAATAATAAAGCATTTACATTTTGATAATATCATGTTACATTTGCTGTTCTTCAAAAGACAGGTCAATTGCCAGGCTGTTGATACTGCAAAAACACAGAACTTGGTAATTGCATCCCTGTCAAAGTTCCAGTCCTCACCTCTTCGGCTGGCGCAGCTCCTATTATAATTGCATTTATATAGCGCTCACTAACCCTGATGAGGCGATTAAGAGCTTTTTCAGAGAGTAGCACGCTACTCTGGGACCCATAGAGGATCAGTGGTGAATTAGTATAATGAAATATGAAAGTAATTTGAGCACTGGACATGTTAGTCTGTTATTTGGATTGAGAAGCATAGCGCAGGGATAGAAGAGGGAAAAGGTTTGCATTTATATAGCACTTACTACCCCATATGAGGTGTTGAAGCGCTTTTTGGTGGGTAGCGCGCTACTCTGGAACCCAAACAGAATTAGTGGGGACTGATATAGGGAAATATGAAATTAATCTGAGTGGTTTAAATCTTAGTCTTTTATTTGTATTGAAAAGGAATAGTGGAGGGATAGAAAAAGGAAGGGTGTTTTTTTGGGGAGTTCATAGCAGTAGGAAGGGATTTTGGATGGAGGTGGAAGAGTCAGAGGGAAGGGTTTAGAAAGTCTTGCTTGGGAGATCTGAATAGTAAAAGAGGTATGAGATGATGGAAGGAGGTGTAGAGGAGAGAAGAGTATTGGGTTTAGGATGAATGAAAGAGTGTAGGTAGAGAATATACTGATAGAGGTATAGGGTTAGAAATAGGGCAGTGCATTGGAGAGAGTAGTAGAGAGAGGTTTGAGATGAGTCAGAGTGGAGGTAGGGAATATATTGCGAGAGATATATGGTGAGATCTAGGGTAGTGCAAAGTAATCAATATAAAGATACGTAAGTACATGAAAGGTATCTAAATGCATAAGGAAGGGAATCTATGTTGAATAAAGTTGCATTTAATAAACTAAGACTTTCAAATGGTGTTGTACTTGTGTGTTTGTGTAAGGTGTTAGATTATTCTGTACCATTACCGACCATTATCCCGCCTGAAATAAAGGAAAAAGCAAAAAACCTGTATTTTCACTCTATAATTCTTTCCACCAAGCTGAATCTGTTATCAGTTTCATATCTATAGCACCAAGAGGCTCCAGGCGTACATGTTTAACAAATGGCCAAATAATACTGAAGAATGAAGAAAATAACAAAATGAGACCACACACAAGCCAAATTGTCTAGTAAACAAAATATGAAATGAAACTAAGAAAAAGTCATTATCCTAGTCTAGACTTATGGCCTGGGAACAAGCCTGGTGTTATATATCAGCTTAACAAATTGGGCCTGGCTTCAGATGGAGGAAATTCTTACAAAGAACCAGTAGAGGTCAGTGGTGGGAGTGCTGCCGGGCGGTGACGTGGGGTGGAAAGGGGCAGGGTGGGGGGTAGTAAACTATGAAATACAGCCAAATACAGGTAAGTAAACATAAAAATAAATACAACGAATTTCGTTGCATGCACTGCATCGCCAAATGCAATGCAGTGCGCACAACAAAATTTGTTTTATTTATTTTTATGTTCTTAAGTTGTGTATTATGATGATGTAACAATTGAATTACTGCACAGTGAATGTTTAAGATTTGCAGGTATTATCGGTCTTTATTGAGATAGAGGGTGAATCGAAGAAAAATGTGAAAATATAAAAAAAATCCACAAATAAACTTACGAACCTGATTACAATACGCATACCACCAATCCAAACCAAGGACATGGTAGATATATTTGGCCATCATCTGTTACAGTACTGCGGACTACTTTAGAAAGGCCAACCTACCCCTTGACTGGATGTATTAGAAATGGGCCCCATATGCTTCAAACAACATCCCAGGGACCCCCCCGCCCCCCACACCTGTGGCGCCACTGGTCGGGCCACTCAGCAGATAAGGGGACTTGTTCTGCTTCACATCAGCATCTCATCTCTTGCAAGGACATGCCAGGGGCACCACCGCCTAAAGGCCTCTTGCTGAAAATGAGGCTACGATCTGCTTTGCAACAGCATCACTTGCAAGTACCTCCCTTCCATGGTACCACTGTCCAGCGCACTCAGCAGACATGGGGGCAGGTATCTGAGGCATCACTTCTCCAAGCCCACACAGCTGAACTGAGGCCTAGCACGCGCTCCTGACCACCACCTTCATTACTCTTTTGGTGTAAGGTGAGGACACACCAGGTGTCGCACAACTTCACAGCCATCATTCTCAACGCAGGATCTCTGCTCTCACTTCACCATGTGACCCTACAGCCCACACAGGAGTGCAAAAACCGAATCCAAGCACCTACATCCATCGATGCACAAACCTTGTGGGGTACCAGGGCCCAACATGTTATTTCCAACCAAGTAACGCCCTCCAGTGGCAAGATTTGTTAAAAATAATTAAATCGGATTGATTATAGAACGGACCAGTCAAGCATTAAATTAGAGTTACTTTCTGCTCAGCTGGTAGCGCCTTCCTATTAGAAGTTGGGCCACTGTTGCCAGCATCTGGCGACAGCGCAACCCCAGGTACCAACTGTAGGTGCTTCCATGCACCCTACCGCAATGTGCCGCTTTCATAGCCAGCACGAGCACTGTCACCAGTGCCAAAACCCACTAGGTGCTATATCCGTGCTTACGCACATTCACAGCTCCTCTCCACCCCAACAATCACTTCCAACCAATGAAGGGACCATAGGACGCAATAAGCAGCACTATCGCGCACCCCTATTCACTGTGTTCAGTCGGGAAACAGATGCGTGTAAACCTGGGATGTACTTTGCCCACAGCGTTGGGGCACATGAAAAATGCCTGTACAGGACCCACAGGACGCAAGTGTGGTGCTTTTAACACAGCCCTCTAACATTTACCATTGCAGTGTGTCTCCTCTCCTCGTGCAGATCTGCGGGTTGGGCAACGCTCCAAGTACAGACTGGATACAAGTAAGGACAGCTCCTGAGAAAAAAAATCAGTTGAGGTGTCCCTCGACAAGCTGTGTCCAAAATGCGCAGGGCAGGCGGGGCCTCACTTTAGAGGTGAGTCATGAAACTCAAGCTCGCACAACAGGACTCTTGGAGCAGAGAGTGCGAGGATGTGCACAACAGGGGGAAAGGGATGGCCAGTGCAGGTGACGCTTTTCCTTTGTAAAGGAATTCCTGCTGGCGTCGCATCCCCCTGCTGTGCACATCTTCACACTCCATGCTGCACCGCACATCAAACGTGCTTAGGTGCAATCCCTGCTTCAGGCAAGGAAATCACCTCGATGGCACCCCTCTGAAAGAAAACAAAAGGTAGGGGGCAGGGAGGGTTGTTGAAAGCGTCAGAGGATGGCTGCCTCCGGCTGGTTCTGGGCCTCTCTGCAGGGGTCACTAAAAATACAATCTCGGATTCTAAAGCATCCGAGAAAAAAAGAGGAGGCTTAATACAAATGAAAGTGGGGAAACGCTTTTCATACTTTCATTATTTTACATAATAAATCAGGAAAGCGTGTCGGCTGTCATCTGAACCTTGGCAGCCCGGGCTGAAGATGACCGACGGGGGGGGCTGAAGCCCGTTCAGCCCAATGGGTGTTGCGCGCCTGGTTATATATGTAGTGTCGTGCGCGAGTATGTCTCGTGTGTGTATGGCGCGTGTATGTGTGTGGCGCGTGTATGTGTGTGCACGTGTGGAATGCGTGGAATGTATGCTGGGAAGAATTTAGTGGGTGGTGAGACAGTTGCTGAAGGAGAGGGTGGAGGATGCTGTTGTGTTCGTGCCGCTATGTTACTTCTTACTTAATGGAATAAAGAAGAAACGAAGAACCTCGACAGTCTACGAGTCATCTTTCTTACAATAATGTCCTTTCTATGTCGCCCTGCGTGTGAGGTAGCCGCTGCACACTCAGGGTGCCGCAGTTACCTCATAGGACCCGCGTACCAGGACGCCGATTCACACCAAAACCAGGGACAATGGAAGTGACTTCCCCGGGAGAGGATGTGGTGTAATGACCAGAGCTGCTGCCAACTTTGAAGCGGAGGAACCAGGCTTGAGTCTGTGTGTCGAACCAAGATCCTTTGATTCTGGGCAAATCACTTCATCTCCCAAAGCCTAACAAAACGATGTACTTGTGTAATGTAACCGGTGCTCATGTAAAGCGCTCCAATACCTTTTGGTCAAGTTCGTGCTTTATAAAACTGTAACAAAAAACATAATAAAAAAAACATCTGCCCCGTAGGACATTACATACTGAACTGCTTCTGCTGAGAGCCGACAAGGAGTGTAAACTACATAAACATGTTTCTCAGTGTCCTATTTCATTTCTATTCTCCAAACTACTACTTCCATGACCCGAGAGACTGGTGTAGCAACACGGTACACAGGAGACACGAACAAAGCAGCGACTGTCTGTTTTTTGCGGGTGTATATACCAGGAACTTGGCCCCAGGACATTGTATCTCATTGTATGAGCACTAAATTACTTTACACAAGGCTAGATTATATTAATTTTTTAGGAATGTGAAGATTAAGTAATTTGTTCAGAATCACAGGAGGTTGAGATGACACCGGGACTCAAAACTGGTTGGGTCCCCAGCTCCAAAAGTGTGCCCTCTGGCCCATCTTCATAGTGAATGCCTGGCACCATTAATTGCAGACACTAGCGTTTGGCAAGTTAAATAGTAGATAGGTGCAATGTATATAGTTAAGTTGAATTTAACAGATCTCAGAAGATAGGACAGCTGGTACCCTCACGCCTCTGGAGCAGCGCTTTCCAGCTTTAATTTAAGGTACATTGCAGACCAAACGCACACTCATCTGAAATAAAAGTGCTAGCTGAACTTCAACTTTCTATTGAAATGAACTGGTCTGACTGGACCAGATATATAATTTGATGGGTGAAAACAGGAAACTGGTATCCAGGAGAACTGTATCTAGGTAACAGGATGCTACAGGTTCTGGAGCGTGGTGATGCAGGGAAGCGGCGAGTGTCAATTGGAAGGGATACTGGTGGTGTGAGGACTTTACCAGTTGCTCTCGAATAAACGTGGGGCTTGCCATCTTGGTTCAGTGTGATTCCTACAAATTACTGGAGGACCTGGAGCACCTGCAGGAAGGAGAGCAAGCAGAGGGCAGAAACAAACATTGTGGGCGCACCTTCTGGTGGAATGCCTGGTGGCCCGTGCAGGTAAGAGCAGTAGTGCCGGATTTCGGGTGATTTGACGGACAAACACGAGGTAAAATTAAATAAATAAATAATTTTCCCTCGTGGTTGCATGTCGAAATCCCCCACAACCCGCCCACTGCTCTTACCTGCACAGGCTGCAGCTGGGTCTTCCTGGAGCGGCAGATGGTGTTGAGGAGCAGTGGGTTCCCTGGGCGAGTGTACCCATTGGGACGTTGCTGATAAGGTAAAGTAGTCTTTACTGAATAGATGCCCTGACACCAGAAAGCGTGTCCTCTTGGTAGAAGCAATCAGCCTCAACTGTCCTCCCAACTGTGGCCCATGCCCATGGTTCTATTCCAGAACCCATGGACTTCATAGAACCTTGGGCTATCGCTCGCGGCTAGAAAGACAGCGCGAGGCATGTACAACACAACAGTGTGCTGCTGGAAATTGTGTTTTGTGGTTCAGGACCAGCAGGGTTGGATTGGGATTAAAAATCGGCCCGGGCATGCTAAAAAAAGGTGCCCACATTTGCATATTGCCTTTCCGCAAAACACTGCTTCAGCGAAATGTATTTTAAAAAATTGGGCCGGGGCAGGGGGGGTGTTAAAAAAATGCACGGATTAGTTTACACTGGTGAAACACACCTGAAAATAAGTGAGGCCACTTTTGCTCAGGCCCCCTCTCCCGCTCAATATGCATATATTAAAGGCCCTTCCCCGGGAGAGAAAGGGAGTGACACCTCTACAGTTGATAAAAGGGAGGTAATGGACATCCATCTACCTCCAGAAAGGGCACCCACTGGGCCGCTGATGGCATCAAACAATGCATAAACTGCCCACATCGAGCGTGGGCATTCTCTGAAGTGTTGCTTGCGCTCCATCTCGTGCCAACCAACTGTCGCAGCAGAATGCAAGGGAGGTTCATATCGTGGTCATATCCTACTAATGAAGTTGTGGTCACGTGGTGACGTCAGTAGAAGTGTGCACTGGTCAAGGCTGTGTCATTATGGTTGCACATTATGTACGCATGTTCACATCGGTGTCAACAGCATTTTGGATTGGCACAGCACTGCAAGGCGCATCGGAGCCTGTGCTACGAGAGTAGTTCCGCCTTTCGGTGTGCATTACCGGTGGTTCGCACACTTCTTAACCAACATTGGTGGTGCACATGGAAGCCCTGGAATCAGATAGTGGTTCCGCCTCTAGCATCAGTGGTGAGGATTCTAGTGAAGAATGCACGTAGGTAGTAGTTCCAAGTTAAAGTTTATTCTTCAAGTAGTAACAGCACATCGGGCAGGAGGCGGACAACGTAGTAACCACAGCGTGTCAATACCTCAACGACAATTCTAAACTGACAGGCTTTCAGCTGGAGTTTTAGAACGCCAGCTGATACTTTACAACACATGTGGCACGCGCGGGGTGCCTAGGATGTGGGAGAGGGACGGGGGAAAGGAAGGGAGGTCTACATTACAACACATCTCCTTCCTAAGGGCAAGAAAGAAAAGGGGGAACCAAGACAGCTGCAAAGCGGTTTAACATAATACAAAAAGTTGTTCAACGTAACATTTTCTTTTAGATTTGATAACCATGCAAGCAGTTGTACCCAGTGTCAATTTACTAATTACACTCAAAATCCTTAAACCAACATGGTTTGGCTATTGCACGTCCAGTCCTGGTCGTGCCGATTTCACTGTTGGTCTTTTTTTACCACAGACGTGTCGCAAGCAACGGGTAGACTTGCTGTGGCATGACTCTCTGCCTCCCTCATACCTGCATCACTGTTCGCTACACTCACCTGGGGTTGCTTCAGCAGGTGCCACATCCACTTGGGTCTGGTCGTCCCCACCATGGGTGTCTACGTCAGAATCATAATCATACACATTTACCATACTCATTTTTCCATGCACACCATCCTTCTCATGTCCTGGGTAAGCATCTGCTTCACTTTGGTCAAACCGCACACTCTTTCTTTTACTCCGAGAGACTGCAGAAAACTGCCAGACCTTAACGTCGCTCAGCAAGGCTGAATTGCACAATATTTTCTTTACCTTTAAGGGGTGGGTGTAGTGACTCTGCCCTTTCTCTACGAACCCTGTGCGTCTTACTCTAACCATGTCACCTACCTCCAGGGACACTGGTTTGCATTTCTGTTTTGAATCGTGATTGTCCTTGCTACTTTCTTGTGAACAAGTTCTCGTTCACAGTCTCCGGGGACCATTCAGCTCTCTTGGCTGTTTCCAGCCATCCAACATTGTCTTTGCACATGGGTGTTCTACCTATCATTAAGCATTAAGAAAATGGGGTAGCCCATACGGCATGGACCTGGGTATATATTGTTATAAACAAACAGTGGTCCTGAACCTATAGATTCCAGCGTTTGACTTAATCAATAATGAATCGATATTTAATGCGAAGCAACAATGTCAAGTCTGCTCTATAGTACCCAAAAGCTTAATTATACTAAGAGAAACCTTACACCACGGTTAAAGAAAATATATTCCTATTTTATTTTTCTGTATTCATATTTTTTACAATATATTTTTTGGTAGGTAAAAACACGTAGGTTGCCCCAAAACAGGAGCGTGCAAAGAAAAGGTGTGATCAGGAAAATAAGACAAGTGAAAGGAGAAGAAATACACAGCGGTGGATAAGAAATAATTCACATTATTTTACAATCAATATCGGACATATAATTCGCCGTATTGAGTCCCTGGCCAAAAATGTAATTTATATTATTGCAATCATAAACATTGTAGTATTTAGGCCTATATATCCTATGTTTTGCACTGTATACAATGCTGATAAACAATTGGTCCAAGGTTGTATAATGAAGGTGTCGACGTTTCGACTCAACTTATACCCAAACGGTGATTTAGACCTGGGGATTGCGAGTCTTCATCAGGACTGTAGGAACAAACAGGGGCAACCAAGGGATTTTTTAATAACCCTAAAAGAGAAGAATTAAGGAAATTACTATCCGTGGTGAAGATTAAAACCTATAACCCACACGGGGGTATGGTAGCTTTCCTTACCCTTCAAAATAGAGCAAGCAATGGGAGTAGATCCAAATTTACAACTTCCCAACAGATATCCTGTAAGAACAAATAGGAGGAAAAAGATTCTTCTACACAGTCTTGGGCTGAGGGTTTATCTGTATATATTGTTAAACAACTAAAGAGTGTCGTAAAGAATATATTGATGAAGCATGTCACCATCCAGGGTGGTGAGTAAGGGCTTCCTGAAAAATCCCCTCTGATGTCCATTGTGGCTCATGCTGGGTGTTTTTTTCTTTTTCTCTGTGTTCTGTGCGCACTGAAAATATATTCTTTACGACACTCTTTAGTTGTTTAACAATACTGACCAGGGGGACCGAGAGTGCCCTTGACCCTCTCTCTCATTTTGTTATTACGAGTTTATCTGTATATAGTCAACTGGATATATGCAATTTATGCAACCTTCTGTGTGGAAGGACAAGTTCGCTGCAGCTTTAGGTGACCATTTGAACCCAACAGACGTACACCAGTTACTTTTACAGGAGAAAAGTACCCTATGGTAGTTTTTTTAGGGCTCGCAAGCGAAGCATAGCGAAAAGCCCTTTTAGTAGGGTTTCAAAAATGGACCTTGAAATTCCACACAGCTCATGCATGTGCATTTCAAGGTCTATTTTGATTGGGCTTTGCGTGCGTGCTGTTTTTTAACAGAACACGCAATCGGCCATAGGCGGTCGCGTAGCTCCGCCTATGGCCTATTGGTGTCTGTTACGCGCACCAAAGCCCATATGTCTTCAATTATCGCGGCCAGACACATCCGTGATAATTGAAGACATATGCTCGTTTTTTTTTGGGATCAATTTCACCGCGAAGCAATTTGTTACACTTGGATCTCCCAAGCTGTTCATGGCGCCCACCTGAACCCCTCTCCTCACAAAGCCCACTCCTGCGGCCCTCGGGCATGCTGCAGACCACATTTTGCGCCCCCTGCGAGCATCCATTGGCACAGCCCACCAGCAGACCCCGCTCCCGCATCTTCTAAGGAGAAGATTTGCGCCTTCGGAGACAAAGAAAGGCCTTTCTCCAGGGAAAGGACGGTTCACTTCTTACCCATAAAACATTCTCCGCCTGGAGAGTCGCCGCCGCGCTCCTGGAATCCGTGGCACGCTACAGAAGGTAATCTTTACAAATACCGAACAATAATGCTGTCAGACGCAAGAGCGATGGGCCTGGCTCGGCGTCAAACTAATATTGAAATGGTGTCTGTTTAGGCCCATAAAACGGCGGGCGGAGGAGCGGCGCGAATCACGACGAGATGCCGGGGGACAGCACTGCCTACAAACACGAGCGCTAATGAGAGGCAGCAGGGCTTCGTGAAAAGTGGGCCGCATCTGGGAGCTGCGCCGGAAGTCAGGGAAAGCACTCGAAAACTGGAAATATGGATGCCGCAGCCAGGGGGCGCTCAGTTTGTTAGATTCGGGTGTGTGAACCATCACCGTCATTGCAATGGCAGTGAGTTAGTCCTGTGAGTTAAAGCGCTTGTGCGTGTGGCCATATGTGTGACTTCAAAGTTGTATTCATTCTACTTGAGGTGTTAAAAGTGTGAAGAGCTGCGGAGCCCGGCGGCAGATAGGATATTTGCATATCCATAGCAGCATCTGAAACTTCAGAGGCAGTACATAGGCCAGACTTCTGCATGTAGTGTGTATTTCAAACAAACCTACAAAAGAAAGAACGTGAAGAGAAGGTGCATTGACAGGATGTGGCCTAACGGCTAGAGCGCTCGATCTGGAA
Source organism: Lissotriton vulgaris (assembly GCF_964263255.1). Classification (NCBI taxonomy): domain Eukaryota; kingdom Metazoa; phylum Chordata; class Amphibia; order Caudata; family Salamandridae; genus Lissotriton; species Lissotriton vulgaris. The sequence continues at coordinate 837,755,944 of NC_141695.1, forward strand.
GCTGGGGAAACCGGTTCGAGTTCGGCGATCCTGTGATTCTGGGCAAATCACGTAATCTCCCTGTCCCTAAAAAAATGAATGTGACCTTGTGTAATGTTAATGGTGCTCTTGTAAGCACTCTGACTCTTCCGGTCGCGCTACACAGAACTTCAACAGCAGCAAAAAGTTACATGAAGATGTCCTGGAGAAGTAGGACAAAGGGTGCTGTGGGCAATGAATTTACCATTTTACAACCAATAGAAAATGCTGACTTTCGACAATTGGTTGAATGAATTTTGATGACGATAAAGGGAAGTGGAGTTCACAGGGGTGGGTGTGTACAGGGAATAATGCACACTTTACTCTCACACTCCACCTGCCTCTGAAAGAAGGCTGCCAGCTGACCGCTGCTATTACCCGCTCTCCTCCTTCCCTTTGTCATTTTGGGGGAGCAAAATGAACGACAATAGTGTTACAAATCAAAGGTTTCTCTACACCGCACCGAGATGCCGGGGACAGCACCGCCTACAGACACGAGCGCTGATGAGAGGCAGCAGCGCTTCGTGAAAAGTGGGCCACATCTGGGAGCTCACAGGGGTCTGTGTGTACAGGGAGTGATGCACACTTTATCCTCACACTCCATCAGCCTCTGAAAGAAGGCTGCCAGCTGACCGCTGCTATTACCCTCTCCCCTCCTTCCCTTTGTCATTTTGAGGGAGCAAAATGAACGACAATAGTGTTACAAATCAAAGGTTTCTCTACACCGCACCGAGATGCCGGGGGACAGCACTGCCTACAGACACGAGCGCTAATGAGAGGCAGCAGCGCTTCGTGAAAAGTGGGCCGCATCTGGGAGCTGCGCCGGAAGTCAGGGAAAGCACTCGGAAAACAGGAAATATGGACGCCGCGGCCAGGGGGCGCTCAGTCTGTTAGATTCTGGGGTGTGAACCATCACCGTCATTGCAATGGCAGTGATCTAGTCCTGTGGGTTAAAGTGCTTGTGTGTGTGCGTGTCTGCATATGTGTGACCTCAAAGTTGTATTCATTCTACTTGAGGTGTTTAAAAGTGTGAAGAGCTGCGGAGCCCAGCGGCAGATGGGATATTTGCATTTCCATAGCAGCATCTGAAACTTCAGAGGCAGTACATAGGCCAGACTTCTGCAGTAGTTTGTATTTCAAACAAACCTACAAAAGAAAGAACGTGAAGAGAAGGTGCATAGACAGGATGTGGCCTAACGGCTAGAGCGCTCGATCTGGAAGCTGGGGAAACCGGTTCGAGTTCGGCGTCAGCTGTACATCCTGAGATTCTGGGCAAATCACGTAATCTCCCTGTCCCTAACAAAATGAATGTGACCTTGTTTTTTTAATCGTCATCCACCTCGGACCACAATCGACAGAAAGTTGAATGTCAATACCGTTACTCGATTTCAGGCGACATAGGCAACCGGATTGGGACCCAAGGGCAACACCTGCCTACCGGATTATGACAATCCCACAGATAGTCGCTAACCCCTTTCCAAGAAAAGGGATGGTCTCACTCACTTCTGGTGGAAAGTGACCGACGACCGTTGGTACGGGCCCGGATATGGGAGGTTTTAGAGGGGAAAGCATAAATTAAAAAACAGGATAGCCCCAGGGAATTTGTATTTGGCAGAAAAAAGGTCCATCAGTACTTGGGTGGGTGGGTGGATAAGGGGGCCTCAGGTATTAGGTACAAAATTGGAAACCAATGGTGGACAATATTTAGCGGGGTCCAGAGTATGTGTCCAGTCAACTATTAAGCAAAAGAATACAAAGTTCCCCAGGGATGGTTAAGGAAGTATGTGTAAAGATATGGAGGTAGAACGAAAGCAGGGAACAAGGTGTTCCCTTGTTGGAACTAGAAGACCTCACACACCCAGAAACCTAGGTGTCATGCTTCATCATTGGTCTGCTGCTCCTCGTCAGACTGGCGCTGCAATGTCTGACGGGCGCCGTAGGTGCTCTTTGTTGGAGATCTTTTGTTCCAGCCAATGGTTTGAGTGCGTGTAAGGGGTCTGGTGAAGGTGTAGTCGTGAGGGAATAGTGAGATTAAAAGAAGGTGAGTCAGTCCACAAGGGACTTTATTCACATGGCTGACTCCCTTGGTTAAAATGGTGGGAGGGGAGAAAGGAACTGCTTAGTCTACAGTGGGCTAACTCAACCCTCTAAAAAGGTCGACATGTTTCTTGCCTGTCTGGCAATTCTTCAGGACCTCGGGTGTTAGGTACTACACAGTGAGAATTAGGTAAACAAAAAATGAAGAAGAAAGATACAACCTCACTGGGTCAATCAGGGAGCAGGCCAATTGGTCCTGCTCTATAGGGGATACCCTAAGAGTTACTCTATAGGGCCCCGCAGTCTGTTCCCGTGGGGATGTTCGAAAAGGTGAGGTACCTTATACACGAGCAGCCAGGGTGTATAACCTACCCCCAACGCGAGGCGCCCCAGTCGGTGGCGCGGAACAGCTGGGCAAAAGTTTGTTGGATGTAAAGCAGTCAAGCCTGGACCACGGAGAGAGCCCAGCTGCTGTTGCGGTCTAGCTGTGGTTGTGAAATACGCTACAGCACTTGGAACGGGTGCCAGAGATGGTGGTTATAAAGTACGGCGTGAGGCATGAACAGAGCAACACGCGCCCTCTAGGGGAAATACAAGACTTTTTAATTTTTGCTTGAAAAAGGCGACTCACATGAGGATACAAGGCACTACAAAAACCATAAGGCCACTGTGTGACCACGCCCAGTGGGGCGGGATTTGGGATGTTATCAGAAGCCTGAAACTGCCGTTTGTCATTTGCAGAGAAAGCCGTAGCCCATGAGGAAGTGCTGACATGCACGAAACGCGTCGGGCCGAACATTTCACAAGAAATGAAGCTTCCTTGCTTGCCTGCACGCTTTAATCTCCATCAATAAAGTGTGGCGAATTGAAAATCCGTTTGGGCCTCTCCTTCTTTGGGCAAAAGTTCTTTGGATGTAAAGCGGTCAAGCCTGGGCCGCGGAGAAGGCCCAGCTGCTGTTGCGGTCTAGCTGTGGAGGTGAAATACGCTACAGCACTTGGAACGGGTGCCAGAGATGGTGGTTATTAAGTACGGCATGAGGCATGAAGGGAGCAACACGCGCCCACTAGGGAAATACAAGACTTTTTAATTTTTGCTTGAAAACGGCGACTCACATGAGGATACAAGGCACTACAAAAACCATAAGGCCACTGTGTGACCACGCCCAGTGGGGCGGGATTTGGGATGTAAGCAGAAGCCTGAAACTGCCGTTTGTCATTTGCAGAGAAAGCCGTAGCCCATGAGGAATTGCCGACATGCACGAAACGCGTCGGGCTGAACATTTCACAAGAAGTGAAGCTTCCTTGCTTGCCTGCACGCTTTAATCTCCATCAATAAAGTGTGGCGAATTGAAAGTCCGTTTGGGCTTCTCCTTCTTTGGGCAAAAGTTAGTTGGATGTAAAGCGGTCAAGCCTGGGCGGCGGAGAGAGCCCAGCTGCTGTTGCGGTCTAGCTGTGGCGGTGAAATACGCTACAGCACTTGGAACGGGTGCCAGAGATGGTGGTTATTAAGTACGGCATGAGGCATGAAGAGAGCAACACGCGCCCACTAGGGAAATACAAGACTTTTTAATTTTTGCTTGAAAACGGCGACTCACATGAGGATACAAGGCACTATAAAAACCATAAGACCACTGTTATTTATTTAATTTAATTTAATTTAATTTAAAAAACATTTGTAGAGCGCAGCGTTCACCCTACGGTTTCTTGGCGCTATATAGAAGAGTCCAGCAACTCCAGGCAGGACAACCTGGTGCAAAGAAGGTGGGGATAGGATTACAGTGAAAAAGCCTGCTTAAACAAAAAAGTTTTTAGGTCTTTGCGGAAGGAAGAATAGTGGGTAGCAAATCGTAGATGGTCGGGTAGTGAGTTCCAGAAGGTGGGAGCCAGAGTTGAAAAATTGGCTCCTCCCCACTTTTTCCGCTTGTAACGTGGGATTTGCAAAAGGGATTTGGAAGAAGAGCGGAGCTCTCTGACCGGAACATATTCGTTGATCAGAGAGGAGATGAAGGCGGGGGCAGTGCCCTGGCGAGCCTGGAAAACCATACAACCGGTTTTGAAAAGAGAGCGTTCCTTGATGGGGAGCCAATGAAGCTCTTTAAGGAGAGGTGTGGAGTGATGAAAGCGTGGGAGACCGTACACCAAACGAGCCGCTTGGTTCTGAACCATCTGGAGTTTCCGCAGGCTGTATGCAGGAATGCCGTTGTATAGGGCATTGGCATAATCTAGCCGCGAAATCACCAGTGCGGACATGATCAGTTTAAGTGCTTGGGGGGAAAAGAAACGTGAAATAGTGCGAATAGTACGGAGAGTGAGGAAACAAGAGGAAACGACAGAACTAATTTGTGAGTGCAAAGTGAGCTGGTTATTCAATTTAACACCCAAAGTTTTAACTGTGGAGGAGGGAGTGGGGGAGGGACCCAGAGAAGGGGGCCAGAAGAAAGAGTTCCAGGGACTGGACGAACCACCTGTGAGGACCAACTCGGTTTTATCCGGGTTCAGCTTAAGATGGTTGTGGTTCATCCAGTCCCTGATGAAAATCATAGTAGAATGAAAACTTGAGACAGAGAGAGGAGATGAGGAGAGGTTAAAGATGAGCTGGAGGTCATCCGCATAGTTATATACGGTGACCTCCAGCTGCTGGAGTGCAAAGATTAAAGGAAAGATGTAAAGATTGAACAGTAGGGGAGAAAGAGAGGAGCCCTGGGGGACACCACAAGTGACTTGGAGTGGGGTGGTTGTAAAATCCCCCAACCGAACCGCCTGGGTGCGGTCCCTCAGGAAAGAGGATAACCAGACCAGGGCTGAGCCCTCGATTCCCGCCGCCCTGACACGTGAAAGTAAGATGGTATGGTCCACCGTGTCAAAGGCGGCTGAGAGGTCGAGGAGCACCAGAGCCTGATGTTTGTTGTAATCCATGCCCTCCCTGAGGTTGTCCAGGACCGACACCACTACCGATTCGGTAGAATGCCTGGGACGGAAGCCGGCCTGACGAGCTGCCAGACCCCCATTCGCTTCTACATGGGTGCTGAGTACCGAGGTGACATGGCGCTCAAGCACCTTACCCAAATAGGGCAGCAGAGAGATGGGGCGGTAGTTGGCTGAGATGGATGGGTCAGCGCCGGACTTCTTTAAGATGGGCACTATTGTGGCTGATTTGAGAGCGGGGGTCACCACTCCTTGTGTGAGGGAACTGTTAAGAAAGGTGATAGGGGGCTGAGGGCAGGTAGAATAGATATGTTGAAGGATTCGTGGTGGGCAGATGTCTGCCGGGGAACCAGACTTGACCTTGGGAAGTATCTCCAGGAATACTTTCTCAGTGAGGGGAGGGATTGAGGTAAGATGACACTGGACAGTGGGGGGGGAAGGGTCAACAAAAATAGAGGAGGGAGGGGGGATGTTAGCCTTGATGGTTGCAATCTTGTCCAGAAAATAAGAGTTTAGTTGGTCACACAAGGACTGGGTCGGAGGGATTTGAGGTGCGGCCCTATCAGAATAAGCAAGGTTGTTAACTATACCGAAAATCTCCCTGGATTTGTTTCCTGCTGTAAGAATTTTAGTGGAGAAATAGATGTTTTGGCAGCTAGGATGGCTTTTTTATACTCAGTTAATAATGCTGAGTAAGGAATTTTTAGTAAGGGGCAGTAGTTTCTTCTCCACTGCCTCTCTGCTTGCCGTACGGCTAGTTTATGCTTCTTTAGGTCGTCGTTGAACCACCTATTGGAATCTTTAGGTCGTCGAGTGGAGATTCGACGTAGTGGAGCAACCGAATCGCAACCTCCAGCCAGCCAGGTGTTAATCGCAATGGCTTGTGAGTTGGATGATAGACCGGTAAGGGTCGGAGGTGAATTTTGAAGCAGGGAAGTCAGAGAAGGAAGATCAACTCGATTCCAGTTCCGCGCCCAGGTATTTTTGGCAAGCGGAGCCTTGGAGACAGAGTTGAGAATAATGGAAAAAGAAATAAGGGCATGGTCAGACCAGGGACAGGGGGAAACAGACACCGGGGAAACAGAAAGGTTGAGGGACCAAACCTGGTCAAGTATGTGACCATGAGCATGGGTGGGGACAGATATGTGAGGGACAAAGTTCAGGGAAAGGAGGGATTCAGTGAATTGTTTGGAGGAGGTGCACTCTAAAGGGTCCGAGGGCCAGTAATTAAAGTCACCTAGCACCAGGACCGAGGCATAGTTAACTGCCAAGGTGGCCAGTAGGTCTTGAAATGCTGGCAAGAAAGACGATGAAGGCTGAGGTGGGCGGTACATTAAAAGACACGTGATTGGAGGGGAAAAGGAAAGGGAGCGGACTACAAGGAATTCGGTAGGGGGGATGGAAGGGAAGGAAAGGAGTTGGAAGTTGAATTCAGACCGAGCAATTAAAGCTACTCCACCACCCATCCTACCCGCAGGGCGGTCGGCGCGTAAAGCGACGTAGGAAGGGGGGAGGGCTGCTAAAAGAGCGGGTAAAGAAGAGTCACAAAACCAGGTTTCGGTCAAGAGCAGTAAGTCGGGCTTCTCGGAATCGAGCAGGACAAACAGCTCATGATGGTGTTTGACCGCTGACCTGGTGTTGAGCAGGTCAGCATTGCATTTATAAAGCGCGTCTGTCACCTAAAAGGCATCCTGGTGCTTGCAGACTCAGGACAGCAGTAAGAAGGAGGGCGGTAGCGGACTAGAGTTTAGAGAAAAGGAATGTTTTCAATCTCCTCCTGAACAGAAGGAGATCGGAAATGTGTCTGAGCTCAGCTGGGAGAGCATTCCACAGTTTCGCCGCGGCTACGCCAAACGCTCTTCCTCCCGATTTGATTTTCTTAAACCGAGGTATTATCACCAACCTGGCAGAGGAGGAGCGTAGGCTGCGGGCTGGAACATACCATCTAAATTTCCTTTGTAGGGCCACAGGACCAAGATCATGCAGAGCCTTAAAGGTCAGACAGAGAGACTTAAATTGTACCCTCTGTCTCACCGGGAGCCAGTGTAACTGGGCCAAAGCCGTAGAGGAGGAGGCTCTCGTCGCCCACCCCAGGGCTAGTTTAGCCGCCACAGACTGGACTCTCTGAAGTCTATCCATAAGAAAGCTTGGAGAGTCCAGCAGCAGGGAGTTACAATAATCTAGCCTGCTGAGCACAGTGCAACGTACCACCTCAACCTCACTGTGTGACCACGCTCAGTGGGGCGGGATTTGGGATGTTATCAGAAGCCTGAAACTGCCGTTTGTTATTTGCAGAGAAAGCTGTAGCCCATGAGGAAGTGCTGACATACATGAAACGCGCCTGGCTGAACATTTCACAAGAAGTGAAGCTTCCTTGCTTGCCTGCACGCTTTAATCTCCATCAATAAAGTGTGGCGAATTGAAAATCCGTTTGGGCCTCTCCTTCTTTGGGCAAAAGTTTGTTGTATATATATGTATATATATATATATATATATATATATATATATATATATATATATATATATATATATATATATATATATATATATATATATATATATATGTGTTATTAGTACTTTCAATCAAACCTTGTTTTGAATCACGCTTTGTATCTGCTTGTTGCTGGTAAGGGCTCTTCTTTATATAGATACAATTCTTTATTTAGTACCACTTTTTCACTTTTTCAGATACTTTTGGTAGGAAGCATTGTCTTAATGTCAGACAATTTTGCCTCTGTTTGATATATGCCATCTAAATCTTGCTGACTGGTGCACAATATACAATAAAGTTATTTTGCCTGATTTTCTGTTATGTTAAACTGGTAGGTATACAGAGTATATATAACCTTGTGTGTACATAGTTCACATGTTGAGTAAAAAAATAAAAATAAAGCGAGAAAGAGAAAAAATGTTTAGTCAAAGATGCGGTCGATTCTCTTTTCTCGCTTGCCTTGGTGTCCGAGCTTATTCAGAGCACTGAAGGTTGTAAGGAGGCAAGCTTTATACGTTCTTCTACGTAGTAGTTTTTTGCCAGTTAAATTCTATGAATTGCTGGGTCATTTGAGGTATCTGGTGACGCATTTATGTTCGAACATATTGGTATGTCTATACATGCTTCTTGTGGCAAGATGTTATGCAATCGGTGCGTAGGATGAATATTCTTTTGTCCAAGTTGAGTTATTTATTCCAAGGAGGTATTGTCATTTATCCTTTTCTTGGGAAAATTAGTTCTGAAAGTCCTGTTGTGGGATTCTATCAGGGTAGATCTTTTTATAGTTAATGTTGTCATGAACAATGTAGATTATAGGACTTTGGTTATACTGTTGACCATTTCGATCATTGAGCGTTCTTTTCCGTTTGGGGGACAAAGGTTCATGTCTGTCCTCTGACAGATGATTTTTTTCCAGGGGTTCCCCCGTTCTTCCCTGCAAGGGCCGATTCTCTGGGAATCTGCGGCTAGACTCTGTCTCTTCCAGATAAAGCGTTACCGTAGTTAAGCTACTTTTACTTCGGTTGCAAAGTACTTAGGTATTGTATTAATTATTACGTTTTCGGTAGTTGTGGTAAAAAAGGGGAGACGGGGTATTTAGGTTACCTCAGGTTCTGGAATGCCGTGATGGAAGGGAGCGGGGATTGTCAGTTGGAAGGGATACTGGTGGTATGAGGACGCTACCAACTTGCTCTCGAATAATCATACAACTTACTATCGCGGTCCTACAGAAAAGGTCATTAGGGTGTAAACTGCAAGCCAGACACGGCATTTTATTCCATTTTCATTTAAATTAAAACCTTAACGTTTTTTAGCTGTGATCCTCCAATGTATCCATTCCTTCAAGTGTATTTCCAGTACTAAGACACTCTTAGCGAAAGCTAGAGTGCGTACAACGTAAAATGAAACATCAACTCTGTTCCCAGGCTGAGAGGGCTGTATCTGATGTGCTGGCTGCAGCTGTAGCCGGTTGTGTGACATATTAATGGGGGGCGGGTAGGCCATTTACTGATCGAGGATCCCCACTTCCTATCGACGCCACTGATCCCTACCTAAGCTATGCAGCACTCTTTTGGTCCACGTTGTATCCTTGCATAAAAAGCATACCTTGATTCCGATGTCCAGACCGATACTTTGTAAATCCCTTTTCTGAAATAAAATAAGAGGCACACCCCCCGTCTGCCGGCTAAATGAGAGTCCAAGCTGTAAACATCTATTAATAGAAGTCATGGCTGTAATCTATGTGTAAAGCAGTTGCGTATAATTAGAAAACTTACAGAAACACCGCATTAATCGATCCCTTTTAGCCCACTCCCTAAGCTTGCTACACCCTACCTCTTTAAATCATTTTTTTTATCATATGGCTATACCCACCACTTACATACCATTCCTTAGTGGACTCCTACTAGCACAGATGCCACGCATACACATAACCAGATCAGGTCGAAGGGCGTTCTCCTACTTCACTCCTGAAGCGTGGATCAGCCTTTCACTCCACATCAGAGCCTCTTTCTCTTTTGAAGCTAAAGACCTGATTCTGCTATTAACCAACCACAGGCAGGACTAGGCTCAGACACCTTCTCAGCTCAAAGATAGTGAGCTTTACAAATATACAGAACATAATGAGCCACACACCCAAATGAATATTGTTTTGTGACGCTTAACGTTTTATATGGCATGCTTATCTTTTGCCATTATCATTAAGACATTTTGAAGTGTACATTAAAATATATGCACAAACTATAAATTTTTGCCAGAATAAAGTTGTTTTCAGTGGAACTATTTACAAAGTTCTTTCCAAACATAGTTCTGCCTACATGTGAGCACGTTGTGTCATATGGCTCCATGACATCTGGCACACTATGTTCTAGACCTAGCTTTTTATTTAGAAACACAGTGTATTCTGACAGTTAAAGTCATAACTGGACCAGTTGGACCGAGGTTCTAGAGTACCGTGGTTTGTTGGATGGACAATAGGACTAGCTTATTTTCTCCTTTGCCATAGAGAAGTCTTGTGATTCCCAGGTTTGCGAATTGAAAAGACTACCTGATCATCTATTCCTCCTGTGCTCCATTCCAATGGTGTTAACTTGATGCATGGATTATTTGAACATGTTTTAGGCACATTGTGTATTCATGTACATTCTCTCAATAAAATGATGGGGGAAAAATCATGCGAAAGTAAATACTTCTATCCTGTTAAGTCTTTTGGTGTGCAAAGCATAAGATTCATCCTATGACGGGGCGTGGCTAGCAGCTGAGGAGAATGGCTGCATTTTAAGAGGGCTCCCTATCGCCTGGAGCCAATCCCCCAATATCCAACACATTAATCTGACAAATAGAGCTTTTGCCTGCGAGGGAGACATTGTCCCCCCTACCCCCACTTGAAGATCCCACCGAGGTCCAGGACCAGTGGGACACCTGCGAGACAGCCAAGGGAGGGATCGGAGGAGCGGCATGAGGCCTGTATAAAACGGCAAATACCTGGAGGAGGCTCGTCTGAGTTCGAGAGTGGAGACGTCCTCGCCACCCCCCCATCCCCTCCTTATGGGGGACAGTGTGATGGGGAGTGCCTGGCGGGCCCAAATTGCATCTGGAGGTGGGTAGCCATTCTGGACGTACCAGCAGTGGGGGAGAGCCTTGTGGCCCTGAGCGAAGTGCTGTGGAACTGAGCCGGCCTGGCGGAGAAGGAACGGAGCGGCAGCCGGGCAGCCTGTGCCTCGTTGCTGCCTGCCGCAATAGAGAGCGCCCACCCAAGGTGGAGAGACCCGGAACAGCAAGTTGACCGGGCCTGGAGGTGAGCCTCATTGATGGGGGTGGAGGGCTCGTTCCCCTCCCCCTCCTTCATTACTACCACTGCCAATTAAGTGAGTGCGGAGCCCAGGGGATGTGGTAGCAGCCCGTCCAGACAGATCATGGGTGTGTAGTCTGAGAGCCTGGGATCAGCATAGTAGTGTGGGCCTACCCCGGGCGAGCTGAAGACAAGACGCAAATTGGTGGACCTGGGCTGTGCCCTGGTGCTGGATTAGGCGCTTTACGGCAGCAGAGAAATGCGGTGCGGCACTGGGAGAGGGGACCAATGCGCAGGGAGACTTGATTTTGCTGGGGCTGCGTGGGTCGTCTGGCTACCCCCTTTCTGGAATTTGAGTCTGGTGTGACTGCCTGGAGACCGTGCGGGCCCTGAATCATCGGGCCTCCGGAGCATACAAAAGTGACTGCCGAGACCATGGGCAAATAGGAGAGTAGGATGCCACAAAAGCAGTGTGATCTTCTGAGATGCCAAAAGGTCGCCCCCAGAAAACCGTGCGGCAGAGCAGCCGAAATAAGTACACAGCGAAGATGACGATACCTGGCCGGTGTCCCTGGAGGCTGGTACCCCAGCTTCGCGGGAAGACCTACACTGGGGAGATTTCAAGACCTCCGGAGTTCTGTCGCACCGATTGAGCCCACGTTAGATGCTGTAACGATGGAGGTCAACCTGCTCTGCGCAGATTTTCATAAAATGTCAGAGAAGGTGGCGGTAGCTGAAATGCAAATAAAAGGACTACTCTCTATGACCACGCGACTTGAAGGACTTGAAGAACAGGTACTGAGCCTTACTAAACAAAGCATGCAGATGTCTGCCAGGTTCGAAGATCAAGAGGGGAGGGCTCGGCACAACAACATTAGAGTAGTTGGGGTTCCAGCACGGACTTGTTTGTAGAAGACCTGATTTTAAACAAGCTGAAGCCTAAGAGTCTGTCAATCTTCCTTTCGGTGGAGAGGTCCCATAGGGCACTGAACCCACCCTCGAAACTGGGGGCCCCTCTGCACACCATCATTGCCTGCATACTGAACTAAAGAGACAGGGATTCAATACTCCAAGCGGTACTGGCACATGGAGACCTACGGATGGACAAAGCGGTAATTAGATTCTTCCCAGACTTCACTCTACAGGTACAGCGCCAACACAAGAGTTTTGATGATGTCAAAAAGCCATACTATGAAAAGAATTGAAATATATGATGCTCTACCCCTCGAAGTTGACAGTAATAATAGATGGCAAGACTCTGCACTTTGCAACCCCAGAAGAAGCGTGGGACTGGCTGGAGGGGTGGAGAGTGGTCGAAAAAGGGACTGCCGTAGACAGACAGAAGGATTCAGCAAGGGAAGCAGGTGGGAGGAGACCAGCAGGAACGGAACAGCATTCCAGACCAGCATCCCTTTGAGAGATATATACGACTACTGAATCCGATACATCTACGAGCAAGAACTGTGCTACGAATTGATGCTGCTGGACCGCTGTGGTGAGGCAGGTGGGGCATGATGACTTTTGGGGGTGGGGGAGGGAGGTTTGGTATATTGCCAGTATGATAGGGGGAGGGTGATGGGGAGAAGGGAAGAATTCAAAGTAATTGTCGACCAAGACAGACACCAGGACCTTTTGTTGGGTAAAGTACTATTACTAAAGATAGGATAATATCCGTCAAGCCAATGTCCAGTTGGCTGTATTACATCCCACCTCTAGATGCTAAGTTTGGAGCGACAGGCACTCTGCAAGTTGGGGGAGTGGGCAGTTCAATTTCCACTGAGCAGGATAGCAGGGTGGGGGGAGTTACAGAGGTTGGAGTTTGAGGTTGCAGTTATGCAGGCTTCACTGTGCTCTGCCAGTTGCAGGCTCTTACACAGACAGCAAAATGATATAGGTGCAGCATCTTACCTTGAACATTCCTCCACACAGACACATGGAAGAATGGGATAGAGATAGGATGTATGGGTATCCAACGTGAATACATGAATAGATTAAAGATATGGTCCTGGAAGGTAAATGGACTGGGTAGTGGCATCAAGCGAACATTAATCCTGCAACATCTTAAACACCAAGGCCCAGATAGTGTACTCGTGCAAGAGACACACTTGAAGGAACATTACTACAAGGCACTAGATAGAATGTATTACATTTTGAGGGCCCATGCGGGCTACACATCTGACTCATGGGAAGTGGGAATCATGGTCAAAAAGCCATTGCCCTTTGTCCCCCCTGAGGACTTTGAGAGACGACCATGGCCGGTATGTGGCCCTTCATGGGACCTGGAATAGGGTGGATCTCTGCATCTGTTCCGTCTATGCCCCACCTAGGCTGCTGTTGCCGATCCTTTCTGACCTGGGGACCCTACTGATTGAGCTGCCTACAAGCACTCTGCTGATAGGAGGCAATTTTGACGTGGTCTTTGACCCAAGAGTGGATAGGACAGGTGCCGGGGTCCATGGACGAGGTGGGGTGACTCCACTATCGCAATTTGCTTCGGCAGTGGGTCTGGCTGACCTTTGGAGAGAGTTAAATCCTGGTGCCCTGCAATACACATATTTCTCACCACCAATTAGTAACTTCGCCCCGATGGAGGTCCAATTACTGGGCCCACCAATGGACTTCCAAAACCCATTGCGGCTGAACCCATGGTACCTGAAGGACAAAGACATTAGAGAGAAAATACGCAAAGAGACAGTCCTGTACTTAAAAGAAAATCAGGGATCGGTAGACTCGGCACTGACTCTGTGGGAAACCTTTAAGAAGGTGATTTGGGAGGCCACCCAGGCAATAGTAGGAGGTAAGAAGAGAGAATCTAAACTGCAGTGTACCGAATTAGAAGAGAAAGTGATTGAAATGGAAAGAAGAGCGCTTGCGGAGGGCGGGAAGTGGGCGGGCATCGGCTGCTACTCTGCCAACAGGAACTGAGAACACTGACTGAGAACCTATCTCGCAGGCACGCCCTAGCCTCACCACAATGCCTCTATGACATAGGAGACAAGGCGGCTAAACATCTAGCATGGCTAGAGGCGCGTGACTAAGAGAGATCATGGGTACTGGAGGTAAAATATAAAGATGGACACACTCCCACGGCCACTGCAGACATCGCTGAAACATTCGCTGCCTACTATGAGGCCTTATATGCATCTTGAACTAACATGACACATGATGACTGCACCGATTTCCTAAAAGTTGTGGCCCTCCGAACGTTGACTGGGGATGAGCAGGAGACACTAGAAGTGGATTTGACAGAGGACGACATGCGCAATCCGATAAGGGCAAAGCGCTGGGTCCTAACTGGTTGCTAATAGAGCTTTATAAGGGCCAGGCAAGGGAGGTGATTACACCAATGTTATCAATGTATCAAGAAGCACTAACTGTGGGTTGCCTCCCGGCAGATCAAAGGATGGTGACAAAAGTGACAATACACAAAGAAGGAAAACCCGTTGATGAGTGTAGCTCATACAGACCAATTTCACTGCTTAATGCAGAGGCTGAAATACTGGCGAAGGTCCTAACAACAAGTCTGCAAGCAGTACTGCCAGCAATTATACATCCGGATCAGTCAGGATTCATTCCTGGTCGAAGTACCTGGCTACATTTGCAACGCTTGTATGGAGTGCTTCATTTAACTAAATCCTGAGGAAGTCTACAAGTGATAGCAATAGCTTTAGACGCCAAAATGGCGTTTTACTCTGTGGAATGGAACTACCTAATTTGCCGTACTGGAGAAACTAGGCTCCAGCCCCAAGTTTATGGTTTGGATTAGGATCAGGCTCCTATGCCAAGGGTGTGGGTAAACGGAACCACCTCCCGTAGTTTCCAGGTAAAGAGAGGCACATGGCAGGGTTGTCTATTATCTCCTCTGATAATTGCTGTTGCTCTTGATCCGCTGGCAGTGTGGATCCGCCGAGATCCTTTAATATGTGGTATACCCGCTCAGGGAGGATGGGAGGAAAGAATCTACCTATATGTGGACAATATCCTACTGTTCCTAGCCAGACCTCTACACTCTGTACATCGTGTGATGCACATATTCCTGGTATTTGGGGCGCCCTTGGGTTATACAATCAATTGGACCAAATCAGTAATACACCCCCTATTGGGAGAGCCTCGCGCCTGCCCTGTAATTGTCTGGCCCGTTGAGTCCGGGGGGTTTCAGATACCTAGGGATCTATATCAAACGAGAGCCACAGGATTCCCTTAGACATAATTTGGACCCACAACTTGAGCGATTGCAAGCGGATATATCACACTGGGAATCACTCTCACTAACAATAATGGCAGAGCAGCTTTCTATAAAATGATGGCCCTCCCACGATTGCTTTACATGACACAAAACCCGCCCTGCAAGATTCAGCAGAAAACTTTTAGACATCTTGACTAGACTTTTTGCAGACTACTTTGGAAGGGCGGTGTCCCAAAGTTTGCCCTAGCTATGCTACAGAAAGGGATATATGATGGAGGGCTAGCCATCACAGATGTTCAGAAATATTACTGGGCCTCACAGCTACTAGTCATTAATGACTGGGTCTTTGCAGACCAGCAGGACCTGGCATATAGGATGCAGGCTCATGTGAGTACAAATGTATGCTGTTTGCTAGACAAAGTGGAGGTTCCCGACCACAACACACGCAAGAGACTATAGACGTATGGCACGCAGCTACCCGGTTTCTTGGCTGGAGGGGAAGATTAACGGCTCGTACACCTCTATGGTGTAGTGCACTGTCGGTGGAGGTGGGGAGGCTAAGTGGTTTCTGGGGGTGGAGGCTCACTGGAATAGAGGACTTAGGAGAAGTCTGGAGGAATCAAGCATATGTCTCATTTGCTGATTTACAATTGGAGTTTAGCCTCCTGGAGACAGAGTGCTTCTGACACACCCAGCTGGGTCAAGCACTGAACTGCCACCTACACACTGAGGGAGCTGGTGCCTGATGCTTCACCGCTAGAGGACTGACAGCTGACAGAACCATTGGGAAAAAAGGGAATATCACGAATTTATAAGAAGCTAATGAAAAATTCTCCAGACTTATTAGGCCCCCTGAAGAGAGCATGGGAGGCTGACCTGGGTGAGGCGTTGGATGATGACTGGGCAGAAGCCCTACAGCCTCCCCGGGAACTGTCCATCAGAATGTGATTTAGATTGATCCCTCTTAAGGTATTCCACAGAGTGTACTATGCACGGATTTTCCTCCATAAAATGGGTAAAGCTAATTCCCCACTGTGCAGAAGGGGATGTGGGAATGAGGGATCCTTTTTCCACACCCTATAGGAATGTCAACTGATTCAATCCTACTGGGCCCAAGTCACAACAATGATGGCAAAAGTGACAAACCTGGAGGTCCCTGTGGAACCCAAATGGCTACTTTTGGGAACAAAAGGAGAACACAATTGGCCGAGGTTCAAATAAATTTGCGGAAATTGGCAGTAGGAGTGGGCAAAAGAAATATAGCGAGCGCATGGGGGGCAACGTCTGTCCCTAAGACCGACGACTGGGAAAGAGACCTTGATTGGTGTCAAAGGGCAGAACAAGTAGTCTATGCAGCCAGGATAGCCCCGGGAAATGGGTAAAAAGTGTGGGGGGACTGGAGAGCCTACAGGAGCTAGAAGGATGGGGACTAGATTTGAGAAGCCAGCATGGACTGCGGGGGAGGGAATAATCACTGAACCCCATGGTAGACATGGATGGGCTGTTCGAGAATCAGACCTGTGAATATGCACTCTGCTCTGGGAAGGTGATTGTACAATTGTTTCTGTGTAATAAACCTAGTATGCAATGTCAGTATGATTTATGAAGCCAATTGATTTGATTATCAATAAAACGGAAAAAAAGAAGATTTATACTGTGAAGACCTTTTGGTATT
The DNA here is from genome assembly GCF_964263255.1 of Lissotriton vulgaris. Taxonomy (NCBI): domain Eukaryota; kingdom Metazoa; phylum Chordata; class Amphibia; order Caudata; family Salamandridae; genus Lissotriton; species Lissotriton vulgaris. The sequence continues at coordinate 837,772,565 of NC_141695.1, forward strand.
TTATTTTTATATTGTTACGTTTAGGTTAGAAGGCAGAGGCTCCCAAAGATTAATTAAGGACATATGGCCATAGCAATTTTGAACCGGATGTTAATCCCTGTGACAGTTTACTAAAGAGAGGCAGTGGGAGAGGTAAAGAGCTTGAGGTGGCGGACAGTTGCAGTTATCGTTCAACTTTGGAGCACTCATGTTCCCTAGGGCTTTGCATGAATACCTTGTATAGTCTAGTTTTTTTACCTTTATTATCAGTACAGCAGCGCAGAAGCAGCAAGAGTACTAAATCGAATTGAATGTAAGCAAAAAAAACTTGCATATTTGAGCTTCTTTCTCTTGGACCAGAGAAACTTGAGAGCTCTATAATCTACATGTTGTCTCTACTTTGGCGTCTCAAGTTCTCATCACCTGCTTCTCATCATGTTGAGGGACATATATATGCTTGAAGAACATGATCAATCAATCAATCATATCATTTGTAAAGCGCACTACTCACCCGTGAGGGTCTCGAGGCGCTGGGGTGGGGAATGCTGCTACTGCTTGAAAAGCCAGGTCTTGAGGAGTTTTCTGAAGGTCAGCAGGTCTTGGGTCTGCTGTGGTGGATGTTGACGGTGTTCCAGGTCTTTGTGGCGAGGTGGGAGAACGATCTGCCGCCTGAGGTCGCTCTTCGGAAGCGGGGGACTGTAGCGAGGTTGAGGTCGACGGAGCTGGCAGGTGGGGGTGTAGAAGCTGAGTCGTCTGTTGAGGTACGATGGTCCGGTGTTGTGGAGTTCCTTGTGTGCGTGGGTGAGGAGCTTGAAGGTTATCCTCTTGTTAACCGGGAGCCAGTGCAGGTCTCTCGGGTGGGGTGTGATGTGGCTGCGGCGAGGGATGTCTAGGATCAGGCGTGCAGAGGCGTTCTGGATGCGTTGGAGCCGTCTCATGAGTTTGGCCGAGGCTCCTGTATAGAGGGCGTTTCTATAGTCCAACCTACTGCTGAGAAGGGCCTGGGTGACTGTTCTTCTCGTTTCAGTGGGGATCCACTTGTAGATCCTACGGAGCATGCGGATGGTGTTGAAGCAGGAGGAGGAGACGGCTTTGACCTGTTTAGTCATGGAGAGGGTGGAGTCGAGGATGACCCCGAGGTTGCGTGCGTGGTCGGTGGGTGTTGGAGCAGATCCCAGTGCGGTCGGCCACCAGGAGTCGTCCCAGGCCGAAGGGTTGGATCCGAGGATGAGGACCTCTGTCTTGTCCGAGTTCAGCTTAAGTCGGCTGTTCCTCATCCATTCAGCAACGGCCTTCATTCCTTCGTGAAGCTTGGTTTTGGCTGTATGGGGGTCCTTGGTGAGGGAGAGTATCAGCAGGGCGTAATCGGCGTAGGAGAGGATGTTGAGGTCGTGCCGATTGGCGACGCGGGCGAGCGGTGCCATGTAGATGTTAAACCGAGCTGGGCTGAGGGATGAGCCCTGGGGTACGCCGCAGATGATCTCAGTGGCTTCGGAGCAGAAGGGAGGAAGGCAGACGCTCTGTGTTCTGCCGGAGAGGAAGGAGGTAGTCCAGTCCAGGGCCTTCTCTTGGATCCCAGCGTTGTGGAGGCGTGTTCGTAGTGTGTGGTGACAGACCGCGTCGAAGGCGGCTGACAGGTCCAGGAGGATGAGGGCCGACCGTTTCTCCGTTGTCCAGCTGGGACTTGATGTCATCGGTGGCGACGATGAGGGCAGTCTCGGTGCTGTGGTTGCTGCTGAACCCGGACTGGGAAGGGTCCAGGATGTTGTTCTCCTCGAGGTAGCGGGTCAGTTGTTCGTTGACGGTCTTCTCAATCACCTTTGCCGGGAATGGTAGCAGAGAAATGGGCCGGAAGTTCTTGAGGTCCTTGGGGTCCGCCTTGGTTTTCTTGAGTAAGGTGTTGATCTCTGCGTGCTTCCAGCTCTCCGGGAAGGATGCTGTCTCAAAGGAGGTGTTGATGACTTTCCGGAGATAGGGTGCGATGCATTTGCTGGCTTTGTTGAAGATGTGGTGTGGGCATGGATCTGACGGAGATCCGGAGTGGATGGTGTTCATGATTTTAATGGTGTCATCGTCGTTGATGTTGGTCCAGTAGAGCAGGCGGTTGGTTTCGGATGGTGGTCGTGGGGGCGGAGGTCTCAGAGTTTGTCGTGGCGTTGAAACTGTCGTGGTTGTCTGTGATCTTGTGGTGGAAGAAGGTGCCCAGTGAGTCGCACAGGTCTTGCGAGGGTGGGACATCGTTGGTGTTGGAGCTGGGGTTGGAGAGTTCCTTCACGATGTTGAAGAGCTCTTTGCTGTTGTGCGCGTTGTTGTCTAGGCGGTCTTTGAATAGAGGCCCTTTTGGCGGATCTGATGAGGTGATGGTGTCTGCAGGTGGCATTCTTGTGGGCGGCATGGCTGTCCGGTGTTCGTTCACGGAGCCAGATCTTCTCCAGCTTTCGGCAGGTTTGCTTGGAGGCCCGGAGGTCTTCAGTGAACCAGCTGGCTTTCTTGTTGGTATGATTGTTGGAGGGTTTCTTGATCGGGGCGAGGGTGTTGACGCAGTCGTTGATCCACTGTCTGAAGTTGCGGTCGGCGGTGTCGGGGTCGGTATGGTCAGCTGGTGGGCTCTGGGCGAGGGTGGTGGTTAGCTGGTCTTCGGTGACTTTGCTCCAGCAGCAGTTAGGCATCTGTTGGGTGCAGTGGTGCGTGGTGGGTTTCTTGAAGGTGAAGTGGATGCAGCGGTGGTCGGTTCAGTGGAGTTCGGTGGTATGGTTGAAGGAGACGTGGGGGCTTGCGGAGAAGATGGGGCCAAGCGTTTGACCGGCGGAGTGGGTGGATGTTGTGACGAGTTGTCTGAGTCCGAGGTTGGCTAGGTTGTCGATCAGGGTAGTGGAGTTGGTGTCGTCATTGTTCTCAAGGTGGAAGTTCAGGTCCCTGAGGAGGATGTAGTCCGTGGAGGCGAGGGCGTATGTGCTGACGAAGTCGGCGATGGAGTCGCTGAACTGTGGTCGGGGTCCGGGTGATCCGTAGATGAGGGTTCCTCTGAGGGTGGTGTTTGGGTCGGTGTGGATCTGGAAGTGCAGGTGTTCGGCGGTGCTGGGGGTGTCGTCGGTGTTGGTCAAGACTCTGAGAGTGTTTCTGTGGACGATGGTGATTCCTCCTCCCGCTCTGTTGGTGTGGTCCTTGCGGGTGATCTTGTAGCCTTCCGGGACGGCTATGGCTGTGTCGGGTGCCGAGGCGGGTTTCAGGCAGGTCTCTGTCAGAAAGGCGACATCTGGGGAGGTTGAGTCGAGTAGGTCCCAGAGTTCAACAGCATGTTTTCGGGCGGAGCGGGTGTTGAGAAGGATGCATTTGAGGTGGTTGGGTTCTTTTCTGGTCTGCAGCATGGTGGGGTGAATGCTTGTGAAGCTGCAGTTCCGGCAGGTGAAAGCTCCCTGGGTGCGCTTCGGGGTGGCCAGGAAGCAGGTGTGTGATTGTCCGGTGTTGAGTGCGTGGAGGGTTCTGGCATCGTAGCGGTGTTGGGTGTCGTGGCGTTCGTGGTGTCCAGGGGTCCTGGCGCTTGGCGCGGTCCATACACGGACGGGCACAGACGGGCTTGCCTTAGGTGCGCCAGTACCGACCAGCGGCGCACCCGCTGAGCGCGGCCGCGTAGTCGCTTCCATATGAGGGGATGTGGGAGGGAGGAGCAGCTCTGAGGCGGGAGCCGGGCGGCAAATGGGATTGCAGGTGGGCCAGGACGCAGCTGCGGGAAAAATGGGCGGGTGCCGCGGGAGAACTGACCTCAGGAAGGAAAAACAAGTTTAGGCAAGAAAACAAGTACAGGCACAGAGGAATAAAAACAAGTCTGGGCAAGAAAGCAAGTTAGGCACAGGAATAAAAATAAGTCCGGGTCTGAGTGGTCCTATTTTAGTCTCTGAAGTTTTAATGCAGGTGGCGGCAGTATTGGCAGCTTGCAGAGAGGTCAATTAACTGTTGTTTCCTAGCCGGTCATTACTTAAAAAAGAAAAAAAAAAAAGAAATCAAATCCGGCTCCTTGAATCTTGTAATGTTGGAGTCATTGCAAAGGACACTAATATAGGAACCTGGTAAAGATATTTTTTAGCATCCATATTTTTCCTTTGCCATTGCGGACCTGGATCACTGCCTATGTGAGATAACTTATTAGCAGTAGTAGAACGTGATGCCTTATTCTGAGGTCCTGGAGGTTTCAGTGTCTAACAGTTTATTGTTTGAGTTCTGTTGTTCATATTATACAAGTGTGAGATTTTTAGCTAGTGTTGAGCCATGCGGTTCAGTATTCATAATCTCACAGTAACCTATCATATTTTTTAATGTTGCCACATTGTTCAAGGACAATGTTCACTCAATAAGGCTGAGGCAGAGGTGTCGGACACAGCGTTCAAATGAAGCGGGATTGCTATGATGCGCTTGGCCTTTTGTTTCAAAGTTTTCTGACTCTGAGTGCAAACTGCACAAGTTAGTAGTGTGCAGAGTCTCAAGCTGCTTAGTTTGTCGTTAAAAATGGTAAAACCCTTTAACCAAGAAACGACCACTTTTGAGTTCCAAATGCTTACTGGGAATCGAGTAGTTCGTCTCAGGAAAGTACGGAGTTCAGACAGAGACCAGTTAAGGAACAGGCGGGTCTCCCAGGTCTTCCAAATGAGAGGGTAGGGGGGAGTACTAGGGCATCCCGTCCACTTTGTAGTTCACGGAGTTTCCAAGCTTTACAGGCCCTTCTCTCATGAAAGGCCCATTTTTGGTCCAGATCTTTCACCCACCGGCCCACCAAGCTTCCCCAACCAACTGGGATTTAGTGCTGGGGTCCGACTGCTGGTTCAAACAGTGATGACTTCTGAAATGAGAGAGTTTTTTAAAATGTTCTAGAACCCGCTATAGCTAAGGGGAGACTGTGAAGTCCATAAACCCCTGGCAAACTCAGGGTAGGTGCTTTTTATTTATTTTATTTGAAAAGTTTTATATAGCGCTGGTTAGACCCGGAGATATCAGAGCGCTACATGAGGAAGAACATTGTTTCAGAACGTAGTTACATCAGTTGCTAAAGCGTAGTTACAAAAGTTACATGAGTCACAAAAGCATAGCATAGATATATTGGGAAAACAGGCAAGGGGAGAGAAATTCTGGGGAGAGGGGGAAGGAAAAAAGGGAGGTAGACAAAGAGTAATGGAGGGAAGTGGTGGGGGAGGGGGTAGGGGGGGTAGGAAACACAACGGGGAGACGAGGAAAAACAGTGTACGACGTCCGGCTGGTTGGGTGACGGCTGAGGGGTGAACCAGAGCCTTTGTCATCTGTGGCGGCGATGAGGGCTGTCTCGGTGCTGTGGTTTCGTCTGAAACTGGACTGAGATGTTGTTGTCTTCGAGGTGGCGGGTCAGCTGCGTGTTGACGATTTTCTCTATGAACTTCGCTGGGAACGAGAGCAGAGAGATGGGTCGCAAATTCTTGAAGTCCTTGAGGTCCGCCTCGAACACTCGGCGCACTGGGCAGCAGCAGGAGCGGGAGACGGGTGCAGACAGGTGGAGCTGCGCGGTGTGGGGAACGACCAGCTTAACCAGGGTCAAGTGTTGCACTCACTGCCGCGTAGCGGCCGTCATAAGTAGGGAGGTGGGAGGGAGGAGCAGCTGGGAGGAGGGTGGGAGACCAACGAATGGGAACGAGGCGGGGCCGCAGGGGACAGCAGCAGCTGGAAACCGGCGAAGGAACGGAGAGCGAGAGGGCGGGCCGCAGGGGACATCGGCGGGGGAAAGGACGACGAGAGCGGGGCAGAGAAGTACACAATTACCCAAAAGTGTAGGAAATAGAATACAGGACAGATCCTATACCACAGTCAGCAGATAGCAGCAAAGAAACAGCAGCCCAGGGGAGCCTGGAACGCTGGGCAGCAGCAGGAGCGGGAGACAGGCGCAGACAGGTGGAGCTGTGCGGCGTGGGGAACGACCAGCTTAACCAGGGTCAAGTGTCAATGATCTTATAGCTTTCCATTTGTATTTTATCTCCACTTATCTTTGGTATTTTAACTATGGTTAATGTAGTTCAAATCTAGTAAAAAAAATTCTTTCTTTAAGGAGGAATAATATTTTTCTGTGAAGTGCATTCAAACTAAAAAGGGTTTCTATACCTGTTTTAATAAAACCTGCCCCCCAAGAATCAAGCTTTGTATTATATCAAGGCCATATGCAATGGTTATTCATTTGTTTTTTAAATGTCATTTTTGTATTGCAAGCACATGACTGGCATGTTTAGATGACTGCATGTGTTTTTCTTTGGGGCATATGCTTGCAAATGAAAAATAAACCATTGTACAATCCTTTCAACATCAAATATATTTGCTTTGCTAGTGCTTGCAATTGCCTGGGTCCTAGAAATTAGGACCTTCTTTCCACTCTGGTCTAAAGAGATGAGCCTTGGGTCAATGGAATAATCAAATGGGGTAAATTAGATGTCTGCAAGATCATAGAGAGTACAACATAACAGAGAGAGTGCCATGTCATATTATTTGCATGCATTGTCATGGTGTCTGACTTGTTGGAGTTCTCTCCGGTCTGGAAAATTTATAAGGGCGTTTTGAATCTCTCTGTTTTGTGGGTACAGGTTCTGGGGTATAAATAGAATTATACATGGAGTCAGATTTGTTGTTGCAGCCTCTGGAAGGTTTATGGGCGCAATTTGAGGGTTTTTCAAAGCCCCGATACAACTATGGAAGCTGCTTCTAGCACACATTGGCAGGTTTGTGTTTGCCGTCTTAACATATGTGCATATTTACTCACCACATTGCCTGTTTTAAATGGGGTCTTAAGCTTGGTGTAATATATTTATCTGATAGAGACTGCTAGCTGCAGATTCCTTATCTTTGAATTTCCCAGACGTCAGGCTACATCTGGAAACTTTTGCTGAGCAATATCCATTTGGCGCGTTGTAGGGTGGCTCCATTTGGGTCCGTGTGACGTCGTTGGCGTCGGATATGACATCGCAGAACCTATATAGGCATCAACCAGGCACGCAACGTCAGTTCTTTTCTTTCTAATCCAGTTAAGCACCGATTTGGGAGAGCTACCCCTCTGTCCCTTTTTGACAGGCTTTTTCTCAACTTTTTGTTGACTTCCAAGATTTTTTCCGTCGTGTGCGAAGGATGTCATTGAGGAAGACAGGATTTAAGCCATGCAGGGCCTGTCTCCACACGATGTTGGTTACTGATCCTCAACTTGTCTGCCTTTGGTATCTCGAGCATGACCACAATCCGAAGTCATGTTCGGACTGTTGGGCCATGGCTCCTAGGACTTTACGGGAGTGGGCTTTGAAGCTCCTTCACGGCTCGACAGCTGATACCATTAAGCGAGACTCCGCGGAGGTCCTGATTGAGGAAAAGGAGGTATGGGACCGTTCTCGGACCCCAAAGTCCTCTTCCTCCCACTCAAGCTCATCGGGGCCCACAGGAAAGAGGCATAAGAAGAAGAATAAGTCCAAGCGGACTTTATCTTCACCTCGACTGTCGTCCCTCAACAAAGTAGTTTAGGAGCACCAACTCTCTAGGCACGGTTCCCTGGAGCCGGACCCAGGGTCGACTACGGGCCTCCCGCCTTTTCCAGGAGCCAGAGTGACACGTGCTCAGATGAAGGAGTTCTACATGCCCTGCGTATTTGAGGGCCTAAGATCTGATAACTGATCTTGGTCGACGCTTGTCGTACCAACGTGACCTCTCCTGGCGGCAAACCCGAAGTCGGTACCCATCAGTGGTGCCAGCCCCATTCTTATCCCCGATGACACGGAGTCGGAACAATGTAACTCTATGCCGATTCAGACATCGATTGAACCCAGGGGTTCTATGTTGTCGCCTGAACACTGTCTGGGTGTGTTGTGCTCAGGAGAGGAATGGAAGGGGTCTATGGACCCTCTGCAGGGGCGGCTCCTCCATGTGGACAGAGGAGCGCCGCCCCACTGCTTTCTCGCAGTGCGACAAGCAGAAACATAAAATGATATAAGTACCCTTTATATGTTTCTGCTTCTCGCACTGCGAGAAAGGATAAGGGTTTCGGTGGGAGCGGGCCTGCTCGAGGGCAGGGGAGGAGTGGCTAGCCCAATGCTGCAGGCCTTGACTGTTTGGTTGGCCCTCTGGGGCCGACCAAACCAGTCATGCGCATTCTCCCTTTTCTCCATGTAGGCTGCATGCACAATGAGAAAATGGCCTCCCCACAGACACCTCTGTGGTCGGAGTCCCAACCAATCACAGCGCTGCTATTGCAGCCTTGTGATTGGTTTAGGGGAGGGGCAGGGAGGGAGGCTGCCTGCTTCCTGTTCCTGCGGAGGCAGCAAGGTAGGAGCAGACCCAGCAGTGAAGACACGGGACCCGGGAAAGGTACGTTAAAAAAAAATATATTATTATTTAAACCCCTCCCTACGCGACTACTCGCCTGCCCTCCACCCTACGTGACCCAGTTCCCCCCCCCCCCCCCCTCCCCAAACCCCCATGAGCCATACCGACCGCGACTGCAGTCATCCTGGAACACCAGGATGACTGCAGAGCAGTTGGACTGTTATGGGGAACTTGGGGAGCCAGTGGACTGGACACTTCTCCAGATACTGGCACGATCTCTCTGTCAACTGTGGCTACGGAGGAGGAGGGCATCTTATGCCATGGTTGTTAAGAGGACAGCCTAGGTCCTTGGACTGGAGCTTCCTTCAGTGGAGGTCAGGACTAATCTCCTGACTGAAGTGCTATAGCCTCAGAAACCCTTTTGCCCTTTAATGAAGCGCTGCTTGATTTCCTTCTAGGCACGTGGTCCAAGCCTAGCACAGGGGCTCCTGTGATTAGGACAATCACCCACTGCCATCGCCCAGCTCCCAGCGACACAAAGGGGGTCATTAGGATTGCGACGGACTTGAGTCCGTCCGCGACCCCTGAGTAGGAGGGAACGTCCGCATGGGCTGCGGCGTTCCCTCTGTGCAGATTAGGATGTGACCGCCAGGGGGGGTACCATAGGTACCCCCCATGTGCACCCCCCTACCCCCCCCTTCACCTAGGGGGCCTGCAACGGCCCCCACAGTGAAGTTACACATGCTTTTCCACAGCGGAAAAGCCGCCGCGGAAAAGCATGTTTCCAAGCACATCCTAATCTGGCTGACGGTGTCTGAGAGACACCGTCACAATATTAGTGCTTTTCCGCCGCGGTTGTAAGCCAACCGCGGAGGAAAAGCTGCGGACGGAAACCAGGACCCACCAGCCATCCTAATGTGGCGGTGGGTCTTGGTGGGTCAGCTGAGGATTCTCCGCATCCTCCAGGCCGGCGGTGGCTTCCGCCGGCCCGGAGGATGCGGAGAATCCTCCATCCTAATCAGCCCCTAAGTTCCTCAGCCAAAACCCCACCCCAGAAAGCTTGGTTGTGCATCCCTCTGTTTTACAGGGCGCATTCCCTTCCTCTCCTCCAGATAGGGAATCCAAGAGGGTGGATTCATTTGGAAAGAAATTGCTTCCTTCTCCAGCCTGGCATTGCGGTTGATGAATACTGCATGATTAATGGGCCGTTTCCCCCACTTCCTTTGGGAGACAGTTGCGCAAGTGCTACTACAAGCCTCTGAGGAGGCCCGGGCTGTGCTCTCTCGGGCAGTTAAGGATGGGAGAGATGCAGCAAAATTCACCATAAGGTGTGGCCTTGATACAACAGATTCTCTGGTAATGTCCAGGCAAATCTGATGGACATGCCCTTTGATGGAACCCGCCTTTTTAAGGAAAAGGCAGATTTGTCCCTAGTGAGGTTCAAGGACTCTCAAGCTACGGCAGGATCCTTGGGCTTCCCTTCATATCCTTGTGGCCAGTCTACCATACGCCCCTTTCTTGCCAATGGAAAGGGTTTCAAGCCGCGTCAGCCCTATCATAGCCACCGCTCTGCACAAGCTTCCCAATCCGGGCAGGGATGTGGATGCGGTTCATTCCGGCCTAGGAATGGAAGCCAGAAGTCATCATTACCCTGCCCTCGGCAGCCACTGATTCCAATCACTTCTAGTCTGACTCTGCAAAACCACACCACTCCAGTTGGGAGAATCCATCATCTCCCCCACGGTGGTCCATAATATAATATAAGTGGGTCTTGCAGGTCATTCAGGAGGGCTAGTCTCTGCCTTTCTTTTTGTTTCCTCCTCCCATTCAGCCAAATCAGGAACAGCTGATGGAAGATCATTTTAAATTGCTCCAGGAGGAACTTACAGCTCTATTGGCCAAGGGAGCTATAGAAAGCGTCCCAGTTTCAGAAGTAGGCAGTGGCTGTTGTTCCCGCTACTTTTTGATTCCAAAGAAGAACAAAAGTTTGCGGTCCATTTTAGATCTTCGGATCAATTTCTTCCTGTAGAAGGAGAAAGTCAAGGTGCTCACTCTAGTTCAGGTCTTGTCTGCCCTAGACCTAAAAGACCTGATGGTAGCTTTGGACCTGCAGGATGCTTATTTTCACATCCCCATCCTGCCGGCCACAGGCGTTACCTGTGCTTCAAGGTAGGCTGAGAGCCCTTTCAGTTTATCGTGCTCCCTTTCAGCCTTACCAGCGCCCCTCAGATGTTCACCAAGGTGATGGCAGTGGTCACACCTCCTCCGCGCAGGTTAGGGGTGTCAGTCTTCCCCTACCTCGAGGACTGGCTGTTGAAGGCGTCCTAGCCCCAGGTTGTCGTCTCCCACCTTCAGACTACGGCGAACCTGCTGCATTTTTTTTGTGCATATTTTATATAGCGCAAACTCGACCCGAAGGTATTGGAGCGCTTTACATGAGGACTGAATTTACATTACACATTCAGGCACGGGGAGATTAAGTGATTTGCCCAGAATCACAGGATGTGGACGCGACTCTGAGGCTTGAACCCTGGTTTCCGGCACCAGCGTCGGGCCTTTATGCCGACGGACCACTGGGGTTCTCTATAAACGTGCTGAAGTCACACCTGACAATTTCTCAGATGCTCCCTTTCATTGGAGCTTTTCTGGACACAATGCAGTTTAGAGTCTATCCTCCCGAGCAGCGAGTCCAGGATATTCAGGTTATCATTCCGATGTTTTGGCCTTTATCCTGGATTTTGGTGAGACTGACTCTGAGGCTGTTGGGCCTCATGGCCTCTGCACCCTGTTGGTAAAGCATGCTAGGTGGCATATGTGGGCTATGCAGTGGGACTCAAAGGTTCAGTGGGCACAGCATCAGAGAAATGTCACCAATGTGGTTCAGATCTCAAAAGGAACTGCGTAAGATCTGCAGTGGTGGTTGACGAACCGCGATTGGATCAATGGCAGACCCCTCTCTCTTCCCCAACTAGATCTCAAAGTCGTGATGGATGTATCACTTCTGGGATGGGGCGGCCATCTGGGAGAGGTGGAGATCAGGGGACACTGGCCTCTAGCACAGTTGGGACTCCGCATAAATTTGTTGGAGCTCCGAGCGCTTCGGTTGGCTTTGAAAGCATTTCTTCCCTTTGTCAAGGGGAATTTGGCGCAGATGTTCACGGACAAGACCACTGCCATGTAGTACTGCAACAAGCAGGGCGGTGGGGTTGTGGACCCTTTGTCTGGAGGCCCTGGGTCTCTGGACATGGCTGGAACAGCAGGGCATAACCCTGGTGGTTCAACACCTGGCAGGTTCTCTGAACGCCAGGGTGGACAAACTCAGCCATCAATGCCTTGCGAATCACGAATGGTGTCTCCAGTTGGAGGTGGTGCAAGGTCTCTTTCAGGAGTGAGGATAAACTTGGTTAGATTTGTTCGCCTCCAACGAGAAAGCACAGTGTCTGCAGGGCTGCGTGCTGGAGTTTCCAAGGTAGCTATCCAACACGGCTTTTTTTAGCGAGTGCAGCTCAGGCCTGCTGTATTTCTTTCTGCCCATATCACTCCTGCCCAGGGTTCTGAAGAAGATAAGGAGTGAACGAGCCTAAGTCATTCTTGTACCCCCGGACTGGGCAAGGGGAGGCTGGTATCCAGAGCTTCTGAAAATGAGCATTGATCCTCCGATCAGGCTGCCCTCTCAGGAGGAACTTCTGTTGCAGCAGCAGAGGAGGGTTCTCCATCCCAAACCTGTCAACTCTGCGCCTCCATGCATGGAGATTAAGTGGCAGCAGTTGATGGCTTTTGACCTTCCTCCCGAAGTATTTAACATGGCCCTCCACTAAGACGGTGTATGCCTGCCTTTGGCAGAAACTTGTATTATACTGTACAGAAAGGTCCATTGACTCCTTTTTCCACTGTCCTTGTTATGAATGTATCTAGGACCCTAATTAAATATTCCTGATTCATGCCTTCATGCGGTTATGATAAATCATGTCCTAATGAAGACATACGAATCTTGCCCATATTCAGTGATAGCCCACGCAGCCCAAATACGGCAAGGCTACTTTCTTAGATTCCTAGAAAGCACAACGAGTTCTTTCGACACACCAAAACTTCAGCAACCTGGGAATTCCCCATGTCTTTGTTTTGATTTGTCATTGAACTCCTGCGAACACTAAAGGAACAGTCAATTCTTAGTGACATCTTTTATTGACGGCTTATGTCCAACCTTACGTCAAACACGGCACCTTCCAGGTATAAATATACCAACACTTGCCTTAAGCAAACACACGGTGGTGTGGAGCAGAGCGGCTATCTAGTTATCCGAAGCCCAGCTGATACAAGAGCCGAAGGAAGCCGCCCCTCCCCTTTGACACACTGGAGAAGCTGCCTTTTCTCACGCCGAGAAATCCAGCTCCGGTGTTTTCCAGTCACCCTTGCGTGTTATTGGGAAATCGAGTCCTGAGAAACGAGATACAAGACCTCCTTCATTCTATAACCAAGGTTCGGAGCTGATTCAAACCTTAGAGAGAATTCTTGATTCAGGTTCTTGGCAAAAACCCAAACTTAACTTAAAACTGCAACTTACTTACTCCTTCCCACGTATTAGGCTTAGGTCAGGTACACCGGGGTAGGCGTATCTTAGAAGCACCAGTTGAGTTCGTTAGTCAATGTTTTTATGTATGTAAATATTTTATCCGTTTTAAAGTATCATATGGCTAAGAAACCATATCAATGCTTTTAAAGTATTATTTTATAATACTCCTTTTACTGTACGCACTTTACTTCATTATAAGTATTGCAATTGTGGCAATTCATTTCTCTTGCATGAGAAAGAAGACTGCTCAATAAAATAACACCTTTTATTGAAAACGCCCGTCTTTCTATTTCTCTGCACCCTGGTGAAATTAAGCATGCACGATTGACTGAGTGAAATAGCTGTCTATTGTTTTCAGACGACTCTGGAGATACACTCCTTATTCTGGGGGAGCAAAGTTGTCATGTTATATGGTTGTTAGAAGCTAATCCCTGCTTGTCTAAATCAGGGAAGTTAAACCCTCCCTATTCATTCGAGAAAATTTCTAGTGACCTCTGAGCTAGCTGGCAAAAACTAATTCAGTCTAACATAGTCAGTAGAGACCTAGATTACCTCAGTCCTACGTCTACACTGCTGTTTGTTATTCCAATGCGCAGAGCCTATTTGGAATATAGGAACTACACTACATTCTAACCCTTGACCAGCAGGGCTTTGCTTTTGGAACTCTCAAGGGTTACCGCTCTGCTCGGTCTGCTTTTTTTTGTGTCTTCCAGACCAGCCCTCTCTCTTTAAGTCTCCGATTGTACATAGGTTTCTAAAATGGCTGTCTAACTTGTTTCCACCCAAGCCCTTTGTTACGTCACAGTGGAACCTTAATTTGGTCCTCACCTACCTAATGTGTGCTCCCTTCCAGCCCTTATATAATTGTCCCCTCTGGCTGTTGACCATCAAAACAGCCTTTTTAGTGGCGATTAAATCTGCCCGGTTGGAGGCATTATCTTGCACGCCTCCCTATCTGATGTCTTTTCCAGACCAAGTGATGCTTCGCAGCTGGGCATCCTTTTTACCAAAGGTTGCGACCCCATTCCAATTGGGTCAATCCATCATATTGCCCACCTTCTTTGCTCCTCTGCATCCATCTAAGGAAGAGGAGCATCTCCACTGACTGGACCCAAAAAGAGCATTGTCATTCTACTTTGACTTCACTAAAGAGTTCTGGGTAGACAACCACCCTTTTGTGGGACACGTGGGAGCTAAGAAGGGAAGGGCAGTGCAGAAAAGGTCCATCTCTCACTGGGTCGTTCTCTGCATCAAGATCTGCTGTACCCTGGCAAAGACAGCAGCCCCCTGAGGGATTAAGGGCCCATTGCAACAGGGGAAAGGCTGCGACTACAACCTTGGCTCGGGGTGTCTCAGGCCTGGACACCAGTCAGGCAGCAATGTGGGCATCTTTGCACACATTTGCCAAACACTACTGCCTGGACAGTCAGGTTCGCTGGGACGGGCATGTTACCCATTCAGTCCTGCAGGCCTACCTAGTTTGAGGTATTGGTCCACAACCCACCTCCGGGATGGTATGGCTTGGGTATCTACTTCAATGGTAAGGAATCTGCAGGTAGAAGTCTATCAGATGAACAAGTAACACATTACCTGGTAGAGACTCTGCAGATTCCTTACAGCCCCACCCATGCCGCCCCACATGCCTCAGGGCCACAATTTTGCACATAATTACTTCAGTTACTTCATGTCTCTGCGCTTCTGGCCGCGTGCCTGGGTGGTGCCTATATAGGTACAGCGACGTCTAAACCAACGCTGACGACGTCACGCCAAGCAGAATGGAGCCTCCCAATGGCGTGCACAAAGGTTATTGCTCAGCAAAAATTTCCTGATCCAGCCTGATGGCTGGGAAATTCAAAGGTAAGGAATCTGCAGTTGGATAGAGTCTCTACCAGATAATGCATTACCGAAGGTAAGTAACTTGTTCGTCATTGCTGTATCTAAGGTTTGTATGTACTATTTTGTAGTTCTGTACAAGTTCAGGGTACAGATCAGTCCCTGTTTTGTAGATATGTTTGGCCTCTAGTTTGTGGGTGCAATCTGTCTCTGATTTATGGATGATGTGTGTGGAATAGGGAAATGGTGTTCTAGCTAATGCAAGAAGGTCCAGTAGAACAATGCTTGATCAAGTCTTTTTTTTTTAGGCAAATCTCTTCCCAGCAGCAGTCGTACACTTTGGATCTGAGGTTGTAAGAGGTGAGTGGTTGCAAATACGGTGTGATGCGCTGCAGAATGTGTTCTATTTAGACTTCTTGTGGAATGGTCCTCTGTAGTTGTGCTGATTAATGCGCCTAGGCGTCCTGCTAGGTGAGCCCCTTCTGGCCCACCCAAGTCTCCTGCATGGTAAGCTCCCTCTAAGTGTGCTAAGTGTTCCCTCTCTAGGCATGCTATAAAGCGAACCTTTTTACGTGTGCTGAAGTCAGAGCTTCATGAAGGGCGTAAGATTGAGCCCAGTCTGCTCTAAGAGTAATTGAGCCCCATTAAGCGCGCAGCGGAGTTAGTCTGCTCAATTCATCCTACTAAATCAGCTCTTCTAAACATGCTGCTGAATGAGCCACAGCCCCTTTTACAAATGCTGGTGGGTCAGTGTCTCTCTAGGGGCGTTATGTAGAGAGGCTTCTTGAAGCCATGCTGTGAAGTATTCCTCATTGTGTAAGTTTGCAGTTGAGGCCTACCCTGGAGTTGGTATGAGTCACAAAACGTATTTTGTAAGTTGGAAAGACATCTTCACATTGCAATTTGCGTGTTTGCAGTTGCTAAGCCAGTGTGTTTTTTTGGGGGGGAATTGCTTTCTTTCTAGCAGTAAAAATACTTAATAGTTCATGTCTCCAACGAGTAGCTCGTGAGCTGCTAGTAACTCTCCAGCTGCCTCTGAGTAGCTCTCCTGTATGAAGTCCAGCCTACAATTGTATAAGCTAAAGCTTTATTGAAATATTATATACATACCATACTAAAAAAACTGTTATTCGAGATGAAAATGTGTGTATTTTCAGAACTCATAAACTGATGTTTGGAGAAATATAGTTGACTTTTCAAAATGTATTTAAAGCTATTTGATTTGGAGAGATTTATTACTCATATTATGGCCTTTGTGCCCTGGGGTTTGCAGCCATGGCTTTTATATATTTCAGTGTAGGGGTATTACAAATCGATAATATGTTTTTACTTTATTGCTCAGGACCCTGCCAAATGCACCAATGTTATCACTGCTGATAATCTTGCTCTGATGGAGACATCTAACCACAGATTCCTTAACTTTTGAATTCTAACCAGGCGCCAGTCTGGTTCTGGATTTTTTTTTGCAGTATCTCTGCGCACCTGGGGTCTGCGTCTTATGGCTCTGCGATGACGACAATTCTGGTCATGATGTCAATGGAGCCATATAAGTCCACTTCGGTGTTCGGGCGTCAGTTTCTTCTTTCCCGCGCTGTAATGCTGATCTGGAGAAGTGGTTCCTCAGGTCGTTTTTTCTCAACCTACTTCGACACCTGGTGTCGCTGGAACAGTGTGCCTTTGTCAAATGTCGACAGGTTTCAAACTTGTGGGTCTTGTAGCAGACATATGTCAGTGACAGACCGGCATACAATTTGTATGTGATGTCTAGCGGAGCACCACGATGCCGAGGATGGTGTTTCCTGCCAGAAGCTAAAACCAAAGTTGTTGAAGGAGCAGCGTTTGTAGTAGATGGCGGCGTGCGTATCGAGATCCTCGGTGGCTTCCCAGCCTCAGTTTGCGGGGTCGATCTAGGAGCCATACCCTGTATGTGGGATGTCATTCTTCACGGAAGTCGAAAGGTAAGAGGCTGTTGAAATTGCAGCATTTTCAGACTTCACCGTGTGGAGACTCCGTCCCCCTTGGCTCCTCCCACTCGATGGCTGAGGAAGCCGTACATGACTCTGTACCACGTCTTCTTTGTTTCCGGGAGCCGGTGCATCGATTTGCTCAGATGAGGGAATATTATGATTCCTTACACCTCATCTTTGGAACCCCATCTCCCTCTGGAGCGCCTCTAGGCCCCAAGAAGGTGAGTGGGGCGCTGTCGGAGGATTTGTCCTCGGTGACAGTTGGGCCACCGGAGTCGATGGATCGGTGCCGGTCGACATGGGCTGACGCCACTTTAGTGCAGGCTCACAGTCCTTTCGGATCGTTGTCTACTAAGCCAGTCTTTGATCAACCGACTCCGACATTGACGTCAGCACCACCGGTCAAAGTCGCCTCTCCTCCCGCAGTCGATGTCGTGGTGGCACCGCATTGGCGGCATCGGATGCAGATTTGGCTGTGCAGACTGATGGGATTGTACAATTTATGGCCCCTTTCCAGGAAGAGGTGTTTGGAGGTCCACCTGTATCAACTGGTGCTCTACTTCTTCAGGCCATTTCCAACATTCAGGTGGACGAGAGCTGTCTTACAGCTCTTGGTGAGGTTAGTGGGCTGGATTCTTCGTCAGCCTCGGGGTTGCTTTGTCTTGCTAGTCTTGCCACGGAGGCAAGTTCCTCCTCTGCAGACATGCTGAGGAAAGTGGCTGCAGTTTTAGACTTGTTACTGCCCACGGTGCAGAGGTCTACAGACCCTTTGTTTGAAATCCTTTGCCCTGTACAGATGGGAGAAGAGCCTGATCTTTTGTATAGTGAGGCTCTATTTGAGTTTTATTAGGTGCTTGGGCTAAGCCTGAGTTGGGGTCTCAGTGGAACGTGATATTTCACGTAGGCATTAAGCTGCACCTGAGGACCCTGTTTGTTTGCGTAGACATCCTTCCACTAGTGGCCTTGTGACTCTGGTTGCTATGTCTTCCCAGGATATAGATTCTACTCCTAAGACCCTGGTGGGTAAGGATGCTTGGAGTTGTGATGCCTGTGGTAAGCATATATTTGCTTCAGCCAGCTCAGCATGGAGAGACACTTGAACGTCCTGTGTGCTGGGGCGCTTTTCCTATGCATTTTGGGATTCTTTACAGAACATGCTCCCATCTATTCCGGATAACCTCCGTGCTGAAGTGGGCAACTTGATTAGAGATGGTCAGCAGGCTGCTAGGCTTATAATGAGGTGTGGAATGGGTACAACTGATTCTGTGGGTTGGGCCATGGCATCTGCAGTGGCGCTAAGGCATCAGGCTTGGAGGGCATCTTCGGGTTTCTCAGAGTTAGTCCAGTCTGCTTTGGCCGATATTCCATTTGATGGTGCCCGTCTTTTATGGCGATCAAGCAGATGTGGCATCAAGACACTTCCATGAAAGATGGAGAACTACAGAGTCGTAGTGTTACATTTTCCGTCACTGTGTACTCCAGTGAGGAGTTGTGGTTATAACCTCAGTACCATTTTCTTTTTTATTTGCGCATTGATTTAAATGAGTAAGGGAGGTTCTCTTTGTTTCCGGGCCTCTGAGGGTGAGCTTTCTGCTCAAGAGGCTATTATTAAGAGAGGTATCTTCCTGTATGGAAGTGGATCTAGTATATGCTTCTTCGAAGCAGTTCAGTATGCAAGCTGCTAGGCTTTCTTCGTCAGTGTTCTTTTAGGTTGCCAGTTGTAGTCTGGTGTATAGTGACTCTTTGATCTTACGCTTGGAGTAATCGGGTGCTTCAGCAAGTTGAAACATTGCTCTGACTCAGAGTATGTTTGCATTGTTTAAATGCTACTTTGCTTGCGAGTTCTTCCTTTAGGATAAAGGAACAGTGTCTAGGAAAGGCATAAATATTACCTCAACTGCAGGCAATTCCAATCCCTGCTGTAAATTGGCAGCTTATGATGGCTCGTCCTTGACTTCAGACAATATGTCCTAAGGTGTTGGGCCGTTTTTGGTTGCCAACAAGGCAACCAATCATCAATAAAAATCTTGGGAGACACTTTTATAATAGGAGGATTTTTTACTTTATAGTAAGCTTTACTTCTTTCGATGATATTCTTGATATACGTGGTTCTGTCTGATCAGCATTACCTGTCTTTTGGAGAGGATGTACTTATTGTTTCTGCATTTCTTAATTCACAAGGCATTATGACTGCTGTTTCTTGTGATGTCAGGTGCTTTTTCTTACAGCATGTCGCCAGTGTTGTATCGGTGGCGTACTACCCTTTCTTTACAGGGTTGGATATTTGTTGCCGAACCTCTCATTTAAGAGCAGGGTATACATGATTTAATGAACTGTGGTTTTTCACTTAATTGTTGGACTTATGATCATATTTGTCCTGTATCACAGGTGTGGTAGTGTGTGCTTGTTGTAGACAAGTGTTCCAATGGGAACTTTACCATTTTCAAATTTATTGTAAAGCGCTTTATGAAACAGGTTCTCGGTTCCAGTTAGTTATTAGGTAAACAGAGTATACATGACTGTATCATATGTGTTATACATATTATTTAAAAAAAAAAAGAAATAAAGGTAAAGAAAGAAGTTTTAATCAAAGATGCGGTTGATTCTCTTTTTCCCTCTTGCCTTGTTATTACAAGCTTACCTAGCTCAAGGTTGTGTTCAGTCTTTCAGACTATGGCACTGAAGGCTGTACAAGGGCACACTTCTTGCAATCTGGCAGTAGTTATTGGCCAGTGAAAGTCTAAGTATCTGGTGGCACATTTCTTTTTCTATATATATATTTATATCCATATATACATCTTTGTAGCAAGATGGTATACAATTGGCACATTTGACGAATATGAATACTCATTTTGTCGAAACTAAATTATTTATACCAAAGAGGTATTGTTGTTCATCTCTCATGTGGGGAGATGGGTTCTGAAAGTCCTTCTTTGGGTTTTTATCAGGTCAGTTATTTTTTTCAGAATGAGTTTTTTTTTTTATTTTGAACAATGCATATTACATGGCTTTTGTCATGCAGCCGACCCTTTTTTTGGCCATTTAGTTTTCTTTCCCCTTTGGGGGATAGTGGATAATGTCTGTTATCTGACTGATAGTTCTTTAGGGGTGGTTCCCCTTTTCCCACAAGGGATGATTATCGGACCTGTTAAGTTTTTTTTATTTATATGTTCTGTGACAGTGATCATGTATTCTATTAGGAGCAAAGCTATTGTTCTGCTATTCCTACGTACATTTGGTTGAGTGTTAGTTTTGACCTGCTGGTTCTCTTTGAGAACTTTTGTAGGATTACACTTCCAAATGTGTGTGGTCGGAAGGTGGGGGGTATTTTCTCTTTTACACTGGATTACACACCGGTGGGCAGTATTGGTTTATTTGTTTTTTTATTTAATGCGATTTTATTTAGCGCGAACATTACCCGAAGGTGTCAGAGCGCTTTACATAAGAACCAGTTGCGATACATAAGGATTTAGGATGCCATGCGTTACAAAAAAGATACAAACAGAAAGAAATTGCAAATGTACAATTTATAAAGTCACACAAGGAAGAGATACAAAAAAACATTGCAAATGTAAAGGTAATAAAGTCATTCAAGGAAGGGATACGAATGGATGTACTCTAAGAGTCACATAGGAATGGTAGATAGTACAAAGGTCTACTGCATATACTAGTGATTAGAGTTATCTCTATATACATAGGGAAGGGATACGAATGGATATACTCTACGAGTCACATAGGAATGGTAGATAGTACAAAGGTCTACTGCATATACTAGTGATTAGAGGTCTCTTTATATATATATATATATATATATATATATATATATCACAACACCAAGGGAGGGTGGGAGGGATACAAGGCTATGGAGAAACGGCAAATCAGAAAAAGGAAGAAACATTTAAGGATCGTCAAGGGGGAAACGAGGGAAAAGTTTAAAGGACGAGGGAATGGATAAGATGGCGGGTCAGGGTCCAGAGAAAAGCGGCCGAGAACAGCAGCAAAATGGCGGGCAGGGCAATAGAAAAAACATAAAGAAGTCAATGAGAGTGACTCAGTGAGTATGAATTAGAGTGCCAGGAGAAGTCCAGAAATCAAAGTCAGGAAGGGAGAGGAGGAGTGTAGTCTCGGGTCCAATGGAGTAACTTCGAAGACAATCAGCCGGTCATGGCTCCCTCGCCCCCATACCTGGGAAAAGTTCACTGGTTCCTTGCTCATGCCCGGCTGCAGCAGCACTTTGACTACAATAGAGGTTGTTGAAGAGTGGGCACACAGGGGTTGTAGGGCTGAAAGAAGGCCGGGCTCAGCTGACCTCACTCCTCCAGTCCCGGAAGCGGGGGCTGTCTTTGAGAGTCTTTGTTTATTATCATCATACCTTGAATTGGCAATTTTAATATGTCAAACAAATATGTGATTTCACAAACAGCTGAGTGTTGTTTTTATAGATCTTGCTTGCTATTACCCTGCCATTCATTACCATTTGTGAATGGTCTATAAAGTATAAAGTTTTCTTCACTTACATGAGGGTTAATCACTAGGGCACAGGTTTTACTTAGTCCTGTGCTTTGTTGATTCTTTTGGGGTTTTCTATAAAATCCTTGTCTTGTATTAACATACCATTTGATGTCACACTGTTTCCACAACCAGTTTCTATAGTGGCTCTGCGTTCTGGTGCGGAAGGTTTCACAGAAGAAACTGACATCCACGCGCCGGAGGGGACTTATATGGCTCCGGCTCCACTGACGTCATGACCATAGTCGACGTCATCGCGGAACCGTACGACTCCGTCCCCCGGCGCGCAGAGGTACTGCAAAAAAGTTTCGGGATCCAGACTGGCGCCAGGAAAAATTTAATAGTTGATGAATCTGCAGCTATATTGTGTCCCTACCAGATATCACGTTACCGAAGGTAAGTAACTTTTACAATAGGGTGATCACTGTTACATCACTAATATAAGTAGCTCAGGATGATTTTCACTGAACCCAAGTAGCTCTTATTACTGAAAAGGTTGGAGACCCCTGGTTCAGGCCATAGATAAGAAAGCCAAAATTGGCCCCCATGGTTGAATTTCGGTAGAGATTAGCATGTCCACAAGGTTGCATATTGCTTTCTCAATTTGCATAATAGTGGATTTCCTAGGAGAATTAAAAAGCTTAACATAGCCTCTGAATTCTACAGGTCTTCCAGGGGGATATAGAAATATAGCCTATTCTTTTTCAGCAAAAGACTGTCACAGTGATTTTCATTAAGAATTTTTTTATTCTTGAAAATCCCATGTAAAAAACTTTGTATAAAAAATATGCTATGTGACAAAAGACATACATGTTATCTATTATAAGAGCTTTAAATAATCCAATGACAATTTCTGGAAAAATTAACTATTTTAGAAAAAAACTGTATTTTTCCTTTCAATAAAAAATATTTATCAGTTTTCCAAAACAACAATAACATGTTGGCAGTGTTAACAAGAGTCACCCTGAGATACCACAGCAGCACAGTCTTGAACATTCCTGATCCATAGGCACAAGAATGGTGTAGAACTTCATTAAAAAAAAATGTGGACATTAAACAGGGTATAGTGCATAGCCAACATATCTTGACCACTTCAGCTCCTGTCCTCCCCACCACATAAAGACGATTCACTATCAAGAGCACTATTGTCTAACTCACTCCCCTCCCTTTCCTCCAGGAACCTAGTACAGAGCCCACCAAACCTCCAGATCAGTCTGAGGCTCAGCATCTGTGCAAACATGGCGAAACTGTAATTCCTCTGCCACTGACTACTCGGAGACACACCCAAACCCGCAGATCCACTATGGGGAACCTCACTCTATTCCAGGTAATTGCAACTCTCCTACTGGCGAGAACCAAGGCCCCAACAAGCAGTGATGCAGGGCTAGTTCACACACTAAGGCGAAGGTGCACTGCATTCACCCTACCTCTCCCGACCTGCGGACAGGCATATGCATAAAGTCTGCATTTACAATGCCACACAGCGGGCAATCTGGCGAGTGATCTAAGCTGAATCTTTGTGATTTCAAGGGGAGTCATATACAGACATTACACAAAGTTAAAAAGGGATCAACTTAAAATGTGTGTTCCCAGACCCAGTCCGCAATAGGGTGCAGATCCCAGCCCAAACTGCAGCTGACAACAGGGCTCCCACGTCTGCCTACCACTCAGTACGTTCACGCAACTGATCAGGTACTGTCTCAGCCTGCAGGTCTTTATACATCAGGGAGAGTAAATGGCGTCCTGAGGCCAAGGATAACCGTGCCCCCACCATTACAGAATCGGAGGCGGCTAAGGAAAATACGCCCAGATCTGCTTGGCCACTTCTGCCGAACCTGCATATTTCAGGTATTGCCCAGGACCCAGGCTGAAGAAAAATTGTTACTTACCTGTGAACAGGTGGTTCTCCAGTATTGGTGTCTTTCATAGATTCACATGCTTGAATATTCCCCGTCGTCGAAGTGGGCGTCCCACTGTAAATAAAATAGCAATAACATACCAATAACATATGTATGTAAATACATAACACATGAAATAGTAGTAGTAAATACATAATAAAGGTTCAAAACCAGTTCCTACATAGGAATACATGATAGAGAGGAAAAACACTTGTAACGTATTCCTGTCATTATGTTAGTCCAAACTACAGCCAATCAGGCGCCAGCACCCTTCCAGACCCTTCTCCTCAGAGCTCAGACCCTCAGATTTTCGTAGCACAAGAGTGACAAAAGAGTCGATGAGGAGAAGCGAGCCTCTGAGGGGAGGAGGGTGGGTCGCATATGAATCTATGAAAGACACCAATCCTGGAGAACCACCTGTTTACAGGAAAGTAACAATTGTTCTTCTCCAGTATTAGGGTGTCTTTCATAGATTCACATGCTTGAATAGAATAGAGAGCAGTAACATCCGAAGAGGTCCGATTGCTATGCAACAGCATGGAGAAAACTAAGAGAACTTTTGTAGGATTACACTTCCAAATGTGTGTGGTCGGAAGGTGGGGGGTATTTTCTCTTTTACACTGGATTACACACCGGTGGGCAGTATTGGTTTATTTGTTTTTTTATTTAATGCGATTTTATTTAGCGCGAACATTACCCGAAGGTGTCAGAGCGCTTTACATAAGAACCAGTTGCGATACATAAGGATTTAGGATGCCATGCGTTACAAAAAAGATACAAACAGAAAGAAATTGCAAATGTACAATTTATAAAGTCACACAAGGAAGAGATACAAAAAAACATTGCAAATGTAAAGGTAATAAAGTCATTCAAGGAAGGGATACGAATGGATGTACTCTAAGAGTCACATAGGAATGGTAGATAGTACAAAGGTCTACTGCATATACTAGTGATTAGAGTTATCTCTATATACATAGGGAAGGGATACGAATGGATATACTCTACGAGTCACATAGGAATGGTAGATAGTACAAAGGTCTACTGCATATACTAGTGATTAGAGGTCTCTTTATATATATATATATATATATATATATATATCACAACACCAAGGGAGGGTGGGAGGGATACAAGGCTATGGAGAAACGGCAAATCAGAAAAAGGAAGAAACATTTAAGGATCGTCAAGGGGGAAACGAGGGAAAAGTTTAAAGGACGAGGGAATGGATAAGATGGCGGGTCAGGGTCCAGAGAAAAGCGGCCGAGAACAGCAGCAAAATGGCGGGCAGGGCAATAGAAAAAACATAAAGAAGTCAATGAGAGTGACTCAGTGAGTATGAATTAGAGTGCCAGGAGAAGTCCAGAAATCAAAGTCAGGAAGGGAGAGGAGGAGTGTAGTCTCGGGTCCAATGGAGTAACTTCGAAGACAATCAGCCGGTCATGGCTCCCTCGCCCCCATACCTGGGAAAAGTTCACTGGTTCCTTGCTCATGCCCGGCTGCAGCAGCACTTTGACTACAATAGAGGTTGTTGAAGAGTGGGCACACAGGGGTTGTAGGGCTGAAAGAAGGCCGGGCTCAGCTGACCTCACTCCTCCAGTCCCGGAAGCGGGGGCTGTCTTTGAGAGTCTTTGTTTATTATCATCATACCTTGAATTGGCAATTTTAATATGTCAAACAAATATGTGATTTCACAAACAGCTGAGTGTTGTTTTTATAGATCTTGCTTGCTATTACCCTGCCATTCATTACCATTTGTGAATGGTCTATAAAGTATAAAGTTTTCTTCACTTACATGAGGGTTAATCACTAGGGCACAGGTTTTACTTAGTCCTGTGCTTTGTTGATTCTTTTGGGGTTTTCTATAAAATCCTTGTCTTGTATTAACATACCATTTGATGTCACACTGTTTCCACAACCAGTTTCTATAGTGGCTCTGCGTTCTGGTGCGGAAGGTTTCACAGAAGAAACTGACATCCACGCGCCGGAGGGGACTTATATGGCTCCGGCTCCACTGACGTCATGACCATAGTCGACGTCATCGCGGAACCGTACGACTCCGTCCCCCGGCGCGCAGAGGTACTGCAAAAAAGTTTCGGGATCCAGACTGGCGCCAGGAAAAATTTAATAGTTGATGAATCTGCAGCTATATTGTGTCCCTACCAGATATCACGTTACCGAAGGTAAGTAACTTTTACAATAGGGTGATCACTGTTACATCACTAATATAAGTAGCTCAGGATGATTTTCACTGAACCCAAGTAGCTCTTATTACTGAAAAGGTTGGAGACCCCTGGTTCAGGCCATAGATAAGAAAGCCAAAATTGGCCCCCATGGTTGAATTTCGGTAGAGATTAGCATGTCCACAAGGTTGCATATTGCTTTCTCAATTTGCATAATAGTGGATTTCCTAGGAGAATTAAAAAGCTTAACATAGCCTCTGAATTCTACAGGTCTTCCAGGGGGATATAGAAATATAGCCTATTCTTTTTCAGCAAAAGACTGTCACAGTGATTTTCATTAAGAATTTTTTTATTCTTGAAAATCCCATGTAAAAAACTTTGTATAAAAAATATGCTATGTGACAAAAGACATACATGTTATCTATTATAAGAGCTTTAAATAATCCAATGACAATTTCTGGAAAAATTAACTATTTTAGAAAAAAACTGTATTTTTCCTTTCAATAAAAAATATTTATCAGTTTTCCAAAACAACAATAACATGTTGGCAGTGTTAACAAGAGTCACCCTGAGATACCACAGCAGCACAGTCTTGAACATTCCTGATCCATAGGCACAAGAATGGTGTAGAACTTCATTAAAAAAAAAATGTGGACATTAAACAGGGTATAGTGCATAGCCAACATATCTTGACCACTTCAGCTCCTGTCCTCCCCACCACATAAAGACGATTCACTATCAAGAGCACTATTGTCTAACTCACTCCCCTCCCTTTCCTCCAGGAACCTAGTACAGAGCCCACCAAACCTCCAGATCAGTCTGAGGCTCAGCATCTGTGCAAACATGGCGAAACTGTAATTCCTCTGCCACTGACTACTCGGAGACACACCCAAACCCGCAGATCCACTATGGGGAACCTCACTCTATTCCAGGTAATTGCAACTCTCCTACTGGCGAGAACCAAGGCCCCAACAAGCAGTGATGCAGGGCTAGTTCACACACTAAGGCGAAGGTGCACTGCATTCACCCTACCTCTCCCGACCTGCGGACAGGCATATGCATAAAGTCTGCATTTACAATGCCACACAGCGGGCAATCTGGCGAGTGATCTAAGCTGAATCTTTGTGATTTCAAGGGGAGTCATATACAGACATTACACAAAGTTAAAAAGGGATCAACTTAAAATGTGTGTTCCCAGACCCAGTCCGCAATAGGGTGCAGATCCCAGCCCAAACTGCAGCTGACAACAGGGCTCCCACGTCTGCCTACCACTCAGTACGTTCACGCAACTGATCAGGTACTGTCTCAGCCTGCAGGTCTTTATACATCAGGGAGAGTAAATGGCGTCCTGAGGCCAAGGATAACCGTGCCCCCACCATTACAGAATCGGAGGCGGCTAAGGAAAATACGCCCAGATCTGCTTGGCCACTTCTGCCGAACCTGCATATTTCAGGTATTGCCCAGGACCCAGGCTGAAGAAAAATTGTTACTTACCTGTGAACAGGTGGTTCTCCAGTATTGGTGTCTTTCATAGATTCACATGCTTGAATATTCCCCGTCGTCGAAGTGGGCGTCCCACTGTAAATAAAATAGCAATAACATACCAATAACATATGTATGTAAATACATAACACATGAAATAGTAGTAGTAAATACATAATAAAGGTTCAAAACCAGTTCCTACATAGGAATACATGATAGAGAGGAAAAACACTTGTAACGTATTCCTGTCATTATGTTAGTCCAAACTACAGCCAATCAGGCGCCAGCACCCTTCCAGACCCTTCTCCTCAGAGCTCAGACCCTCAGATTTTCGTAGCACAAGAGTGACAAAAGAGTCGATGAGGAGAAGCGAGCCTCTGAGGGGAGGAGGGTGGGTCGCATATGAATCTATGAAAGACACCAATCCTGGAGAACCACCTGTTTACAGGAAAGTAACAATTGTTCTTCTCCAGTATTAGGGTGTCTTTCATAGATTCACATGCTTGAATAGAATAGAGAGCAGTAACATCCGAAGAGGTCCGATTGCTATGCAACAGCATGGAGAAAACTAAGAGACAGTAATAATACAGTCATGTAAGTACTGATCGCAATCACAAAAACCATAGCGGAGGAGGGAAGACAGAGGCTCACCTTAGTTAAAAAGATGACGAAGGACCGCCTGTCCCACTGCTGTATCCGCCTAGTTGAT
The DNA here is from genome assembly GCF_964263255.1 of Lissotriton vulgaris. Taxonomy (NCBI): domain Eukaryota; kingdom Metazoa; phylum Chordata; class Amphibia; order Caudata; family Salamandridae; genus Lissotriton; species Lissotriton vulgaris. The sequence continues at coordinate 837,800,005 of NC_141695.1, forward strand.
GGCATCCAAGCAGTAGTGCTTCGTGAACGTGTGCCGGTTGGACCACGTGGCTGCTCGGCAGATCTGATGAAGTGGCACACCAGCAAACAGGGCGGTAGAGGATGACATCGCCCTGGTGGAATGAGCCCTCACTGTTGATCGTAGAGGCTTGCCGGTCTGCTGATGGCAGAAGACAATGGCTGAAGAAATCTAACGTGCGATAGTTGGCTTTGTAACAGGGCGCCCTTTACGCATGCATCCATAGGCAATGAACAGTTGATCGGACCTGGAAAAAAGGGGCAGCCCTGCTGATGTAAAATTTAAGGCATCGTTTGATGTCCAAAGAGTGCAATCATTGCTCTGCCGGAGATTGAGGATCGGCAAAGAAAGTCTTTAAGAAAACAGGCTTGTTTAGATGGAAATCCGTAGGCACCTTCGGCAGGAAAGTTGGGTTGATGCGAAGCACCACACAGTCAGGTTTGAATTGAAGAAAAGGAGGTTTAACAGTGAAAGCGTGAAGATCACTCACGCGACGAGATGTCAGAGCAAGGAGAAGGGCTACCTTCCAGGTCAGAAACTTTACGTCCGCCCTATGGATAGCCTCGAATGGCGCCTTCATTAGTTGGGCTAAGACGACATTGAGATGCCAAGTGGGAGGAGGACGCCGAAGAGGTGGGAACTTCCGGAACAGTCCTTTGAAAAACTGACAAATAACTCTGGAAGAGCAGAGAGAGGAGGAGCCATCCTGCCGGAAACGAGAGATTGCCGCCAAGAAAACTCTCAAAGTAGCATGGGAAAGCCCGGATTGAGCCAGGTCCAGAAAGAACGGAAGTAGTAGCTCCGGAGTGGAATGGAAAGGATGGATATTCGTAGCCACACACCAAGGGCAGAACCTCTTCCATTTGAGCTTGTAAGTCTTAATGGTAGACGGAGCCCTGGCCTGAGCGAGAATGTCTCGGTATTCCGGCGAGATATTTAAATGCGCAAATTAAAGGTGCTCAAGTTTCAGGCCGACGGTTGTAGAGAGGAGGGGTTCGGATGGCAAATTTGACCCTTGTCCATCGTGAGGAGGTCCGGTCGAGGATGAAGGAGGATGGGCTCGCACTGGGACAGAAGGAGTAACTCCGAGAACCATGCCTGACTGGGCCATCTGGGGGCGATCAGGAGAATGTGTCAGGGCTGCCTCCGCATCTTCCACAGCACATGAGGCACCAACGGTATCGGAGGAAAAGCGTAGGCGAATAGATCGCACCAATTCATCAAAAGGGCATTCCCGCACGACCCGTGGTGGGGATGCCAACTTGCGTAAGATGGGCATTTCCGGTTCTCCAGTGTTGCAAAGAGATCCAGAGACGGACGACCCCATCGTTGAAAAACGAGATCGAGAGTCGGTTGATGTAACTCCCACCCGTGGGTCGATGACGTGGACCTGCTGAGGGAATCCGATAGGATGTTGGAGATCCCCGGCAGATACACAGCCGTCAGGGAAACTTGATGACGGATTGCCCAATCCCAGATCGACTGAGCCAGCTGAGACAAGAGTGGAGACCTGGTTCCGCCCTGCTTGTTGACATAGTACATACTGGTGGTATTGTCCGTCTGAATAAGCACTGATTCCCCTTGAATCACAGGAAGGAACAACTTGAGTGCCAGAAAAATTGCCATCAGCTCAAGCCTGTTGATGTGCCAGGAACGATGAAGCAGAGACCATTTGCCTTTGATGGAAAGGCCTTGAAGGTGAGCACCCCAGCCTTCTAATGAGGCGTCTGTTGTGAGCGTGAGTTCTGGAGTGGTTGAGAGGTAAGAAGTTCCTGTCGCAAGGTTGGACGGTTGCGCCCACCATTGGAGAGCTGATCTCATGCGAGCGGTGACACTCACAAGGTCGTTGAAAGAACCAGAGACCGGACGCCACTGTGCGTCCAATTCCTCCTGAACGGGGCGAGTCCAAAGTCTGCAATTTGGGATCAGTGCAATACAAGACGATACCATCCCTAGAAAAGACTTCAAGATCCGGACAGAAAAGGACAGTCTTGCCCGAATCAGAGACACCAAGCGAAGGATCTTTTATTGACGCTCTTGGGACACGAATGCCTTTGAAAGCACTGTGTCCAATGTTGCTCCCAGAAAATTCCTGCTTTGAGCTGGATCGACCTGAGACTTGTCGACATTGATGGTTAGGCCGAGAGATCAAAACACGTCCTGACAAAGACGGGTGTGTTGAAACAGGTGTTTGCGAGACTGTGACTTGAGGAGGCAGTCATCCAGATATGGAAACATTTGGACGCCTCGGTGACGCAGGTAAGCCACTACTGGAGCCAATACTTTCGTGAAGACATGAGGGGCGGATTGGAGGCCGAAAGGCAACACCTTGAATTGGAAGTCTATCCGTCCCACCTGGAAGCGCAAGTACTTCCTATGCTTTTGAAGAATTGGAACATGAAAGTAGGCATCCTGTAGGTCGATGGTGGTCATGAAGTCACCCATGGAGAGAAGACGCAGGATCTCTACCAGTGTAAGCATGCAGAAGGATTGGCTCTTGAGGTACCTGTTGAGCACTCGCAAGTCCAGAATCGGTTGCCAATCTCCCGTCTTCTTGAGTATTTGGAAAAAACGGGAATAGAAACCCTTTCCTCTCTGAGACTTGGGAACCACTTCGACGGCACCTTTCTGAATTAGAAGACAAACTTAATGGAAAATCTCCTTGAGGTGGGGAGGAGGCGGGCCAGACGATGGTGTGGGAGGAGGAATATTGATGAACTCTAGAGCATGGCCCTTTTTTACAATGTCCAGAACCCAGCGGTCCGAGGTGATGGAGGACCACTGAGAAAAGAACAGAGAGATTCGACCTCCAACGCTGGGGGGGATACACAAGTCATTGACATTTGGGATTGGATCCTCTATACAAGGATTTTCCCATGTTGGATTTTGACGACTGCTGTCGGGAGGACTGCTGTTGGTTGAAAGAGTAACGTTGCTTACCTTGATGGTAGGAGCGGTATTGAAAGTTTCATCCACGAAAAGTTGAGGAGGTGCCGCGCACGCAGGCACCCCGAAATGGCTGCTTCAGAAACTGTAAAGTCCCCAATGAGCGAGCAGTGTTTGTGTCCTTTTTAATGGCCTGCAAAGCCTCATCTATGTGCGCTCTAAAAAGCGACTCACCGTCGTATGGCATATTCAGGATCTTGGATTGAACTTCTTGGCGGAAAGAGGTGGACCGTAACCAGCCCTGACTTCGTAAGACCGCTGCACCCGCAAGCTGACGAAAGCCAGTACACAAAATGTCAACTGCACAATCAATGATTTCCTCCGATGTCCTCTCTCCGTCCTGCAGGACTTGGAAGCGTCAGGGATGAGGTTCACCAGGCAGATAAGTCCGACCACATCTGGCGGTCGTAGCCGCCTAAGATGGCTAAAGCATTAGCCGCCCTCACCGCAGTGGATGCCATAGTGGAGGACTTGCGTCCAGGCGCCGACCCTCTCTATCTGGAGGAGCTGAAATTGGCGATGCCGGATTACGAGAACGACGTTGTGCAGCTTGAGTGACCACTGAGTCGGGCTTTGGATGAGCGATAAGGCACGCCGGAGATCCTACCGGCGCCTTGTATTTTTTTCAAGGCGAGGCAGTTGAGCTGGCAGTGAATTAGAAGTTTGCATGAGCTTCACCCCTTCAGCCCATATAAAGTCCATGATGGGTATAGTGTGGACTTGTTTGAATGGCTGATTTTTAAAATCATAGAGGAAACAATCCTCCTCCCTCTGGACTCTAGGCAATTTGAAACGTTGGGCCGCTCTATCCATCAGCTGATGGAAACTCGCAATGTCCACCGAAGGTGAATCCCCGGGCTCTACTGGGGGAGGGGAAGGCGCCTGGATTTAGCAGTCATCCCACTGAGCCATGTGGGTGGCCGCATCATCATCATCATCATCATGGACTTCACCATCTTCCCGTTCGGGAGTGACGTCATCATCATCAACGGAGTACACAGTAGTGTGAATCTTCACTGATGTCTGGGCCTGTGGTGAAGGCGTTGGTGGAAAAGGTGACGTAACAGGGACAGGAGCCGTCGCAGTCGCAGGCACATGAGGCATAGGCGTACCCTGCGGAGAAGGCAGAAAACGCCGGTTGTAGTCATCCAACATATGTTGGAGATTTGAGATGAGCGACAATGGCAATGTCTCAGTAGGAACTTGTATAGAGCGTTCTTCATCCTGAGAGTACTGGTCATCGCTATCATCATCATCACCATAATCCTGGCACTTAATAATCAAATCTGACGGACTGCGTGCCACTCTGAAAGAATCACCCACATCATTATCAGATTCAGAATCCGGCTCAGAGCCCGTAGCGAACATGGGCGAGGGAGGCTGTGGATCTGGAAGAGATAGTTGGTCAACTGTCCGCTGACGACGATGGTGCAAGGGGTCGGCAGTGGAAGAACCAGACCCAGTGGAAGACAAAGGCACCAAAGGTATTGTGGCAAACGATGAAGGAACCACCGTCGACGGTGCCGCCGCCGACGCTTGTAGAGGCGTCGACGAAGTCGTTGTAGAGAAATCCGCCGTCGATGGAGCAGCCGTCAATGGAACCATCGTAGATTTCGAGGTCATCGACGAAGCCGTCGACGATGATGAAGCCAACGTCGACAGAGCCCTCGTCGACTGGACCGTCGACGAAGAAGACTTCTTGTGAGCTTTCGGCGACGCTAACTTTGCCTACGACGAAGCAGATTTCTTCGTCGATGACGAAGAAATAGGTATCGTCGACGAGACATTCTTGAAGCTGAGTGATACCTTAGTCGACATGGACGATGCCGACGTAGCCGTCGTCGACAATCCGGAGGCTGATGTCGTCGTCACTGTCGCCGTTGACGATCCGGAGACGGCTGATCTCGTCGTCGGGACGATCGTCGACGCTCCCGTCGACGATGAAACATGTTTCGGAGCAGAAACATGATGGGAGGCAGCAGAAGACGCCTGTGAGCCAGGTCTCGTGGGCGTAGCGGTAGTAGGAGGTGGTGAAGACACTGCAGGAGCCACAGATATGGAAAGTTTTTTCCTTTTTAGAAAAGGTGAAGGCAGATCCTGCACACTACTATGCTTGGAGGCTGCATGAGAAGGTCCAGACTGCAAACTTTCTGCATCTGACAAAGCCGAATAAGGAGACAGCCTTCTCTGTCCTTAAGGGTTTTAGTTGAGAAAGTCCTGCAAAATTTACAGCTACCAACTTCATGGTCGGGATAAAGGCAATAAATGCACTTCTTGTGGGGGTCCTCAGAGTAAAGACGCAGTTTCCCACAAGAAGAGCAAGGTCTAAAAAAAGACTTCTTACTTGACATGTTGAGAAGACTGGAATACTTGAAGAAATAGAGAAAACTGAGCAGAGCTCAGGGAGACTCCCTTCACACGACGTGCGGTAGAAAATCTGAGGGTCTGAGCTCTGAGGAGAAGGTTCTGGAAGGGTGCTGGCGCCTGATTGGCTATAGTTTGGACTAACATAATGACAGGAATATGTTACAAGTGTTTTTTCTCTCTATCATGTATTCCTATGTAGGAATTGGTTTTGAGCCTTTATTATGTATTTAATACTACTATTTCATGTGATATGTATTTACATACATATGTTATTGGTATGTTATTGCTATTTTATTTACCGTGGTACTCCCACTTCGACGACGGGGAATATTCAAGCATGTGAATCTATGAAAGGCACCCTAATACTGGAGAACTACAGTTGTGCATCCTCAAAAAAGAATATATTATTAGGGTACAAAGCTCGGCCCTGCTCACAACTAACCGCATGCCTGGCCTGATACAACATGGGTTCTTCCAACTGACAGGACAGAACATGGGTTCCTCCAACTGACGGAACAGGGCCAACATCCAGAGTGGGAATTCCCTGTGAAAGGGAGCCTTATTGATCACCACTTTGACAACCACCCTGTCACACAGCAGCAGTCTGTCACACAGTGTAGTGGGGGACCTCCGATCCCTCCATCAGCAACACTGGAAACTTACCGTGCTCCACAATACCCGCCACAAAGCCCTTCTCTCTGTTGTCCCTCTCCACCATCATGCACTCCATTCTGTAGGCAAGATGCATAGTAATGATACACTACATTGGGCACTGCAAGACCATCATTGTCAAACCCTAACATTAGTGACAGGTGAGCCACTTTGCTCCTCTTACCTGCCCAAAAGAGTGAGGTGTGGGGCATGTTCAACCGGCAAAAAAATTGTGCCTGCAAATTCTGGATAGTGTATAGAAAACAGGGTAACTTTAAACATCTTGGCTACCGCTATCCTACCCATAAGGGACAGCGGAATCGGGTTCTAACACCGCACAGAAGTCTGGTGGGAATCAAGAACCCTCCCCATATTGCAATTCAGTTGCCCTTCCCCCGAGTGATTTGCCATCACCCCCAGGTATGGAAAGCGATCAATTTCCCACCGCAACCCCAAGACCGGGAGCTGTTCCTCAGGAACCCCCACCAGCACTGCCAGGGGAAACAACATAGACTTTTTCGGAGTGACCTGAAGATTGGAAATCTCGCCAAATGCCTCCAACAATCGCAACAGGACCAACCGGGATTCTCTCGAGGCCCGTAGATAAACTAAGGCATCATCGGAGTAAAGGGATTCGATGTATCTTTGCTGCCCAAGCTCTATTCCCCAGTCATGTAACACCTGTTGAGCCTGAATAACCAGCGGTTCCATTCCCAGTGCAAACAAAAGCTGACTCATGGACTGGTGCACATTAGGCGTATCCAGGCCCGAAACCAAGGACCAAATCACATGGCCTGTATCGCACCCAGGAGATACTACCAATACACAGTGTCAAAGGCCTTCTCAATGTCTATGGAGACCAATGCCATTTCCTCTCCCCCCTTATGCAATACATGCGCCAGTGTGAGAAGCTGGCTTGGTATATGGTGCACACTTATGTAAGTGGGCACCTTGCACCAATCCAGACCACGCTTATGGCGCTTTTAGTGGTCTTAGACAACCTTAGAAAGCTCTCTAAGTGGTAGCTGTGGAGAGCAGCTTTCAGGCTTACTCCAGAAGGAGTGTAAAGCAGCTTGTTTCACCAGAACGTAATCTTATAGATATAGATTAAGTGAAAAAGAACCACACAGTGTATTTATAAAAATATGTATTTATTATAAGACCCTCACTAACCTATACCGATATCTGCTATCTGGAAATGTACACAATGCACACAATACTTTTCAATAGAAACAGGTAATTAGCACGAAATACACAGTGGTCACCAGGAGGAGATCAAACCATATACTAAAATAGTGGTATTCGAACCACGACTGAAGTCAAGACTATATCCAGAAGACGTAGAAGTGCCGGGAACCCTTGAGGTAAGTAACCAGGAACCCCACGGCGTCCGTGTGCAGAGTGGGAACACGACCTTGGACTCAATACAAGTCAATGGATAAGTCGCAGTTACAATTTTTAAGAAGGACCCTTCCCAGTGTATCCTGAAGAAACCCTGTGGAAGACAGAAGGTTGGAGAGCCACCCCACCTGTGGATACCCTAGGAATCAGGATACCTACACCAGGAAATCCGGAGGCATAGGTGTGAAGTGGCGTCGGAAACCGCAGTCGAACTCAATGGAGGCCTTCAGGAAGCTGCTGGAGAAGGTGAAAGTGAGAGAGGATGAGAAGTACCTGCAAGCAGAGGTACAGAGTCTATGCCACTTGGAAGTGACCAGGAGGCATGGAAGACGAATGCCCACCGATGTAGAGAGTTGCAGGAGAGATGACGGTGACCTTGGAGCTGTAGCTGTGAGGACCAGGCGACACTGTGGAAGACCAGGAGCCGTTCACGAGCTGTCCCATGTCGGATGTCAAGAGTTGAGGGGTCGGTGTTCGAGAGCACCTTGGTAACTGTTAACAACGTGGAAAGCAAAGAAGGTGCTGTGTTGAGACCAGCAAAGTCCAGGTGACTCACCGCAAGCAGGGGAGCCCGCAGAATTCAAAGATGACCCTCAAGAGGCCCCACAGGCTGGAGGCATTGGAGTTGCACTGGAGTTGCAAGGGGACCTCGAGCAGCTCACCAAAGATGCAAGCTTACGATGAAAGTGATGCGGTGAGGACGAAGATCTTTGTCACAGGAGATGCTTTAGGATTGGGATACTTGGAGCCCGAAGATCTTGGTGGAAGGAAGCCAACAAGCCATTGTAACTGCAAGTGCACAGGAGTTCGGTTCCTGCGGTCTGAAGAGGGATACTGGCATCAAACTTGGTGAGAGGACATGGCAGGCCTAGAGGGATGTGAAGAACCACCACCTGTGTTGCTGAGCCTTCAGAGTCCATGAGAGCTCTGGATCAGCAGACCGGTCGCCTTGGTTGCTGTGCCTGCCGATGCAAAGAAGTGTCTCCTTAACTTCAAGGGAGATTCCTTCAGGTGTCTTGGATGCCCACAGGCCTTGGAAGGTTCTTGTATGGAGCACAAACACGGACGTTACAGAAGACAAGCAGGGTAACGAGATCAGGAGCAGTAGGAGTCTTCCCAGTTGCGACCTTGATGCCCAGAGCCAAGTCCAGAGTGCCCAGAAGGTCCAAGAAGAAGTGGTGTCTTGAAATGAAACTTGTTCCACAGCAAATCTAGAGACCCACCCACAGGTAAGCCCTTAAGTATCCTAAGGGAAGGGTTGGGACGATTCAGGGTTCCTTCCCGGGGGAGGGGTCGGGAGTGGGGAGAATACTCCCATGTCCTTGGTCCAGTTTCGTGCCAGAGGGGGAGCCAACAGCTCGCTGAGCTGGTTTGAACTGGACTATGCAAGGAGGGCACCAATTGTGCCCTTCAAGCAAACTGACTGGCGCTGGCACGTGCTCCTACCCTGCCCCAATACACTAAACCCTGTCTGGTAGGAGGTCACACCTCCCTGTGACACATATACCTATTGTTCTGCCTTCCCCTGCTCGAGCTTGGCTCAGCAGGAGGAGGGCAGAATCGTGTCTCTGGTCAGCAGCAGCTATGTTGTGCTCTCCGGGTCTAGAAGACTGGTAACGGGAGCACAGAGGGCCTCCTGAAGGAGCATGGAAATCCTGCATCTCGAAGTGAGTCCCAAAATTCCAAGAAAGGCAAAAATAAACCTCGGTGCTACCTTTACCTTTACCGTTTACGGTGTGGGGGTATAATTCCAAAATGTTTGATACTAAACATGATGGGGTTTGTTACAGCCAGTTTAGAGATGGTCATCGCGTAATGACGCATGGCCACTCTGTATCTTAATGGCTGATGCAATTCCAGCCCGGGAGAATGGACTCCGAAGGCTGTTGGGGTGTCCTGCTAATTCATGGGCAGGCTCACACTTAGAACCGAGCACCCTGCCTTCAGGATTGAAAGGCCTGCTTTAAGGGGGTGAATTTTAGGGTTTAAGTGCAGTGACCTTATATATAGGGAAACCTATATATTTCGTAAGTGGTGCTCGCACCAGCTTACATAGGCTGCAATGGCAGGCCTACAGTTAGTTTGAGTGGTCCCTCATGAGTGGCATAATACATGCTTCAGCCCATGGGGGGCCCCTGGTGTACCTATGCCCTGGGTACCTCAGTACCATTTACTTGGGACTGATCAGGGTACACCAGTGTCCAATCTGGTATGTACCGAAGTACTTACTATTCCAATTTAGGGGAGAAAGCACTGAGAATGGGTTTCTGATTAGCAGGATCCCAGTCAGACTAGTCAGAAACAGCATAGCACCACACAAAAAGTGGGGGTAACCATATAAGCAGATCCTACTTTCCTACAGCCAGCCTCAACAGATTCATGGTCGCACTGCGCCCAGGAATGAGACCGCACGGATTAACATGTACCAGAGCTGACAATGATCGGGTGCAACCAATTGACCATCAACTTACAGAGGACCTTCACATCGGAGTTCATCATCGTAAGTTGACGGTAAGATGCTAGGTGCGATACCTCCCCCGGCTTCAGCATCATACAGATAAAACCCCTTCTCATACTTGGAGGTAGGACAGCCATTGCGCCAGCCTCCAGCAGTTTGAGTCATTATCACTGGGAAGCCCCTATAAAATCCGGCTCGGAATGATACCCTCCCCCCCAAGGGCAACTGTCCTTGTTTTTATCATGGCACACCTGTGAAAAGATGCGCCGGGAGCAAATGGGCACAATGCTCCATATTACAAAGAATGTGCTGCCCCCAGGGTACCCACAAACTCGGGCTGCCCTGGGGGCTGCACATTCATAGAAGATATGGAGTGGCTGCATCCAGTGCTGGACTGGCCGTTGCAGGCCCCGGGCAATCCCCTTGTGAGCCGCAAGGGTGGGGGCCGGTGTTACAGGACTGTTTTTGCAGCATAGCTTTAAAATCAGCCTTGTAACAAAATCGGCCGAAAACCGGCCCTGGCAAAGAGCTCGGTCGCACCACTCCCCCCCCCCCCCCTCCCTCCCGATTCCCCCCCCCCCACCCTCTTTGCCAGGGCCGGTTTTCATTCCCAGTCCAGCTGCATCGAAGGCGCCTTGTGTTTCACAGTGCAGGCAGTAACCCACCTGGGCTGATGGATTCAGGGCCAATGTTTTGTATTCTTTTGAATACATGTTCTTGTCGTACATCCTTCATTATTGTCCTCTTGGACTTTGTGTTTTATGATGCAGGTTGTTTTCTCCTTCTGAGCGGACTGCATATTTACATTTTTATAAAATGTGCTTCACTATTTGGAAAACTGTGGATGGGATAGGTAATTCATTTGTTCATTCCTGGAACATAATGGGGTTTACTCTGTATCTTACTGTAGGAAGGTAGGATCCTTCTGCATGGTTACCCCCCACTTTTTGCCTGGTGTTCCTATGTTTTCTGGCTAGTCTGACCGGGATCCTGCTAATCAGGGCCCCAGTCTCTGTGCTTCTTCCCCAAATTGATACAAACAAAGTGGTCCCAGATACTAGAACGAGTAAAACATAGGTAAGCAACCAAAATAAATTCATAGAAAGTATAACATTGTTTTTATTCACAACGTGTATTCTAAAAATTATTCATAAAATACATCCTAAATCAATCACATTTAATGCCCCTAAAGAAATGGGAAGGAGAGTGGAGTGTTGGGATAGTGAAGGTACTGAGTGAATAATGGAACAGTGGTCACTATGACCTCAATAAACCAGAAATAATAATTGATTAACAAACTAAGAATCGCAATTCATAAATTAATTAGCATAAAATCATGCCTCAGAAAAAAGAAATCACAAATGATAAATCAAGGAGGAGGCTGAAGATGGAAAAGAGTGTCGACGTTTCGACCCAAACTGATGCAGGCATAGAGTGACACCTTGCTAGAGGGTCTTCATCAGGACGAGGGCACGAAAGGGGCAATGAATCTGCATAAAAGTCAATAGATCAATATTAGTATTGGTCAAAATAATCCTTAATAATCATAAAATAATTATAGATGGCCGAGCAGGGAACAGTTGTTTTAAACACACAATCGTTGCAAGAAGAATTAAAACGAGGAATACATAAAAGGAATGACCAGTATCGGTCGCCACATGGGGTTGATGTCCTGACCCCATCCTAATTCAGTGGACCGTGCCCAGTCTCATCTACGGTTACCTACGCCATGTGATATCAGGCATAGTGAGACCTTACCGAAGACAAGGTCTCGCAGATTTGATAAGGAGCTTTAGAAATGGTTTGTCTCAGAGTAACATAGAAGACCAAATGATATCATGTGGTATATCAAGGGCATAACCAGTTATGTGCAACAACCATAGGCGTAAGATGACAACCATTATGGGCACATTGTATTGATTACCTTGTCAAAAGAGATGTAATCAGAGTTAGACAAGGAATCCGTCGTGTAGATCAGGTTCCTACAGAAAGTAAATGGTCAGAATCATTGGCGAGTGGAATAGAGGAGTCTTATTTAAATACATAGTGATTGCCTATTCGCCTACCTGGGATGCTTAATAAGGCTGTGGGACCCAGGGGGTTCCTCTGTGATTGGTCTCTCCAGTAGTGCGTTCGGTTTTGTTCTAAAAATGCAAGGGGTTGAATACTTAATAATAGTGGTGCTAATGTGGTCAAAGTGGCGTATTTAATACAATGAACTAGTTGTAGAGTCTCGCGTACCTGACTCGTTCAAAACGCTGGACTCTAGTGAAGGGATCTGAATTGTAATTCGATTAAGAACGGAGGTAACAGCAACCGTTGAAGTGTATACAGCATCTAAAATAGAAATATCACTATTTTGAATCGGTTACACAGATAATGCTCCGTGCCTACATCACCGTTTTGCCAAAATCATAAGAATCCTACCTTTAAAAAGGATCTTGGGCTGTCTCAAGCATCTACAATGTCGTAATCGAATAGCCACACACGTAGGTTTGGAGATCTGTAAAGGATATAAAGCCGACGGGTGAATGTTTGCCTTTCCGTCGGAAATAAAGGTTGCAGCTTCGCTACTGTTTACAATCGCGTCTCCGCCACTATTTAAAGTAAGTTTCCTTACATACCCGCTTGAGAGAAAATCACAGGCTCATACGGGGGTTTGTCAACATCATTCGGTAATCGCCGCCTGAGTGAGAGAGAATATGAACTTCCTGATTAGGAGTCCCGATCACGTGACATCGGTGATCATGAAGACGGAAGAAAGACTTGGGAAACGTACTCCAAAGCAGTGAATAGTCCGATACACTTCAAGGGAATTTAAAATTAAATTTGATGGGCTCTACGGACAATTCTTATTAATACTCGAGTGAGTTAGACGATCTTGCCTAGTTCTTGTAAGCGGAGTATGGCCCCAAATTGGTGTTACATAACAGACACTAAATGAACTGCATAGGTCTACCCTTTAAGACATGACTAATCAGGTGTCTGACAGTCAATGAAAGAGTCTATTCGTACATCTATGTGTGCCATTGTTTGCAGTGTCATACATCCCAGTTGGAATAAGAAGGTGTCCATTTTGATATATCTAGGGCAAAGGACAGGAGTATAGAATGAATTATTGACTGTAGTTTCTACCAAATTGGACATGGTGAGTACCTAGGTACTCCCCAGATTGGCTACTGATGCACCCTTGTAAGTCCCTAGTATATTTTACCAAGGTACTCGGGGCATAGATACACCAGGGGTCCTACATGGACCGAAGCAAGTATTATCCCACCCATGGGCGACCACACAAATTAGGATTACAGGCCTGCCATTGCAGCTTGTGTGAGCTGGTGCTAGTACCACTTACGATAAATATAAGTTTCCTTATATCTGAGGTCACTACACTTAAACCCCTAAGGCAGGCCATTCAATCATGAAGGCGCTGTGCTCGGTTATAAGTGTTTGGGTGCCCCTGTATGAGCAGGACACCCCTACAATTCACAGAGTCCATTCTCCTGGGTTGTAAGTGCATCAGCCATTACGATATATAGAGTAGCCAATCATCCTTACGAGATGACTAACTCTAAACTGGCTGTCACGAACCCAGTCGTGTTTGGTATCCAACATGTTGAAATCCTACCCTAACACCGTAAACGGTGTTGGAAGTATGATTCCATTGACTGTAAAGCTCCCCAGCGAGGCCCTCAGGGCTCCCGGTACCAGTCTTCTAGACCCGGACAGCAAATTATGGCTGCTGCTGATAAGAGATAATTCTGCCTTCCTGCTGCTGAGCCAAGCTCAAGCAGGGGGAGGCAGGACACAGGGAGGTGTGACCACCTCCCAGTCAGTAGTTTGTGTATTGGGACAGGGTGGGGGCTCTTGCCAGCGCAACACTTTTCCAGTTGCAACCAGTTCAGGGACCCGTTGGCTCCTCCCTCTGGTGCAAAACTGGACAACGGACATGGGAGTACCCTCCCCACTGTCCAGCCCCTTCTCTGGTAGGGACCCCTGAATCATCCTAACCCTTTCCTTAGGGTACTTAGGGGCTTACCTGTGGGTCCCTAGATTCGTCGTGGGACAAGATTCAGATCCACTTCATCTTCAACCGTCTGAGCACTTTGGACTTTACTGGACTTCGCTTTGGAACCGAGACTGTAACTGGGAAGAATCCTGCTGCTCCTCGTCTTGTCAACCTGCCAGTCTTCTGCAACATCTGTGCCTGTGTTCCAGACAGGTTCTTCACAAAGCCTGTGGACATCCAAGACACCCGAAGGAATTTCCCTTGGAGGGAAGGAGTCACTCCCCTGCATCTGCAGGCACCGCAGCGAAGCCTACCGGTCTACTGGTCCTGAGTTCCTACAGGCTCCAAAAGGTTCAGCAACACAGGTGGTGGTTCTGCAACTCCCTCGAGGCCTGCACTTTCTTCACAGCAAGTTTGAAGCCAGTATCCCTTATCGGAACCGCTGGCGTACTACCCCTGTGCATCATGTCGACTCGCCATTGCCAAGGCTGGTTGACTCTCTCTTCCGGAGAGTCGTGGGCGCTACAAGAAGCTCCAGCCTCAAGCATCTCCTGCAGCCAAGATCTTCACCTGCACCGCATCCCTTGCACTGTGGGCCTTCATCCTTTGGGGAGCTGTTTGAGATCCTCTTGCGACTCTTGCGCCTTCCGCCTGTGGGTCCTCTGGAGGGTGTTCTTTAGCTCCAGTGGGCGCCCGTGCTTGCTTGGGGCCTGCTCTGACTTACCTGCTCGTGGTGAATCACTTGGACCTTGCTGGTCCCGACACTGCACCTTTTTTGACTACTACGATGATTGCCATTGCCAAGGCTTGTTGGTTCCCCTGCCAGACAGTGACCCCCTGGATCTCTACATCCGCGGTGGGACAGCTCGTGAACAGCTCCCGGTCTTCCACAGTTCGCCTGGTCTGCACAGCTGCAACTTCAAGGGCACCGTCAACTCACCTACAGCTCCGACATGGGTGGGAATTCGTCTTCCGTGCCTTCTGGTCACCCCTGAGTGACATAGACTCTGTCCCCTCTGCTTGCAGGTACCTCTCAACTTGAATCCACCTTTGGGTTCCACCAGACTCTTTCGCCTTCTTCGCCAACAGCATCTTTTCTGAAGTCCTATATTGTGGTCAACTTAGGTTTCAAACGTCACTTCACCCTTATGCACCGACTTCCCTGATGTAGGTATCCTGGTTCCTGGGGTATCCACGGGTAGGGTGACTCTTCAACCTTCCATCTTCATGGGGTGTCTTCAGGGTCTGCTGGGAAGGGTCAGTTTTCTTTAAAACTGCAACCGCGACTTACCCATTGATTTGTATTGTTCACACAGTCCTGTTCCCACTCTGCACATGACTTTCGTGGGGTTCCGAGATGCTTACCTTGGGTGGTTGCTTGTGTCCCCGACTCTTCTACGTCTTCTGGGTCCATTCTCGACTTAGGTTGTGGTTCGCATTCCACTATTTTAGTATATAGTTTGGTCTCCCCCTGTGTATTTGTGCTAATTACGTTTCTATTTTCAAAGTATTGTGGTTATATCTCTGGGTAGGAGATATTGCAATGTGTTAGTGAGTGTTTATAATGAATACGTATTTTCATAACTACACTGTGTGGTTCTTTTTTACTTGACCTACACCATAAGATTAAGTACTGGTAAAACAAGCTGCTTCACAAGCCTTCTGTACTAGGCATGAAGGCTGCTCTCCACAGCTACCACTTAGAGAGCTTTCTATAGTTGTCTAAGAGCACTAAAATCGCCAAAAGGGTTGTCTGGAATAGTGCAGGGTGCAACACTTAAGTGAGCACCATATACTAAGCCAGCTTTCTACACTTACACTCTGTGATAGGTAGTGTCAGAAACAATCTGATGGAGACTTGTAGCTGCAGTTTCCTTACCTGTTTGTGGTCATGCAATTTATGATTGAAGTTTTTAGGCTTTTTAAGAAGCTTTTTGTGTTGTTCTCCCACAATGCTTTTTGCATCTGTCTGGAGGTTATATATAGCTGTCTTTTTGCATATGTATCTATTTTCTCTGTTTTACAAGTCCTTGGGAAATCATGAGGCGAACTTGTGATCAAATTGTATTTAGTATCTCAATTGTTGTTGCATGCGCTTGTTGCTAACAAAGATTCATTTTATTTTATTATTTCCTTTTAATGTTTTGTTTTTCCTTATTTAATCTTGTGATACTGCACTAATAGGTGCATTCCCTTTTCTTCTTTTGGTTGCCTTGGTATTTTGAGCGCACCCACAGTTTGAAGTAATGTTTAGACTTTCGGACCTTGACACTAAATGATACCCAAGCAAAGACTTTGTAGATACCTGCAGTAAATGTGGGCCAGCAATGCTCTATGTGTCATAAGACCACTCTGAGTCTATTGTGACACAAATGTATATGTATCATGTATATGTCTAGGTGATACACCTTTGTGGCAAACATTTTTAACAACTGCCATAATTGATGAATATCAATATTAAATTTAAACCTATTAGTGTAATTTTAGTTTCTTTACAGTGCATTATGTAACCTTTGAGTGGTCATTTTGTTCAAACAAAATTCTCTATACCATAGAGGTATTTTTGTTCATCTTTCTTTTGGTGTTTATTCATCTTGGTATATTGGAATGAGTTCTGAGAGTCCTTCTTTTGGATTTTATCAGGACAGCTCTTTATCTGATATTTCTTTATTGTTGTGAAGAATGCGGTCCATGACTTTTGTCTTGCAGTCGACCCTTTTGGTCAATGAGTTTTCTTCCCCCTTGGGGGATAGAGGTTAATGTCTGATAACTGACAGATGGTTCTTTAGGGGTTTCTTCCCCTTTTCCTTCAAGGTCCAATTCTCTGGGGCCTTTAGGGTTGTTTATTTTTATTCATACATTCTGTGACAGTGATAATGGATTCTATTAAGAGCCAAGCTCTTGTTCTGCTATTCCTATGTACATTTGGTCGGTTTTTGACATGATCGGCTGGTTCTGTTTGAGAACTTTGCAGGATTAGTTTGTAGACCCTCCTCCAGGGGAATATAGCTATTGTATTTAATTCAAAAGTTAAAGAACCTGCAGCTAGATGTCTCTATCAGATGTAAAAGGTACTTACCTTCAATAACGTAATGCCTGGTAGAGACAGTCGAGCCGCAGATTCATTACCCCCCTGCCCATCTTCCACACTCTGCGAATGACCTATGAGGTAAGGGTTAAACCCTTTTTCTGGTGTTCTATACAGGTGATCACTATCTCAACTTATGTTGGGACTCAACTGACCACTTGGCCTGGCTACATAGATTTTGTTTAGATGTTGCCATACCATCCATTTCAAAATGTGTGTGGTCTGTAGGGTGGGGTGTTTTCTCTTACACACTGGGGTGTTTTCTCTTACACACTGGATTGCACACCTTCGGAAGTATTGATTTATTTGTTGTTTCTTTGAAAGTATTTGTTTGGTTTCATCTTACCTTGTATTGGCACTATCAATATGTCACTGAATGGTGTGATTCAACAAACAGCTTGGTGTTGTTTCTATAGGTTCTGTTTTGCTATTGCCATGCCATTCATTACCATTGATGAATGGACTATAGAGTGTATGGTTTTCTTCCCTTACATTGAAGGTTATTCACCAAGGCACAGGGTTTCACATTGCCCTGTGTTTTATTGATTCTTTTGGGGTTTTCTTTGAAAAATTGGTCTGGGCTCCACTGACCTCGTGACTTGAGGTCATCGCGGAGGTGTACGACACCATCCCCCGGCATGCAAAGGTACTGCTAAAAGAATTCCAGATCCAGGCTGGTGCGTGGGGAGAATTCAAAAGCGAATGAATCTGTGGCTGGACTGTGTCTCTACCAGATATTACGTTACCAAAGGTAAGTGACTTTTACATTAGTTTAGTTTGGTTCAGTCCATTGGATTGTCACACCAGAAAGCAATAATTTGTTAAAGGAAAGGCCAGGATTGTAACTGGTGTGTCCCTGTGACATGGAATCTAATGCTAAAAGTGTCCATGGAACCTATGGGGGCATGGCTAGCACATTCAGTATCAATACACTATCTGGTTTCATTTTCTAGCCTTTTTCTCGTTTTCCTGGATTCTTTGGTGCCTGCACCATATGCTGTAAAGTTCTGGGTTCAAGTGATGCTCTTCATGCTAAAGCAGCTTGCAGCAGCTGATCTGTACTCTCCCTGCATGTATGGGGAACAACCATCTTATGTGTGTCTGCAATCTGTCCAAGTACGGAGTGTCTAAATGGCTATCTGATGTGGATGTGCAAGGCAATAGTGATCCCTCACTCCCCATCCCACAGGAAATGTTGCATTTCATGTTTAGGAGTCAAATGTTAAGTACTATGGCATAGAAATTGGGAGTGGTACGGCGCAGAGGGAAAATGAGGAACCTCAACATGGGCTCTCGCCTGATCTGCCTGGGTGATGGCCAAATTGCTGGTAACCCCCAAGAACATTAAAAACGCCTGGTTGCGTGAACATTCAGCGCCCACCATTCTCCCACACGGTATTTGACAGACTCGTTTGACTGTATCTGGTTGTTAGGATCCAGAAAGGACACATTCATTGCCTTGAAGATGAAGACCAAGCAAGAGAGGAACAAGCCTTCTTGACTCTGTGGGGTTGCACCAACCCGGAAAAACAGCCTCCTCATTTTAGTGCCCTCCACTGTGTTCCAGCCAGACACAGCCTGCCTGTCCACCTCCAAACTCCTTTTTGGGTCGACACCTAGAAAGACAGCACAGTTGTCTGGTTTGCTAAAGACATCTTGGGGATATTCAGAAAACTTCCCTGGGATCCATTCCGCCCGTTGCTTATGATTGGTTTTGTGGTTAGTTACTCACATTTTCTGGCTTTCTATTTGCTGTCTATTTGTTTTAGGCTGTCCATGTTCAGTTCGTTCACCCCAAAGAGCAATGCTTTTTCACACTACCACTCCTTGTGTTTTTCCACGAGTGGTCGTTTCCTGTAAACAGGCCCGTAAATCTTCTTCTTATCTTGTCACATTTGCTGTGAATTCAAAGACAGAAGTCAAATGTCAGACTCTGTCTTCCTAGGGAGCTTGGTGTTTTCTTTTCTGTCTCGGACTACATAGTGAGAGGATTTATGTGCCAATCTTGCTGGATACTGGAGGTAGAAAAAGGTTTTAAATGAACTGTTTCGGTATTTTTTAGAATATTTCAGAATTAGCAAAGCAGAACTGAACAACATTTTTTTTAATTGTGAAGTTTGTTGGAAAAAAATACTTTAATATGATTAAAACAAATCAATAAACTAGATGATGCCATTTCTACATATTTTTGTTTGTGCGCTGTATACGTTTTCTAGTAAAACTGTATGCTTGTCCAAATGTAATGGTCATTTAAATGGAAAATGTGTTATCTGTAATGGCAGTGTGCTACCACATCATGCAAACACCTCTCTGTGCCAATGCACTCTACTCTGCACTCCTCCATGCCACTGCACTCTAACTCTGAACCACAACACTTAAAATCACGCCACTGCACTGTGCTCCACTGCACTCTACTCCACTTTACTCTACACCACATCACTCTTCGCCAATTCACTCTACACCACTCCAGTCTAGGCCACAATACACTATTCTGCACAACTCCACTCTACGCCACTTTGCAACACTGCACTCTATACCAATATACTCTACACCAATGCACTCTTGTCGGTAAAACACCATGCAAACACCTCTCTGTGCCAATGCACTCTACTCTGCACCCCTCCACGCCACTGCACACTAACTCTGTACCACAACACTCAGCATCATGCCACTGCACTCTGCTCCACTGCACTCTGCTCCACTGCACTCTACTCCACTGCACTCTACTCCACTTAACTCTACACCACTGCACTCTTCGCCAATTCACTTTACACCACTCCAGTCTAGGCCACTATACACTATTCTGCACAACTCCACTCTACGCCACTTTGCAACACAGCACTCTATGCCAATTCACTGTATGCCAATGCACTCTACTCTGTACCACTCCACTCTTTGCCCTTGCACTCTATGCCAGTTCACTGTACGCCAATGCACTCTACTCTGCACCACTGCACTCTACACCATGTTGCACCATTACACTATGCCACTCTAAACCACTCTACCCTGCACCACTCCACTCTACGCCACTTCACTCTACTCTAAAATAGTCTACTCTATGCCAATTCACTCTACTCTGAAACAATTTACTCTAAGTTACTGCTCTCTACACCACTCCCCTACACTCTATGCCACCCTGCTCTACACCACTCTACTGTTTACCATTCTATCCACTCTGCACCACTGCAGTCTCCGCCACTTTAATCTGCAACACTGCTCTCTGCGACATTAAACTCTCTGTCACTCCACTCTGCAACACTCTATGCCACTGCACTCTACCCCCTCTACACCACTGCACTGTATGCCATGAACTCTACGCCACTCTACTCTAAGCCACTGCCCTCTAGGCCACTGTACTCTGCTATACTCTACTCTGCATCACTGCACTCTGCACCTCTCCACGGTACACCACTTCCACACCACTGCACTCTACACCTCAGCACTCTATGCTTTTCTACTTCATACCACACTACTCTACTCTGCACACTGTACTCTATGCCACTGTACTCTAGTCTGCATCATTCCACTCTGCTCCACTCTACTCTGCTATGCACCACTCTAATCTATGCCTTTGTATTTTACGACCCTGCGTTGTATGCAGCTGAATTCTATACCGCTGTACTGTACGCCACTATACTCTGCAGCACTCCACACCACTGCAGTCTACACAACTCTACTCTCATCGATTCTATGCCATTCTACGCCACTGCACTGTACTCTGCACCACTTTACTCAACACTACGGCACTCTATGCCACTCTACTCTACATTACTGCATTCTATGACAATGCACTCTACGACTCTCTACTCTTCATCACTCCATTCTACGCCACTACTGTCTGTATCACTCCCCTCTAAGCCACTGCACTCTACGGCACTATACTCTACTCTACACCACTTTATGCCACTGCATTCTATACCACTCTACAACACACTATTCTGCAGCACTTCACTCTGCGCCACTGCCCTCTACTCTTCATCACTCCATTCTACGCCACTGCTGTCTGTAGCACTCCCCTCTATGCCACTGCACTCTACGGCACTATACTCTACTCTGCACCACTTTATGCCACTGCATTCTATACCACTCTAGAACACACTATTCTGCAGCACTTCACTCTGCGCCACTGCCCTCTACTCTTCATCACTCCATTCTACGCCACTGCTGTCTGTAGCACTCCCTTCTATGCCACTTCACTCTACGGCACTATACTCTACTCTGCACCACTTTATGCCACTGCATTCTATACCACTCTACTACACTCTATTCTGCAGCATTTCACTCTGTACGTATGCCACTGCATACTACTATGCAACACTAATCTACACAACTGCATTCTACAACCATGAATCCTATTCCTCTGCACTCCATGCCACTGCACTCTTTGCCATTTTACTCTGCAACACTCTAGGCCAATACACTCTACACCAGTCCAATCCACTGTACTGTACTCCAATACACAACACTCTGTCACTCCACTCTGATACTCCACACAACTCTTCTCTACGCCACTAACCCTTAGCCATGCTGGTGTAAAACATGGCTAAAACACATTGGCAATGCCAATAGCCCTTGCATAGAAGACAACTATTTGCTTTGCCAATGCTTGTTCTCTCCTATTGTTATTTTCCACTCTAGCTTAGTGCCGAAGATTGGGAGTAGCGAAGCCTCCCATCAGTTAGTGACTGGCTGCAGAGCAAAAATATTAAGAAATCGTTTCTAGTCTCGGGTGCTCCCTAATTGTTTGCCACTGCTGAGGAGACACAGGAGGATGCATAGGTACCATGAGATACTGCTACTACGGCCAAGTCCACACCATTGATTGGCCACCTTTAATGGTCGATTTGTTGAATTGTGACACTTGTCTCAGATTCACTCACTCTCATTGAGAAGTACATCAAGCCGACTTCATCTTTTCCTCAGCCACTTTTCTACAGTGTAGTCTTTGCTTTTGGGTGTTCTCCATACCTCAGAGAAGTAACTCTCCAGTATACCATTGATGCCCTTGGACTTCATTGGTGCAAGGGTCTTCATTGTTTGCTGTCCTAACAGGGAAGTTTGACTCCTTGGATTATTAAGACCGCTCTAATCATGCTCATGTGAACAAGATTTTCCACTTTCTTGTCAACACTCATGGTGTTGGATTCTTTTTATACACTTTAAACACTAATTGACAGCTACTTCAGTCTCTGCTTCTCACCAGATTACTACAACAGCATGTCCGCCGCAGTTTGCCCAAGCTCATATCCTCCTGGCACTCATCCCAATGTCAGTCCAGGCTCTGTGTGGTCTGTGTCTGTCTGGGGTTCAACAGCTGAGTAGATTTCCAAGTCACCTCCACACAAGAAGCCCTTATAAACCAAGCCGAATATCAGCTTGATACTGTGGTGCTGGTAGTGGTGAGCATGAGGAAGCACATTAACTGAAGAGGTACATCTCTCTACTTGCAAAGGTGCTTGGAGAGTCTGGCTCCCCCACTAGAGAATTAGGGCGTATATGCTCCTAAATTGTAAATTCTGGAGGAGTCTCAAGCCTTCAGGCATGCCCACATCCTTTGGAAGAAGATGCATTCCGAATCTATTTCAAATAATCTGGGTAACAGATACTGACCTTGCAAAGATGACCATGCTTTTAGCCCTAGATAAGTCTCTGGTGGTGGTGATGATGATGGCATTTGTGAACGGAAAGCTGTGTCCACTTACATGGACACTGAGGGCAAATGTCTTGACTGTGGATATGATAGACTGGACTTACTAACCCCAATGTGATCTACAGTTTACATCTTTGGTACCGAATGTTACTATGATGAAGGAAGGTTGCACTGTTCTTTTGGTGCTCTACGTAGTCTGCGTGGGAAGCTTGCACTAATGCTACCTTTTCTGAATCTATTCTGTTTGTTAGAGAATTTTGGAGAACGTTTTTCAGTAACCAAAAGTCAGAGCAATGAGCTTTGTCAATGTTTTCTTAAAAAATCCACTTGGCGAGGGTGATCACCTGCGTGAGCAGTAAGGTGATGAGGGTGCATCTGGGTATTAAAGGTTTTGAAAAATCTTTTTCCACCCTTGTGCTAGGTTACCGGATACCCACAGGATGGGAATAGGAAGTAGCCTACAACCTGGGAGTAACATTTACCATATTGGTATATTTAGCCTCAGTATCGTGAAAGACCATTGTGTGATCAATAGCAGTTTCAGCAGGAGTAATGCTTGAATCCTCATGGGTGAGTAGCGCACTTTATAAGCCTCCTGGCTGATTGAGTGCTGACTTGCGTCACTTTTCAAATATTTTGGTGTGGCCAGATCGCTTGTTGCACTTCATCTTTTTCAAATGACATGAGTTTATGAGACCGCTCTGAGTTCGCATTCTTTCAGAGGAATAGGAACCTCGGAGCTCTCCCACGTACAAACTGGGAATCACCTGGTATGTGACCCATGCCTAGGGCAGCCACAATAACCGACATTCGGCAGTCTTCTAAACTTGATATTTGTGAAATGGAAGCGCCATTTAACCAACAGAACGGCTTGCGTGGCTCACCCTCACGTGTTTCCCTTTCGCAATCCTGCTTAGGTGAAAATTAACCCAGAATTGCACAAACCTGGTTTGCATTTTCTACAAAGAAGCAGAGTTTAATCAAATCATTTGAGTCTGTTTTTGCTCTGCAACTAACATTAGCATTTGTCTAGACAACATTTCATATGGGGCCATTCACTTGTAAAATATTTCCTGTTGTTTGCTTACTCTCGTTTAAATAGCCTCTGCCAAATAAGCCACTGCTCGGTTTAAGTTGGAAATTTCCTGCTCCGACCTCTTTTAAAAACAAGTCCGTGTGTGTCAACAAGGAATTTGTAGGTAATTTTACTTTAGCAAGAGAGATGAGGGTCAGCCCTTGGAATTCTGGTGAGTATTTGGAATAAACACTCGGAGTCCTGCTTCTACATTTGAGCGATACGGACTATGTGGCACTTCGAAAAAGATACATGTGCGATTGGTGTAGTGGTATGCTAATGTTATGGGCTGCTCGTTTACACTTACTGCCCTCACCCCTCATGCATTTTTAAATACACTTAAAACTGACCATAGAACAAGGTCTCCTCCATATTAAATTCAAATGTCCCAGTTACAAGAGCAATAAGAATTTGGCACAGCCAAAAGGTTTGCCACTTGTAAATCGTGGGCATGCGTGTGCCATACAAACATCAAAGCCTCTGTACTAAAGTACAGACAAAAACATTTAACAAGTTAATTCTACATGTTGAGATGGAAAAGTCTCTTGTATGGTGACGGATGTGCACCCCTGCCCATCAACATCTGGATTCCTGGTGCTGAATTTTTGGTCATGGCCAAACATGGATCATGCAAGTGTGCCATGACCTAGGTCTGTCTCATGCACGGCAGTGTTGTTGGACCAGGAAGGGCACCCAAATTGCTACCCTGATAAGTGGTAAAGGGCTACTGCCATTACCAGGGAGTTAAGTAGCACAAGTGTGGTGATGGCAGCATACCGTGTTTTAGTAATGATGATCAGTAGCGTTTTTAGGTCTCGTAGCGAAAACACAGCGCGTCAGCGCTGTGTCTCGCTAGAGATCTATTGTTGCCGACTGTGCTTCCCAGGAGACAGTGCCGGCCGCGCGCATCGCCTTGGAGGCGATTTGAAACTGGAACGCGCGCTGTGGCCAGGCGCACTCTCCTGGGAAGCTCAAGCACCACACACGCATGCGCATACACACAGACACACACACAAGCGCCCACGCACGCACATACATACATACAGAGAAACCCCCCCCTCACACATACACACACGCGCGCGCACACACACAAGTGCACCGAGGCCCCCCCGCCGTCACCGTCGCACACATACATACACACACGAGCATACACACACACACACACACACACAAGTGCACCAAGCCCCCCCAGCCTTTTGGAACTTACCTGGCCAATGTCGGGGTCTCTGCTCTCAGCACGCGGCGCCCAACCCCCTGCGGGCGCGGCCCCGGGGCTCTACACCGCTCACAGGAGTCCCGGGCCGCGAGACGCATTGACTCCGCCTGCCTCCTCTTCCGGTCTGGACGTGGCCCCGCCCCCGTCACAGGCGACCGTGCCTGACTTCCGGGGCGGCCGCGGCGGGTAAGTAAGCACAGTTGTTGATCTTGCAAAAGCGTGCACTTTTTTCCTGCCGAAACATCCAGGCGCAAAAGAACCTGACCATATCAATGGGAATTAACTAAAGTTTGTGGTCCGGGAGTGTGTCTGGAGCATTTTCCAGCTGAAGCACAGAAGACAATTTCATGACATTCCTGATCTAAGGAATATTTTCAAACTAAACATGACTATGACACTGATTCTATTTTATTTTCATTGTTTGTATGTATTGTGAGTGCCTTGATAATATGGAAGGAAGAAAACATCTCATTTGCATATGGTAATTCTGAGCATCATAAGAAATGATGCGCTCATTTAAGTGCGCCAGGTGGATAAATTAACAGTATCAGTTCCTAGTGATGGCTTATTTATTTTCATATGACTATAAATCAAGCCGGAGGAACATAGTAACATAAGGACTGGATATGTGCTGTAGACCCTATTGGAATCTATAGGTTTTATTTATTATGTAAACATTCCACAACATCTTTGGTATATTGAATATGCAAAAACCATCTTGTTGACAATATGAGCACTCTTCTTAAGCAGCCCCCCATCTGTCTGGTTCCTGTCGCATGACACTAAATATGCTTAGGTTTGATTGTAGTCTAGTTTCGTGGTGTGTAATAAATCGCCCTTATTTCCCTGTCCCTAGTCTCCCTGTCCTCTAATTAATTGCAGGCTGTTCCTGCTGCAGTGGCTTGCATCCGTCCAATGCATGATTTTCACTTTCATTCTGAGCTTAGCTTTCTTCTGTAGGTGCCTGATTGTAGTTTGCTCACTGTATTCCTTAATTTACCATTATTGCATGCCGCTGTGTGTAATAACAGAGGTTAACGACCTGCCCTGAACCGCACGTGACAGGCTACGAAGAAGGAGTGGGTTATTTACAGGCTTCATTGAGCCGCAGCTCAGGGTAAGGAGCCCATCAGCACCCAGCCTATTCTTTCTGAGGGCGCAGTCGCCTCCATGCAATAAAGCGCCATCCTTTATCACATACGTTAGTGGCGAATGTCATTGTTGTGCAAACTATTGCTGCCGTTACTTTCACCAATAAGGGCTTCTGAACATCTATATAGACTGGGCAGCTTTGGAATCCATTGTTTGCTGGCCTGTCTTAATAATTGTTGATCATTCAGGAAGCGTTTTGATTGGTTGGCCAGATTCAAACGTTCGAATCTAGGTGCTGATATTCTAATAGGTTCTGGGGTCATCAACAAGCTTTCGAGGCATTTTGGCCTTTTTGTCCACGTGCTAATTACTGTTACTGTGTGTTGTAAGTGTTAAATAGTTTACAGGAAAAGTTACTGGGGTGTGTGTGGAGGTTTACATCTTAGTCTTGGCAAGTAATCCATGTATACCTCGCAACAAAATCTCTTCATTGTTTGTTAATACTCATGAGCACATTGGCTATTTATTTATGTGTACTTTCATTACATAACTGTATTGCTTTGCTGTTTACAATGTTTCCAGATTTGTTCTGGTTTTGACTTGATTAAATCCTCGCTGAACTGCTTCTAGTATTTAAATCCACAAGCCAGTTTTGAGGAATTCTTATCTGTCCACAAAAGGGCACTGTGCACGTAGAGAACATGGTTTGTTGTTCAACTCTTTATTGGCATTGTCATAGCCTCCCCAAATGATCTTAAATACCATCTAACAGCGAGCGTTCAATAACATTCTGAGCTGGAGACTAGGTTTATCAATCTACGGTACTTTCCTTTTTTGGGTCTGATCATCCTTCTGCTTCGCCTCAAATCACCTAATGAAGCGGCAGTACGTCTACTGGTAAACGGTAAAATCTAGAGGACTAGAACTTAAAGGCGTCTCGTTAAAGGGTGTTATTGATAGACACTTACAATACTATTGAGCTTCTATAGTCTCTGTGTAATAATGAGGGTTGTGACCTTTTCTATTTATTTATAAGTATTTGTAAAGTGCCAGACACGTAGCTGTGTGGAGACTACATAGCACTGGCAGAACAGCCAAAGTCTGAAACTTGGTTGCAAGAAGGAGCTAGAGGCCATCTCAATGCGATATGAAGCATCTCACTTTGGATTTCCTGTAAATCTGCTCTTGTCAAGACTGGATTGACTTAATTTCTGTCCAAAGAATCTGATAGAGACTTCTATCTGCAGATTCCTTACCTTTGAATTTCCCAGGTCTCATGCTGGATCCGGAAACTTTTGCTGAGCAATACACCTTGCGCGCGACGTCGGGTGGCTCCATTCGGCTCCGCGTGACGTATTCTGCATCAATAGCATCGGTTATGACATCGCGGTGCCTATATATGCACCACTCGCGTGACCGGACATCAGTTCTTTTCTTTCTGCGCCAGTTAAGCGCCGATCAGGGAAGAGCTCTCCTCTGCCACTTTTTCTCGACTTTTGTTGAAGTTTTGGGGATTTTTCGACTTTGTGTGCGAGGAATGTCTTCGAGGGAAGACAGGTTTTAAACCATGAGGGACCTGTTCCTGCATGATGTCGATTACTAATCCCCACTATGTATGTCTGTTGTGTCTCGAGCGCGACCACGATACGAAGTCGTGTTCGGACTGTCGGGTGATGGCTCCGAAGACCTTGAGGGAGCGAGCGATGAAGTTACTTGCGGCCCGGCACTCGACACCGTCAGGCGAGACTCTGAGGACGTCACGTTCCCGTTTGAAGAGGAGGAGGTTGCGGGACCACTCACGGAGCCCTAACTCCTTTTCCTCCCTTTCGAGGACCTCTGGACACTCGGGGAAGAGGCACAAGAAGAAGAAGAAGAAGTCCAAGCGGACTTTGTCTTCACCTCAACTGGCGTCCGTTGTCGAGAGAGGTGAGGAGCACTGATTCTCTAGGCACATTTCCGCAGAGACGGAGCCAGAGTCGACTCCGCGCCTCCCCCTCTTTCATAGAGCCGGAGCGACTCCGGCTCAAATAAAACAGTTTTATGAGGCCACACGGTGCGGCGGTCGAACACGAATGCTGTGCCGGCAATGTCACCAATGCCATCGGTGGCGCAAGCCCCAAACTAATCCCAGACGACACGAAGCCGGAATAGAGTCGATCGACGCCGATACCGACATTGACAGAACCGAGAGGTTTTATGTTGTCGCCTGAGCACTTTGAAGATATGCCAGGCTCAGGAGAGAAATGGGAGGGGTCTGGGGACCTTCTTGAGAACCAGGATGTCTCTGAGGAGAATTTGGACTGGTATGGAGAACTTGGGGAGGCCAGAATGCTGGATACTTCGGGGTGATATTGACATGAAGTTCATTGTCGGGGCGGCGTCTGAAAGATAACTAAAAGGCAAGTGCGGATGTTCGTGAAGTTTTTGTGCTTAAATTATTCGGCATTACAAAGATTCCGATGTATTTTTCAGAACATCAAGAAGTGTTGAGAGGCGTTTGAGGGAATTCGTTTGTTAAGCGTAATTGACAGTTTACTTCCAACCGTCAGCTGGAGGTGACGCATACCTCATCCGCATTCAGTTATCCGCTTCAGTGTGAGCAGCTGGTCATAGCGCGTCAATACGTCATTGACGTAAGTACGTGCCGCCATTTTGAGCAACAAGTTTTTTTTTCCCAATTCTCGTCAGAGGTTCTTTCAAGCACAGTCTCAACAATCACAAATCACAGTCTTCGATTAAAAAACCCTCCGTTCGGAAAAGTGCACCTTGAAGTCCATTTGGACACCACCACTGCCATGCACACACAGACACCACCACTGCCATGCACACACGGACACCACCACTGCCATGCACACACGGACACCACCACTGCCATACACACACGGACACCACCACTGCCATGCACACACGGACACCACCACTGCCATGCACACACGGACACCACCACTGCCATGCACACACGGACACCACCACTGCCATGCACACACAGACACCACCACTGCCATACACACACGGACACCACCACTGCCATGCACACACGGACACCACCACTGCCATGCACACACGGACACCACCACTGCCATGCACACACGGACACCACCACTGCCATGCACACACGGACACCACCACTGCCATGCACACACAGACACCACCACTGCCATGCACACACGGACACCACCACTGCCATGCACACACGGACACCACCACTGCCATGCACACACGGACACCACCACTGCCATGCACACACGGAAACCACCACTGCCATGCACACACGGACACCACCACTGCCATGCACACACGGACACCACCACTGCTATGCACACACGGACACCACCACTGGCATGCACAGACACCACCACTGCCGTGCACACACAGACACCACCACTGCCATGCACCACATCACTCAGGGGCACCGCCACATCACTGGGGGCACCGCCACATCACTCTGGGGGCACCGCCACATCACTCAGGGACACCACCACATCACTCTGGGGACACGACCACATCACTCGGGGACACCACCACATCACTCAGGGACACCACCACATCACTCAGGGACACCACCACATCACTCTGGGGACACCACCACATCACTCGGGAACACCTCCACATCACTCGGGGACACCATCACATCACTTGGGGACACCACCACTTCACTCGTGGACACCACCACATCACTCGTGGACACCACCACATCACTCGGGGACACCACCACATCACTCGGGGACACCACCACATCACTCGGGGACACCACCACTTCACTCGGGGACACCACCACTTCACTCAGGGACACCACCACACCACTCTGGGTCACCACCACATCACTCAGGGGCACCACTCTTCACTCGGGGACACCACCACATCACTCGGTGGCATCACTTGGGTACACCACCACATCACTCGGGACACCACCACATCACTCGGGGACACAACCCACTTCACCCTTCCACCAACTCAATTACAATAACTTTTATTTGAGTATTAAAAAAATGAAAAGCCATTATTATTTGTAATATCAATACATCTAAGTCATGTAAATACAACTCATATTGCATTACAAATGCTATAGGTGTCACATTTGCAAATGTTATAGCTATTGGCATTGTCATACACAATGCCAATAACTCAAACTTTAATGCTGCGAGACCTATTGTATTGTAAATGCTTGTTATCTCTTTTACTAGAGGGGGGGCTACCGGCCCGCTCATGTAAAGTTCCGTTGCTGTGTGCTTAGCTAACTCTTGGCCTACATGGTGTTAGCATGTAGTGCTGTGCAGTAAGTGTGTGTGTGATGTGATGTATTTGCGCCTATGAGTGGTACAATACATGACAGCCTGTGGGTTACATATTGGAAGCTGAGGGTCTTGAGGAAGTCATGTGGAGGTGGACTAACCCCACCCCCCTCCCCAAATGGATTTTTGGATTGCTACATTCCTGAGAGCTGAGTCCGACACACTGAATGAAGTGAGATCCAGGCTCTCAAATGCACTTCAATAGGGCTCTATGATTCTTGGAAGGTCACTGGTCAGTGGGGCCTGGGCACATCTCTTGAAGGAAATGGGCTGATAAGGGAATAATAAAGAGTAGGTCTGTGTGCCTCTGTAACCTTTTGATAACAGTGAGGCTAACATCAAGGTGTGATCCTCTAGTCACTCCCTTGGCCTATATTGTTGGACTTTCAAGAGTGGAGTTGCTCCTGCTGTGACAGATTGCTCACAACACACATTTTAAAGACTAAGACACTAAATCACACCTGTGTCTGGAAATCTAGATTATAGAAATGGGGGCTTGAGCCTCCCAAAATTGTCAACTGAAGCTCCGCACAATTGCTTCCTGGTGTGACGAGGCCTGTAAGCTGAAGGTTTGCTAGTCTCTCTACTGGGGGAGGGGACATCACCCTGGAGAACCGAGACCTGGAGCACCAGCATCTGCCTGCCGGCCAAGACGAGAAGTGCCTGTTAGGATAAGGAGAGCTCCTGGAGGGAGTGAG
Organism: Lissotriton vulgaris; assembly: GCF_964263255.1. Taxonomy (NCBI): domain Eukaryota; kingdom Metazoa; phylum Chordata; class Amphibia; order Caudata; family Salamandridae; genus Lissotriton; species Lissotriton vulgaris. Next base: position 837,830,963 of record NC_141695.1, read on the forward strand.
GTCCAGTGGGGATCCTGTCAAGTGGATCTCTGAAGCAGTGTGAGATTCTAATGTACGTCCGGACCACTACACCGATCAGGTCATCCGCTCATGTGCATTGTCCGTGACACCCGTATGGCTGATGGGGGTCGTGGTGAAGATTATGGGCCTTCATTCATGCTGGTGCATCACTGTGACATGGGAAGGCTGTTGCCCTGTGAAGTATTATGAGCTGGAAGGGCTGTTGCCTTGTACTGCTGTTTGCAACCCCCAGATGCCAGGTGGGGGTTGCAGTGAAGGAGGGCCGACCTCCTGGAGCAGTGTACGACAGTGATGAGTAGCAGGTTGTGACCCTTGTAAGCAGAGCAGCAATCTAACTACCTAAACTGGAATCCCTGGAGACCTGCCGCCGGACTCAGGAAGACTTACTGTATGACCGGAATAGCACAGTGGACACCTGCCACCTCATTGCCCGCAGCATCTAGATGTCTGCTCATCACAGGGCGCTTACTCCACTTCAGCAGGTAAGACTCAATACCAGGTGGGCAGCCCTCTAGGGAAGCTTCGTCTGACTAAATCTCTACAGTGCTGAGATACTTTAACTTTCTAAAAGTAATTGTGAAACATCTAAGACTTGTACTCGTTAGCCTGAATGTTGCTTCAGGGAAGTGGCACTCCGGAGATTACTTAGAACACCAAAATGCCAGCCTTATGAAGACTGTGTACATTATTTGTGGTGTGCTGTGTTCCACTTTCTGTTCATTTATAAATACCCCAGTTGTCCGTAAAAGCAAGTATCTAATTGGACAATTGGGTAGGAATTCTCTAAATCCACAAAGGTCTTTTTTTGTGGGGAGTCAGGTATGTGGTCTAGGACCCCTGTGAGCCCGACCACCTAAGAAAGCAGACGAAGGCTACTAGGCAAGATGGGGCTCCTGAATAGTCGCATGGAGGGGTTGGCCTCTCTTGCAGAAAACACTTGTTTCTGATGGATGCTTCGAATTATAGATTCTTCACCTTATGACTACCTAAAATAGATATGGAGAATTTTACCAGCAATTCTCTTGCGGGTGATTAGAGGGCATTGTGCTGCTTTGTATTGGGTCACCACCTCCGTACACTGACGTTTGTTCTTTTCTTCCCACACCTTCGGATACGGAGTTTGGAGCTCGCTCCCTCGAATTCTGTCAGGTCGGACAGAATTTTTTCACACAAAATTCCTCTCCAGTGTGCAAGGGACATGTCTCCTCCAAAAGCAACAGGTTTTAAGTTATGCAAGGACTTCCAGAAACAGATGTTGATGACAAAGCCTCACGAGGTCTTCATCTGGTGTCTGGGCTCCACACATAATTCAACATCTCGCGACAAGTGCTTGAAGAAGCGAGACTGTGAAGCTGAATTGTATGTCACAGAACCTTTGGAAAACAAAGAAGCCCATCTCCTTCGAGGGCATGGACACTCTCTCACGCCGGAGTCTGTGCTTGAGATTATTAATTTTTGAAGTCAATGCACTGCTTCCCTTTGTCCCGCTACTCCCTTCACAAGGAGTCTCAACCTTGATCTCAGCCCTCAGAACCTGCTCCAGCTTTTGTTCAGATGCGCCCAGAAATCCTGCAACAACCCCACAAATTTAAGGAAGCCATGGATAAATTAGTTGGTACACGACTGGATCCCTCTGGAGCTCCTTCAGGCCCTAAAGATCCAAGGTGGGATCCAGTGAGTTTACTGCCAGCGGATTCATCCCGGATGCAGATTGTGCCCCTCAACCCTGCCTCCGAGTCCATCCCAACTCCAGATTTGGCCCCAAGACTGATGCCATTTGCAGCACCACAAATGACACCGCAAGCCCCAGTGTACACACTGATGTCAGAGGGGGACCGATAGTCCTTTTGGGCTCAAAGAGTCAGCCACCCCTGCCTCAGCCAAGGTTGGAACTACCACAGCAACATCCCTATTCTGATTCCAAATCATTACTACACTGATATGAAATGCCTTCCCTTGATGATGGGGACACCCATATCTACAATAGCAAGAACCTTATATTTGACCTACAGGGCGCCAGTGGACTTGATTTATCCCCTGACCCTGGCCACCATTAACCCACACCGGCTACGGAGGAATCTTCCTCATTTGCCACAGCTATAAGGAGAGCAGCAGAAGTACTAGAGCTCACCCTACCAACTACTGAGGTAAAAACTAACATCCTTCACCTAGGACAGACATATCAAGAGCTTCTTCTTCCATTTAAAGAAGGTCTAACAGATACACTGCTGGGCACCTGGGCAAAGCCAGGATCTTACCCCCTATTTATAGGCAGATTGCAAGGGAACACTGTCTTCCTCCTCCAGCACCCTACTCCAGAGAGCTTTGTCATGAAGGCCTACACAAGTAGATTAAAACCAAATGCGGGTCTGACCACCCTGTAAGACCGAGTTTAATTGTATGGAGGCATTCGCAAAACAGATGTTACTCCTGTATTGGAACGTTCATAGATTCCCATGCTTGTATCATTCCCCATCGTCGGAATGGGGAGAGGATGTGGTCTGTCGGCTAAACTGCCGACTTTGGTGCTGGAAACCAGGGTTCGAGCCTCGAGGTCGCACCCAAATTCTGTGATTCTGGGCAAATCACTTAATCGCCCCGTGCCTGAATGTGTAGGGTAAACACGGTGCTCATGTAAAGCGCTCCAATACCTTTGGGTCGAGTTCACGCTATATAAATACGCAAACAAATAAAAGAAAAATAAATGGGAGTTCCCGGTATACATAAAATAGCAATAGAAAGCATTATCAAAACAGAAAACAGACCTAGGCCCATTCTAGTTTTGTACCATAACACCTCTTTTTGTAAAAGAAAGCAAATAAAGTGAGCAACCAATCAGATCAGCCTCACCCCTTAGAACCCTCCTGAGAGAAGCTCAGAGCCTCAGATTTTCTACCGCACGTTGTGCAAAGGGAGTCTTCACTGAGTTTTTCCTGTTAACCTTATTTCTACAGTTTTTTCACTTGTTTTTCTTCAAGACCAGCTTGGACTTTGTGTCAAGATGTCTGACAAGGAGAAAAAAGCCCTATTTAAAGCTTGTGTAACTTGTGCTAAAAAGAGGTTGTATGTGGAGGACAAACACAAGGATTGTATTTAGTGTCTGTACCCAGATCACAAGGCAGCAGACTAAAATATGTCATACTTTTTCTACAAAGACTCTACGAGACCGGGAGGGGCGTCTCTTGACCTGGCTCCAGAAGCTCAAGTCAAGGACGAAACAGTTTCCAGTGACAGTGATGAGGCATCCTCTGCTACATCTTCCAGGAGGTCTGTAAAAAGGGGTAGAGCATCTCCTTCGCCTTCTGAAGAACGTCCTTGTAAGGCCTTGAAAAAGGCCTCTCATAGGTCTGAAGGACGTAGTCCTGGCGAATATCCTCACCGAGGTGTAAAGGAGGTGTAAAGGAGAGGGAAGGACAGTCCACATGAGTGGTATCTGTGAGGAAATCCAGCTCTGTTCCTCCATCTTCTCCTCCAGAACCTCCAAAAACTTTCAAAAAGCCCTCATCTCTTTCTTCTGAGGTAAAATCTGGGAAGAAAGTCTACTCATCGATGATGCTGTCTACGACTCCATCGACGAAATCATCAAAGGTACAGTCTAAACCTTCTCCTTCAACTCTGGCTCCGTCGACGGACCCCGTAGACATTGGGTTTCTTCATCTCTGGCGCTGACTCTTCAGGGTTCCGCTTTGACAACTTTGATGCCGGTGGTGGCTGTATTGTCGTCGACGAGTATGTCGACGACGATGGTGACGACTGCTACGACGTCTATAACGACGATGTCTGTGGTGACAACGGTCTTGACGACAGCTCCATCGAGGACGTCCATTTCTTCGTCGACGGTTTTCTCATCTGCGTCAATGGTCCTGTCGACAACCTCGTCGACGAAGGAAAACATTTCAATTTCTGTCAGAAAACGCCATATTACACCATATGACTTCCCCCAGGAGGGTGACTCCCTCTACCTCCTGCACTCCTCCTCGAAGAAGAGGAATCTGAAGAGGATGATGGACCGTTTGCCTATGCGGATAGTCCTTCTTAATTACAGGTCAAGTGTCAGGATACAGACTCTGATGGGGAAAACGTGGAGTAGCAGCAATATGATCCTTCCTCGGATTATCAGGAAGACTGCCAACAGGAGATGGTCTCTATGCCTTCCTCCTTACTGGCGAACTTGCAGTCTATGCTTTGGGACTATAGGAGGAGATTCGCAACACAACCTCCAGCTCCAGTTGTGGTGCCAGTTACAGCTGTTCCTCCTGCTAGACCTGTTACCCCTCAATTGCCACCACCTCAGTCAATGCTTGTGGCCCAGGATGCACCACCAATCGTGCCTCTCATTCAGAATGGCACCTCTGATGAGGACCAGGCCAACATCACAATAGCAGATCCCGACACAGAGTGGGATGACTATGTCATTCCTGAACCAGCACCTGTTGATTCTCCCCCGCAGGCATAGGGGCTTTTCATAATTTGATGGAGAGGGCCTCTAAGAGGTTTGAACTGCCCATGCCCACGGTGCAGTCTGAATGCTTCCCCTATGACTTCAAAGAGCCTTATAAGAAAGCAGTTCGCTCTATTCATATTGTTGGTCACGTCTCAGATGAGGGGTTGCAAGTAATGGGGAATACAGCTACGGTACTTCCGGTACTGCCTTGCCTTGAGAAGAAATATAAGGCTCCAGACGATAGCCGGCCTGCTTGGTCAGCCAGCCTAAACCGGAGATTCGGTCATCTCTCAGGCTGCCCAAAGAAAATCTAGAAATCCTTCTGCTCCTCACGACACCTCCAGATAAAGAGGGCAGATGCCTCGTTAATGCGGGCAATAATTTTTCCTCCATGTCCAGCCTGTTGGTCAGGGCTGCGAACGCCTTATCGATACTTGGTCACTATGATCGTCAGATGTGGTGCAACCTTTCCCCCTATCTGGACCAATTGCCGGAAGATGCGAAAAATGAAGCAAAAAAGATTCTTCAGGAAGGAGAGGTAACGTCTGCTGAAGTCATTGGCTGTGCAATGGACATTGCAACTGCTGCGTTCCGCTCCCTTGCAGGTGCTGCTGTCCTTCAGCTTCAACGCTGGCTGTGGGCTACATGGTTTCTCCTGAGGTCCAAAACAAGATCTTGGACCTTCCCTTTGATGGGGAGGCGCTCTTTGGAAAACATATTGATGATGCGCTCCAGGACATCAAGAAAGACACGGAAACTGCAAAATCCTTAGGGACTCTGCAGCAAGGTCCCTTTCCGTGGAGCCAGAGGTAGAGGTAACGCCACCTATAGAGGAGGATACCAGCAACCACGGTATTTCTCAAACTCTCAATCTTATCGGACGAATTATAACCAGAGGCAAAATCAATTATCCTCTTTCTCTAGGTCAAACAACAGAGGAAGACAAGGACGCCAGGGAAGGGACTCTTCTAAGCGTCAATAGCGGCCTGCTGGCTCTTACTACTGTCCCTTCTCCTACTCTAACATCGGTGGGAGGTAGAATTTCAAATTACCTCCACAACTGGCAACAAATAACATCAGACCGTTGGGTGCTTCAGATCATTCAATGCGGCCATCCTCTGGAGTTTGTCCAGACACCACCTTCCAAGACCCCTCACGCCACTACATCAAAACATCTCTGTCTTCTAGGGTTGGAAGTCCATCAAATGTTCCTCAAAGGAGCGATAGAGCCGGTTCCTCTCTCTCAGTGGGGAGAGAGTTTCTACTCCCGGTTTTTCCTGGTCCGGAAGACTTTAGAAAAGTGGTGCCCTATTTTAGATCTGAGGACGCTGAACACCTACCTCATCAAACAATCTTTTCGGATGGTTTCTCTGCAGGATATCCTTCGACTTCTCAACTCAGTAGACTATATGACGACATTGGATCTAGAGGATACATACTTTCAAGTACTCATCCATCCAGCTTTCAGGAGGTTTCTGCACTTCACAGTCGCCAAGACCCACTTTCAGTTCCAAGTTCTGCCATTTGGACTCAGGTCTGCTCTGATGATCTTTACAAAGGTATTAGCTCCAGTGACAGCTTTTCTGCGAAGACACCAGCTTCAGGTTTTCCCTTACCTGGACGACTAGTTGATAAAGGCTCCTACCAGGCACGCTGCAGGGGAATCAGTCCCGGCGTGCACACGCCTTTTCGAAAGTCTCGGTCTGACTCTCAACACAGGAAAGTTGTCACTCTGTCCATCCAGGACAGCTCGATTCCAAGGAGTCATTCTGAACATGTGTCACTCAACAAAGCTTTTCGGACCCTGGAGAGACCAGAAAAGCTGATGGACATGGCCCTTCTGCTGTTAAGAAGACAGTCTCTTTCAGTTCACCTCCACAAGTCCCTCCTGAGGTCCATTTTTTCCTGCGTTCCTCTAATTCCTCACAGATTGCGGACGCGCCCTCTCCAGAAGGAACTGGACTTGCAGTGGCGCCAAGTCGACGTGTCCTTCGAAGACAAAATCTCCATCACCGCTTCCATGAGGAAAGCTGCATCATGGTGGACAAATGTGGACAATATTTCTCAGGGTCTATCTTTCAGAATCACCCCAGCTCCTCAAATACTAACTACAGATGCCTCGCTGGAGGGCTGGGGAGTGGTCTTGCAAGACCTTCGGGTAAGCGGCCATTGGCTACCCCAACATTGTCTTCTACATATCAAACTTCTGGAACTCAGAACGATTCGTCTGGCCTTGCAGGGTTTTCTTCCACGGGTACAGCAGTCTGCAGTTCTAGTACCTACAGACAATAAGACAGCCATGCATTACATAAACAAGGAAGGCGGCACTAGGTCTCGTCTTTTGTCTCAGGAAGCCCAGATGATATGGGTATGGGCTATCCAGCAGGAAATATTGCTCAAAGCGGTACACCTTCCAGGCATTCTCAAAGAGACGGCGGACACGCTGAGCAGACTGAAATCAGTCAGCCACGAATGGGAACTGGACCAGTCCTCTCTGGAACAGGTATTTCGCCTATGGGGCAGGCCCTCCAGAGACCTCTTTGCCAATAAGTAGAAATAGAAAGGCTGATTTTACGCAAGCAGGCTTCACCATGCGAGATCATTGGGGAATGCGCTTTCGATGGCCTGGTCAGGTGTCTTTGTGTACGCTTTTCCCCCTATTCCGCTGATTCCCAGGATTCTAAGGTAGCTCAAGGTGGAACCTTGCAAGATGATCTTGATAGCTCCTGCTTGGCCTCAACAGTTTTGGTTCACAGAGCCGCATCTCCTCTCCCTGAACCTTCCTCTTCGGTTGCAGCCAATCCCTTCGCTGCTGACTAAGTCCCAGGGCCAGGTCTGGCACCCGGATCCTCAATCCCTGCAGTTGCCGGCATGGCTCCTGAGCACCGAGATTTACTTGGTTTGACTCTTTCAGCAGAATGTAGGGATGTGCTTTCTCAGGCATGAACGCAACAAGACATACCGGTTAAAGTGGAAATATTTCTGCTTTTGGTGCCAATGAGAGGGTATCCATCCTCTTTCTTCTGAACTGCATGAAGTTCTTCCTTACATTCTTTCATTAGCAAAATCAGGGCTGGCTCACTCATCCATCAAAGTTCATCTTGCTGCCATACCTCGCTTCAGACCCACAGCTTCTGGTCCTTTCCAATGGTCAGCAAGAATAATCAAGCAGTTTCTCAAGGGCCTTTTCAGAGTTTTCCCTCCAGTCAAGACTCCGCCTCCTCTTTGGCACCTTAACTTGGTTCTCACCCATCCCTTTGAACCTGTTCACCGGGTGAATTTGAAATCCCTCTCCTGGAAGGTGGCTCTTCTGCTGGTTTTAACTTCGGCTAGGGGAGTAGGTGAATTGTAGGCTCTCACCATTCAGGAACCTTTTTTCCCATTTAAAAAGGGGACAGTGATACTCCGTACTAACCCAAAGTTCATACCGAAAGTGCTTTTTTCCCTCAGCCTTCTATTCCAGCAGAAAAGGCACTCCACTCGCTGGACATTCATAGGTGCTTAAAATTCTCTCTGCAACGTACTAAAGACTTCAGGAAGTCTCCTCAACTATTTCTATCTTTTAGCGCCCCTCGTAAGGTGTTCCCCCTTTCCAAGCAGGGGATTGCTTGTTGGATTACCAGCGCTATTCAGTATTGTCACAGAGCAGCGGATAAGCCCCAGGAAGGTCGGGCCGTGCTCGCTCCACGAGGGCGATTTATTTTTCGACAGCCCTCTTTGCCGGAGTTCCTGTCCTGGAGATCTGCAGAGCAGCAACCTGGAGCAGTACTTTTACAAGACATTACTGCCTAGATTCTTCGGCACAGAGCGACACAGCAGTTGCACAGACAGTCCTGAGGAACCTCTTTCAGTAGTGGTGAGCTTTCCCTTTCATCCCTCCTTCCATTTCACTGTTTTTCAGCTCTTGCTCATTTTCTAACCTCATGTATTTATAATTACTGATGTTTCTAAGAATGTTTATTGACCATTGAAGTTGTCATTATATTGAATTGGCTGTTGCTTTGTTCTAGGTTTTAGAATGATCTTGGTTCTAAAAATGTGCTCATAACTGCTAGCTACTCTGATACAAGCATGGGAATCTATGAAAGTTCCAATACTGGAGTAAGAAAACAAGTTACTTACCTCTAACTTTGGTTCTCCAGTATTGGAAGCTTTCATAGATTCCCATGCGACCCACCCTCCTCCCCTGGGAAAGCTCAGCCTTTGTCACATTCAGTAGTATGATTACACAACGGGCAAGAAAATCTGAGGCTCTGAGCTTCTTTCAGGAGGGTTCTAAGGGGTGAGGCTGATCTGATTGATTGTTCACTTTATTTGCTCTCTTTAACAAAAAGAGGTGGATATGGTACAAAACTAGAATGGGCCTAGGCCTAGTTTCTGTTTTGGTAATGGTTTCTATTGCTATTTTATGTATACCGGGGACTCCCATTCGGACGACTGGGAATGATACAAGCATTGGAATGTATGAAAGCTTCCAATACTGGCGAACCAAAGTTACAGGTAAGTAACTTTTTTTCTTCTCCTCAGACAGCCTTTCCTTAAACGCCACCTGCCTGTTGGAGCGGTACTTGCATTCTTTATGGGAGAGGATAACAATAAGCCAAATCTTCAACGTCCTATTCAGGATGATCTGAATGCAGGAGATGACACCATTTAATTATGGTTGGACACTACTGGCTACTTGGGTAGGGCACTTGGGACCAGTGTGGTGCTTCGCACCATGCCTGCATTTGCTTCACAGACTTTTTTGAGTGGCATCCAACTGTCCCTCATGGACCTGTCATTCGTTGGTACATGTCTTTTCGAAGACCAGGCGGACTCTACCCTGAAGAGCTTTTCCGAAGCAAAGCAACATCGTGCAATCCTGGGTTGGCGCTGCCTGTAGGCAGTTTCCTCAATAGTTTTGCCCCCTTCAGGGCTTCAGAATGGTGTTCAAACAGAGGCACAACAGTAACAGGCCACCCAAGCCCTTTGAGGCAGAGGACGGGGATCCAGCCATCAGTGTCCAGGCCCCAGGGTCAGCAAACAACCCAAACCTCAGATCCTCCCTCTGTGGCTACTGCAAAACCGATTTAATTTTCCATCAGTGGTACACAATTGCCCGGCAGGACCATTTGTCATTACTTCGAGGAAAAGTTCAAACTCACTTAGCCAAGGGATGCATAGAGAGGGTTTTATCTTCAGAAATCTGAACTGGTTACTATTCCCATTACTTTCTGGTACCGAAAAAGAATAAAAGTGTCTGCTCCATCTTCGATTTTTACCCTCTGAATGAATTCCTTCACTAGCCCAACAAGGCCTGCCTGTGGTTACAGGTAGAGTTTATCTATCGGCCCATTCGACCTTCCTGTTTTTACTTGATTAACCATCTTTATTCAAATCATCTGCTGTGATGTGGTGTTTGAAAAGGGTAACCCATGTGTTCCGGCCAACACCATTATAGATGTCTCAATGTTTATTCTACCAAAGTAAAGACTGCTACCACCTCATTGGTGCATGGTGTGCCAATCTTGGACATTTGCCAGGTTGCTACTTGGGCATCTCCACACATGTTCTCGAAGCACTGCTGCCTGGCTAGCCAGGTCAGGTGGGAGGAGCATTTTCCCCATTCTATCCCACACGATTTTTTCTGCTTTCCGCCATTACACAGATCCACGGTCTGGGGAGGTACTTCTTCAAAATCTATTCACAAGATGATAGATTGGAATGGGCGTGGCAGGCTCAGAGCGCGAGAGGAAAGTCGCTCGAGCCCGCAGCCCGTATCGCCATATTTCCCTATTCCCTATCCCCGCGGCCTGCCACTCACAGCCTGAGGATTCAAGCCGAAGTCTGAGCCAAGGCCACAGCCCCCGTGCCTTGCGTTGTCACGGCCGCTCTGTTGCTCTGATTTGCACAGCACTGACCTGCCATAGTTGAAGGAGGCGGCAGTCGTGTAGCGGAGCGGGGCAAACGCGGGGGTCGGCAGCGAGGCAAATGCAGGGGTGTACGTGAGGCTCCACCAGGGTTTCCTAGGCGCTATAAGGCTTTACGACGCGACAGGGCAATTGGGCTACTGGGCGACAAGGCAAGTCAAGGGACTACAAGGAACTTAAGAGCTAGAAGGAGAGACCAGTGCAGAGTCTGGCTGTTTGAGGCGTGGTGTGTGGTGTGGGGCAGAAGTTGCAGGTGAGCAGTGGGGGTGGGGGTGGGGGTGCGGGTGCGGGAGCACGGGAGCGCGGTCGCCCTTAGAAGGAACTGCTAAGTGAAGAGCCCAGGTAAGCTCGCGGAAGCAACCCAACCAGGTTGGGGGCAGCTTACGGCTTCCAGCGTTCCCTGCTCTCTGCCCCAATCTCCGACTCAGTCTCTTCCTCTTTCTTGCTCCCACCCTTCCGTCCTCCACCCTCTGGCCTCTACCCATGGGCGTAGGAACTGTGGGGGACATATCCCCCCCAGATTTTGGAGTGGGGGGGGACACGGGGGACAAGGGTGGGGGGGGCGAGGGGACAAAAGAATTTCCCCTCTCCCTTCTGTTATGCACAGGGCCATTAGCGCGCGAAAGCGCTACCTAATGGCCCTGTACTTGAGGTGTGATTCACCTGCCTGCAGTCAAAGAGGCCACCCGCCCTCTGCCCTTAGTTATTCTGCCGTAAGGCTTGGCCAGTCTGGGAAGGGCAGAGAAGGGAAAAAACTCTTGTCTCTTTTCTGTCATTCCCAGAGAAGGCAAGGGCAGTGTCCGCTTCTCCTGCTCAGCCTCTGGTAGCTTCCCTCCTCCCCCCATCTCTCTCCTTATTCCTCCATCTCTTTCTGTCGCTGTCTCCCTTATCTTTATGCGCGGATTTCAAAAGACAGCTGTTAAATACTCTCTCTTGCCTCTCATTTTCTTTATGTGTTCTCCCGTGAAATGGATCCAAAAATGAGCAGAACACTTTGGCTGGAAATGTCCTAATTTTCTGACAGGGTTCTATTCCAAAGTACAACCTCTAGACGGAGAGAACAAAGTATCAAAATAAGAAGAATTATTAAATAACCAAATAAAGCAATACAGAGTGGTCAGCAGATAGGCCAGATTATTATTTACACCCATACACCTTAGCGCTGCTTTACAGAGTTTTCCAGTGAAGCGCTACTTTCTTTTTATCTTCTTTCTATGAACAACATTGTTTTCCCAGGGTGGGGAAGTGCACCATTCATAAAGGGACTGCAATACCTGGGTGAGGGGTGGACTGGAAAACGTTTAATATGAGCGTTTTCAACTGTTTTAATTATTTTAGCCTATAAAATGTGTACCACAGCTCTGTGTTGAGGGATTTGGTCTTTTTTAAACCAAACTGCTTATATTTTATAATGATATAAGCAATGGACATTGAAACAGCCCTTCCTAGTCCTGTAGTCATGTCCAGAACTTTTCAGGCAAAATCACTTACTGATTTCTGAATAATGAGTTTAAAACATTTACGGTAACCTTGTTGTTCCTGCTTACATTTCACATGCTTTGCTCATCCTTGCATTCAATGCTTGCTTTTTACAGGGTGTTGTTACTTTTTTTCAGGCAGCATTTTACTCTTGTCCAATTCATAATTTGAATTGAGTCTCAGCACAATTGGGTTGTAGCTGAAGGCAGTGCCAGTTTAACCCAGTGGGGCAGTATGGTGTTCAGTGGGGGATAGGATGTGGCACTCTGGCCAGAGCTGCCAAATTTGGAACTGGAGCACCTTTTTCAGCCTCCATGACCAGTCCACCAGTCCACACTCCTGACAGAGCTCATTCCGATGCTACACCTTAGAAGGCCCGATAGACCTTAGAAGCCCTGGTGTGTTAGCACCAGCAGGTTGACCCTAACGGTGCCAAGTGTGGGTTAACCTTGAAGGCCTGTCCACCACAATCCATGCAGTTCATCTCCAGTCTTGCGAGCAGGCATACGAAGAAGCACACACTAGAGCGACAGTGACTCTGTCACTGAGGTCACAAGACCCTTGAGGCCAGTCCACCTTGTCATTGGTACCTCCATTGGACTTTTTCAGCACTAGTAGTGCAACTTAACAGGGGTTGGTAATGTTGGATTTGCATGCACATTAAACTCTCAAGGGGTGATTATAATGGTGGTGGGACTGCCACATCACCGCATCGTTGACAGTCCCACCACCATTGATGACTGTATTACTGCCCGCCATATTCCAATGACGGCGGTTCCCTGGCACTCGGAGAGACCGATGGCCACGCACACTTCTCCCTTCCATAGGGAAGGGAGAAGGCTAGGATCCTTGTGTCTTGCAGAAATGAGAGAAAAGGGTGTATCTGCTCTTCAGGAAGGATATACAATGCAGAAAGGGCCGGAATAGCCACTCTGGCATTTACTTTGTGGGCTGCAAGCTAATGATGCTTAATTTAAGTTGTGTTTGCAGGTGAGGCGAACTGTATTCTTTGTTAGAGACCGGTACATTATTTAAACCATCAGACTATAAAACTGAACAAGAGAAAGGCATCAAGAGTTGTTGGCAGAAGGAGGAAGGGAAATATGGAAAACAGAGAATAAGGAGAAAGCAAAGATGAGAAAGAACCTGGAAGAGTGAGATAATGTGGAGGGAGAGTATGTTGGTGGATAAAGGAGGCAAGAGATGAAATCAGATAGACAGCCTTGGTATTCAACAACCTAGCTCCGACACAGATTCCCTCACTTACCACCCTTTAATAGTGCTGCCCAAGTCTCCATACCTACTCTCTCAGAAGCATTCAATTAGTTATATAGCGCCACTCATACCAGTGCAGGGTATCAACACTTTACATCATACACACTACACAGAGGCAGTCAATCATAGGTGTGTAAATCTGTGTATAGGAAATGTTAAATAAAACTACAGGGTGTAGGAGTCACATGTCATCCATACATGTAGACAGTATTGTTCAAGAGTGCTTGGTCTGGATGTTGGAAAGTGGGTTAATAGTAGGGGCAAATGTATATCTGTCCCCGGCAATAAGGACACTACCTCAATATATAGCTCCATACCAGTCTTTGAAAATTATTGTCATGCTCAACCCTTGCTAGCTTGGCTGTTAGCAGGTATGTAAAGCATTTAAAAAAACCAATTCAGTAAATAATTAAGACACAACACAATAAAAATCCAACACCAATTTATAAAATTAAAAAACTTTTTTTTCTTTAAAATGAAAAAATCCAATGCAGGGAAACGGGAATATGACTTTTAACATTTTTTGCACAATATAGCACATAGAAACATATATCCCCTTTTGGTACATCTGGTCATGCTGGACCTGCTCAAAGTCAAAGTTTCAGGCCGACCACGATGAAGCCCTGCAGGGGCTACTCCTTGCGGTAGGTCTCGGTCAAAGTTTTTACCATCTGACTTAGAAACTTTTCTGGAGCTTTTCTTCACGGGGTCCGTCGAAGCTCTCAGCCACTCCTGATTCAGTGAGGGTTCGCCAGCTTGCCTTGCAACGAACTCCCAGTCAAACTTATGGAAGTCCAACCTTCGGAGCTTTCCAGCGGTACGAGCTAGGGATGCAGGCTGGCATACAGTTGATGGTGGGTGGCTTGGCTCTCCTGGTTGGCCCGGTCACCTTTTCTAAGTTCAGAATTAGAAATGTTTGCAGAGCTTTTTCTTGCAGGGTCCGTCAATGCTTTTCACTAGGCTGGATTCGGTGAGGGTTCGCCAGCTTGGGTTTCTACCTACGCCCGATCAAACTCTGGAAGTCGGACCCCTGGAGCTTTTCAGCCAGAAGAACCTGGGCAGCAGGTCAACTCATGGTTGATGGTTGTCGGCTTGGCTGGTCAGAGTGAGTCGGTCCACTTATAGAGCTTTTTACCAAAGTTGCTCCAAACTTCTCCAAACCTCTGGAACTTCTTCCTGAAGTTTTCCAAAGGGTCTCAAAGTGTCCAAAACTTACTCCACGGGTCTGGAATCTCCAATATGGTCCTTGAAATGGACTTCAGTTACCACAATCCACTTGGACAAAACCCTTTCAAATTCACTGGTAGTTCTCCAGGCTGGGGATTCTTGGTGGGCCAGGTTAGCTCTGTTAACCTTCAGCTTGCAGGGAGTCCACTCTTTAGTCCTTTTGAAGCAATGTAGTCCATAGGACTGTAATTCCAGATTGTGCAACAGGCACAATCTTCAGTCCAGAGCCTGGTTGGTTCAAATCAAACTCCTCAGCAGGGACCATTCTTCTCCCAAGTTTGAAGCAGCATTATCGGAGAGGCTTTGTCCCTTCAGATACTTATTCCAAGTTCTCTGGGTCAAGAAGGAGGACACTTCTGTCCAATGAGGTGCAGGACAATGCTCCAGGGTATGACCACATCCTCTAAAGTGGGGCATTATTTTCCCAAAGAGAGCATAATTTCTCCAAAATTCACATTGGCTGATTTTCCAGCAGAGGGAGCAGAACTAACTCAACCAGCCTACAGGATGGCTTCATATACCTAGGTCCACTCCCCTTACATCTGGGAATTCCTCCTTAATCCCCCCATCTGGCTGTGGGAGAGGTGTAAATGAAAGTGATTTTTCCAGCTTGTCTCCTTCTCTTGAAGAGCATTGTTTACTACCACTCTCCCTGGCTCCGGCGTTCCTATGCCCAGCAACCTCTACTCTCAGACAGGCCACCTAACTCCAGGGGTCATTTATCAACTCTTAAAACAGCCAGTCCAATCCATTTACCTCTGACATATCAAGGCAGGGCACTAGAGGGCTGAATTGTGGCTTGCAGACAAGAAAATCTTATAACTTCTTGTCTGTACATTTTAGAATAAATTCAACAATACTACATTGTTGCATTTATCATTAACATTCTTCCGAGTCCTTTAATCCTTGTTGTATGGCTTTCCTTTCTCAAGTTATTAATTAATAACCTCTTGCAATGTTAACCTATGGGCTGGGGATCTGCAATGGAAAAATTAACTGGCCAATTTCTCCAATACCAGGGCCTGTATAAGGATCCTCCTTATACCTACAGGACCCCCACCCCTAGAATACATAGGAAAGACTTTAGGGGTTCTGATTATATCAAAATATTGCAGATCCTCACTTCACAGTGCTCCTAGCACAAAAGCCGATTTTGGGAAGCACTATACTACAATGTACGCAGTGAAATGTGCAATTTCACTAAACCAAGGGCATATAACACTCATTCTATAAGGGCCTTCCTTGTAGATACCTGACCTCTAACCCCTAGGACACCTAGGGGAACCCCTGGGGATGCCTAATATGCCAGAACATTGTAGTTTATCAATTTCTAAGTGCCCTAAACCCAAAAGTCAAGATTGGGCACAATTTGCATTTTAAAAGCAGCCCTCCAACACGGGTCTGCTTTTAAACTGACCTCAGGCTACAGCAGTGCACACATGCAAGAGCAGGAAGGGGTGCTGGCCTCTAAACCTCTATGCCCCAATATATACTAGGGACTTAAAGGTAGTTTCAATCCCCATGCCCTATTATGTACTAGGGCCTTATAGGAGAGGTCATGTCAATCATGGAGGTACCCTGACCCATAGTGCACCCTAGTGTATGTAGGTGTTTTTACTGTATTTGTAAGTGTCTCTTTCAACATAGCACTGGCCCTGGGCCTGGGTAGTCGGAGGCCAGGGTCAGTCAGAGTCAGGTACCACCAGTACCAGTCAGCAAAAAGTTGGGGAGTGCCCAGGGCACAGCTGGCTTTGCAACACTAGAGAAGCACAAACCCAGAATTTAAAACATAACACCATGGTTGGGGGTTCTCTTTAATAATCAGAATTGATTTCCATCCTAATGAACCCATTTTCAAACTTTAGGATAATGAAAGACTGGGTAAAAATCATAACATTCTAATCTATACCTTGCAGTTTTCATGCAGCTCTTTGATGAAGGGTAGTAGCTCACTGTTCAGTGTTAGGATTTTAACTTATAAACTGCAAATAGCAAAGTAATCTCTCAGACAAAAGCAGCAACTCACTGACCTATTTACATTATATGCATTTTGTGATCTGCGTGGTACACAAACTTTGTAGCGGGCATATTACCCCACTGTGGCTACCTTACCATGAGTCAAAACTTCCATTACTCAGACCTCTGATCTCTCTCAATAAAGATCATTAATCACCGAAGTTATCTTCACATTTTTATTGTTGCCTGAACATTTCTGGAGACCAGGAATGCAGCAGCAGGTACTTTTCAAGCCATAATGCACTTGCAACCATGACGCCCTCACCCGAAGTCAGCATCCTTTTTTGCTTGGTGCATGAAGATGCAAGATTCATATACATTTTTTTTAAACATTTGGTCTGATTACTATGTGAATGTAAACAACACTGTGTGTTACAGTGTCTGGTGCCCCCGCGAAAGTGGCACTTTGCGTTTTTTTTATTGCACCGCCACTTCATCAGCTACAAGCTACTCCCACTCACATTCCCTTCACACCCATCTTGCACCTCTAAGCCTGGGAAATTCGTAATGGACACCACAGAACAGATTCAGAAAAGGGGGTTGTGATGAACAGAGTGTCTGAATTAAGCAGACCACTCTTTCCCAGTCCAAAGATCAGGGCTTGATCCATCACCGTTATTTATCTCACTGCACCATCCCAGCTCAGAACCTGGCTATATGCAAATCAGTCTGTCCCTGGCCCAGTGCATCATGGGAACAGGGCAGACTAAACTACCAAGCCAATTCTTCACCAGAAAGGAGACAAGCTACCACAGAACAGACCAGAAAGTGGGGACTGGGGCAAAAGTGGAAAAGAGCAAAAGGACGATGACGAGGTGAGGATCGAGGGGAGATAGAGAGCATTTAGAGGATCAAGAAGGCCAAGACCAATTAAGGAAAGAAGCGATGAGGTCATGGAAGTCAAGGGACCAACTAACACTTGTTAATCCTATCAAAAGAACGAGGACAAATGAGAAACTCAAAAAAGACCTTATGAGGGTCAGTGATGACGACTTGAGGAAAGGGGCGGAGGAGAAGGAAGATGTACTCTTGATCTCTTTGACCCACCGGACCCCTTTGACCCCTCTACTCACAAGTCCACAACCTTCTTCAGACAGCAAACTGAGAGGAGCAGCAATTGCACTTTACCCGCCTAGGCTTGGCTACCAACCGAAAATGTATACAAAGTTTTCATTTATCAAAGATGTCGTCTCAGTTATATGTCTGTATAGCCGCAACGCAAGCAGCCTGCCAACCCCGCTGGAACCCAGCAAGGTCCTTCCCCCGAAGCAACAAAGGCTTCCAGAGAAGAGTCGGATTCTAAAGGAGAAGTTAAAGTTGAAGAAGAGGGGAGCGATTTGGAAGGGGCAGCCCACAAAAGCAAAGCAGAGCCTAAATGGGGACCCGAAAACGCTGTTCCCGCAAGCCCAAAAATGCAGGACCAGTAGCAGGAACGTCAGGATGCAGGACTAATGCCGAATGTCAATGGCCGAGGAAGCAAAACTAAATATGAAAGCGAGTTCCAAGACCTCTCCCAAAGCCCCGATTCAGAAAAGAAAAAATACTGGAAGATGAGTCCTCCAGGTCCAGCAAGCCTTTTTTTTTGTTCAAAACCTTTATTATGAGAAAAAAAAAGGTACGGTACATCAGTGCAATCAGTACGTCCAATACAATGTCAGGTAATCATGTAGGCGAAAAGGCACCTTCCCGTACATGCTGATTTTCATTTGCAAAAAATAGAAACCAAGCTTAGGTAACAACTCCCCCCCCCCCCCCCCCTTCCCTCACATAATAAATGCATGCATTGTACCAAGGTGTCATATGGCAACAAATATCAGTCAGGTAATAACAGTGCGACAGGTGTTACAATATGCAAGACTTGTGTTACATGGGGCTTGCCAGGTCTGCACAACTGTGCTACATCTGTGCCTCCTCCCAGCTTGGTTATCCCCTCTATCTAGTCCCATTCACTCCAGTGTATAAGGTGGCACTTCCGGCGTAGTCAGTCCGTGTGGGTCTTACCCAATCTGCAACAATGTGCGTGGAGACGTTGTCTTGCAAAACTAGTGAGCAGCATAGGTGTCCCCGGCTGGTGTGTCCCCAGTCTC
Organism: Lissotriton vulgaris; assembly: GCF_964263255.1. Lineage (NCBI taxonomy): Eukaryota > Metazoa > Chordata > Amphibia > Caudata > Salamandridae > Lissotriton > Lissotriton vulgaris. The sequence goes on from NC_141695.1 coordinate 837,849,424, forward strand.
CCCTGATCTCTCCGTCTCGTCCTCTTGCTGCCTAAGAAGGTAGGATGTGAGTGGCCCCAGACATCCTTTGGGCGCGACTTAGGTGGCAATATTTCCGCATATGTGTGTAGTTGGTCTTGCCACGTGGCCATGGTCAATATCCAGGACTGATATTTGGGGGCGCGTCCCCTACCCCATCTGCATGCCACCTGGCGCTTGCCCAAGAGTAGACTCAGTGCCAGAAACTTTTTGTGTATGCTCGCAGTGTTGTGCGTGAGGTCTAGCAGCGCCGCCAGTGGGCACGGTGTTATCTCCACCCCCAACATGTCCAGCAGACCCACAAAAACCTCCGTCCAGTATTTGGAAACTTTGGGGCATGTCCATGCCTGGTGGAATAAATCTGCTCCTTCCCTCCCACAACGGTTGCAACATTCATTATCTCTGAGGCGGAACCTGTACAGTTTAGCAGGGGTATAGTATTAGCGGTGTAAGAATTTGAAATGTACCAGGTGCAGTCTAGAATTGCCCGTAACTACATTTGTTTGTGTGCAACTGACCTCCCACTGCTCATCCGTCAACGGCACGTCAAGATCCCCATCCCAGTCCTTACGTGCCTGCAGTGTAGTAGTCAATGGCGCGTTCTGCACATGCTTGTAAAGTAGTGATACAACATGCTGCCGGGCATCTTTTTGCAGGAAAGCGTGGAAGGGTGCAAGGGTGTCTGGTTCATCCGGGAATTTGGGGGTGACTGCACAAATGCTTTGTCGGAGCCGGATGTACAGGAAGGTATCCATTATTGTGGGTGAGTGTTCCCCAAAGAATTGATGTATCATGCGGAACTGCCCTTGGCGTACAGGTCTCCCCAGGTGCGGTATTCAAGTCTAGTTAGCATCTTGTGACATATCTCCTCACAGGTGACCTGCAGTCGGGGGTCATTCATCAGAGTCATCCGCGGTGAATACATGAACGGGCTCCCCATGGCGCGGGCAAGGCGTTTCTAAGCCGCTGCCGTACAATCAACCGTGGATGTGTCGCGTTCTCTCTCCCCAACTCACGTAAAGACATATCCTGATGCGCTCACGGGGCCCATGTATCTATCTTCCACTGCCAGGTGTGCCATATAGGGTGGCTGGTGGAACCAATAAACGGCAAAGTGGCCTTGTGCGCAGTCATAATACCATTCAAAATTGGGGACCTCAAAACCCCCTTGGTGGTATGGTAAGATTAGCGTAGCGAGACTAATTCTCGCCTGCTTCCCGCCCCATATAAGCTGTATCAATTGGGTTCTGAGTGGGCGGAAAACTTACTGTCCCGGGTTATATGGAATGTTAGTGAATGAATATAAAAGTTTTGGCAGCAACACCATCTTGATGAGAGAGATACGACCCACCATTGAGAGTGGGAGGCGTATCCATTTGGTGATGCTATCAGTAATTTTATCCAGGGCCGTCGCGTAGTTGGCTCTAATCTGGGTATCTCTCTGCCTGATAATATGGATACCTAAGTATTTCATTTCCACTGTTTCCCAGACAAGAGGGTAGTCTAGTTGGTGTGGCTGTTTTTCCGTTAAGGGAAACACAGCAGATTTGCCCCAATTAATTTGTATCCCGGCAACGCCACCAAACTTCGTGATTTCGCGCAAAATAGGATTGAGATTCTCTTGTGGTTTCTTGACGTAGAGCGGCATGTCATCTGCATAGATTGAGATGAGTAACTGTCTGGCTGGGTAAATTAGCACTCAATGGTTATGATGCTGAGTTTTGCTGCTAATGGCTCAATAGCCAGCGCAAAAAGGACGGGGGGTAGTGGGCAACCCTGGCGGGTGCCCCTGTTAATACTGAAAGGGGAAGACCTGGACCCGTTCAGTAACACCACCGCCGTTGGCTGGAAGTACAGCAGCTGCACCCAGTCCAGAAAACTGAAGGGCATTCCCATGCGCTCCAGTGTGCCTAATAAGTAATCCCATTCTAGCGAGTTGAACGCCTTTGTGGCGTCGAGAAATATAGCGGCTGCCTCGCAGTTAGGATCTATGTCTTGCAATACCGCATGAAGCGTGCGCAAGTTATGTGACGTTGCCTGATTTGGGACAAACCCTGCCTGATCCGGTAGGACCAGACGTTGCATCAAGAGATTAAGGCGCAAAGCGAGGACTTTTGCTAAGATTTTGGTATCGCAATTTAGCAGGGACAAAGGACGATATGAATCGCATTGCGTGGGGGGGTTTGCCAGGGAGGGTTTGTAGGGAGGTTTTCAGAGCCTCACGCATAGTGCGGGCAAGCTCCCCTCTTCCAACACTGCATAGTAGACTTCTTTCAGGATAGGAGCTAGCAAGGGGGCAAAAGTTTTATAAAATTCAATCGGAAGACCATCCGAGCCAGGGGCCCGACCGGACTTTGTCGTCATGATGGCTTCTGTGATCCGGTCATGGCTAGCAATGTACAGTACACACGCACAGTACGGGATTGATACTTGCCGCCCGACCTCCGGGTTGTGGGCTAAATGGCTGTGTAACTAGAATATCATAGACTCGTCGCTACCAACGATGATTGTACAGTTGTTGACCGATGTATATCTGTAAAAGAATATCTGCAATTAAATATATATTTACAAAAAAAAAAATTGATGGCTTCTGTGATTTCATCTATCCCCTGCTCTAAGTTTAGGAACTTTTGTTGAGTGACTCCCAGCCAGGCTACTGCAGTGTCTCCCAAATAAGCATTCAAGTCAATCGGCATGCCCCTGTGTGAGGTGTAAAGTGTGCTGTGATAATCCCTGTGGATACGAAGTTGGGCCGGGAGATTTCTGTACACGGTACCTTGAGCGTCCTGTAACTCGGTGACATAGTTAGCGAACCTAGGAGGCCTAATTGCATTCACCAGAGCCATCCCCGGGCGGTCGCCTTTCTCATAAATGCGCGCCGTGTGTGGTTTCCCACGAAACTTGCATTCCCTGTCAGCGACCGTCTCGTATTCAGTTAATTTGTCCCTCATTTGGGCTTTGGTCGCATGATCGCATGGGTTCCGTTCCAGCGTGTGTTCTAGCTCACGTAGTTCAGATTCTAGCTTCCGAAGGTCGCCTCGCAAAGATTTGAGGATCCCCCCTCCCTTGGCCAGGCACCAACCCCGCACAGTGACCTTGAAGGCCTCCCACACTGTCATGACGCTGGACACGGACGTCAGGTTGCGATCAAAAAAGTCTTGAATGTCCTGCTCCAATTCGGTTTTAAAGACAGTGTCACTGAGGTGAGAGGGGTTGGGTCGCCAGCTGGGGAACAATCTACAGGGATCTGAAGTTCCACGAGGACTGGGGAGTGGTCCGAAAACGTGCAGGCCAAGTGCGTCGCTTGCGTCAGCCAGTGTGTCATTCCTGCCATCAGGAAAACATAATCCAGGCGCGCCCAAGTGGAGTGGACCGCCGAGTAATGAATGCCTTGTTTGAGTGCGGGATGTTTGTATCTCCAGGCATCTAGCAGGTAGTGACCTCCTACTATGTCGCTTAGCCTTCTCTGTGTAACTGTGTAGTGTGCCGGGAGGGGGTGCGATCTGTCCGCTTGGGGGTGTGAAGCCGTATTGAAGTCTCCCCCCAGAATAACGTATGTGATGCCTAACGCATGAATCTCGCCCCATTACAAGAGTAGGGCGTTGGGTTTATCAGTGTTAGGGCCATAGTAACTCGCGAAGAGGACATTGTGAGAATGAAGTCGCCCCCACACTATGCAGAATCTACCTTCTGTGTCAGAGATCATTCCTTTATGGTGTAAACTCTACTCCCCGTTTGATTAAGATGGTCACTCCCCTGGAATAAGTGGAATAAGAAGCAAATCCACGGCCTGAAGCCCATCGAGATGCGAAGTGAGGGGTGCCCCCAGGTGCCAGGTGTGTCTCCTGCAGGAGGGCCACTGTCACCCCATGCCTGTCTAGGTAGCCCAATATCTGTCTGCGCTTCCTGGGGTCATTAAGGCCCGAACGTTCCACAAAGCTACTTTGATGTGTCGAATAGCCTGTGTATTACGTGTCATCACCATGTCGATGTGTAAAGAACATTATGCAGTAATAAGCATCCGAACTTCCCTCGGTACATAGTAATGCAGTAGTTAGAACAAAGTATCCCCCCACCCACACCGGCCTCCCCAACTTGCCGGGCATACAGTCCCCACCCTCCAACATTAACCACATTTCGAAATGTAGGACAGCCCCCACCCAAAAGGGGGGGGGGGTTTCCAGGGGTTCGCCCTTTAGGGGAAAAGAACCGCTAGGGGCGCTCGACCTGCCCACGCACCTCCCTACTTACACCCACAGGCACCGTCGCTTGGTAGCTAGTTAGCCAATCGTGGGGCAGAGGTGAGTGGCCGAGCAGTCTATAACTTGCAGACCATATATGCCTATCCTTGTGCTTACATCACCAGAGGAGAATAGCTCGCCACACCGGTGAAGTTTGTAGGAGTGTCCGCCAAAGCAGCCATCAGGTCCATATGTTAGTCTTGCTGGGACAGTGGGGACTGCGATCTGGAGCGGTTCCAGGCCGCCTCCTCCCTGGAGGTCGCCCTCTTGTGATGTTTGAGATAGTCCTCTACCTGCTGTGGTTTGTTGAAGAAGTGTTGTTTCCCCTGATGATTGATTCTCAGCTTGGCAGGGTAGAGCATTGCGTAGGGGATTTCCTGGGTTTGGAGCTTCCTTTTGACTCCTGAGAACTTCCGTCTCGCCTCCTGCTCCGACGGTGTAAAGTCTGGAAAGAAGGCCAATGTTGTGTTTTCATAATGTACTTGCCCTTTCTCGCGGGCCAAGCGAAGGACTGCATCTTGGTCGCGATAATTCAGGAAGCGGGCTATGATGGGTCTGGGCGTCACTCCTTGGGGGGACGTGCGGCCAGCAATCTATGCGCTCGCTCGACCGTGAGGTGCGCCTGTATTGGTGGATTCTGCAAGGCCCAGGATGCGCACATTATTCCGCCTAGACCGGGCTTCTAAGTCCTCGTTTTTGTCTGCTATGATCTTAAGCAATTTGTCCATTTGTGAGATATGTCGTCCGCTAGACGTGGCCCCGTCTTCCAGATCCGAAATTCTGCTCTCCGCTTCCTTAATGCGGGTGTCATGTTGGCCCAGTTTGGCGACCACAGTGTCCATCCTCATATTTAGTGCGTCTATTTTGGTGTCGATTGACGTAAGGCTCTATTTCATACCTAACAGGAGCATTTTCCAGTCGTTTTATGGTGGGGTACCGGTTGAGGATTCCTCCTGCTCCACCGTTTGAGACCTGGGGTTCTTACGGGATTCGAAGGGAATCTTGGATTGCCTGGCCTCAGTATGCCCCATCTCGCAATGAAAGAGCAGGAGCTCTGTTGTCCACAGTGTGTTGCGCGTGGGTTAGCAGGCCGCTGAGCTCCGGCCGTCCATCAAGGGGGGGGGAGGGGGGGTATTCGCAGGTGAGGCCAGAGCTGTGTGTCCGTATAGGTCCTAGTTGCCCCAGCGGGAGGACCCCCAGCAGTCCAGGCGTATGTCGCACCGCAACCCCTAGGCGGCAGGGCGCATGGCAGCTGCGGCTGGTGGGGAGCAAGGGTGTCCGGGCAGAAGGAACAAAGGAGAATCGGAAGACCCCACGAGGTCTCAGGCCAGTAACATGCAAGGTGCGGACGGGCCTAGTCTAGACAAGGCGTTAGCAAGGGCTAGTCTTGGTTGCCGCTTTGGGCCCCGAGGTAGGGGGTGCGGGTATGCAAAACAGTAGAGTCAGCCAGGCAAGGCAGTGTGGAGGTAAACGCCCGCAGTAGTTATCCTTGAAGGGCGTGGGGGCAGCAAGTCCGTGATTGTATAAGTCTAGGCCTCCGCTATCCAGCGTCCCGCAAACGCGCTGCGTGCGCTGTCCGTGGAGAACAAAATGGCGGGCACAAGCCGATCAGCGCAGTTGTGCAATGGCCCCACAGACCCCGCAGCGGACCTTCAGCACACCAATGGAGCGATCGCGGCTTCTTGCCGGCTCGAGCCTTCAGTCTCAATCACCACTCGATCAGCTCTGTCCACCGCTTCAGGCACCTCAGCGTTGTGTCGCGATGTCCAGGCTTCAGCCCGAGTCTGCCCCTTAAAGAGTGTTCTCTCCTTACGCGGTCCCTCTCCTAGGGCTGAATGTAGTGGGCCTTTCAAGCGACTTCTCACGGGGGCGAAGCGCACCCTCCCCAGTTTTGCCACAGCAGTGAGCCCCACGCTCCGACCCAGGCGTAGCGGGGGCACCTCATCACGTCTCCGTCGCTGGAGAATGTTGCACTCGCGATCAGGAGCAAGCGCCTCCGGTCCCCGCTGCCGGGCAGCACCTCTCCGCTCCGGGGCCACACCGCAGTTACAGGCCCCAAATCCCCGGCCTCGCTTAGCCGGTGCTCCCAGGCATGAGGGTCTCGTGAAGCAGGGCGGGAGGCCGCGCCCGGACAAAGCCGCCTGTAGAATGTTCACCACGGTCATTAGAGGGGCGAGTAAGATATCGCTGGAATCCTCTCTGCAGGGCGCTGCCGGCTACTTTGGGCACGGCGAGCATAAACTAGTCAAGATGGCATTGAAGGATAGTTTACAGCTCGACCATGCTGGAGCCTCACTCGCGCTCGGCCATCTTGGTCTAGCGCCACCTAGCGCCCCCACCCAGGTCCAGCAAACCTTGGCGCTGCAGAACCGCCAGATGATGATGAAGACCCGCTGGGTAATACAGAAGGGCAAGTAGAGCCAGTGTCCGACGTGCCCAGGAATCTTAATACACCAAATAAGGGTGACACAACAACCAGAGGAAATGGTGATCCTATACCTCAAGCAGAGTCGGCGCACGAGAAGCACATATTCCCAATGCCTGATTGCATGGGGACACCGCAAGAGAACATCAAGAGAAAGAGAGATCGCATATTGGCTAATACAATAGAGCGAAGGTCTCCACACAAATCAATCTCACTGCAATCTTCAGTGCAAGACCGTTACATGCCTCTTTTAATTGACCAACAATCAGATCAACAATTCAAGGAACTAAAGACAAGCCACGCTGCCAGCCAAATGCAAACTCAAATTTCAGGCCAAGACACCTCATACACTATCCCATTGCAGATCACGGGCACCAAATCCTTGTATCTCACTCAAGAAGAGTGGGAAGAATTGGTAGCATCCTACCCCTCGGCCCCCCATGAGTAACTCCCAGGTTTGAACAATAGTGCCCCAAACCCCAAATCCAGCAATGAAACTTCATAAACAAAAGAAGACATTTGGGCATCTCTTTTGCATACAATGCAAATGTCCGTAACTGCAATCCAATATCAATTGGACAAGATGGATCTCCAATTATCTGTTCTCAACCCGCTTTCAATCTTCGTTGCCAATATTAACGGTAAGTTAGCAGAGTTCAATAATTTGGTCAGAAGGGCGCATGCAGAGACAAAACTCGTACAAACTAACTGCTCTTGCATAACAATCATAGACAAATTGGCCACACTTCCAACGGCAATGGGTAATCTCCTCTCAGACATCAGGGAGGCTACAAAAAATAATTCCCCACTGGGATCGGATCAGCCAAGAAACAATGCATGGCCGTCATAGAGCCCAGGCTCCTGGGCATCAAGTCTGGCGACCCCAAAACCAATTAAAGAAGCACAGCAGGAGGGGGAAGCGGCTGATTCAACAAAGCAAAGACTAAACAGGAGCATGAGTAATGGAGGATGCCAAGTGTCACCGTGTATTAATACAATTTTACTGGGAGAAACCCCACAAAATAAAGAATCACCGGAACACCTCTGGTCTACAAAACCAGGGAGAAAGCAGAGAAGGAAGGGCCTTAAGCAAAAGAAAAAAATCCCTGCAATACTCCGGGGTAAGAACAACAGTACGGGGTATATGACATTGGAATCAACAAGAGATACATCATCCCAGAACTGCAAGGAAATAGATACGGATCATGATCTAAACGAAAACCCGAATAAAGAAGAGAGGCAAAAGACCAAAAATAATACCACTCGTAACGGAAAAAGGGCCTCTAGCGCCATTCACAAAAAATGAAGTAGGACATCTTCAGAGGAGCAATGAAATAGATAAGGTCCATGACCCCAAAGAAAGCTCGAACCAGGAAGAGATGCAAAAAGAAAAATACAGCACTCAAAACAGTAAATTTGTTTCTAGCTCAGCTCACAGAAAAGGAAAATTATTATTATCACCGGCCTAGAGTTAACACAGGCAATGGAAAATAGCGCTCCGGGTCGTGAATCTCCCAACGAGGGAAACCATGGCTTAGGGGACGCTCTTACTCTCACTAAGGACAGTCCAACACTTGAGATGGGGCAGACAGCCCCACAATGGTGTTCTTCCCGAAGTATAAGTCAAAGGGCCCGACAGACATCCTTAATAGGGGTAATATACTACGCTTAATGAATTCCATAATTAGCCTAACAAATATATCCACCAGCGGCTTGGAGTCAGTAGAATTCAAAGAATCATTGGATCGCTCGGGGGTTGAAGCAACAAAAACAGTTTGGTCAACAGCAGAAGTGGCTCAGAATACTAAATGAACACGCCAAGTTCAACATCTGGGATATAAAGCTCCAACCATTCTCAAAGCCAAGATACCCCGACCCCCTGGCACGGACAGTCAACAATGGAAAGAGGAATGTCAGGTCAAATCGAATCCACAAGCACTTTTGGGACTGCGTGGGGCTCGCAGCAATATCTCCGACATCCCGGATCAGAGAGCGACAGGTCAAATCGAATGGACGAGCACTTTCGGTACTGCGTGGGGCTCGCAGCAATATCTCCGACATCCCAGATCAGAGAGCGTCGCAATAAGAGATCATATGTCGGTGATGCGTTTAGATTTATACACAGGGAGTAATGGCGCTCTTGCTTCTCGGTATATGAGATATACTTGTAATCAATGAGTATACGGTGCAATAAGAGATCATTTGTCACCAAAAGCCCAGTCCATCAAGACTGGAGTTGGCTCTCCAGGACTATAAATGTTAAAACAGAAAATCAATGACAAAATAAGTACAATGAAGAGAACTCTTGCAAGGGGGGCGTGGCTTGGACGCCGATGGCGATGGTCGCCTGAGAGCTCGGCTCCGGGACGGAGCCCGTGATTATCCTGCAGATCGGAGGCCGTGGGGCACCCTAGTCCCCGCGAACCGTCGGTCGGACTGACGGGGACCCGCCGAGGCACCTGGGGCAACTCGAATATGAGTTGATCCGACGGAAAGTCGTAGTTTGTGGTCCCGCGGAGTGCGGCCCAACATGGCACCCGGACCTCTTTGTCACCTTGGTCGGGACCTTTAGTCTGGAGGGGCGTCGTTAGCTACAGCGCACCCTCCATCTTTTCATCTCCCTGTGATATGCTGGTCTGGATGTCGCTCTGATCGGACTTTGGACACGGTGATCGCTCCTGGATGATCGGATGCCCACACTACAGTGGACCTCGACCCACGGACGCCTGGCGGCCCTGGCTAAGGTGCCGACCCCCTGAGCCGTGCCTGGCTGCATCCCCCCGAGTGACTGACTTCCATGGGCAGCACGGCGCCTTGGCGCCACAAAGTCTCCGGTGGTGTTGGAGACCCTCGTTCCGGATCCTCATCGGCCAGACGGGCCTGCCCGACCTGGCGCCGATTGTCCCCGCCTCCTCCTCAGTGCCCTCCGACAACGCGGTGGTGGCGCGGTCCGAAGTTGTGGAGGTCCAACAGGCCCTGGAGACGGAGATCGCCCGTCCTCGGCCAGAAGGCCACTAGCCGAGAGAGACATTGTCGACGCCCGCGCTCGGTGGCGCCTCTGACTGGCTCTCCACCGTGTGACTCCCGCGCCATGGGGAAACCGAGGGGAGCCAAGGGGACCACCCCAGCCGCCTCGGACTCGGAGGCCCCGGACAAAGAAGAACGTGGGGACCCGGAGAGTTCTGGTGGTGCGCCATTGCAGCAACAATTTGACCGGGTCCTGGAGGCGATCGCGACCACACGCGCGGCCCTCCAACAGGACATTGCCCAGGTGGCGACGAGTCTGGGCCTCCTTAGAGCTGACCACGGCAAGCTTTCAGACAGGGTCAAGGAAGTGGAGGGCTCGATTAAAACCTTGGAGCCGGCACAGAGAACCCTGGCCGCGACGATGAAGGATGCCCTATCCCGGATTGATGCCCTGGAGCGGCGAGCGGAGGACGCGGAAGGTCGCAACAGGCGAAATAACATTCGAGTGGTGGGCCTGCCGGAGAAGATTGAAGATGGCGACATGGTGGCCTACTTGGAAGCCTGGCTACGGGACACGGTGGCCCCGGAGGGTCTATCCTCCTTCTACACCCTGGAGCGAGCACACAGAGTCCCAGCGAGGCCGCCGCAACAGGGCCGTGCCCCCCGACCGGTGGTGGCACGGTTATTGCACTTTCGGGACAGAGATCTCATCCTTAATGCCGCCAGACATAATGGCCCCTTCAAGGTGGCGAACAGCCAGGTGAATATCTTCCCGGACTACACCTATGAGACCCAGCGCAGGCGGTTCTCGTTCCTGGCGGTCAAGCGAGAACTCCGGAGCGAGGGCATCCAGTACTCGCTCCTGTTTCCGGCAAGGCTCCGCATAATTGTCGATGATAGGACTCAGTTCTTTGATTCCCCGGAGGATGTCTGTAACTGGCTTGAACTCTATAGAGCCGGAAAGGATGGCTTTGGCTCCTCATCTCAATTAGCGGTGGAACCTGGACAGCGACGGCGATCCAAAAGAATTCGGAGTCGCCGTGGCCGGTCGGGTGGACCCTCGACTGCGGAGACGTCGACGGAGCGGAAGGGAGTGTTGGAGGTGTTATCTGCGCTGTCTGGCTCACGGGATGGTACCATAGAAGAGGAAGCGGACCCTGGTGACGAGGGGGTACCAACGGACTCGGAGGAATCGGTGACCGACAGTGTCCACACGCCAGTGATCACTCCGAAATCGGTTGAAGACCTTCTGGATGGACAGGGTTGACGGGGTGAGATGCATCCGTTTGGGTGGGGGCCCGCAGCGGGGGCGGCGGGAGTGGGCGATTGCTCATAATCCCCGGGGAAGTGGGGATGGGGTGCCCTGCTAGTGCCTTGAGGGTACTCTCTTACTGATTTGGGCTCACTTTAGTCTCGGTAGACCGAGCATCGAGGGCCCATTGCCAACGCCCAGCCCGTACCTGGCCCTTAAGGCCTTCCTGCGGTGGCGACTGCAGGATTAGTCGGGGACGGAGGGTTTGCTGGGGGTATGGTTTGGATGGGAACTAGATGGCACTATTTGGGTCCTGTTCTGGGGAGGGTGGGCAAGGGTTTGGGTCGAACCGGGGTTGTTGTGTTTTGGTTGGGGAAAATGGCCGCCATCGGTGCTGGGTTGATTGTTGCCCTTCTTTTGTTGGGGCCCGGATGGAGAGACTTTGCACGAACAATGTGGGACAATGGCTGATGTTGCTAATGTGAAATGCATTACTTGGAATGTACGGGGGCTTCACACAATGTCTAGACGTCACAAAGTCCACGCTTATTTAGTGCGTAGAGGGGTGCAAATGGCGCTGCTGCAGGAAACCCATCTTACCAAGGCGGAAGGGGCGGCGCTACAGCGTAGGTGGAGGGGGCAGGTCTTTTACACTTCGTACTCCGCGTATGCCAGGGGGGCGCTAATTTGGATCAGAGCTGGGGTTCCTTTTCAGGTTACGACATCAGTGGTGGATCCGGAGGGTCGATATGTGGCCATTTCGGGCACCCTGGGGGGGAGGGAATTAAACGTTTGCTGTGTTTATGCTCCCAATGTGGACCAGCTTGCCTTCCTTTCCGGGTTATCGGGCTCGTTGGCCCACTTCTTCTCCGGGCCCCTCTTGCTCGGCGGGGATTTCAATTCAGTAGTAGATGTGGAGAATGACCGTTCACATCCCCCCCTCCCTGACTCTCCGGTTCGCCGTGTGGCTAAAGGTAGGAGGGACTGGCAGACGTACTGGGGTCTGACGGATATCTGGAGGGCACAGCATCCCGACTTTAGGGACTATTCCTACTTCTCAGGCTTGCACAAGTTACACGTCCGACTGGACGGGTTTCTGGGCTCGGCGGAATTGGTTTCAGCGGCGGTCCGGTCTGAATATTTGACCAGGACCATCTCAGATCATAACCCTCTCCTTCTGGACCTTCGCTGGTTTCCGGGGGTGCCTGCTGTGCCCACCTGGAAGTTGCGTCCCGAGATCTTGGAGGACATTGTATTCAAAGCGGACCTAGAAGACAAGATCTCGGAGTACTTCTCGTCCAACGGGGGCACTGCGGGTTCGAGGGCGATAGAATGGGATGCTTTTAAGGTGGTGGTCAGGGGCTTCTGCATTTCCAAGAAGGTGGGCATGAGGCGCATCATCCTTGACGATTTAGAAACAGCAGACCGGAGACTCCGTGAGTTGGAACTCCGCCGCCCCGGGCGCCCGGAACTCCAAGAACGCACGGCAGCGGCGAAGGAGGCGGTAGCGGCGGAGGTCGAACGGCTACGCTGTTTCGACTATAAGGCCTATACTGTTAGGTCCCTCGCAGAGGGGGACAGATCGAGCGCATTGCTGGCGTGGCTAGCTAATCCTACGCGCCAGACCTCTCTGACGACGGCCATGCATACGGCGGATGGGACCGAAGTGCACACTCAGCCCGAGATCCTGAGCTGCTACCTGCACTACTATGAACGCTTGTACCGCAGTCGCTCTGCCAGAGACCCCGACCGGCTTGATGACTACCTACGACCCCTGGAGCTCCCAATGGTGGAACCTGACGTAGCGAAAGCCCTGGGTTCCGACATTGAACTGGGGGAGATTCGCAGCGCCATTAAAAAGATGGCGAGGAACAAGACCCCGGGTCTGGACGGCCTTCCGGTTGAATTTTATGCCGCTTATGCTGATCTCCTGGCACCGAGGTTGCTGATTGTTTACAGGGAGGCTAAGCGGCTTGGTCGGCTCCCCGGCTCGATGTGCGAGGCCCTAGTGGTTCCCCTCCTCAAGCTGGGAAGGGACTCGTCCGATCCGGTGTCCTACCGTCCTTTATCGATGTTGACGGTCGACTATAAAATACTGAGTAGCATCTTGGCATCGAGATTGCTGGGTCACATGAGCTCTCTGGTCCATGAGGACCAGGCTGGATTCATCCCCATGCGAAACACGACCATGAATATCCGTAGGCTGTTCCGCTTGCTGGGAGAACCGCTCGTGGACGCCCCATGCCCGGTAGTCCTTTCGGTAGATTTGGAGAAGGCTTTTGACAGCCTGGAATGGGACTACCTGCGCACAGTATTACTCCGATTCGGCCTCGGGGAGGGTTTCGTCGGATGGACCACGGTACTATATACCTCGGCGTCGGCCAGGGTACGGGCAGGCCCGCTGATCTCCTCGCAATATCCGGTGGAGAGAGGCACGAAACAGGGTTGTTCATTATCCCCGCTTCTCTTCGCGTTAGCAGTGGAACCTCTGGCGCTGCTGCTCTGGTCGGGAGCCCACTATAATGGCTTATGGACGCCTTCGGGCCCACATTACGTCTCGCTGTACGCTGATGACCTGTTGCTCTTTCTTGAGGACCCGGTTGCTGCCCTGAATGGAGCTGCGACGGCGCTCACGGCATTTGGGGAGGTCTCGGGCCTTCGGGTGAATTGGACTAAGACCTGTCTTTTCCCGGTTCGTAAGGGTACACCTAGCCCTGATATCAGTAGAGAGATTAGGTGGGAACCTGACTGCTTTAAATACCTGGGGGTGTACGTCTACCACGAACCGTCAGACCTCTTGGATGGAAACATAGCTCGCAGCACTCGCGCGCTGCGTGGTAGCCTGGACTTCTGGGCCACTCTACCGCTCTCGGTAGCTGGACGGATCGCTTTGCTTAAAATGGTGGCGCTCCCTAGGTTGCTATATTATTTCCGGGCGCTGCCGATTTGGATCCCGCCAGCCACATTTCGACTGTTACGGTCAATGGTGGTCGGATTCCTCTGGGGTTCGGGCCGCCGACGAGTGGCCCTCAAGACCCTGACGAGGCCGAAGGCTGAGGGTGGGCTGGCGGTGCCGGACTTTGAAAAGTATTACTTGGCAGCGCAGCTGCAGACTTTCACCCAGGAGGTCGCCAGGGAATTCCGAGGCCCAGAAGATAGGAGGGGCACAGGGATAGCTAGGCATGTTCTCTCCTTCATAGCACTGCGACAGCGTTTGGCCTTGCAGGACCTGACGCTTGAAGAGAAGACCATTCGCTTGTGTTGGAACCGAGCCCACGCCCGGCGCCAGTTGCGGATACCGTATGCACCCGAAATACCTCTGGGCATGCTGACGGCCCTGCCTCATGGCGGTGATTGGTCACGATTGGCCGATTGGGAGGACGCGGGCCTACAGTTGGTGGGGGACCTTTACGAGGACGGGGCGCTTTTGCCCTTTCAGGAGCTCATTGATCGCTTCGAGGTTCCTCGCGGTGATTTCCTCTTGCACTCGGCCCTGGTCCGAGCGATTCAGGCACACTGGAAGCACGGGCAGGAGGAACCTCCTGCTTCTCCGGTGTGCCAGTACGTTATGATGTCTGCGGGAACTGTTAAGGCGGTCACTTGCCTATACGGCAGACTGCTCAATGAGGGGTTGGCCCCCCTCACCACCTTGAGGACCCGATGGGAGGAAGACATAGGGAAGGAGATCCCGGACACGACCTGGTCCCAACTCATGAGGCGGGCCTGGAAGGGCACGCGCCACGCCCGCTTTCAATTGGTCCACTATTACGTACTCCATAGGGCATATCTGACCCCGGCGAAGATCCAACAATATTTTGCCACGGACTCCGCGAGCTGCCCCAGGTGCCTGGCGCCCGATGCGGACCTTCTTCATATGTTGTGGTCCTGCCCGGGGCTATCCTCCTACTGGCTGGAAGTGGGGGATACCCTAGAGGAGGTAACGGGGAGATCCTTATCAGTTGATGCGGCAGTGGGACTCCTGCACTGGTTCCCACATACCCCCAAAAATAAAATCACTAGTAAATTCATTGATCTGGGGCTTCTCCTTGCTAAACGGGAGGTGACCAGGAATTGGAAGGCACGGGCTGGTCCAACGGGGGCCCGTTGGCACAGTGAACTCTTGAAATTGGCGGCGGGGGAAAGCACGCTGCGATACCAGTTAGCTAGGAGACAGCATAACGAGAAGGCGCAGGAGGCAGCGCTAGAATGGGAGACATTAGTGCAGGCCCTCAGAGATTATTGCGTTCCCAGCGATTCCGAAAGTGATGATGCAGCTCGCCCCGAGTCCCGATAGACGATTGCACTTTACATGTCTGCTGCTTTCCTCATGGGTCCTCTCACAGATCCTACTACGGCTGTTACCGTGCACTGATGGCGGGGTTGGGGGGGGTTTTGGTTTAGTTCATAGTGTTTTGAGGGAGGGGTTTTCTTTTGGCTTTCTTTGTAGGATGGTTTAGAAAAGCAGATGACGGGTAGTGGCTCATCCGGACCGGCTTCGCCTCCCTGTTGAATCCCCATTGGATATCGCCGCCCGACCCTTGGGTTGTGGGCTAAATGGCTGTGTAATGGTTCATCCTGCTGGGGGACTGAGGGATGTAGTCTACTGATTTTGATTGAATTTATAATGCTGGTCGCTTTGTAAAAATTTACTGATTCCTGCAATAAAAATATATTTAAAAAAAAAATAAAAAAAAAAATGAAGAGAACTCTTGCAACTCTCTTAAACTGTGCTCTTGAAACATTGATGGCCTGAGTGATAAGTTTACCGACACGGAACTCTATACTTATCTGCAAAGATTCGGTATCATTGCACTGCAAGAAATGTGGTCCGATAATCTACTAGAACTACCTGGCTATAACTTGCACTTTCTTCCTCCCACGCAAAACTCACTATTCGGTCATAAAAAGGCGGCCTTGCCATATACAATTATATAGGGAGCATTTATACCCCTTGCACATAAGCTAACCTCGCCAAATGCAATGCACGCGCTACGAATTTCTATTTGGGGGAGGGCCGAAAAGAAGGACATCATTTAGATAAACCTCTACTTGCATCCCGAGAAAAAAACTGCTGTGTGCAGCAGCTGAAGGAAGAGCTCACAAAACTATTAAACGTTGAGAAAACAAACAGGTGGATATTCAGCTGGGATTTCAATCAAAATATGCTTAGCAACCCAACTATAGATGCCATCTATGAGGAGGATCCATTCGCTTGGGAGCCAAACTCTCAAGATAACACTTTTGGAGGCAGAAGCTCGAAAACAGCACAGAGACTTCTCTTAACACTAGAAGATTTGGGCTTCCGAGCACTTAGTGGTAGGCTTTCGGGGGATCGCCCTCAAGCAGCAACCTTTCAAAGTACAACGGCCAGTTCCACAATTGATTTCACATTCTTTTCACGCAGTTTGTTTTGAAGGGCAAGGTATTTCCCTATTGGCTCACTAGACTACAGCGAACATCTGCCCCAGGAAGTCACTATGGATGACAATTCAATAGTAAGCCCACCTACAGCTGAAGCACACAGCTTAGAATATTCTGTGGATGAGAGGCGGGTAAAATGCAGAACGGGTGACCCACAAAGTCTCTTACTTTACGCTAAACAGGTATTAGGCGAAGTGCATACCTCAACAACAGATTCAATTAAGAGCTGGGAGGAGTTTACAAAAACCATTACGAAATAAAACAGGAACAAAAATGGGCAATGGCCATGCGGAAGGGGTGGAAAAACCTATGAAGCATAAGAGGGACTAAAATTTTAGAAACCACATTCATCTGAAAAAGCTTAAGACTTTGATCAACCAAACATTTAGAAGATTATGGATAGACCATGCCGCTCAACAAGAGCTGAGATGACTAAAGGGGGACCGTAGGAAGTTGATCTGACGTAAACAAGAAGCAGAAGAGACTCTGTGGGCCAAACTCTTACATGATATTAAAACCGGCAACAGTGCACAGTTTTGGCAAAAGATCAATAATCTACCTAGCGAGCGCAATCAGGGTATTGATTCTACCCCACAGAAGAAGCATTGACAGTTTTTCTTGGCTCACACTTTAATGAAACTCAAGAAAATAGGAAAGGGCCACACAAACCTGTACATGAAGTCCGGCTACTACAATTCAATGAGAACCAGGTATCAGAACAAAAAAACCTCAACTATGATTGAGCAGATCTGTAAAAGAATCTCAAAGGGAAGACAAGAGGGCGTGCTAGGGCCAAATGGGATCCCCCCCATTTTGTTTAAACAAGAGCCGGAAATCTGGGCTGCTATCCTCAAACCAATGTTCGATAAGATCTTACAAACGTCAATAATTCCATCATCCTGGAGTGGGGCCATCATCTCCCCAATCTACAAAAAAGGAAACCGGAATGACCCGAGAAGCTACCGGCTAGTATCTTTACTCGACAACGAGGCCAAATACTTCTCAGGCCTATCCCTCAAGGAACTTACATCATGGGCAGGAGAAGTTTCGGCAATCCCATAAATCGAACAGGTTTCTGCAAAAATACAGAGACGACTACAATATACTAGCTCTATCCCTAATGATTGATGCCGCTCTCGCAGTAAAGCAACCCCTATACCTATGCTACATTGATTACAGCTCTGCATTTGACCACGTTAACAGAAATCTTCTGTGGCAGAAACTAAAAAAGATGAACATCCCTCCACAGCTCTTATACCAACTAATCCTCTTGCATAGCGACACGTGGGTACAAGTTAAACTAGGTAATGGAGAAAATCTATCGAGGAAGATCCCAACAAGCACAGGGGTTCAACAAGGCTGTGCACTAGCCCCAACACTTTTCAACCTATTTATGGGAGAGCTATCAACCCTGCTAAATGAAAGCAACCCGCATGCACCCAAGTTAGGGGGCAACACAGCTGTCTAACCTTTTCTACGCAGACGATCATGTACTCATTAGCCTCAACCTGGGAGGTTTACAGCGGCTGTTGGATATTAAGTCACGATACTCTGCAATAAATATGCTTAGCATTAACCAAGAGAAATCCAAAGTCATGTGCATTAACACCCATAAAAAGAGAATAAAAAATAACTGGTTCTTGGCTTCAAGGAAGCTGGACATCGTTTGATAGATGACAAGGACCACTTGAAGCCAACATTGCGATGCCATGAAAAAAAGAGCTCTAATAACTGCGGTAGCTTTGAGAAACCTAAAAAAAGATCATGGCCCAAGACTCCACCCTCTTAAGGTTATTCAAGTAAAACGAATTCCAGCCATTACTTATGGCAGTGAGGCTATGAGAGGGAGGGATGCTGCTACAGTTGACAGCACCGTAGCAAGAGCACTGCCCATGATCTTCGGCTTGCCAAGTTATACATCTCCCGCACAGATGAGGTTTGAATTCGGGCTCCCAAGAGAAGAGCTGGCACGCCAAGGAACATACATGAAAAGCTGGCATAAAATAAGCATGGGAGAACCAAAAACGCTAAATGCTCTCATGTGGAAGGAACTACATACCAAAGAAACTTGCCCTGCAAGGCTATATCTGTAGGCCGCCATCAACCATATGGGGCTACAACAGCTTTGGAAACTCCCAGGGGCCCCAGCGGGCTTAAAAAAAGTAGTTACCAAGACTGTCAGGAAAGAATCACTCTGGCAGGACAAAGTGTTCTTGGTAGAGCGTGCACATGGCTGGCTTACCGTGCAGTCCTACATTAAACTCATGCCCCAAAGATACCTCCAGACTGGCTTCGCAAAAAAAAACTAAAGAAGAGTTTTTGAAATTGCGCCTAGGGCTGCTGCCTTCGGCAAATCATCTACCCCCCTGGCTACATGCTTAGACACCAGCAAAGTGCCGTCTTTATGGAGAAGGTGAAGAAAACATAGTGCATCTGATAACTATCTGTAGGGAACTACTACAAGAACAGCGGGACCTCTTGAGACCGTTTTTCAACAGAAAAAGGATACGGTCTTGCAGGCAAGCGGTGTTAGTATGTTTCTGCGGC
Organism: Lissotriton vulgaris; assembly: GCF_964263255.1. Lineage (NCBI taxonomy): Eukaryota > Metazoa > Chordata > Amphibia > Caudata > Salamandridae > Lissotriton > Lissotriton vulgaris. The sequence continues at coordinate 837,868,295 of NC_141695.1, forward strand.
GATGCCATCCAACTGAGTAGCTGGATGGTAAAATTCTTAGCAGCCGCTGAAGCTCGCCTCAAAAAATAAAAAGTATTTCAAGGAATTAGGAGTATGGATGCAGAGGAGAACATACCTTCTTGACCCACACGGAGAAAAGTTCCTGAACACCCCAGCGAAGAAACAGGAAATACAGATTCGATAATCGGACCTTTATTTTTTACTCTGTTTTAATGGGTGCTTTTTAGAATTACACGCTTAAAATATTTGATGGACCGAATCAAGCAGAGCTAAAGATCATGCTGTGGGTTATCTCATGCCTCCCCCTCGCATTGTAGGCTCTAATAACTAGCTGGTCCGATAGGGAGACCCAGCAAGCTTAAATCACTCTGGGGGGTTAACTCCTGCTGCCCGCAACAACTGTCAATGCTCGCTCTCGTAATAAGCACCCCTTGTTTCTTAGACCTTGCCAGGTATATCCGTAATTTAAGCACACTTGGCATTTTGCGCTAAGCCTTAAGTGCCAACCATTAATGCATTGTACCGTTCACCCCCCCCCTCCTTGATGATCCTGGAATTAGGTATTCTCCACTTCTTAGCCCAAGGCAGGCAGAGTTTGCAAAGATGCCTATACCTAGAAATATATGTAAACTAGCATCCAAGCACAAACTTTAACTATGCCCTGATTTTTATTTTTTTTTGTTTAAATCTGCAAGGCAATTTTGCACAAGCAGATCTGGCTAACTGCTCTTAACGCAAGAACAACCCCACTTGGGCATTGAGGAATGAAAACGTTCCCTCTGCCCTCCGGTCGCCTGACTAAGGCTCTTAGCGACTATTGCATATGGCACTTTATTCTCTACCGAACATCTCCTGTGGTATAGAGGCTCTGATAGAGGAGATTTTGGGCTAGCCTTCAGGGCTATTTGAAGCTTATAAATTAATAATCACATGTTTTTATAGTTTTTACTTTGTACCATGAACAAGTAGTCTTTTACTGATGAACTTCTATTGTAATATGTTGTTCTCTCCTACTTTTAGCTTGAAGCTGTGTGAAATGTAGATCGTTTGTAATGGTTTTAATTAAGTGCACAATACATTTTTTCTTACTATTCACAAGATAAGCAATCTGTGGTTAGACGCTTTCGGTAACGCTCTTTCTGGTGGATATTCTATCTGTCCGCATATTCCTCACTGATCCACACATCTCCTGTTCTGTGGAATGGACTCATCTAATCCATATTAATAGATTCCAATCTAGACTTCTGCATACTGGCACAATCTGATAATAGAAGGCTCCACTTCTAACAGTGCTGACAGATATTGGAAAGAAACTCAGGTGAGTGTGTGGAGGTAGCAGCTTTGTTGGGGCCTCAGCGCTACATACTGGATACGACTGATCCAACGTGAACCCGCACAACACCATCTACCGACGCTTAAGGGAACTGGTGGCCAGACTGGATCCGGAGAGCCTGCGGTCTGTGAGGAATCTATGTTTAGATTAGAGTATCCAGCAGAAAGAGCATTACTGAAGGTAAATAACTTCTCTTGATTGAGAAACATGCTCCAAATGCGACAGCCACTATGTTGACTCATTACACCCACCCTACCAAGAAGCTTGTGGAGAGGCATTTATTTGAAACTGAGATAAATAAGATTCCTTGCTAGAAGAGCTGTATGAAATGGCTGAAATCTAAGTCCTCCCTGATAGCACAAATATTGGTGTAATGCGTACAATGGAAACATATTGTTTCCCTTTGGGATGAAAAAACATTTGCTAAATTACGCTGCTTAAATGGAAGTGGTTCACCAGTGACCAATTCACAAGTGACAAGTTCACAAGTGACAAGTTCACTGGTATTATGAGCACAAAGTATAGCGCACAAGTGTGATCGCCACTTGGAAACTGAATGCCGTTACTGAAAGAAATCAGAATTGCCTTATGCATAAAATTCATGGTGATATTTTGATGTTTACGTTGAATATTGCAAAACCCTGATTAAATATTAACAAAATATCAAGGATATTTAGGAAAAAAGGGTAAGTTAGAACAGGTTCACGTAGCAATGACTGAATAAGTCAATAGAAGTTTAAAGCAGTGACCACACCCCAACAAAATGCCAGGAAACTGCATTGACCATTAGGTAGGATTCTGGAAATCACACTGGAAAAACCCTGAATACAGAAGGTACCAACTGGATGCAAAACGTAACTTACAATATGTTCAAAGAAAGTTTTAATTGCAGACCGATTGCACAGTTGTCTCCACTTCTCAAAGATTTGTACCCAGGTTTGCTCTGTAAATGAATAAAAGAAGATACAAATCAATCCTAATCTGATATAATGAGGAATATTTTGAGTCGCATCGCAATTAAACCATAACCAGGACAGCGACTATGTAAACCATACTGATGATCTTCTGACATAAATATGTTACAATAACCTCCTTCACCATAGAAACACGCTTATAACGTCTGGACTTTTCAGCAGTTGAAGTAAGTTTAATATATACTTAAGAGACATAAGATACAACACAAGTTAACACAGCAACTACCTGAATTGGAGTCATGTCATACGCATGATATTGCTTTCATTTTCAGCGTATAGTGTACAGTCGATGTAGGTTAATGTGTGAGTTTAGCTTGATCTGGTCGACCTGGATGTGTCTCTGAGGTGGGAAATACTTAGCCTCTTTAATGGTTTGGAGCAGTTTTGTGAGCATGAAGGTACCAGGAATTAGGTTGAAAGTTTACGTATAGTGCAGTGCAGCTGTTCTGCCTATGAAGAGCTACCAAATGTAGGGTTGACCTGTGACAAAGAAGCATAAGGAGAGAAAATGCAGTCTCTGTGGTCTGAAATGCGTAGACCCCTACATCAGTCATTTGGTTATGTCGAGGCATTGATTAAATAAATAACCTGAAATTGGTTAACCTACTTTTGATCGTTGTTCAAGAAATGAAAGCCCAGCATGCGGCATCAACCTGCTATGTAAGGGTGCACAAGACCCTTACTCTCTATAAGCAGAGCTGATCCTTAACTCCTCATCTATACCATGTCCAGAGCAGTGCTGGAATGTTCCAGGGAGGCTGAGGTATAAACAAAGTTGCATTTATAGAGTATAGAGATTGGGTTTAACAGTACTAGAGGGGAGCTGTGAGAGAGCGTAATGCCAAATTGATTGCAACTCCCTCCTATGGCGATAGCCCGACAAACCTCAGAATGATCCTGGAAGCTCAGTAACCTAACAGACATTCAACGTCAAGCTTCCACCTCCGACTGCTAATCTGTCATCTACCATCTTCAATACCCAATGACCAAGAGAGGCGGTCTACAAACTTGCATCAAATAATGGTGAATGTCGAAAACCAGCGGTTGGTCTCTGTGTAACAGCTCATGTAACCTCATCCTCGTTGATTGTTCAGAAACGGTACCTTTGTCCAAGCACACACATATATATAGCAACCATACCCATACTTTTCTAGAAGACTGACATTTTTGGAGATAACCTTCCATTTTCAAAAAGCTACAAATGAACCTTCTAAAAAGAGATCCCTAGCTACCTGAATAATGATATTCGCCTTGAATAGTTCATGCTGCAGTATGAAGTTAGGGAACAACTTAATGAGCTTTTTTACCAAGTTTGTCCCTTGAAACCCACAGGATAGAAAATGTCTCTCCAATTAAGGCATTAACGTGCTGAGCTATTTTACTTAGAATACATATTTGTCGCCTAGTGTTAGTGAGCTGGAGTAGGCACATTATGTTCAGTGCTCCTCAAATCCACTATGGCATGCAGTAAGCCTACCAAGTTCCAGGTCTTTGCATTTTGGAACTTGTAGTTTTGTTTATTCCATTATAAAACCAGGAATACAAGTCCCAGATTGAAAAGAAAATGCCTATACAGTACCAGCTAGTCATGCTTAGGCCTTAGAAATTTGGTGCAGCTTTAATAAAGTGCTATTGTAGTAAGTTATCATTTATATGACATTTTTTAGCTAAACAGGTAACTTAAACTAAGAGGAATCATAATTCGATCCACTGTGCTGAAATTATACAACAAACAGGGTGCAAAAGAGGAGCTAAATGGATAATGGAAAGGGAGACAAATGCAGATAGGTAGGGGTACTAAGTGAGAGAAAACACATTATTTTGTGAAATAACCAACAATGTTGAAGACTTTTGAAACAAAGGGAAAAGTGTTTTTTTCTGTGTGAAGGTAAAAATTCCTGTTGAAATCAGACACACAAATCACCATAGCTGACTGGAAGCACTTGCACTGAACAATTTAACAAAAATACATTTATTAGTGGGGTGAAACCCTCTCTGAAGCTACGCTCGTGCACACACACACAATTGGAAACATCAACTCTCGGTCCCAGCAGTGATGTACCGTGTTGGCGATAGCCGACCAGACTGTTACTGAATTTACAAGAAGCTGTTACCTGACTTTAATACTACACATGTATCTAATCCTTTTTATTAATCTGAACGTATGTCAAGATTATATGTATAAAAAATGTGTTGAGCTGTGAAATACGGATAGGGTGCTGTAGACTGAACCAGATGTTCTCTCATTCTGTACAGATTGTTAACTCTTGGGTATCACTGGTATTGTTGAAAAAGATTGATGGGCCAATTCACAATATTACCTTACGACAAAATCCTAAATTTACTACTTTTGGTATTCACAGAAGGCATTTAGTAGTTTTAGTAGTCTTAAATTAGGATTTTGTCTTAAATTAGGATTTTGCCCTAAATTAGGATGTTGCCCTAAATTAGGATTTTGTCTTAAATTAGGATTTTGTCCTAAATTAGGATTTTGACTTAAATTAGGATTTTGTCTTAAGTTAGGATTTTGTCCTAAATTAGGATATTGTCTTAAATTAAGATTTTGTCCTAAATTAGTATTTTGTCTTAAGTTAGGATTTTGTCTTAAGTTAGGATTTTGTCTTAAGTTAGGATTTTGTCTTAAGTTAAACTTAAGACAAACTTACGTTTAACTTAAGACAAAATCTTATTTTAAGACAAAATCCTAATTTAAAACAAAATCCTAATTTAGGACAAAATCCTAACCTAAGACTATTAAATGCCTTCTGTAAATACCAAAGTAGTAAGTTTAGGATTTTGTCTTAAGTCAGTTCTGTGAATCGGGCCCTGAGTCTGTAAATTGAGAGCTTTACAAAATAAAATTTTTGGATTGGAGCATGAATTAGCTAGTTAATACACCACCAACACGAAACAAGATAGATAAGCACCAGTCTTCAGATAAAGTGCCGGAAGAGGTGAACCAATTTCCACGTAGACTGACAGCAATTTGTTTTGTGTGATGAATTGGAGAAACCAATGAATTTATTATTCAAACTGAAAAGTATAAGGCTGGAGAGCAAGGGTCTTAGAACAGTTTGAAATGCAAGCTCTAGAAAATGCAGGACTGCTCATTTCCCTCAGGGTTGTCACAGCTAAATGTTTTACCATTGGCATCGTGAATAGTGACTAAATTAGGTGACTATATTCTTAACACCATGCATGATGCTGTTGTTTTGAAAATTATCAAAGGCTAAACCCCAGATGATCACATCTGTCTTTTGCATTAGGAACTAGTCCCGCAAACCCTTTAGATAGTGCAAATGAAAACATTGTGGTCCCCAAAACCCCTGATGGTGGCTGATACCACCGGGCAACTTTCATTAATTTACAAAGTATGAGCAAAACTAAAATTAAGGTTCAAGTTTAATAATCCTCTTGGTCAGACAAAAGGGCATGATGTTATGTCTTTTGAGGAGAGCTATGTTTGCAGAGACTTAACACATTAGGTTGCAGCAGACGCCAACGATCTTCCAGTGAGGCCCTAGCGTGCAGCTGATCTAGTGGGACATATTCTGTCCATGACTGATGTTATCCATGATTCCCCATTTCTACTATCTCGGTACCACCCATCCGCAAAATGAAGTGCTTTCTCTGGATATATATATATTTTTTTGTTTGATGATGCTCAGGTATAAGTTTAAGAAGCTGCGAGATACTGTATAGCGAACACCTTGTATCGTAGCAGAAGCATCTAAAAAATGGAGTGCTGTATACAGAAATGTGCGTGTGTGAACCTCTGGAGACTGTATTGCAGAAACAAGGATATTATGAGGAAGCCTAATTAGAGAGTAGTAGCACAGGCATACGGAGAGATTAGCCAAGAAATAAAATGTCTTGCTGTAGAGCACAAATCAAGATTATAACCCACGTCTCTAGGTCCATAGTATCCTATCACCAATGGTCATTCACTGTTGTTATCTTCTATCGCTGGTTTAGAATCCTCATTTCATAAAAAAAAATTATTTTGCAGGGTACTTTGGTCTAAAACGTGTTTGAATGAGCACACCTCTTGAAGCACCCTGATTTAGATTTTCTTTAAATAAAAATATACTATGTTCATCACCGGTGTCTTAAACGTTTTACACTTCAAATCAGTTATTGTAAAATCCAACTTAAAGACTTAGCTGCTTGCAATCGGACAGCGTTTTACATGTAGGTAAACAGGACCTTCTTAAGCAAATACACTCTGGAGTGTTTTTCGTAAATTATAAAATAGTCTTCACATTCTTTTACATAAGAAGTGTGCTCGTCATTCATGTGTTGGACATCTGTCTGCCTGCAGTATTTCAACTTCATGGAAGTAAGCTATAGGCCTACGGTTCTGTCTTAAGTTTACATATGCTTATTAATTTTAAGTGCACGTCAAGTGAAACGCGAAATGTCATTTAAAATCTGTATCTTTTTTCAACGATATCTTCTCTGCTCATGCATTAGCGAAAGGCTGTTTTTTTGGAAATAAACTGTGAACTGATTTGTATGTGCTTGCACAGTTTGCGTAATTTGAAATTTATAGGGTAAATGTCTGACTTTGAAAGGTTTTCATTATGTTCTAGACAGTGGGTTCTAGTTAACTTTTTCTTGATTAAGAAGGAAGATTAGGGCATGAACGCAGGGCGGTCAGAGTACCCTACCAAAAAATGGTTTTATTTTTTGCACTCTGGTAGTTTCAGTTTTAGTTTCCCGTTACAAATGCAGGACTTCACTCCCTAGATTCCAAAGTAAAACAAGCATTTGTAATGCAATAGGTCTTGCATTTACGCAAATTTAAGCTATTGGTATTGTACATGACAATGCCTTTTATTTGTGTTTTAAAAACCAAAACATAAATAAAAGGCATTGTCATTTACAATGCCAATAGCTCCAACTCGCGTAAATGTGAGACCTATTGCATTGCAAATGCTTGTTATAGCTCTTATCTGCCTTCACAGATGCTCTAGGTGCCCTCAACATGGCAGTGTGCTAGCCATTGCGAGGTCCTCTGTCTCTGAGGTGGACAAGAGGCGAAGCGCGAGCAGAGAGCTACGTGTGTTTTGGCTGGAGCCCTCTACTGCTGTATTTAAATACCGAGGTGATTGTGTGTTCAACACTGTGATTTTTTCTTGTCCATTTAAAAAACACTGTTATTGCTAGCTACGTTTTAATGAGTTATTCATCAATCCACCTGAAGTTGGAATATACTGTGTTTTTTAGATTCCGTTACATCATCACGCCTGGCTGCTTTTTTTCAAAAATAATGTTGCAGAGCTAGAAGCATGTTTTTCTATGTACATTTTTCCGAGCACACAACAACCATGTGTGTGAAGCTATTCTTGTTCTGTTAATTTTACAGCGAAAAAAAACGAAGTTGCCAATGGGAACACGCAGTCTGAACTGCAGTATAACCTAGCAGAGAATAAAGTTCATAAAATGAGGGTGTTCTTCTCTTGGTCTTTGAAAATGTGGTCACAGACACCAGGGTTGATCTATCTACTTTGCAATCACTCGGCAAACGCAAACACGATGCTGCATCTAACCCCTCAACTCCTAACACACACGCTTGCTTCTGCCTGGATTTAAAGTAAAGTGTAGCCAGGGTGGCATTATGTACCACTTTAACCCTGTGCTGCTTTTGTAGTCTCCAGTAATATTTAAGAACGAATCTACGTGCCCCATAATGCAACTTTGATGTTGGGTGAAAACCCTTGTAATGTCTGAAGGTGTCACCCAATCATTTCTGCAATTTATCTCATTAATTGAGCATTACTACTTGCCTCTACTCATGCTAAAGTGTCACTGCTAAAGCATGTGAATGTCACATACAAACACACCCGAAACAAGGAAATGTCACACAGAAGCAGTCTCACAACTTTGCAGCTATGTAAAGAGGGGAGAGTGGAAGGGAGCCTTTAGTGGGGAAAAGAGGAGATATGAGAGAGGCAAGTCGGCGAGGGTGAGTGAAGGAGTGAAGAAGAGAGTGAAAGAAGTCAGAGAAAGGAAGAGAAGCCACAGAGAGAGCACGGGTGGAAGCAGGGAATGGGAATGGACAGGTGGGAAAGACTAAGGTGAGAGAATGAGGAGAGTGAGGTAGAAGAATCCGGGAGGGGATAAATTACAGGCAGGCACGGTAGAGGATGAGACAGACGCAATTCTGGAGGAAGGGGAAGCCGCGCAGAGCTGTGACTTTCAGTCTAAGTGTCTCTGTCGCGAAGAGGAAGGACGCAGAGTGCCGATAGACAGTGGGATCCAGGGAGAGACAGTCCGGGCAGAGTGCCAGAGTCGGCGTGGAGACTGCCGGAGCTGCACACAGACTGTGATAGGTCTAGCGGGACAGAGCCTGCGCCTGGTGCCGTACACGGGCTACAAGAGCTGGCAAGAGCCTCCTGGGCAGTGTGACACCCTGGAACTGCCGCTCACCTGAACAGGCGGGAGACTGTGAGGCTCCGGGTGTTCAGGAGAGACATTTGCACCTCAGCGATGAGCGCCAGGAGGTGCCCGAAGAGAGACCACCAATAAAGGAGACCGAAAGGTAAGTGACACGGGAACCTCAATGAGAGGATACACCCGATGGACGCACGGGGAATAATGCAGAAGCCTGAGGGGTGACACCGTAGCCCCAGGCTCTGGGTTGTGTAATTCCGCGCACCTCATAGTAAGGGTCTTTTATTTTACAGACTGCATTCTGGGAGTTGTCGTTTCGCTTCTTCACAATGGAACCAAGCTGACCAACGCACTAGGAAATAATGTTAGTAGAGAAAAGACTGACATGAAATGCAGCATCCCTGGAGACAGGAAGTGAGTGATAGCCTGTGTGAGTGAGTGGCATCAAGGCCAGAAGGAGCAGCAGCTGAGCTTAAAGGGGGCAGGGCATGTCACACCCTTGTCGGAGAAAAGAGAGACGCGGGAACCAAGAGGTGAGGACGTATGCTGGTGCACGGGTGTGAACAGCAGGAGATGAGACGTGTCAGAGGTGAGAAAAGCCTATGCGATAAACAGAGAAGTGATCCTTTGCCTGAAAGGCTAGTGCCACGGAGGCCCATGGGAGTCGGTGACACTGGGGCCCAAAGGTGTGAGCAACTCCTAGACCCCGGAAATGAGTAAAAACCACAGCCCAGGTAGTGAGGCAAGTAGCCATGGAGCTGTATGCAGTGTGCGACACACAGGGTTGCATTGGGATTCAAATTCAGCCCGGGCATGCTAAAAACAAGCATTGATATCTTTATGAAGCCATGTGTTTCTAATTGGAAACACATGGTCCCTTAAAGATAAGAAAGTGCTTTGCAACAGCAGCAAAGCAGACGAGCCAGTTCGGCTCGCAGGCGAAAAGGCGTGAACCAAAAACCCTAATTTCCAATGACAGGCCACCGTTTAGCATAAATAGTGACGCCAGCCAATAGAAATGAGGGCGGGGCTTCAAGCCCTCTACTGAAACTCCTCGTTCACAATAAATCTCGCCGAGGCGAGCAGCGCTTTGCGCTGCAACGCCACGCGAGACCTAAAAACAGGGAGGGGGAGCACTTGATATTAATAATTGATCTTTGAAAATGAAGGTGCTCGCTAGGTTAATTGCATCTCAGTTTAGAATTCCAATATGCACAGGGATTGTGAGAATGCATTTACTAACATTGGCCCCTCGCAGTGGGACTAAACCAGTCATGTCACATCTCGGCCTTAAACTTCAGTTATCCATAACAGGGCGAAGGACACAGTTTAGCCCTGGTCCCTCCTTTGTATGCTAAGCCTATTTGTCACGCATCTCGCTTTCAATGATGAAGATGTGACTGGTCCTGCACACTCACGTATTCAGGAATTCATTACATATTTGTTAGGTAAGTTTGCAAATGACACTTGTTTTCTGAGTGCTCAGGCAGATGTGTGCCAGGATGCAGTCTGAGATTCCTGGAATCTCCTTCAAACAGCAGCCAGGATTTAGCTGTATATTTCTTCACTTTCCAAAGTGTCTACAAATTCCCCCAATGAGCGACATGCCTCACAGCTGAGCAGCACTTTTTGGACGGACTGTGTCACAACTTCCCATTCCACTCTCAGTAGCTCACTAATAAAGGAGTCAGCAGGGGGTGAGATCTTTGATGTGAGAAACCACTGGCATGGATGGCCACACACCAGAATCTTACCCAAGCAGCAGCATTTCAATTACGGTCTGTTGGGCGTAGAAAAACATTACAAAGCACTTGCAGAAAGTACATTTTATTTTTGGACATACATGCCCAAAGTGTGCTCTTACGTTGAAGAAGTTGAAAGTTCTGGGTATTCTATATTGGTCAGAAAGTTCATACAGCAAGAACTACTATTCTGTTTATTTCAAACACTAAAGCTATCAAGTTTCACAAGGAACAATAAACATTAAAAATACAACTTCAGCACAAACTTAATAATACCACGTTTTATTAGATCTTTCCACATTTTTTTATCACACAAGCAAAGTCTCACAGAGTTCACGGTTATTGGCATATTGTTTGTTTTCTGTGCTTGCTACTCTAACGCATTTGCATAGTTTATCTTAAAAAGGTTAGTTTGAGCTAGTAAGTCCCAAGAGCATTTTGTAATCCAGTGCCTAGCTTGGTCTTTGGTTGTGAGTATTCGGGAAGCATGTTGTGTTGGTAAATTACAAGCATTTTGTATAAAGGTACATATCTTGCATAGCTTTTTTAGGTCTCACCTATTCTCCCCTGTAGGGATAAATAGGCGAGATTATAGTAAGCGGAAAAGTCTACCTAGCTGCGGATCGCGTACAGTTCATGTGAGCTATGCACGTGCACATCATCACCAGCCACATCACACACCACCATTTGTCTGTGCCTCCGCATCAGACTTCAAGGCTGCCGCTCCCTCGACCCTCGCATCAGACTTGAAAGGAATGCACTCCCCCGACCCTACCACAGCAATGGCAAGAGCTTTTTTTCTTTTCTACATGGCTTGTTACTTATTTCCTGTCTTTCTCTGGCTCACATTTTACTTTCTTCTCTGACTCATGCTTTTTTCGTCGGATCGTGCATTTCTTTCCCCACTCTCTCGTCTGATAGTGCTTTTTCCCCCCCCCCACTCTTGTCGGCTCGAGCTTTTTCCCCCCACTCTTTCGTCGGCTCGTGTATCCCCTCCCCCACTCTTTCGTCGGATCGTGCCCCCCCACTCTCTCAGTGCATTTCCCCCCACACCCTTACACTGCTGCACGCCTCACACTGTTGCACGCCTCACACTGCTGTACGCCACACACTGCTGTACGCCACACACTGCTGCACGCCACACTGCTGCATGCTGCACACTGCTGCATGCCTCACACTGCTGCACGCCTCACACTGCTGCACGCCTCACACTGCTACACGCCTCACACTGCTACACGCCTCACACTGCTGCACACCTCACACTGCTGCACGCCTCACACTGCTGCACACTGCTGCGAGGCTCGCACTGCTGCACGTCTCGCACTGCTACACGCCTCGCACTGCTGGACGCCTCACATTGCTGCCCGCCTCACACTGCTGCAAGCCTGACACTGCTGCACGCCTCAAACTGCTGCACACTGCTGCATTACTCACACTGCTGCATACTACTGCATGCCTCACACTGCTGCACGCCTCACACTGCTATATGCTGCACACTGCTGCACGACACACTGCTGCATTACTCACACTGCTGCATGCCTCACACTGCTGCACTCTGCTTCATTACTCACACTGCTGCATGCCGCACACTGCTGCACGCCACCCACTGCTGCATACCACACACTGCTGCACGGCTCACACTGCTGCACGCCTCACACTGCTGCACGCCTCGCAGTGCTGCATGCCTCGTACTGCTGCCCGCCTCGCACTGCTGCCTGCCTCACAGTGCTGCACGCCTCACACTGCTGCACGCCTCACACTGCTGCACGCCTCACACTACTGCACGCCTCACACTGCTGCACTCCTCACACAGTTGCACACTGCTGCATTACTCACACTGCTGCACACTGCTGCACACCTCACACTGCTGCACGCCTCACACTGCTGCACACTGCTGCACGCCTCGCACTGCTGCACGCCTCGCACTGCTGCACGTGACACACTGCTGCACGACACACACTGCTGCACGCCACACACTGCTGCACGCCACACACTGCTGCACGCCTCACACTGCTGCACGCCTCACACTGCTGCACGCACTACTGCACGCCACACACTGCTGAACGCCTCACACTGCTGCACGCCTCACACTGCTGCACGCCCCACACTGCTGCACACTGCTGCACGCCTCGCACTGCTGCACGCCTCACACTGCTGCACGCCCCACACTGCTGCACACCTCACACTGCTGCACGCCTCACACTGCTGCACACCTCACACTGCTGCACGCCACACTGCTGCACGCCTCACACTGCTGCACGCCTCACACTGCTGCACACTGCTGCATTACTCACACTGCTGCATACTGCTGCACGCCTCACGCCTCACACTGCTGCACGCCTCACACTGCTGCATACTGCTGCATGACACACTGCTGCACGCCACACACTGCTGCACGCCACACACTGCTGCACGCCTCACACTGCTGCACGCCACACACTGCTGCACGCCACACACTGTTGCACGCACACACTGCTACACGCCTCACACTGCTGCACGCCTCACACTGCTGCACACCTCACACTGCTGCACGCCTCACACTGCTGCACGCTTCAAACTGCTGCACGCCACACACTGCTGCACACCACACTGCTGCATGCTGCACACTGCTGCATGCCTCACACTGCTGCACGCCTCACACTGCTGCACGCCTCACACTGCTGCACACTGCTGCATTACTCACACTGCCGCACGCCTCACACTGCCGCACGCCTCACACTGCCACACGCCTCACACTGCTGCATGCGACACACTGCGGCATGCGACACACTGCTACACGAAACACACTGCTGCACGTCACACACTGCTGCACGCCACACTACTGCACGCCACACACTGCTGCACACCTCACACTGCTGCACACCTCACACTGCTGCACGCCTCACACTGCTGCAGACTGCTGCGAGGCTCGCACTGCTGCACGTCTCGCACTGCTACACGCCTCGCACTGCTGCACGCCTCACACTGCTGCCCACCTCACACTGCTGCAAGCCTCACACTGCTGCACGCCTCAAACTGCTGCACACTGCTGCATTACTCACACTGCTGCATACTACTGCACGCCTCACACTGCTGCACGCCTCACACTGCTGCATGCTGCACACTGCTGCACGACACACTGCTGCACGACACACTGCTGCACGCCTCACACTGCTGCATTACTCACACTGCTGCACGCCTCACACTGCTGCACTCTGCTTCATTACTCACACTGCTGCATGCCGCATACTGCTGCACGCCACACACTGCTGCATACCACACACTGCTGCACGCCTCACACTGCTGCACGCCTCACACTGCTGCACGTCTCGCAGTGCTGCACGCCTCGCACTGCTGCCCGCCTCACAGTGCTGCCCGCCTCACAGTGCTGCATGCCTCACACTGCTGCACGCCTCACACTGCTGCACGCCTCACACTACTGCACGCCTCACACTGCTGCACTCCTCACACAGTTGCACACAGCTGCATTACTCACACTGCTGCACGCCTCACACTGCTGCACGCCTCACACTGCTGCACGCCTCACACTGCTGCATTACTCACACTGCTGCACGCCTCACACTGCTGAACTCTGCTTCATTACTCACACTGCTGCATGCTGCACACTTCTGCATGCCACACACTGCTGCATGCCACACTGCTGCACGCCTCACACTGCTGCACGCCTCACACTGCTGCATGCCTCACACTGCTGCACGCCTCACTGTTGTACGCCTCACACTGCTGCACACTGCTGCAAGGCTTGCACTGCTGCACGCCTTGCACTGCTGCATGCCTTGCACTGCTGCATGCCTCACACTGCTGCATGCCTCACACTGCTGCCTGCCTCACACTGCTGCACACCACACTGCTGCACGCCTCACACTGCTGCACGCCTCACACTGCTGCACGCCTCACACTGCTGCATTACTCACACTGCTTCATTCTGCTGCACGCCTCACACTGCTGCACGCCTCACACTGCTGCATGCTGCACACTGCTGCATGACACACTGCTGCACGCCACACACTACTGCACGCCACACACTGCTGCATGCCACACACTGCTGCACGCCTCACACTGCTGCACGCCACACACTGCTGAACGCCACACACTGCTGCACGCCACACACTGCTGCACGCCACACACTGCTGCATGCCACACACTGCTGCACGCCTCACACTGCTGCCTGCCTCACACTGCTGCACGCCTCACACTGCTGCATTACTCACACTGATGCACGCTTCACACTGCTGCACTCTGATTCATTACTCACACTGCTGCACGCCACACACTGCTCCACACCACACACTGCTGCACGCCACACACTGCTGCATGCTACACACTGCTGCACGCCTCACACTGTTGCACGCCTCACACTGCTGTACGCCACACACTGCTGCACGCCACACTGCTGCATGCTGCACACTGCTGCATGCCTCACACTGCTGCACGCCTCACACTGCTGCACGCCTCACACTGCTACACGCCTCACACTGCTACACGCCTCACACTGCTGCACACCTCACACTGCTGCACGCCTCACACTGCTGCACACTGCTGCGAGGCTCGCACTGCTGCACGTCTCGCACTGCTACACGCCTCGCACTGCTGGACGCCTCACATTGCTGCCCGCCTCACACTGCTGCAAGCCTGACACTGCTGCACGCCTCAAACTGCTGCACACTGCTGCATTACTCACACTGCTGCATACTACTGCATGCCTCACACTGCTGCACGCCTCACACTGCTATATGCTGCACACTGCTGCACGACACACTGCTGCATTACTCACACTGCTGCATGCCTCACACTGCTGCACTCTGCTTCATTACTCACACTGCTGCATGCCGCACACTGCTGCACGCCACCCACTGCTGCATACCACACACTGCTGCACGGCTCACACTGCTGCACGCCTCACACTGCTGCACGCCTCGCAGTGCTGCATGCCTCGTACTGCTGCCCGCCTCGCACTGCTGCCTGCCTCACAGTGCTGCACGCCTCACACTGCTGCACGCCTCACACTGCTGCACGCCTCACACTACTGCACGCCTCACACTGCTGCACTCCTCACACAGTTGCACACTGCTGCATTACTCACACTGCTGCACACTGCTGCACACCTCACACTGCTGCACGCCTCACACTGCTGCACACTGCTGCACGCCTCGCACTGCTGCACGCCTCGCACTGCTGCACGTGACACACTGCTGCACGACACACACTGCTGCACGCCACACACTGCTGCACGCCACACACTGCTGCACGCCTCACACTGCTGCACGCCTCACACTGCTGCACGCACTACTGCACGCCACACACTGCTGAACGCCTCACACTGCTGCACGCCTCACACTGCTGCACGCCCCACACTGCTGCACACTGCTGCACGCCTCGCACTGCTGCACGCCTCACACTGCTGCACGCCCCACACTGCTGCACACCTCACACTGCTGCACGCCTCACACTGCTGCACACCTCACACTGCTGCACGCCACACTGCTGCACGCCTCACACTGCTGCACGCCTCACACTGCTGCACACTGCTGCATTACTCACACTGCTGCATACTGCTGCACGCCTCACGCCTCACACTGCTGCACGCCTCACACTGCTGCATACTGCTGCATGACACACTGCTGCACGCCACACACTGCTGCACGCCACACACTGCTGCACGCCTCACACTGCTGCATGCCACACACTGCTGCACGCCACACACTGCTGCACGCACACACTGCTACACGCCTCACACTGCTGCACGCCTCACACTGCTGCACACCTCACACTGCTGCACGCCTCACACTGCTGCACGCTTCAAACTGCTGCACGCCACACACTGCTGCACGCCACACTGCTGCATGCTGCACACTGCTGCATGCCTCACACTGCTGCACGCCTCACACTGCTGCACGCCTCACACTGCTGCACACTGCTGCATTACTCACACTGCCGCACGCCTCACACTGCCGCACGCCTCACACTGCCACACGCCTCACACTGCTGCATGCGACACACTGCGGCATGCGACACACTGCTACACGAAACACACTGCTGCACGTCACACACTGCTGCACGCCACACTACTGCACGCCACACACTGCTGCACACCTCACACTGCTGCACACCTCACACTGCTGCACGCCTCACACTGCTGCAGACTGCTGCGAGGCTCGCACTGCTGCACGTCTCGCACTGCTACACGCCTCGCACTGCTGCACGCCTCACACTGCTGCCCACCTCACACTGCTGCAAGCCTCACACTGCTGCACGCCTCAAACTGCTGCACACTGCTGCATTACTCACACTGCTGCATACTACTGCACGCCTCACACTGCTGCACGCCTCACACTGCTGCATGCTGCACACTGCTGCACGACACACTGCTGCACGACACACTGCTGCACGCCTCACACTGCTGCATTACTCACACTGCTGCACGCCTCACACTGCTGCACTCTGCTTCATTACTCACACTGCTGCATGCCGCATACTGCTGCACGCCACACACTGCTGCATACCACACACTGCTGCACGCCTCACACTGCTGCACGCCTCACACTGCTGCACGTCTCGCAGTGCTGCACGCCTCGCACTGCTGCCCGCCTCGCACTGCTGCCCGCCTCACAGTGCTGCCCGCCTCACAGTGCTGCATGCCTCACACTGCTGCACGCCTCACACTGCTGCACGCCTCACACTACTGCACGCCTCACACTGCTGCACTCCTCACACAGTTGCACACAACTGCATTACTCACACTGCTGCACGCCTCACACTGCTGCACGCCTCACACTGCTGCATTACTCACACTGCTGCACGCCTCACACTGCTGAACTCTGCTTCATTACTCACACTGCTGCATGCTGCACACTTCTGCATGCCACACACTGCTGCATGCCACACTGCTGCACGCCTCACACTGCTGCACGCCTCACACTGCTGCACGCCTCACACTGCTGCATGCCTCACACTGCTGCACGCCTCACTGTTGTACGCCTCACACTGCTGCACACTGCTGCAAGGCTTGCACTGCTGCACGCCTTGCACTGCTGCATGCCTTGCACTGCTGCATGCCTCACACTGCTGCATGCCTCACACTGCTGCCTGCCTCACACTGCTGCACACCACACTGCTGCACGCCTCACACTGCTGCACGCCTCACACTGCTGCACGCCTCACACTGCTGCATTACTCACACTGCTTCATTCTGCTGCACGCCTCACACTGCTGCACGCCTCACACTGCTGCATGCTGCACACTGCTGCATGACACACTGCTGCACGCCACACACTACTGCACGCCACACACTGCTGCATGCCACACACTGCTGCACGCCTCACACTGCTGCACGCCACACACTGCTGAACGCCACACACTGCTGCACGCCACACACTGCTGCACGCCACACACTGCTGCATGCCACACACTGCTGCACGCCTCACACTGCTGCCTGCCTCACACTGCTGCACGCCTCACACTGCTGCATTACTCACACTGCTGCACGCTTCACACTGCTGCACTCTGATTCATTACTCACACTGCTGCACGCCACACACTGCTCCACACCACACACTGCTGCACGCCACACACTGCTGCATGCTACACACTGCTGCACGCCTCACACTGCTGCATGCCTCACACTGCTGCATGCCTCACCCTGCTGCACGCCTCACACACGCCTCACACTGCTGCACGCCTCACACTGCTGCATGCTGCACACTGCTGCATGACACACTGCTGCACGCCACACACTACTGCACGCCACACACTGCTGCACGCCTCACACTGCTGCACGCCACACACTGCTGCACGCCACACACTGCTGCACGCCACACACTGCTGCACGCCACACACTGCTGCACGCCTCACACTGCTGCCTGCCTCACACTGCTGCCTGCCTCACACTGCTGTCTGCCTCACACTGCTGCACGCCTCACACTGCTGCACGCCTCACACTGCTGCATTACTCACACTGCTGCACGCTTCACACTGCTGCACTCTGATTCATTACTCACACTGCTGCACGCCACACACTGCTCCACGCCACACACTGCTGCACGCCACACACTGCTGCACGCCACACACTGCTGCATGCCTCACACTGCTGCATGCCTCACACTGCTGCATGCCTCACACTGCTGCATGCCTCACCCTGCTGCACGCCTCACACACGCCTCACACTGCTGCACGCCTCACACTGCTGCATGCCACACACTGCTTCACGCCACACTGTTGGTCGCCACACACTGTTGCACGCCACACACTGTTGCACACCACACACTGCTGTACGCCACAAACTGCTGCACACTGCTGCATTACTCACACTGCTGCATGCTGCACACTGTTGCACGACACAGTGCTGCACGCCTCACACTGCTGCACACCACACACTGCTGCACTCCACACACTGCTGCACGCCACACACTGCTGCACGCCACACACTGCTGCACGCCACACACTGCTGCATGCCGCACACCGCTGCATGCCTCACACTGCTGCAGGCCTCACACTGCTGCAGGCCTCACACTGCTGCACGCCTCGCACTGCTGCACGCCACACACTGCTGCACGCCACACACTGGTGCACGCCACACACTCCTGCACGCCACACTCCTGCACGCCACACACTGCTGCACACCTCACACTGCTGCACGCCTCACACTGCTGCACGCCTCACACTGCTGCACGCCTCACACTGCTGACCGCCACACAACACCACCACATCACTCTAGGATACCACCATATCAGTCTAGGACATCACCATATCACTCTAGGACACCACCACATCACTCTAGGACACCACCACATCACTCTAGGACACCACCACATCACTCAGGGACACCACCACATCACTCTAGGACACCACCATATCACTCAGGGACACCACCATATCACTCAGGGACACCACCACATCACTCTAGGACACCACCACATCACTCTAGGACACCACCACATCGCTCTAGGACACCACCACATCATTCTAGGACACCACCTCATCACTCAGGGACACCACCACATCACTCAGGGACACCACCACGCCACTCAGGGACACAACCACATCACTCAGGGACACCACCACGTCACTCAGGGACACCACCACGTCACTCAGGGACATCACCACGTCACTCAGGGACACCACCACGTCACTCAGGGACACCACCACGTCACTCTGGGACACCACCACGTCACTCTGGGACACCACCACGTCACTCTGGGACACCACCACGTCACTCTGGGACACCACCACGTCACTCTGGGACACCACCACATCACTCTGGGACACCACCACATCACTCTGGGACACCACCACATGACTCGGGACACCACCACATGACTCTGGGACACCAGCACATGACTCTGGGACACCACCACATGACTCTGGGACACCACCACATGACTCTGGGACACCACCACATGACTCTGGGACACCACCACATGACTCTGGGATACCACCACATCACTCTGGGACACCACCACATCAGTCTGGGACACCACCACATCACTCTGGGACACCACCACATCACTCTGGGACACCACCACATCACTCTGGGACACCACCACATCACTCTGGGACACCACCACATCACTCTGGGACACCACCACATCACTCTGGGACACCACCACATCACTCTGGGACACCACCACATCACTCTGGGACACCACCACATCACTCTGGGACACCACCACATCACTCAGGGACACCACCACATCACTCTAATACACCACCACATCACTCAGCCCAACCACATCATCACTCAGCACCACAACATCATCACAACAGCACTGTCCTTGCTTGCTACCAACAAGCATTGCCATAGCCAATAGGACTCGCATTAGGAAAGTGTAAGCTATTGGCTTTGTGAATAACAATGCTATTAATTTATATATTTTCAAAGCCAACACATTAAAAAAAATTGTCATTTACAATACCAATAGCTCACATATTCCTAATGCGAGACCTATTGCATTGCAAATGCTTGTTTTTGCACGTGATCCAACACAAATGAAAACTGCATTAAATAAATTCCATAAAAGTTCTTGCTGGTTAGCTTTTTTTATAATTTTTGTGAGATCTTTCTGTACTATGCGAGGAGATAAGATGTGCAGCTTTAAAAAATAAATAACAATGTTACAAATCTTTGTATCCAAGATATGCCCAGTCTCTAAGCACTGTTATAACACTTGGGAGCCTATCACAATGCAATTTAATTCCTTTTAGAAATCTCGAAAGAATTAAAGGTGGACCCAGCCCTGCGAGGCATGCAAACTTTGATGTGCACATTACACAAGCCCTCACTCAACCACTGAGCTGCCTTCCCCTCTTACATTTAATAACAAAGGACCTAACAGGGCCTGGTGTAAGAGGTTTTTTGAGGGATACTTTAAAGAAGGGTGGGCATGCTTCAGGGGACTTGAAAGTACAGAGTGCTGTCAAAAACTTTGTAATAGCTAAGTATATAACCTATTTCTCGACTATTTTGTGACTTACGATCTGCTTTATTTATTGCATGCGGTGGATGTTTTGCGTGACACACCTAGTTGAAACAGTTAGGAGCCATTTGATAATTGACAATATGGCATTTCCGAGCTATCTGGGAGGTATATGGAGTGTTATGTTTATTGTGTTCTAGATTATGTTTTTGATAAAGACGTCTAATTGCAGATTCCTCAAGATTTGAATACCTCGAAGCATCAGACTGGATTGAGACACTATTGCATAGCAATTCCCTCCAGTGCTGGCAGGTTTTCTTGTGCGATGTTGTCACCTTGTGCCGCTCCATCTCATGCAGACGTGACATTGTGTTCAGTATATATGTCACCTGCTTGCGCTGGTATCAGTTCCTTTCTATCTGCTAGAGAATTCTAGCTGCAGATTCCTTACCTTAGAATATTCCCCAGGAGTCAGAGTGGATCCGGAATGTTTTTAGCAGTCCTCTTGCGTGCTAGTGGGTGGCATTGTTTGGCTCTGTGTAGCATCCTTTGCACCTGAAGTGACTAGTGCTGTGCCTATGCAGGTGCCACCCCAGTGGGCTGACCTTATTCATTTCTACGTCATCAACGCGGTTCCGGGTGAGCTACCTTCGGCCAATTTTTTACTGAATTTATCAACCGTTTTTCGAATTCCACCAGTGTGCCTTTTTTCACCTGTTTTTGTGGCATGTCTCCAAAGAAACCAATGAGTTTCAAGCCTTGTGGTGTTTGTCACAGGTAAATGTCTGTGACTGACCCCGAGTTGGTGTGTCTGTGGTGCCTAGAATGGGACTGTGACTCAAAGGCCAGCACAAATTACAGGACTATGATTCTGAAGCCTTCAGCAAGCTCGCCATGAAGCTTCTGGTTGCTCGCCACGCAACTCCGCACTACTCCATGCCCTGTCTGAGAGAGAGAGGTCCTGGGACCACTCTGAGTCGCTCACCCTGGTCATAATCTTGATCCCAAACTTCTTCTGGTACATCCCACAAAAAGAACGCAAGAAGTCTGAAGCATTCTTTGAATTCTCCACGAGTTTTTTGAGACCATCAGCATCATTTTTGCTAGAACCCCTCCAGAGCACATACAGGCCCCATGGGTTTGGGAGGGACTCCAACTGTGGTTCTTCCTGCCAGTCTGGCCCTCAGGATCCATTAAGGGACCTGGATCAGTCCCGGCTGTAACTTCGCAACGTTAGAAATTGGGTTGTTATTTGGCTGTGTCATGAGCCCTGGTCAAGCATCAACCACAATCTTAGCTAAGGAAAGTCAGGCAACCCTAAATGAACTTGTGCTCATCTGCTGGTAGCCTGGCACAGAGCTGTCAGGCTTAACTTTTGAACCTGTGTGTATAATATTTGTGCAACCCTTCAAACAGTGAAAACGCCACACAAAAAGATTCCACACCAGGTTAGAAAAATAGAGTAAAATGTAATAAATGAAACAATTGAAAGTCCATAGGTCGCACACTGCTCCACCCACCAGCGGGTATACCCCTGAGCATCATGGTAAATGCAGTTCTTTGAAGCGTGTGCGCTTTTCGTAGAATCTCAAGTGTAAATGCAAAGTTGCAGGCCAACTCTGGACACCAGTGTTTCAGGATTGATATCCTTCATCAGCAGAGTTTAGGAAGTTCTTCGGGGTTTGCTGTGCAGGCTGCCAAGTATTTATCGGGTCTGGTACCTCTCATGGTGCGCAGGTGCGTAACCCGAGCTCGTCAGCTCGTGTGGCTCGAGGGAGCCATATTAAGTGAAAGTCCATAGGTCGCACACTGCTCCACCCACCAGCGGGTCTACCCCTGAGCATCATGGTAAATACAGTTCTTTGAAGCGTGTGCGCTTTTCATAGAATCTCAAGTGTAAATGCAAAGTTGCAGGCCAACTCTGGACACCGGTGTTTCAGGATTGTTATCCTTCATCAGCAGAGTTAAATAAAACAAGACCAAAATCCAATCAGCAGAACTGGAGATATTGAATTTCAACATTATTAAGTAAGCCCAGAAGCTAAAAGCTGTATTGGTGATATATGGTCACACTGGACCGGGACAAAGTAACAAGTTGAAGCCAACTGCTATACTTGCGGGCCGGCTACAGGGATCCAGTTAGGCCTTCTGAGCAAAGTACCTTAAATCCTGGTTGAGGAGCGTTGTGAGGAGCCATGTCAAAAGATGCGTCGCACAGCTGAGTCAGTGCGTTGGTTCCAAAATGCAACGCAGCTGCAGTGTGAGGTGCGGATGCATTGATAAACATGTTGAAGAGGCTTGTGATGCGAAGTCCTGTGTTGAGGCGCAGCAGAGGCAATGCGTCAATTCCAATGAGAAGTGAAGCTGCAATGCAGAGTTTCGGCATCTTCGTCAATGCTACCATCGACTGGGTTTGCGAGAGCTTGCGCCTGGTAAAGCATCACGCAGCGCCGGTTCCGAAGGCTATGCGTCAGTCCCAAAATGTGGGAAGTGGCGACAGTGCAACCCTTTTGCAACTGGTCCAATACATGCTTCAGTGGGGATTTGTCTGTTCTGCTCGAAGATGCTCTGCTCAGCCAAGAAAATGCTTTAGATCTGCTCAAGGATGCGTCGCTCAACAGAGAGGATGCGTCTGTTCTGCTGGCAAGCACCTTAGGCCCACTTCCACGGTTCCAGAACTGGGGTGGCGTCACTTGGCAGGGTAGACTCTCAGCTGGCAGAGTCCTGTTGCAGAAGCAGGGTGATCTGAAGTCTTATGTCCCTGAGACTTTAAAAAAGGAGGCCAGCCAACTAACCCTTGGAGTCTCTCTGAGGTCTGAAGTCAAGTGATATAGGTCCAGTCCTTCTCACCCAGAAGGGCAGCAGGTTAGCACAGCAAAGCAGGAGTCTAACAGAGAGCAGTCCATCAGATGTGATGTTGAGTTCAGTACATATGTCACCTGCTTGCGCTGTTATTGGTGACTTTCTGTCTGATAGAGACTTCTAGCTGCAGATTCCTTACCTTAGAATATTGCCCAGGAGTCAGAGTGGATCCGGAAAGTTTTTAGCAGTTCTCTTGCGTGCTAGTGGGTGCCATCATTTGGCTCTGTGTAGCGTCATTCGCACCTGAAGTGACTTGCGCCGTGCCTATACAGGTGCCACCCCAGCGTGCTGACCTCATACCCAATGGTGCCTTTGAAGTGGGGGAGACTTAAAAGACAGACCTTTGAAGTGCACATAGGTTCTGCTGTGGCTCCAGACACACTACAGGGGGGTATGTAGACCTTTGTTTGGGAACATAACACAGTCTACTCTGATGTAAGTGAGGCTGGGTCCAGCTCCTCCCTCCCATCCTACAAGATGACCCATCAAGTCACACCTAGGCTCCGATTGTGTTTGGCTGTCCAGGGAGAATACACAGAGCCCCGCTGTCACCCACCATAGACATGTGACCATAGTCAGACAGCAGGCACCAAATGACTAAAGAAAGAAAATGAAACTTCCTAAAAGTGGCATTTTCAGAATTTCAATTTAAAATCCGATTTCACCATAAGTTTGGATTTTCATTTGTGATTCGAGAGACAGCAAACTTTAATCAAATATATCTTCTCATTTGGAAATAACTCTATTAAAATGCTCCTAGGTAATCCCAATGTTATCCTATGGGATATATCGGCCTTACAATAGTGAAAAACGACTTTGAGAGTTTTTCACTACCAGGACATGTAAACCCTTAAATTACATGTCCTGCCTTTTAAGCACAGTGCACGTTGTCCTCTGGGTTGTCCAGGGCCTACTGCAAGGGTGACTTATATGCATAAAAAGGGAAGGTTTGGGCATGTCATAAGGTTTATTTTGCCATTCCGACATGGCAGTGTAAACTGCACACACAGGCTCTGGTAGGCCTGACACATGATTAATGGGCTATTCATGTGTGTGACACAATCAGTGCTGCAGACCCACTAGTAGCATTTAATTTACAGTCCCTGGGCACAGGGTGTACCACTTTACTAGAAAACTTTAAGTAAATTCAATATACCAAATGGGGATGAACCAATATTACCATGTTTAGGGGAGGGAGCACTTTAGCATTGCTTAGCAGTGGTAAAAAGTGCGCAGAGTCCTAATACCAGCAAAAAAAGGTAAGAATCTGTGCCTTTCAACTTATATAAATAAAGGTTTAAAAAAAATGAGGTAAGAAAAAGTGGAGGAGGAAGACATAAAGTTTATAGGTGACCCTGCAAAAAGCACCATTTCCAATAATGACCTCTTCAAGGGACTGTGCCAGTGGCGCGGTCCCAGTGCTGCCGACCTATGTGGTGCTGCGGTACAAGATATCATCCACTTGATCTGCATTTGTCCAGTATTGGATTGTGATCGCCGGAGCCTATAAGGGCAAAGTTTAACGAAAATGGAATTCGCACATGCCGCTCAGCGATATTACATGCGTTGGACTCAGCGGATCCACAATTCATTTGTTGAAAAATTAAATATGTTATTAACTTTGAATAAAAACTTACTGAAAAGCTAACACAAGCTTGAACTTTTTGAACCTTGAATTTGCACTGGTTAATTTAGAATCTGCTTCCGAAATCATTAGGATACCAATAATACCCGTGTTTTTATCGTTTTTATTAACGGTTGTTTTAAAATTTGTATTTTTTTGTACAATTGCCCGCATAGGAAAGTATTTTTATTTATCGTTATATTGTATTGTATATTGTAATGGTTTTTATTAACTATACAATAAAGAATTTTTTTTCAATGCTGCCGACACCCATCTGCCAAGCTGAACCCATCATGATTTCTGATATGGAGCATAATCACTGCCACCTGTTATGAGACATTGCTGAAGCAAGTTGTCTGTATATTTTCCTAGACAATGGCCTCCTCTCTCATCCCACAGTGACTATGGAGGATGGTGCTTTCTTTGTAATGGTGGGCCAAAGGACAGCTGAGTTCCTGGACCTTCAGCTGCCCACGGTTGAAGTAAAGACCAATGTCTTGATGGAGGTGCTTCAATCTGAGATGTCCCCATCAGAATCCCTATTCCCCTTCAATAAACTCCTGCTGGGACTTGGGCCAAGCCCTGCGCAAGCACTCCTGTGCACAGGACTATCTTCTGTTTCCATCGTCCTGCTACCAGGTATCCAACCTGCCTCTCCCAGCACCCACCCCCTGAGAGCTTGGGGGTCTAGGCATGTACCTCCAAGATCAACCCCAGTGCGTTCCCTACCACACTACTAGATAGGGAATCAAAGAGGCTGGACATCTTTGAAGAGAGGATTTTCACTTCCACCAGCCTTGCATTGTGGTCCGTGAACACTCTGTGCTTATTGGGTCATTATTCCCATTCCGTGTGGGATACGGTTGCGCAAGTGCTGCCTGTGGTCTTAGAAGAGGCCTGAGACATACTTTCCCAAGTTATTTCTGACTGGAAAGATGCAGCAAAGTTCACAATAAGATGCAGGTTCGATGCGACCGACTTGCTGGGCAGACCTATTGCTTCCATGGTGGGGCTCTGACTTCACGCCTTGTTGTGGACAACTGGCTTTTTCAGGGGATGTTCAGGCATTCGTTATGGACATGCCCTTCACCAGCACTCGCCTATTTGTGGACGAGATAGATTTTGTGCTTGAGCTCTTTAAAGACAGATGGGCCATCGCTAGGTCGTTGGGGCTAACCATGTCCCCAAACAGCCTCATTCCAACTGCTGATCCTTCTGTAGCTATAGTAGGGGATACCAGCTGCGCCTTTTTCCTCCTAGCCACCAGGGCCAGGAGGCATCTCTAAATCCGTTTCTGGCTGCGGACGTGGCTCCTCATGAGAACCAATGCCAGTGGTCTACCCAATCTGATTTTCCCACCCCTTTTGACAGCCGCAACTTCAAAGCGTCTTTATATGCTTTCATTCTATCATGGGCACCTTGGTGGCAGGATTCAGCACCATCTGCCCAAATGACAGGAGATCCCTTTGGACAAGTGAGTGCTTCAGATTGTCTAGCAGGGCTGTACCCTACCTTTCCAACAGATCCCACTTTTGCCACCATCCCATATTGTCTGACAGAGGTCCACCTTTTGCTCTTGCGACAGGAAGTGGTCGCTCTTCTGGCCAAAAGAGCCATCAAGAGGGTGATTGCATCAGAAGTATGTCGTGGTTGCTGTTCCTGCTACTTCCAGGTGCCAATAAAGGCTGAGGCCTCTGTCCTATCCTAGGTCTGTGCCCTCTCAACTACTTCCTGAAAAAGGAAAACGCAAGGTACTCACTTTGTCTCAGGTACTGTCTGCCCTCGATGCAATACAATAGGGAGCCAAGAGGGAAATAAGAGTACTCAAGGGACAGCCCTCCACTCACTAAGCACCAATACCAAAAATCCCTGTACCCTGGACTAGGATTAGTGTTCATCTAATAAGGCATATCATTATGCTGGAAGTTATACACTTTAATTCCTAAGCATCCGCCCACCAGTATTGGACATTCTCATAGTGTCACATCAATCGTACACTCGGGCACCAGGACCAGAACTCATCCCAGGAACAGGTTCCTGGGATGAGTTCCGGTCCTGGTGCCCGAGTGTACGATTGATGTGACAATCGACAGAGAAGTCCCGTCCTCTTCCAGCTGGTATGAGAGGATTTGGCTGGATAAGGTTTCCACTATGAGAATGTCCAATACTGGTGCAGTGACCAAGTGGTGAGCCCTGATGAATCTGCCAATAAGTTTGTAGGGCAGTGAATCATGTTGGCTGTGGGTATTGGTATGCGAGGTTAAGCTACCCACCTTTTAAATTCACCGGTACACACCATAACTAATAATAAAATTGTAACTCTGGTGTGTCTGATGATTTTAATCACTTTTTCTGTTTCATATCAAGGAGTGATTCCTTGGATGGTCTTGTCTTGCACCTGTCTGTATGCACACGACACGTATGGTTTTGTTTTTGGACACTTTTTCTTTGAGGAGGTGAGGCGAACGATGATGAGAAAGGGGCAAGAATTGGGTACTTACCTGCCTAAAGGCCCCAAAGGTGTTCTCCCGTGAGGTGCCTTCCTCCTCACCACACATTTTCTATGTTTATTTCACTATAAGTGTGGATTGCGTACTGTCTCAGTTGATCAGTCACTGGTGGTCATGTTGAGTTGAAAAACACTTCTGTATTCTCCCCCGTAGTTTTTATGTTCAAAGAAACAATGATTTGTTTTGGATGGACTGGCATTTTTGAAGGCAAACGCCTAGACTGATGCTTCTGGTGGGCGGATGCTTAGGAATTAAAGTGTATAACTTCCAGCATAATGATATGCCTTATTAGATGAACACTAATCCTAGTCCAGGGTACAGGGATTTTTGGTATTGATACTGTCTGCCCTCGACCTGTGACCCTAGATAGTAGCTCTGGACTTGCAGGAGGCCTACTTCCTTATCCCTATCCTGCCTGTCCACGGGTGTTACCGTTGGTTGATGGTATGGCAAGAGCATTATCAGTTCACTTTACTCCCCTTTGGCCTTACCAGTACTCCTCGGGTGTTCACCAAGGTGATGGCAGGGGTTGCAGCACACCTGCAGTGGTCAAGGGTTCCAGTCTTCCCCTATCTAGACGACTAGCTGTTGAAGGAGAGATCGCCCCAGGCAGTTGTCTTCCACCTCCAGACTACGGCGGACCATCTGCATTCGCTGGGTTCACTATCAAGGTGCCGAAGTCACACCTCACTACCCCTCAAATGCTCCCTTTCATTTGAGCTATTCTGGATACAGTGCAGTTTCAGGCTTATCCTCTGGAACAGTGAGTCCAGGATATTTGGACTACGATTCTGATGTTTCGGCCTGGATTGTGGTGAGACTGACTCTGAGGCTTTTAAGTCTCATGGGCTCCTACTCCTTACTGGTTAAACATGCCTGTTGGCATATGGGTACTCTGCATTGGGATCTGAAGTCCCAGTGGGCACAGCATCAGAGGAATCTCTCCGACCTGGTCCATATATCAAAGGGAACCGCAAAACAGCTGCAGTGGTGGTTCACAGACCACGATTTAGTCAGTGGCAGAACCCTCTCCCTTCCCATCCAGAGCTCACAGTAGTGACAGTTTTGTCACTTCTGGGTTGTGGTGGCCATCTAGGAGAGGTGGAGATCAGGGGAGTCTGGCTTCCATCGGAATCTCAGCTTTACATCAACCTGTTGGAACTGAGGGCAATTTACCTGACATTGAAAGCCTTTCTTCCTTTCATCAAGGGAAGGCAGACAACACTTCCGCCATGTGGTATTGCAACAGGCAGGGTTGGGTAATGGACCCTGTGTTAAGAGGCCCTGCATCTATGGACATGTCTAAAACGTCATGGCATTTTCCTGGTTGTTCCATGTCTGGCGGGCTCGCTGAACTCTATAGTAGATGGACTCAGCCGCCGATGCCTCGTGCATCATGAATAACGTCTCCATCTGGGGTGGTGCACGATCTCTTCATAGATTGTGGAGAACCTTGGTTGAGTTTCCAAGGCGGCTCCCGCTTGGAGGCTCCTTTTGTCTCAAGTAGAGCTCAGGGTTTATGTATGCCGTTATGCCGATACCACTCATGCCCAGAGTTCTCAAGAAGATCAGGAACGGCCTGGCCCAAGTCATCTTAGTGGCTCTGGAGGAGAGTCTGGTATTCGAAACTCCTGAACATGAGCATCCATCCTCTGATCAGGCTGCCCCTTCGGGAGGATCTCCTGTTGCAGCAACTGAGCAGGGGCCTGCAACCAAACCTCCACACTCTCCATCTATATGCATGGAGATTGAGCAGTAAATGATGAGGGTGTTTGACCTCTCGCCCACAGTGTATGATGTCATCCTGACAGCCAGGCGTACCTCCAAGAAAACTATTTAACTATTTACACCTGACAATGTGTAGCTTGGTGTATTGCCAAATCCATTGATCCTCTTTTTGCATCCTTGTCTATACCCCTTTTGTTTGCCTTATTCCTTGCCCGGTGGCCTTGCACTGGACTCAGTTGAAGTGGTACCGTTACATCATTTCAGCCTTCCTGAAGTTGCTGGATCAACCCTCCCATTCAAGTCACCTGTTAATCGTTTCCTGTAAGGTTTACAGCACATGTTTCCTCCTACACATTTTATCATGCCCCAATTGGATCTGAATTTAGTTCTCACCTTTTTTAGGTGTTCCCCGTTTTAGCCCATGTATAGCTGCCTTGTGAGACTGCTTACCATCAAAACTATCTTCCTTGTGGCTATAACATCTGACTGGAGGACTAGCTGGCGTACCCCTGTACGCAACATTTTCCCCCAAGAAGGTGTTCCTTCGGACCCATGCCGCCTCCTTGCCATTGGTAGTCAAAGCTTTTCATGTCAGGCAAAACATCGCCCTGCCTACATTTTTGCCCCCACCTCATTCCATCAAGGAAAAGGATACACACCGCCACCTCGATTCAAAAAGAGCATTGTTGTTCTACATCAGTCATACAAAAGCCTTTCAGGAGGACATTCCACTCTTTGTTGGATTTGTGGTTGTCAAGAACAGAAAGGCAGTCCATCTTTTGATAGATTGTCCTCTGTATCAAAATATAGTATGCAGTGGTGAAGAAACAACCCCTTAAGGGCTGGAGAGCTCTATCCCCCAGAGCTAAAGCTGAGACCACTGCACTAGCTCGAAGAGTCCTAGTCGTGGACCACTGCCAGGCAGCCTTGTGGGTCTGTTTGCACACATTTGCCAAACACTACTGTTTAAACAGTCAGGTGCAACGTGATAAGCATTTTCCCCGTTCTATTCTCCAAGTCTTTTTAGGATAAACAATCCGCAGACCCACTTGCAGGGAGACATTGCTTTGGTATCTATTCTAAGGTAAGGAACCTGCAGCTAGAAGTGTCTATCAGATTAACAAGTTGCTTACTTTTGGTAATGCCTTATCCGGTAGAGACTCGGTCTAGCCACAAATTTCTTACCGAACCTCCCATCCTCTCCATTCTGCGAACTGTGATTTTCATTTTAAGAGGTCTTCGGGAACTTCACTCTGGGACACTGGTTCAGTGTCTCAGTATGGCTCCATGTTTTCTGCATGGAAAAATAGTCACAAAACTAAGGTCAGCTTGCTCGGGTTTCGAGTATATAGGCACTGCGCACGTCAACTCTGGTGCTGACAAAAACACCACTTACTGGCGTGCAAGGGACTGCTCGGAAAAAGGTTTCCGGATCCAATCTGATGCCTCAGGAATTTTCTACAGTCTAAGCCATACGAGGAATAGAAAAGATACAGCTTTAGGCTTCGTTTGAACTTTATGAAGTCTTTTTCTATTTTATCCTTAGCTTTAGGCAAAATAGTTGCAGGGAGAGGAGGCCGGAACATGGAAAGATATACCTCCATTTACTTTCAGTTTAGGTGGCTGAGTAGCCAGGGGGTTAGCAAATGATGATCTCAGGCATCTGGATGGAACATAAGGCTGGAAGAGTTTTAGCAGATAGCCGGTATGTGGGCATCACTCCACGTACGACTGGATGGGCATTTAGTCCAATTTGTCCTGCAGAATTTCCTTTTCTGAGTCATTCCACAGACCCTCTACATGGGGAGTTACTGCTTTGGTATCTATCCAGAAGGTGACAAATCTGGGGTTAGAAGTTTCTATCAGAAGAACAAGTTACTTACCTTTAGTAATACTTTTTCTGGTAGAGAGTCTTATCTAACTGCAGATTCCTCACCGACCCACCCATGTCTGACACAGTCCACTAATAAAATCCTTATTTAGAAATCTACACACTGGTCCAAAGGCAGTGATGGAGATCAAAAAGAAACTGAAGTCAGCGTGGGGAGGTGGTGCAGATATAATGCCCCAGTGTCCCATCTGAGATGGTACAGCTCTGATGCGGAGTCACAGAACCCCACCTACTGACGTGTGAAGGAATTGCTATTGCTATTGAAAATTCTCTGGATCCAGTCTGTTGCCTGGGGGTGTTCCAAATGTGCAGTTAGAGTTTCTACCAGAAAAGATTTTCTAGAAGATAAGTAGCTTTTTCTTTTATTTTCTTGCATAATCGCTACACTGATAAATTACCTGCCCAAGAAGACTGGCTGTTGTTCTGCATCCTCTTTCCGTTCCTCCCCTTTTTGGGGACAAGGTGAAAAGAGCATTGCTTCATCCACCCCTATGGAATAATCAGGTTAATGATAAGTAATTATAGTTTTAGCTTTTATGACACGAGCTGTCGAAATAAAGTTTATACAAGAACAGGTTAGTTACACTTCCGAACATAGCTGGCAGATGTACACTAGGCAGCCACGAGTAGATCCCTGAGAGTTTTCTTACACAAAGGCATACACATACATTAGATGGGTGCTCCTGTAGAATTTATTATGATGAAGAAGCAGATCACTTCCTTATCTTGTCACTAGGCTATTCAGCATGCATGGTAATCTCCAAAATATATGTGCTGCAGAAAGGTACGTTACTCACCTGAAAATTATCGCAAATGCTTATATTCTGACCATGAAATTCCCTGTCGATGAGTCTGGGTGGGGGCAAGGGTAGGGGTGTGGATGAAAGCAAGCACTCCCTCTATCAAAAAAGAACTCTTATAAAACAACCCTTAGTGAGCAGAACTAACTGTGATTTTGTTGAGTATTCCCAGTCTGATGTTGGAGAATGTTCTATAATCATGTGGGTAATTTCTGAGAAGTAAATTTATAGGTAAGTAACTTGATTTCGCTCTTCATAGTAGCACATACATTTTTAGTTGCCTTAATGTCAACTAAGATCCGCCTACTCAGAAACAGATTTTTGTTTGGGGTATGTTATGACCGATTCTATTGGAACCATGCTTGAAACCTTAGAGAGGCTTTTTTGAAATTATTCTAATCCACATAAACTGTATGGTTCGCTTCATCATGGAACCGTTCATCTAGAATGACTATGCAGCTGGGTGGGCTCAACCTTAAAACAGGGAGCTCTTGATAAGATCTGTTTGAGGGACCTGATAGGAAGCCTCTGTTAAAACTACGTAATGAGCAACCAAATGATACTTACCCAGCACTCCTGGGCATCCCACCCTAGAATTGAGACAGCTTGTTTTCTCGTATAATGTATCTACCTGTGTTTATCCCAACTGTATCCGGGATATGTTACTGTCTATTGTTTCTTTCCTTGCATAATGCATCTACCTGTTCTTATACCAATTGTATCCACCCATCCTATGTCTGTTTATACCACCTGTCATTCCTGTAGAGCGCTCTGATACCCTCACGGGTCTGGTTCGCGCTCTTTAAAACTCAAAAATAAATAAATAAATATTGATTGTATTAATTAGTGGGTGTCCCCTGGTAAGGTTAAAAACATAAGTGGTGACATAAGGAGATTATTATTATTCCAGCATCTATATGTGTCTACGTGTTCCAGCCATTTTTACTTGACCTTGCGGGGGCCATTTGACCTTCTTCAGGACCAACCGTCCCTCACAAACCCTTTGCTATTTGAAAACCATTTGTAATTCACTGGTGAAAACAAAATACTTAACATATGCACAGCCTCATATGTGCCAAATGGACTGAGCCTAGTTAATTTCTGTGGATGCTGGGAAAGAAGTAGGAATTGTAAAGAAATATTTCATGAGTAAGTTTGCCTACCCAACATACAGGTGATCTTGTGTTGTAGGCCAAACAACATGCAGTGTATACACAGCAAACACACTGTACTGTGAACTGATAAACGCACAAAAACATAGATGTGAGATAGGATGTGGCGTAGTGACCAGAGCACCCGGCCGTGAAGCGGGCGAACCAGGGTCGAGCCTTGGCAGGAGGTTCAAGCATCCTGTGATTCTGGGCAAATCACTTAATCTCCCCGTTGCCTGAAAAATAAATGTGCCCGTCTGTTATGCAACTGGTGCCCATGTAAAGCACTCTTATACCTTTGCGACGAGTTTGCACTGAATAAAACTGCAGCAACCAAAAAAAGATGTGTGGCTTTATTGCAGTACACATTTGGTGCTGTGATGTGACTCACTCCTGTATGCCGCATAAGGAAGAAGAAGCGACTGTCTATACAGTTACATCCTATAGTAGCAGAACAGGTCACCATTAGCCAAATTAAATCTTCCCCTTAATCTGAAGTTGTATTTAACTTTGAGAAAAAGGAATCAGGCGGTGGTAAGGAATGATCTCTTTTCTAGCCACAGAATGGTGGTGGGTATGAGGAGAGACTTTCTCTTTGTAAACCTACAGTAGGCTCTGCCAAGGAGCTGCGCATAGCCATGACAGTGCTTTTGGGTCGTGTGATGCGCTACATCGGAAACCTCCTACATAGTAGCATATTATGGGATTACCACATTCCAAGCATACAGTAATCATAGCGTGGAGTCTAAAGTATAACCTTTACTCGTTTTGTAAAAAGACCTCATTTATTGGTGCATGATCCTCAAATTGTGTGGTGATTAAAATCTGGTATATAAATGGGTACACTGTCTGTCTTTAAACACAGCAAGCTGACGAGGCAAGTATTAGAGACCCTGTTTGAGATACTTTACAGCGAGCAGGGTTTACCAAAGTTCGAGGCATGTGGGCTGCTGAATTCATATCTGTGCATAGATCGCCGCCTAGTGTTGGGTCCGGATGATAGCACCTTGTTGTCCTGGAAGAGTCTTCGAAGTATCACGAGATAGGTGGCTCCTTCCCTGGACTACAGTGCGCATGGGCATCGACTCCATCCTCAGATTGTTTTTTTCCGCCATTGGGTTCGGATGTATATTGGTTCCCTCTAGTCGGAATCGATAAACTTTTCTTAAGACCAAAAGGTCTTTAGTACACGTCGGTTTTGTCTTGCGTTCGGTGCCTTACTCTTCCAGCTCGGTTCCGAGCCGGATTCCATCACCCGCGTGCTTTCGACGCGTAGGGCCCAGTCGACACCTCCGACCCTATCGACTGTTCATCATGGACCGAAGTCCGTTCAAAAGATGTCCCGTCTGCAACTCAAAGTATCCCCACATCGACGTCCACCCGGTGTGCAGTAAGTGTCTGTCGCCGGACCATGATGAAGCCAGTTGCATGGCTTGTTCCCGCTTCAGGTCCAAGAAGACGCTTAAGCATCGACGCGCTGCGCGCCAGGAGGCCCAGCTCACTGCACCGGCGCCTGCGGACATTTTCGATGCCGGGGATGTCGAGGAAGAAGTTACCGGGGACATCGGTGACAACCTGTCGAATCCCGCGTCGGACGTCGACTAAGACTACGATGCGGACGCAGAAATGTTCGAAGCTGAAGAAGTCGTCGACGAGGTAGGGGGGGACGACGACGGGGCCTTCGAGGCCATGGAGGATAGCTCGGACGAAGAGCTACCTCGCACTGACACTGGGGCCGTACCGATTCATAAGGCTCAGGTCGCGGGATCGCCACTAGGCCTTACCCAAGATCTTACGATGGGTTCTACGGCCCGCCTTCGGGCTCGGCCACGGACATTGCTATTGAGCCGCACCCTGGAAAATTGAAACCGAAAGCGAAACCTACGGTCTCGACACAAGAAACAGCGCAGGTGCCCGCCTCGAAACCGAAAGTGCGCATCACTTTGGTCGGATCCAAGGCCTCAGAGCCCTCGGCGCCGAAAAAGCAAAAGGGTGTTGTCGAGACGAAGGCTCAAGTCAAGGGCGTCGAGACGAAGTCTGCCGCGCCGAAGACTAAAGTCAAGGTGGTCGAGCCGATTAAGTCGGCGCCGATGGCGGTCGACACCAACAAAGGTCTCGGTGACCCGAAGAAAGGACTCGGCGACCCGAAGGTTCTCGAGACTCCGTGTCAACAGGACAAGGCCAAGAGCGGCGCACCCTGAGAGTCCACTCCTAGTGGGGCCTCGAAGGATCCCGTCGACTCGGCGCGCCCGTCCGCCGCGTTCACCAAAAAGGTGACGGACTCCCTACAGCGCATCAGGGAGAAGGCCTCGGCGGTCGGACCAACAGATCCTCCACCTCCGAAGCCGTTCGAGAAACCTCACAAGGCGTCGACGCCCATTCACTTCACGTTGCCGCCGAAGGTGGCGCCGAAGGCTTTCACCCCTAAAGCGGTCGCCAGCGTCCCCGAGAAGGTGTCCTCAGTGCCGAAGTCGTCGACGGTGGTGTCCACCTTGAAGCATTGACAATCTTCGGTGGACGAACAACATGAACATTTTATTGATGCCGAAACGGGCAGACTTTCCCTCCACAAGCGGA
Source organism: Lissotriton vulgaris (assembly GCF_964263255.1). Taxonomy (NCBI): domain Eukaryota; kingdom Metazoa; phylum Chordata; class Amphibia; order Caudata; family Salamandridae; genus Lissotriton; species Lissotriton vulgaris. The sequence continues at coordinate 837,904,295 of NC_141695.1, forward strand.
AAATTGCCCCAGAACAACCAATGGAGTCCTACAAGATTCCCCTAAAGAGAAAGAAGGACTCTGCTTCCACTCCTGTCCTGGTGGAACCAATTTCTCCACAGACTCGTGATGTCTCGCCCACTTACTCTGATGTGGACGCTGGAGAGGGCGATGATGAGGATGAGTACAGCTATCCTGTCTATACAGACCCTGATGATACCAATGAACCCTGGGCTGCTGGTGCTGACCCAGGTGATCCTCACTCTGGACAAGACACTCAACTCTATTCTGTGAAGACATCTCCTACAGAGGATTCTGCAGCATTCAAAGCCCTCATTGAACGGGCGGCTAAAAATCACAACGTCCAGCTCCATGCTGACCCTGTTGACGTCGATTTCCTTTTTTATACCTTTTCAGTCTCAGAGAGGACTGTCAAAACTATACCTATGTTAAAAGGTGTCTTAAAACATGCTGGAGAGATCTTTAAAGAGCCTACCAGAGCAAGGGTGATAAACCCTAGGATTGAGAAAAAGTATAAGCCAGCGCCTACTGATCCTACCTACATTAAAGGACAGTTGCCTCTGGACTCTCTTGTCGTCTCGAATGCCCGGAAGAGGGCTAATTCTCAGACAACGGGTGATGCTCCTCCCCCAGACAAGGAATCTAAGGTCTTTGAGGCATCAGGGAAAAGGGTGGCAGCACAAGCGGCCAACATCTGACGCATTTCCAATACACAAGCGCTTCTAGCGAGGTATGACACGGCACACTATGACACACTGGAGACCCTGTTGCAACACCTGCCAGATGAATACAAGGAGGCAGCTGAGATGCTTATTCAAGAGGGGAAGCTGATCTCTAATGCTTCGATTAAGTGTGCACTGGACGCGGCTGACACCGCAGCCAGGGCTGTCAACACTAGTGTTATGCTGAGATGACATGCCTGGCTGAGAATCTCCGGATTTAAGCCAGAGATACAGACCACCATCCTTAATCAAACAGTGAATCCAAATCACCTGTTTGGCCCAGAGGTTGACACCACCTTAGAAAAGATTAAGAAGGACACTGAAACTGCTAAGTCCATGGGTGCCTTACAGTCCCAGCAGTTCAGGGGTGGGTCTTTTCGTCGTTCAAGCACTAGAGGCGTTTCCAGAGGCCAGCCCTCCCAAACAACGCAGTACTACAAAGGCAACACACAGTCCACATACACCAACAAAAGTTGAGGTGGATATCGTGGAAACAGCGCCAAGGGCAGGGGTCGTGCAAACAACAACTCCAGATCCTCTGCCACCAGCAAACAGTGACGCCTTGTCACTGCCCCCCGACCACACAACACCGGTCGGGGGGAGACTTCAGCAGTTCCTGCCGGTCTGGAGAACCATCACCACAGACAGGTGGGTCAGACAACTTATACAGTACGGTTATTGTCTGGAGCTAACATCCACTCCACCCAACATACCCCCAAGACACCGTCCTATGTGTGCCGAGCATTTGCAATTATTGCAGCAGGAGGTCATCGTCATGCTGCAAAAAGGGGCAATAGAGCTTGTGCCTGTACAGGAAAGAGGCACAGGAGTCTACTCCCTGTACTTCTTGATACCAAAAAAGGACGGGTCCCTCAGGCCAATACTGGACCTCAGGCCCCTCAACCAGTACATCCTATCGGAGCACTTCCATATGCTGACCCTGCAGCAAGTGCTCCCGTTGCTCTGTCAGGGGGATTTTCTCGCAACTTTAGACCTAAAGGATGCGTATTTTCACATTCCGCTGTACCCGTCACACAGAAAATACCTCCGGTTCACCATCCAAAACCAACACTACCAGTTCAAGGTTTTGCCTTTCGGAGTCACCACGGCACCCAGGGTGTTTACAAAGTGCCTGGCGACAGTGGCGGCGCACCTAAGGAGACGGAACATTCACGTCTACCCTTATCTGGACGACTGGCTCATCCAGGCGAAGTCAGCCCAGCAGTGTGCCGCTCACGTGTCCCACACCATTCACCTCCTTCACGACCTGGGATTCTCACTGAATTACCCAAAGTCCCACCTCCAGCCCGCCCACATACGGCAGTATCTGGGTGCGACGATAAACACTCTGGCAGCCACAGCACAGCCAAATTCAGTGAGGGTCAGCAGCATGCAATCGCTGATACGATTCAAACCCCAACACTCGCTTCCAGAGAGAGTGTTCATGCAGTTGATAGGCATGATGGCCTCCTGCATCTCCATAGTTCCGCACGCAAGACTACATATGCGTCCGCTTCAGGAGTGCCTAGCACATCAGTGGACTCATGCTCAGGGGCAGTTGAAAGACCTAATGTTGGTGACCGGTCGGGCATACAACTCTCTGCATTGGTGGAATCCACGAAACCTTTGCAAGGGACGACCGTTCCAAGAGCCTGTGCCACAGATCATCCTGACGACGGGCGCTTCTCTCCAGGGATGGGGAGCTCATGTACTCTATTACACTGTGCAGGGACTATGGACGCAACAGCAACGGAAGATGCACATCAATGTTCTGGAACTGATGGCAATCTTCATGGCACTGAAGGCTTTCAAAGTACATCTGTGCAACAAAGTCGTGTTGATCCGGACGGACAACATGACTGCCATGTACTACATTCAGAAACAGGGAGGTACCCACTCTCCGCAGCTGTCTCATCTGGCTCAGAGCATGTGGAAGTGGGCCATTCAGAGGAACATCTTCCTCATGGCAGAACACCTCCCGGGCAAAGACAATCAGATGGCGGACCTGCTCAGCAGGTACAGCCACCAAATACACGAGTGGGAGATACATCCATCAGTACTCCACCCGTACTTCCAAAAGTGGGGTCATCTAGAGATAGACCTGTTCGCCACAGGGGAGAACGCAAAATGCCAAAGCTTCGCCGCCAGGTTTCCACACCCACAGTCGCAGGGCAATGCGATATGGATGAACTGGTCAGGCAGATTTGCGTACGCTTTTCCCCCAGCGCCTCTGATACCGCTGGTGGCACGCAAACTCAGGCAGCACTCGATGACTCTCATCCTGGTTGCTCCAACGTGGGCTCGCCAACCATGGTACACCACGTTTCTAGAACTCTCCGTGGTACCGCATCAAAGGCTACGCCTCACACCCAGCCTTCTGACGCAGAGCCATGGCGACATTCAGCATCCAGATCCGCAACAGCTCAACCTGGCGATCTGGCTCCTGAGGTCTTAGAGTTTGGCTACCTGAACTTGCCTCCTGACTGCATGGACATCATCCGGGAGGCGAGGAAGCCCACCACTAGAGCATGCTATGCGGCGACGTGGAAGCGGTTTGTCATTTACTGTGCAGACCACAACATTAACCCGCTAGATGCATCTATTCAAAACATCATTTGTTATCTTTTCCATCTGTACAAATGTAATTTGGCCTATGCTTCCATTCGCATACATCTATCTGCAATGGCTGCTTATCTCCAAAACAGGCGGCACCTCTCACTTTTCAGGGTGCCTGCCATTAAAGCCTTTCTAGAAGAGCTCAAGCGAGTCATTCCTCCGCGGACTCCGCCAGCTCCGGAGTGGAACCTCAATGTGATCCTCACCAGGCTGATGGGTCCCCCTTTTGAACCGCTGCATTCCTGCGAGATTCAATTCTTGACATGGAAAGTAGCTTTCCTTATAGCGATTACATCGCTGCGACGAGTTAGTGAGCTACAGGCACTAACTATCCAAGAGCCATTTATTCAAATTCATTCCAACAGGGTGGTGCTTCGCACTAACCCTAAATTCCTTCCTAAAGTAGTATCTCAATTCCATATTAACCAAACTATTGAATTACCTGTGTTCTTCCTAAATCCTGAGTCATTGGCGGAGAGAATGCTCCACACCCTTGACGTCAAAAGGGCCCTGATGTATTACATTGATAGGACCACGGATTTTAGGAAAACTAAACAACTCTTTGTTGCCTTTGCGCCACAACACAAAGGTAACCCCATTTCCAAAGCTGGTATAGCTAGGTGGATAGTTAAATGTATTCAGATCTGCTATCTGAAAGCCAAACGTACTCTCACCATTCCACCAAGGGCCCACTCCACCAGAAAGTTGGGGGCCTCCATGGCTTTCCTTGGAAATATTCCTTTGGAAGACATATGTAGAGCAGCCACATGGTCTACCACACACACATTTACGAAGCATTATTGTGTTGATGTGCACTCCAAACAGTAGGCAGCTGTAGGGCAGGCTGGTCTAAAAACACTTTTCCAAACTGCTGCAGCTGGCACGGGCGGCCGCCGTTAATGGAGGGCATGCTATGTATTCTATGCACAGATATGAATTCAGCAGCCCACATGCCTCGAACCGAATATGCTACTTACCAGTATGCATCTGTTCTTGGCATGTAGGGCTGCTGACATTCATATCGCCCGCCCTCCTCCCCGGCGCCTGTAGTAGCTGCAGAATTCACACTTACTTCTAGCATGGTCATCATTCACTTAGTTTCACTCCATCTTGGCCACAATGGCTAAAAACAATCTGAGGATGGAGTCGATACCCATGCGCACTGTAGTCCAGGGGAGGAGCCACCTATCTCGTGATACTTCGAAGACTCTTCCAGGACAACAAGGTGCGATCATCCGGACCCAACACTAGGCGGCGATCTATGCACAGATATGAATGTCAGCAGCCCTACATGCCAAGAACAGATGCATACTGGTAAGTAGTATATTCGTTATGTGTTCAATCTCGGGCTCATGTAGAGGGAACGCATTGTTCAAAGTATGTCCTGGTGTCTTTGGCTATTCGGTTCAAATTAAGTGATCTGAGCTGGCCATTATTTGTATTATATGGCTGTACGAGGTTTGCTTAGTATATGGTGCAGTTATTTAAGTGATGCACCTTGCTCTAATTCAGGCAACCCTTATGCTGATTTTAGTGAGGGACAGTATCTATGCCACTCAGGAGCGACCAGGAGGCACAGAAGAGCAATGCCCACCGATGTTAGAAGGTCAGAAGAGTCGACAGTGACCTCGTCCCTGCAGCTGTGAGGACCAGGCGATGCTGAAGAAGACCAGGAACCATGCACGAGCTGTCCCACGTCGGCTGTCGGTGGTTGGTGTCTGGCTGGAGCACTGACAAGCCCTGATAGGCGCAACTGGCATGGGGATTGAAGAAGGAGCAACGTTTGAACCAGCAAGGTCCAAGGGATTCACCAACACCAGGACAGTCAGAGCAGGACCCGAGCAACCAGGGGAGCCCACTGAAGCAGGAGAAGACTCTCAAGAGGACCCACAGGCCAAAGGCACAGGAGCCACAAGAGGACCTCAAGCAGCTCACAAAAGAATGACGGCCCACAGTGCAGAGGGTGCGGTGAGGATGCGGAGCTGGAACGTCTTGAAGCCCGAAGATCTCTGGAGTGCAGAGCCAACAAGCCTTGGCAACGTGAAGTCGATACGGTGCACAGGGGTTCGGCCCCAGCTGTTCCGACAAGGGATACTGGCCGCAAACTTGCACAGAGGGCAGGTCAGGCCTTGAGAGTTGCAGAACCACCGCCTGTGTTGCTGAGCCTCGGGAAGACCATAGGACAACAGTAGCAGCAGACCAGTCAGCTTTGTTGCGGTACCTGCAGATGCAGGGGAGTGACTCCTTCACTCCAAGGGAGATTACTTTGTGTTTCTTTGGTGCCCATAGGTCTGTCGAAAAAGCACAGACACAGGTGATGAAGTAGACTTGCAGAACAGCGAGACCAGGAGCAGCAGGAGTCTTCCTTGGTGCAGTCTCAGTTCCCGACGAAGTCCAAGTGTCCCTACGGCCGAAGAGTGACATGGTTTCAGTCTAGAGTTTTGTTCCACAACGAATCTAAGGAACCATCCACAAGTAAGCCCTAAGTACTCTAAGGCAAGGGATGGGACAACACAGGGTCCGTCCCAGAGGAGGGGCTAGACAGAGGGGAGGATACTCCCATGTCCATTGTCCAGTTTTGCGCCAGAGCGAGTGCCAAGGGTTCCCTGAACTGTCTCAAACTGGAGTATGCAAGGAGGGCACCGAATGTGCCCTTCAGAGCAGTCTGGTGGTGCTGGCAATCGCCCCCAATACACTAAGTCCTGTCTGGGAGGTGGTCACACGTCCCTGTGACAGGAAACCTATTGTTCTACCTTCCCCTGCTCGAGCTCAGATCAGCAGCAGGAGGGCAGAATTGTGTCTGCAGTCGGCAATAGCACCCACTTGCTCTCAGACCCTGAGAGGCTGTTCTCATGAGTACAAGGGGGTACCTCAAGGGAGTACCCCAGTACATGGGATCATACTTCCAACGCTGGAATGGGTGTTGGGGTATGATTCCAACATGTTTGATACCAAACATAATTGGGTTCCGTGCAGCCACTATATAGTTTTATTTAAGAGGTTTTATATAGCGCTGGCCAGACCCGAAGGTATCGGAGCGCTTTACAGCAGAGAGAATAGGATCATATTAAGGAGATAAAAATAAACAAACGTTCAAAAGAGTTCAAAAGTTCCATTGTGCTGTGCTTCTGAGCGGCGCCAATGAGGTAGCGAGGTCCAAAGTCTTAGACTAAGTCTTCCTCCGAGCGGCGATGAACAAGGAGGGGGTTAGGGAGAGGGGATGAGGTAAGGAGTGGAGGAACGTTGTTGGTTGACTGCAGAGTGGAGGCTAGTGAGTTGCGGATTTCAGTGCGGGAAGGCACGGTTGAGGTAGAGTTCTTTTAGGAGTGATTTAAATTTTGGGAAGGAAGGGGTAGTTCTGATAACAACAGGGATGGAGTTCCAGATTTTGGGTGCGTTACCTGCCAAGGAACGTGCTGCAGTTTTTTGTTTGCGAGTTTTCAAGGGGATGAGTAAGAGGGAGTTGGAGCTCCTGAGGTTTCTCGACTGGCCGGCTTTTTTATGTTTTGAGGCCATGTATTCTGGTTTCCCTGTGTGCAAGGCTTTATGCGTGAGGCAGGCAGTTCTGAAGTTAGCACGCATTTCCACTGGGAGCCATTTTAGTTCTCTGAGAGCGGGAGAAATGTGGTCATATTTTTTGACTCTGGTGACCATTCTGGCAGCAGCATTGAGTTGTTTTGAGTGGTGCAAGGTGGGAGAGAGCTGTACCGGAGAGTACTGCGTTCCTATAGTCCAGTCTCGACAACACCAGTGATTGGGTGGCTTGTTTGAGGTCCATGGGAGGTATGTAGGGTTTGATTTTATTGAGAAGCTTCAGATTGAGGAAGGCAATCTTTGCAGAGTTCTTAATGTGGTTGTTCATGGTTAGTTTTCGGTCAAGCGTGATTCCAAGTGATTTTGCCGAGTTTGCCAGGGTGAGATTACCGTTGAGAGCATCAATTGCTTTCAGCCACTCTACGATTTGCGGGTTTTCTTCTTTATTGGAGATTAGGAGGATTTCGTTTTTTTCCTGGTTTAGTTTAAGGTGGTTAGTTGATAGCCATTGTTGAATTTCCCTGAGAGTATTGTTGAGTCTTAGAATGTCATTAATGGAGGAGGTTTCCAAGTAGATCTGGGTGTCATCAGCATATAGGTGGAAGGGGATGTTGGCTTGTTTTAGAATGGTGGTGAGGGGTTCCATGTATATATTGAAGAGTTGAGGGGAGAGTACGGATCCTTGGGGGACACCTCTGTTGACTGGGAGTAGGTCAGACGTAAAGGATTTGATTTTTATCCTTTGGGAGCGATTTTGAAAGAAGGAGGAGAACCATTGAAAGACCACCTCTTCTGCACCTACTCGGTCTTTGAGAGACTTGAAATGAAATGAAATGAAAAATTATATTTATATAGCGCGCACATACCCTAAGGCCTCGCGGCGCTTGAACTGATAAGTGTGGTGAGCGGATAGCAAGATTAACACAATTTGGCGAACAGGTAAGTTTTTAAAGTCTTCCTAAAGACCATCAGATTGCTGATTTCACGCATGCTTGGCGGGAGTGAGTTCCACATCTTAGCTGCTAAGTGTGAAAACGCCCGACCACCCCAGCGAGCCCTGTTGACTTTAGTTGTCGTGGCAAAATGAAGGGTGCTGGAACGAAGGGTTCTCGATGGGACGTAAGGTGCAACCAGAGGGCGCAAAATGGCTGGGCCTGTTCGGTGAAAGGCTTTGTGCACAATGCACATAGCTTTAAAATGCATTCTGGCAGCTATTGGGAGCCAGTGGAGTTCTTTTAAAGCCTTCCTTGCTGATTGGCCACGGGGAATGCCAAACAGGAGACGAGCAGCACAGTTCTGCGTAACTTGGAGTCTATTGATCACTGCTACCGGAGCACCCAGATATAATGCATTTCCATAATCCAGGCGGGAGAGTATCAGGGCCTGAACCATGATTCTCCTCGCCTGGAAAGGAAGCAATGGGAGAATCTTCCGGAGCATTCTCAACAGACCAATGCAGATGGAAGCAGTTTTGGTAGCCTGCACAGAAAAATCCAATGATTTATCCAGCCAGACTCCGAGGCTTTTGATGTGGGGTTTTGGCAGGGGGGGAACCCCAAGACAGGCGGGCCAGATGGGGGCCAGAATGGTCGGTGCGGGATTGCCCAGTAGCATGATCTCCGTCTTCTCCCCGTTGAGTTTGAGACAGGAGGAGTGCATCCACTTGGCTACTGCCTCTAGACAGGGCCCTAAGGTGTTGGATGAACCCTCCGTGTGATCCAGGGAGACCACAAGTTGGGTATCATCCGCGTAGGTGACAATACGCACACCGAAGGGCTGTACTATCCCTGCCAGAGGACTCATGTAGACATTAAAGAGCGTGGGGCTCAGGGCCGAGCCCTGAGGAACCCCACAGCTCAGAGGGTGTTTCGAGGATGTTACCTCGCCCTCAAACACCTGGAAGAAGCGCTCATCCAGGAAGGAGGTCAGCCATTTCAGGGCCGCGCCCGACACGCCCATGCCTTTTAGACGATGTAATAGTGTGGCATGGTTAACCGTGTCGAACGCGGCACTAAGATCTAATAGTATAATGGCTGCCTTCCCTCCCTGGTCCAGCACAGATCTTGTTTCTTCCGTTACTGCAAGTAAGGCAGTTTCGGTGCCATGTTGAGGGCGGAATCCCGTCTGGGAGGCACAGAGTAGGTCGTTGGACTCCAGATACTCTACCAAGATGTTGTTGATGTGCCTCTCCAGCTGATGAGAAGATTGTGATCCACCGTGTCAAAGGCTGCCGACAGGTCTAGGAGGATGAGTAGGCAGCAATGGTCCTTGTCAAGGGACTTGAGGATGTCATTCACGATGGTAAGGATTGCGGTTTCAGTGCTACAACCTTTTCTGAAGCCTGATTGGTGTTGGTCTAGCAGATTGATATTGTCAATGTGTTGGTTCAGTTGACGGAGAACGCATTTTTCGAGGATTTTGGCTAGGAAGGGTAGATTGGAAACGGTTCTGAAGTTGTTCAGATCGCTGGTGTCTAGGTCTGGCTTCTTCAGAAGTGGTGTGACTTGGCCGACTTTGAGGCAGTCTGGAATGATACCGGTTTTTAAGGAGCTGTTTATGATTTCACACCAAAGTGGTGCAAGGGAGAGTTTCAGCTTCTTGGCCATTTGGGAGGGTATAGGATCGAGGATGTGGGATGAGGGCTTGGAGGAGGAGATTAATTTGAGAATCTCAGCTTCAGGGATGGGGTTGAAGGATCTCTAGGTTTTTGAGGGGCATAAACTCGAGGTAGTTTTGATTGCTGGGGCGAAGTTTTTACCGGCAGGATGGAGATTGATGTCAAGTGATAGTTCAATATTGATGATTTTGTCGTTAAAGAAGTTGGCGAAGTTGTCACATAGGTCTTTGGAGGCCTGGATTTGAGTAGTAGAGGACTTGGACGTTTGTTGTTTGATGATGTTAAAGAGTTCTTTTAGCCTGTTTTTCGCATCGTCAAGCGTGGTGCAGAAAAAGTTGTTTTTTTCATTGTTGATATGACTTTTGTACTTTCTTCTTGCTTTTTTGAGTGCTTCACAGAGGGTAGATGAGGGATTCTTTCTCCAGACACGTTTTGTGGCTCTAAGTTGCCTCCTTTCATCGTTGATATCTTTGTTGAACCAGGATCTGGAGGGTATGTTCCTGGGTTTTTTCAGTTTCAGTGGAGCTAGTTGGTCTAAGATGGAGGACATGGTAGTGTTGTAATGGGATATTAGACATGGGATGGGATGTTCGACATCTCGTAATGACTGATGTTCACTATGTGTATCAAAATGGCTGACCACACTTACAAAGCCTGGAGAATTGACTCCTGGGTTTGGAGGGGTGTCCTACTCATGCAGGGGCACCCTCACACTTATAACCAAGCATTCTGCCCTCAGGACGGAAGAGCGTGCCAGAGGAGTAACTTATAAATGTAGTGATCTCATATATAAGAAAACGTATATCTGTCCTGAGAGGTGCAAGCACCAGCTCACACAGGCTGCAATGGCAGGCCTGTGGTCACAGTTTGAGTGGACTCCCATGGGTCGCGCAATACATGCAGCAGCCCATGTGAGACCCCTGGTTTAAGAATGCTCTGGGTACCTTAGTGCCATATACTAGGGACTTACAACGGTACACCAGTAGCCAATTGTGGATTACATAAGTACATACCATGGTCAATTTAGGGAGACAGTACAGTGGCTGGGACAGGATCCCAGTCAGACTAGGTCAAAAACATACTGACACCAAGCAAAATGTGGGGGTAACCATGAAAGCAGATCCTACTTTCCTACAATGGTGTTAAGATATGTCCATAGAATATTTGTATTGAGACTTCATTGATAAGTCTTCAATTTGTACACACATCCCTGTTCCCTCTGCAGCAGAATTCTGGACATTTGTGTAGGTGATCCACAATTCTTTGCTTGTTCAGTGATCACCCAACTGATGTCTTTGCCAGCATTTCCCGTTTTTATATAGTTATTGGTCATAGTGTATTGTTTCGTTTGCCTTCGATATTCCTGTGATGTTTGCAAATTCAGATCTAATTTTACGCTATAATATCCCTATGTACCTTAGATTGCATGATCATGTTATCATGTAGATTATGTGAGATGGATTACAGTTCATATTCTTCTTTAGTTCCCAATCATGGTCCAGTCCCAGATCAAACGTTTTGATCTGTTTTGTCAGGGAAGTGCTCTAAGATTGTCACACAGATAATGACCACTGACTCGTGTCATGCCCCATAAAGTGTTGTTCATGTTTATTGGTGATTTTTGTTCCCAGGGTCTTGTATATACAGTAGATCCTTTATGCTTTGGCATCTCTTATGGGAATACATAGATGCCTCCAAATTGAATTTTCCTGTATTAAAAATTCGCCAATTGCTATTGGTGATCATTTTCATCTGGTTGGAAATAGTATTATCAACGGTCATGCAGATTAGGATTTCATTGGTAGGTGTATCACAATTCTCAACAAGTACCCCCTAGTATTTGTTCCATGCCTTTTTCTGTGTCGTCTTGATGATAGGGTCGGTATCCTCTTGTTTCAGTTTATCATTCATGGCAGTCTGATATTACAACTATTTGATGGGCTGTTCCTGTCAATGGAACTATGGTATGCATCTGTTTCTAATCTTCCATCTTTCGGGAATCTTTACCTAAAAAAAAACAACTCCGTACTGCTGATAGTGTGGGTAAACTTAAAAAATGGTTACATGTGTTCATGCATGTGATTAAGGATACTGCCGATTACAGGTTTCCATGCCAAATGAGCTGTTCATCATCAATGTAACACTTCCTTAAATGCAGCCTGTTCGTGAAGGGATTATGTGTAGGAGTGATGTATTTCTGCTCCAACATCTGACATACAGACCGGCTTTTAACTAGTTTCTCAAGTTTACCCACACTACGAACAATAAGAAGTTAGCTTTTCTCGATGTAAATGTATTCCCATTAATAATGTTGACAGGCAAGAGTCCCATTCGGACAGTACAATTTGTGTAATGCTCCCTGTGTTGGTTTATAGATAGAATATAGTACACGCATGTTCAATCAAGGGTGGCACGCTCCATTTTTCTGAACAGGTTACCTTTGCACTTTTCCTTTTGAACTTCTGATCTTGTATATTATTATCCTGAAACCTAAATAAGCAAACAGTACAAACAGCTATAAAATATAACAAGCATTTACAATGCAATAGGTCTCGCAGCATTAAAGTTTGAGTTATTGGCATTGTGTATGACAATGCCGTTGCATAACATTTTTAGCAAACTTTGAATTGGTGAGCAGTGACAGTGTGTGCAAGAGTATGCTGTTCTTGAAAGCAGTGTGGTAGAGAGTGCAGGAATTTGGGTGACGTGAGCAATGTGGATGGGGTGAGATTACAGGAGTGAGTGTAACTCGACAAAATGTGTTTAATTGCATACCAGTGACATATGGAAAGCTCTGATGATGCACCTCAGGCACGGGCTCACAGCTGTTATTATTCACACAGCTCTGATGATGCACCTCAGGCACGGGCTCACAGCTGTTATTATTCACACAGCTCTGATGATGCAACTCACGCACGGGGCTGACGCAGTTATTATTCACCTCAGGCACGGGGCTGACACAGTTATTATTCACACAGCTCTGATGATGCACCTCAGGCACGGGGCTCACAGCAGTTATTATTCACACAGCTCTGATGATGCACCTCAGGCACGGGTCTCACAGCTGTTATTATTCACACAGCTCTGATGATGCACCTCATGCACGGGCTCACAACTGTTATTATTCACACAGCTCTGAGGATGCACCTCACGCACGGCCTCACAGCTGTTATTATTCACACAGCTCTGATGATGCACCTCACTCACGGGGCTGACGCAGTTATTATTCATACAGCTCTGATGATGCACCTCACGCACGGGGCTGACGCCTCCTGAAAGTGCCTGTATTTCTGAGCCTCCCTTGAAACTCGAAAGAGAGGCAAATAAGTGATGCACCTCACGCACGGGCTCACAGCTGTTATTATTCACACAGCTCTGATGATGCACCTCACGCACGGGGCTGACGCAGTTATTATTCATACAGCTCTGATGATGCACCTCACGCACGGGCTCACAGCTGTTATTATTCACACAGCTCTGATGATGCACCTCACGTACGGGGCTGACACAGTTATTATTCACACAGCTCTGATGATGCACCTCATGTACGGGGCTGATGCAGTTATTATTCACACAGCTCTGATGATGCACCTCACGCACGGGCTCACAGCTGTTATTATTCACACAGCTCTGTTGATGCACCTCACGTACGGGGCTGACAGTTATTATTCACACAGCTCTGATGATGCACCTCATGTACGGGGCTGACGCAGTTATTATTCACACAGCTCTGATGATGCACCTCATGTACGGGGCTGACGCAGTTATTATTCACACAGCTCTGATGATGCACCTCACGTACGGGGCTGACACAGTTATTATTCACACAGCTCTGATGATGCACCTCATGTACGGGGCTGACGCAGTTATTATTCACACAGCTCTGATGATGCACCTCACGCACGGGCTCACAGCTGTTATTATTCACACAGCTCTGTTGATGCACCTCACGTACGGGGCTGACACAGTTATTATTCACACAGCTCTGATGATGCACCTCACGCACGGGCTCACAGCTGTTATTATTCACACAGCTCTGATGATGCACCTCACGTACGGGGCTGACGCAGTTATTATTCACACAGCTATGATGATGCACCTCACGCACGGGGCTGACGTAGTTGTTATTCACACAGCTCTGATGATGCACCTCATGCACCAGAGGAGGATGGAGTGCTCATTGAGAGTACAATTGCACACACTTGAACTAGATATTGCCCCACTTGACAAACCGCCTGAAAGTAGTGGTGAAAGGGCAGCCTGGGTAACCCTTTGACACAAACACCCCCCCCCCCCCACACAGAAAAAAATAAAATAAAAATCAAGGTCCCTCAAACCGCTGTGAAAAGGGGAGCTACATTTCTGGGTCAAACGGTGGCGGCTGGGAGATCTAGGGAAGGAGAACATCCTGGCAGGATGTTTGCCTCAGAGACAGGGGAGAAGGGACTCTTGAACAAGCACAAGGGTTAAAAAAATGAGAAGACATGGTAGTTACAGACACACATTAGAGACGTTCATGCAAAACTATTTTGCATTACATATTGCATGGGACAGTTAAACCCCAGACACAACTTCAAGATACCAAACTTCAATAGCAAAGGCATAGATAGCGAACTAGAGGTGGCTTATGTAGTGGTAGCCTCATTACAATATAGGAGATTAAGGCAACTAAAATACAGGTGTAGGAGAAAATATCTGGAACTGACAGTCTGAGGGCATAGTTACATAAGAGATATGTAGATATTCTAGTGCTGCATGCCGCGGTGACAGGTGCAGCTCGTGTGCACGGGCTACGCCAACTGTCAGATTCTGGGGACGGGGCCACCTGTGTAAACGAACGAAGGGGTGTCCCCTATACTGAGGGGGGTTCTGTCGCTATAGCTTCCCCCCACTACCCCCTCCCACACACACACGACACTGACTTATTTAAACAGGGAAGGCGTCCTAGTTCTTGCCGGAATAAATGTATTTTCACCATTCTGCCCCAATTCCACCTTTCTCCCTGAGTTTGAACAGCCCATCCACCAACCGTTTCTGATCCTCTGTCTCCCGGTGACAGTGACAAGACGCCTCAACCCCTCGTCCACTCCTACTGAAGCTGCTGACCCTCGGTGTGTGGGTGTTTTGGGGTGCAGGCGTCCCCAGGCTATATCCATAGTCTAACAGATGCCATTCCCTCGCCTACAACAACCCCCATAACTCACCCCGCAGCTGGTTCTGGGCCTCGCAGATCCCTGCTGTAATTGCCCTACGGAACCGGATTACCCCTTCGCCTCCACCCACTAACGTAGCTCATCGTTCTAGTTGCCCTTCACATGCTGGTGGCTGTATTCACCACAACATCTTCTGCCACCCACTTCCCACAGTTACTCACCTGCTGCTTGTTGTAGTTGTTCCGCTGCTGCTGCAGAATGGCGGCCGCAGCCTGGTGCTGTTGCTGCTGCAGGTGTGGACTAACAAAAATAACGAGTGGGGTTTGCACTGCTCCGTTCGCAAATGTGATCACTGTGATGATCTGTGGCGTGCTGAAGAGGTATCGCTGTCTGTACCTTGCAGCGTGGATTAGGATGAAAACTATTATGATGCTATCCCCACTCTGGGGAAGACTCCTCCTCGCACTGCTCAAGAGACTGAAACAGTCTTGTTCATTTTTCAGTTTTTAATAAAGTTCTTTCAATCACTTTTTTGTTGCAAGTTCGATGTCAAATATCAACACATTGCTTTCATGTTTTAACGTATTAACATCTCTATCCAATGCATTAAAGTCAAATTATGTATCCCAATGCATTTCGGGCTATCCTTCAGCCCTTCGTCAGGGGACAACTCTACGAAAAAAAGAAAGAATGAAGTGGCTCTTAACCTAGGTGCCATGATGCGTAAATATACAAACAATTCAATAATAATTATGCTAGGAATTACATAATGTGAGCTCTGATAAACGTGATAGATTACGCTAGGAAAAGTGCTCAAAGTTAAATGGATAAGATTCCAAACGTGACTGATTGTGCCGGTAGTGCCGATGATATGATTCTGATAGTGCCCAACCTGTATAAAAACAAGGGTGTCAGAAAAGAGTGTTCCCGAAATAAAAAGCCACGGTGCTAGACAGAAGAATGAAACCGATCATTCCCGTGTAAAACCGGCGGAAACTAAGTCCGCGTAGACTCACTGCAAACTGTTGCGTATGTCTTCCATAAATCTGCAAAATATAAATAGTGCACGCATCCGATTACCACTAGATCTGTACGATCCGAGGATAACTTGTCCCCCAGTCAGAGGTACTTACTCGAGTGTGATTAGAAGTTCCGCATTGTCGACCTGCCGGGTGTTTTGGTGAAAGTGAACGCCGTTCGCCTGAGGTGCTGGTTATTATAAACATGAAGGATGGACTGGCCCGCGGTTACGGGCGCCATCTTGGAATGGTGAAATGATAAGAGTTAGAAAGGACGGATCAACCCGAGGTGACTGCATAAAAATGCAATATAAAGTGCGGTACGTGAAGTATAACACAAAGTCTCTAGCCCATGTGAAAAATAAGGTACCTGGTGAGGTAATCATCATAAAAGAAAAAATCTATATATATGACAAGTATAACATTCATTATATTTACATATCGATGTAAGAGCTACAGTTCCAATATATAGTTCACCTCAGATGGATTATTACAAATAACATAGGAATTCCATCCTATCATTTAGTCCATACGGCTGCATTGTTGCCAAGTAGCGGATCCAGTAGTTTTCTCGTTTCAGTAAGGTGTTCTTGTTATGTCTAGAAGGTTTCACTTGTTCCAAAACCAAATATTTCAATTGTGCAACACTATGATGGTTTTCCACGAAGTGTGCTGCTACTGTTGACTTCATGTTTTTTGTCCGAATGTTACTTTTGTGCTCCAAAATGCGTGTGCGTATTTTTCTTTCTGTGTGGCCTATGTGACAAGAACCACATGGGCTTTTGAGCATGTGGCATTAACCTTCAGGTTCACTTTGTTTCCTTTCATGGGATGATTTGTGTAATTACCAGTTATAACATTGTTGCAGTTACTGCAATTGTAGCATGGCATGAGACCTTTATATGTTTGGGCATCTGTTTGATCACTAGGCTTAGTGAGTATTTCTTTCAAGTTGCGTCCTCTGGTGTAAGCAAAGATAGGAGTTAGTGAAAAAATGTTCTGAAAGTCAGGTTCAGTGCTTGGTAATGGCCAGTGTTTCAAAATCATTTTGCGGAATTGGTTGCTTATAGTGGTATATTTGGACACCACTACCATACGTGTGTTTGCCGCTTTGGGTTTGATCTGTAGCAGTTTGTTGCGATTCACTTTCTCACATCTGCCTGCTGCCTTGTCTAAAACTTCTTGGGGGTATCCTCTGGCTCTGAATCTTTCCAATGTTTGTCTTTGTTGGTTCTCACTTTCTCCTGTGGTGGATACGATGCGTTTCACTCTCAGTAGTTGTGAATATGGTAAATTGAGTTTAAGACCTGGTCGATGGAAACTTTTGAAATGTAGTATGGAGTTGCGATCAGTTGGTTTCCGAAAAATGGTAGTGGAGATTTTGCCATCTTGTCTGTGTACTGCTACATCCAAAAAATGGATAGTTTTGTCATCCTATTCCCAAGTAAATTGGATGCGGTCATTGATGTGATTCCACTTTTCCCAAAAATCTGTGAGACTGTCTTTGGTGCCTGCCCAGAGTAAAAAAATATCATCGATAAATCTGAGATATAGTTTACCATGTTTCTTCCAAGGTTGACTCTCTAGAATGTGTGTCTCTTCAAAAGTTCTCATGAATGTGTTGGCATAGGTTGGAGCCGCACAATTGCCCATGGAAGTTCCGCATTGCTGGTGAAACCAGTTCCCATTTACAGTAAAGTAACTGTGGTAGAGTGTGAATATTAATAATTCCATTAGAAATACTTGGAGATCAGCGTCCAATGTAGATTCTGATAAGACTTTTTCCACTGCCTCTATACCCAGGTCATGTGGTATAGATGTGTACAATGAACGTACATCTACTGTACATAATAACAACTCTAGTTCTTCCAGTTGATCGGTACAGGTGTTAAGTTTCACTAAAAAGTCAGTTGTATCTCGTATGTATGATCCTGCTTCAAGAACAAAGGGCTGAAGATATTTATCAATATATTTGCCAATAGTTTCGTGTATGCTCCTTTTGTTGACACTATGGGTCGGAGAGGAGGTTTTGTTGGGTGCTTGTGTATTTTTGGTATCATGTACATTACAGGTGCTATGGGATTATTGGGAACCAAGTATCCTTACTTTGTCGTTGATTGTACCGTTATCAAATGCTTGTAGTATGATTTTGTTCAGAATATCAGCATACTCCTAGGTCGGATCCTTGCTCATGGGAGCATAGGTGTTCATGTCAGATGTGTGTTCTTCAATTTGTTCATGGTAATAGGTGGCATCCATGATTACTAAAGCTCCCCCTTTATCAGCCATTTGGCATACTATCGATGTGTTGTTGGCCAATTTTTGTAAGATGTTCTTCTCTTATTTGGAAAGGTTACTTCGTTTGGTGGGAGGTTGAAACGGTAAAGTCGATATCTCATGTTTTATGAGGTTCTCAAATGTATCTATAATTTTATGGCTTTGTGGCGCCAAAAATGTACTTTTGGGGCGAAGCCCTCTCAAGCTGTCTTCTTCTGTTGTGGGCATAGATACGATATTTTGAAAATAGTGACGTAACCGTATGTTGCGTATTAGTTTGAAGGCACTGACTTCTAGTTCCATGCTGTTGGTTCGTGTGGTGGGAACAAAAGATTGACCTTTCTGAAGGATGTGGGTCTCCTCTTGAGTTAGCTGGTATGAAGAGATGTTGATAACAAGATTATTCTGATCCATTATTTCCTGCGTGGACCTTTCTTCTTCTCTGGTTCCACTGGTGTTTTTTCCACCTCTGCGGGTTTTGCCCCGCCTGGGTCGGCTTGTTGTCCTTTGCCTGATTCCAAAAAATGAACCGCAGCGTTTGATGGACCTGCTTGTTGTTGGTCTGATCGAGTTGTTTTTTGTTTAGGCTGGGTTCTTGTCTCTCCTTCCGATGATGAGGTCTAATTTTCCGAATACGGATTGTATGATCTATTCGGGCGTCGGCTGGCGTACACTTCAGCCCAAGTGTACACCTCCCCGAGCTTGTAGTCTATGGTGTCACGTTTGAATTTTTGAATTTTGCGTTCTTGTGTTTCTTGGGTATGTTTGTCAAGTTGCGCGTTCACGTCTTCTAACATTTTATTTAGCTCTGCGGCTTCCATGGCATTTGTCAATTCTGTGTTAACACTTTTGATTTCAATTGATAGTTCTTCTAAGGTTTTGGAAAGTTCCTCTATAATGAGGAGAATTAGGTCTAACGAGCATTTGTTGAGGATGGCGTACCATCGCTCAACAAATCTCGTATTGTTTTTGCACAACAAGGGTTTCAGTGGGACTCGTAGGCCTCTGGGAATCCGCTGGGCACGATGGTACCGGACTAATGTGCTGGCGTGAAGTTTTTGATTGGATTCTTTCTTCAATAAGTAGAGTAGTTGTTTTATGTTACTTTCTATGCTGCGTGCATTTACACTTGGAGCCATATCTTCCTGAATCATGCCATAGATCTTACTGGCATCTTCAGTGGTGAAGGCGAAGGTATCTGCTTTGAGATCCGTCATATTGGAAATCGTGTCATAATTCATGATTGTTCAAATGGCGTGCACTCCCCCGTGGACAGTAGGGTTGTACTAACAAAAATAACGAGTGGGGTTCACTGCTCCGTTCGCAAATGTGATCACTGTGATGGTCTGTGGCGTGCTGAAGAGGTATCGCTGTCTGTACCTTGCAGCATGGATTAGGATGAAAACTATTATGATGCTATCCCCACTCTGGGGAAGACTCCTCCTCGCACTGCTCAAGAGACTGAAACAGTCTTGTTCATTTTCAAGTTCTTAATAAAGTTCTTTCAATCACTTTTTTGTTGCAAGTTCGATGTCAAATATCAACACATTGCTTTCATGTTTTAACGTATTAACATCTCTATCCAATGCATTAAAGTCAAATTATGTATCCCAATGCATTTCGGGCTATCCTTCAGCCCTTCGTCAGGGGACAACTCTACGAAAAAAGAAAGAATGAATGGCCGCCGCAGACAGGAAGAGCGAGGAGACGCCGCCGCCGCCAGGAAAGAGGGCAGATCCTGAGGCGGATAGCGGATACGCCGATCTGATGCCGCCGCCACCAGGCAGGTTAGCCATCTGCAGGAGGCTGAAGCCGTAGTCCCCCATGGAGGGAACGGGCCGCCGCGGTGCCGGAGATCACCTGCGGACGCACATATATGTCAGGGAGCCGGGAGCGGTGTCACACACCGCGGTGTGTGAGGGGGGACTTAGAGGAGGACAGTCTGCCTGCTCATGAGGCAATAAACACTGTGCGTGGGGTGGCCAGGCGCGGTATATAGGGTTTCTATATAGCAGTGAACACTAAATGAAGGGTACTCGCCACACGCCCCCAGTGATTCAGACGTGAGCGAAACCGAAACCTTCCGTGGGGCGGGACTTCCGTTTTCGGAATCCCGCGCACGCGCCCACGGAGTGCCACGGAGAGAAGCAGTGCTCGTGACTTGGGGCTCCCATGCCGAAGGGAGAGCCCCGCGGTGGCGGCTGAAGTCTGGAGTGGCGGTAAGTGGGCCTTACTTGTTGGGGGGGGGGGGGGCTCGGTGCACTTGATTGTGTGTATGCGCGCATGTGTGTATGCTACGGCGGGGGTGGTTTCTCTGTATGTATGGGTGCGTGCGTGCATGGAGGCTCGTGTGTGTGTCTCTGTGTATGCGCATGCGTGTGTATTCTTGGAGCTTCCGAGGAGACAGCAGCTGGCCACAGCGAGCGCGTTCGCGTGCGCGTGGCCCGCTCCGATCGCTTTCTCGGAGAGGAAATGCGCGCAGCCAGGTGCTGTCTCCTGGAAAGCTGCGTCGCTAACAATAAGTCTCTGGCGAGACAGCGCTTCGCGCTGTAATCACCACGAGACCTAAAAAGAATCAGTACCAACGGTGAAGCAATGGTGCAACAATATAATGAAAAACACAATTGTGCATCATTACCATGGAAATAAGTGTAAAAAACTGGATAAATTGGGCGAAAGAAATGGGATAATTTTGTCTTTGCAAGCATGATCCTTCCTTTCACTCCCCCATCACTCTCCTTTTTAGGTCAAAGTCTACTAGACCTGACAACATCTTGGGGACATTCAGAAAGCTTCCATGTGAATGCATTCCACCTGTTTCTTTATCATTTGCTTAGTGCTTTGTAACTCAAATGTTCTTCCTATTTGCTGACTTTGTTTTTAAGGCTGTCCAGCTTGAGTTTGTACCTCCCGTTTCCCAAACCTTATTTACAGTTTTCTTCTGAGTGCTCCCTTTCTGTAAACGGGCTTTAAAGTTTTGTTCCTATCTTGCAACAGTTGCTGTGAATCAAAGACAGAGGTAAAACATCTGAAAGAGACACGTCAGTGATAGAGTTCATAAATTAGAATGTCCCCAGGAGTCAGACTGGATCTGGAAAGTTTTTTCGTCAGGAGTACCCCTGCGCGTCGGTAGGCATTGTCGTACGGCTCCGCGTATGTCGCTGGCATTGTAGTCGCCGAGATGACGTCGCTGGAGCTACTTAGATGCACTATCCACGCTGATGTCAGTTCTTTCTTTTTCCGCATCTGCAAGCGCAGGTCCGGGAAGAGCAGTACCCCCAGTCATATTTTGACTGAGTTTTTGGGGAGTTTTTGTTTCTGTTTTTATGTATATAATCAATCTACAGGTGCATAGGTGTAAGGAAGTGAGTTTCTGTTGCAGTAACCCCCCCACTTTTTACCTGATACCTGTTGCACTTTTCCTTGGTGCGCCCTGGGTCCCTGCCAATCAGGTACCCAGGGCCGGTGTTCCTTCCCTAAAAACTGTACTAAAGCCTAAACCCAATTGGCATCTCTGGCCACATGTCAGCCCCTGGTAAATGGTATCATAGGTACCCAGGGCATTGTGACCAGAGAAGACCCCTAAGGGCTGCAGCACTTATTGTGCCACCCTTAGGGGCCCTGCACCCAGACACGCACACACTGCCTTTGCAGGCTGAGTGTCCTGGTGCAGAACTAAACAAAGAGCCGACATGGCACACATCCCTGTGTGCCATGCCCACAAACCCATTGCCCTGGCATACATCAGTCACCCCTCTAGCTCGGTGCCCTATGCCAGTGGTGTGAGCATGGGTGCATGAGCCCTGTGCCCCTACAGTACCCAGGGCCATCCCTGTAAGTGCAATGATGCCATTAAGAGTATATGGTGCTGGGAGGTTGTCATTACGAACTCCACAACCCCATAATGGCTACACTGAAGACCGACACGTTTGATACCAAAATTCTTAACACATTAAACCCACACTGATGTAAAATGCACTACAGAGGGCATCCTAGAGATGCCCCCTGAAACCTAACCTACAATCCACGTCTTGTCTGAGAGGCTGCCTAGGCTGCCACACGGCAGACATGTTGCTGGGCCCCTGGGTGGAGAGCCCCCGCTCTCCTGGGCCTGCAACAATGCACATACTGGGCGAGGTGCTAGGTCTCCTCCCCCAGGATGGGCAGGGGGAAGCTTCAAAGGCAGGCCTCCTTTGTGAGCTGTTCCAGGCCACTTGCTGTACTCAGCAACTGGTCCCCACCAGTTCAGACCCCCACTCTGTCGGGAAACCCTACGTCAGGAAAGGGGGTGTGCCATCCTGTGCCAACTCCACCCCTCAGGTGGGAGAGGCGAGGTGAAGCACGACTCCGGGCTACCGCCATCCTGAGGATGGGAGCCCTACCCACTCACAGCTAGTCTCCTGCCCCCCCACCCACAGGAGAGGAGCAGGTTAGGGGGTGTACCCACCCCAGGACAGGGACCTATTGGTCCCTGCCCTCACCCTACCTGTACCACCCCTACATTTAGTATTTAGGGGCACCCTGAACCTTCCTTCCTCAGATCCAGATTCCGAAACAAGAAAGAAGTACAAGAAACAAGAACACATGCTGTGACGCTGCTAAAAAGAGGAAGACACCAACTGATTTGGCCCCAGCCCCACAGGCCTGTCGACCCTCGAACCTGCTCCTGCTAAACCCTGGCGTCTCCAGTGGTTAGCAACCTCAAAAACCCCGGAGGACCTGACTGCCTTGTGACTCTGACTACCTGGGTCTCCCACGAGCAGTGGTACTGTTCAAAGCAAGTAACAATCCCTGGCATCAGCCTGGAACCGCAAACTCTGCACCCGCCAAGCCTGGCCTGTGCTGGAGTGAACCAACACCACAAGGACGTCCCCCCGGCAATTGTGACCCGAAGTCCAGTGCCCAAGGACCCTCCACGATGACACTGATGATGCCTGCAGCCTAAGAACCAGGGACCCCCCCCTACCGCGACCAGCTGAGGCTAAGATTTCCCGAAACCAAAAGACACCCCTGCACCCGGCGCCCCACGCCCTCCTGTGCCCCACTCCGGGGTGCCTACCTATCCTCCAAATTCCCAACTTACCCCTCGAAGTGTTGGTCGCTCCAGAAGATCCTCCGTCCCCGAGCCTGCAGCCTCTGTTCCCTTTTCAAGATCTCCATTGAATAACATTGAGCCCCCGACGGCTCAAAAGCACCCTGCACCCAGCCGCCTGAGTGCCTCTGGCAGTGCACACTTTGCCCTAATCTACTTCCCCATTAGCCCTGAGCAAGTGACCAGGAGCCCAGCTCCCACAGCCGCGTGGCCTGCTAGCCAGCAGCCATCAACCAAAGGCCCCCTGCCTCTCATTGCGTAACATTGGGCCTAACTACCTCTGCACCCGGCTGCCCCTGTGCCGCTGAGGGTGTTCCAACTGTACCTACCTGACCCTGTGAGACCGCTGAGTCTATGCCCCGAACCTTGACTCTGCCAGTCGAGTACTTACCATAGGCTAACATTGACTGGTTTCACTT
Organism: Lissotriton vulgaris; assembly: GCF_964263255.1. Classification (NCBI taxonomy): domain Eukaryota; kingdom Metazoa; phylum Chordata; class Amphibia; order Caudata; family Salamandridae; genus Lissotriton; species Lissotriton vulgaris. The sequence continues at coordinate 837,927,744 of NC_141695.1, forward strand.
GGAAATTCTTCTGTGTGTGGAGTTTTAGAACTTTAAAATATTCATCTAAAATCAGCCGAACTATGAATTCCGATTTACTCACCTGTTACCAGGAGAGACCTCAATGCTGCATCTTTGAGCCCAGTACTGACCCTCAAAAGTAATTCTAACCGTACTTACCAGTAACTTGAATTTCCTTCCATAGGATATCATTGCCTGCTTTTTGCTGAAAAAGTTTGTGTCGATTTTTGAAACTTACAAATATTCTTTAAAAATCGTACCAACTATAAAACCGCAAATACTTACCTGTTTTAGATAGATGTCCCAGTGCTGAACCTAGGAATCCAGCACTGGAGTACAAAAGTAATGAGAACATACTTTACCTGCAATTTGAATTTCCTTCCATAGGATAACATTGCCTGGTTTATATTGAAAAAGTTTCTAAGTGTCGATTTTGCAAACTTACAAATAATAAAAATCGCCTGTATAACAAAAACATAATCTTTCAACTGTTTACAGGTGGTGCACCAGTGCTGGATCTAGGATCCATCCCTGAGTTAGAAAGGGTAACCATAACCCCACTTACCTGCTAAGTGAATTTCTTCCATAGGAAATCATTGACTGTTTTTCTGTGAAATTTCTTTTAAGTGTCAACTTTTAAAATACCAAAATATTGCTTAAAAATCAAGGCAATTCATAGACGGTTTAACACCTGGGAGGTTCTTTGAATGCCAGGGCGGACAAATTCAGCCGCCGGTGCCTGATGGATCAAGAGTGGCGTCTTCACTCGGAGGTGGTGCAAGGTCTCTTTCGACAGTGGGGAGAGCCTTGGTTAGATCTTATCGCCACCGAAGAGAACATACAATTTCAGCTGTTCTGCACGTTGGAATTTCCAAGGTGGCATTTGCTCGGTGACGCTTTTCGTTGCGAGTGGAGCCACGGTCTATTGTACGCCTTTCTGCCTATACCACTTCTGCCCAGAGTGCTGAAGGAGATCAGGCGCGACCGGGCCCAAGTCATCCTTGTGGCACCGGACTGGGCTCGAAGAGTTTGGTATCCCAAGCTACTCAGTTGAGCGTAGATCCCCCGATCCAACTGCCTCTACTGGAGGATCTTCTGTCGCAGCAGCAGGGGACGGTCCTCCACTCGAACCAATCCAGCCTCCACCTACAGGCGTGGGAGATTGAGTGGCAACAGTTGATTCCGTTTGACTTGCCTCCTGAAGTCTGTGATGTAATTTTGGCAGCCAGTCATCCCTCCACTAAATCGGTATACGCCTGCAGGTGGAACAAATTTGTGGCATGGTGCACAGCAAAGGCTGTGGATCCCCATTCTGTCCCTCTTTCAGAGGTCCTTTTGTTTCTTCTTTCTTTGGCCCAGCAGGGCTATGCTCTGGGCACTATCAAAGGCTACCTTTCTGCGATCTCGGCCTTTCTCAGGCTCCCTGACCAGCCTTCCCTTTTCAAGTCCCCTGTTGTTAATAGATTTCTCAAAGGCATTACTCACCTTTTCCCTCCTATTCCATTTGTGATACCGCAGTGGGACTTGAATCTGGTACTTACTTTTTTGATGTGCGCTCCCTTTGAGCAGCTCCACAACTATTCTCTTCGTTTGTGACTTTGAAGACTGCTTTCCTGGTTGCTATCACCTCTGGTAGGCATGTGAGTGAGCTCCAGGCTCTTTCTTGTAAGCCTCCTTTTCTGTCAGTCCATTCGGACAAGGTTGTGCTTCGCACTCGTCCTTCCTTCTTGCCAAAAGATGTCACTACTTTTCACATTGGGCAGACTTGCCGACTTTCTTTCCGCCTCCGCACCCTTCCAGAGAGGAAGAGAGGCTGCACCGTTTGGACCCAAAATCGTGCGCTCTCCTTTTATCTGAATTGCACACAACAGTTCCGGGTGGATGACCAGCTCTTTATTTTCTACGTGGGCGCCAAGGAAGGCCGGGCTGTAAACAAGAGGACTATCTCCTGCTGGGTCGTCTTGTGTATCAAAGCCTGTTATTCTCTAGCTAAAAAGGAACCTCCGTTTGGGATGTGGTGTCCCCCTGCAAGACATCTGTCAGGCAGCCACGTGGGCCTCGCTGCACACTTTTACTAAGCAATATTGCCTTGACAGTCAAGTCCGGAGAGACGGCTTCTTTGGCCGTTCTGTTCTCCGTGACTTTCTGGTGTGATCTTTGTTCGCAGACCCTCCACCGGGGTTGGTATTGCTGGGGTATCTCTTCTAAGGTAAGGAATCTATCACTAACGTGTCTCTTTCACATGCACAAGTAACTACTTGTGTAACGATATATCTGTAAGAGACATTAGTTAGTGATAGATTCCTTACCGCCCCACCCATCCTCTCCGTTCTGCTAACTGATTTCTAGGGTTAAGGTCACCCCTTTCAGGGCCCTAGTTCAATGCACCAGTTGTCAGTGTTTTGCATGGCTCTGCGTTCCTGGCGTGGAAAGTTGTGTACAGAACTGACGTCAGCGAGCGTGGGCGCATCTAAGTAGTTCCAACAACGTCATCTCAGCGACTACGACGCCAGCGACGTACGACGATGCCTACTGACGCGAGGGGTATTGCTGATAGAAAAACTTTCCGGATTCAGTCTGATGCATGGCGATATTCTAAGGTAAGTAATCTATCACTAACTAATGTCTCTTACTGATATATTGTTACACAAGTAGTAACTTGTGCATCAGGCTTTGTCTTCAGAGGAAGCTTGGTGTTTACTTTCGCTGACCTCAAAGTGAGAGGATTTTTGTGACAATCATTCTGGCTACTAGTGGTAATTCTGAAGTGTGTTAGAAACAAATATTTTAATACCATCAAAACAAATCAATACACTAGGTGATGCCTTTTGCACACATTGTTTGTGTGCTGTATACTTTTATCAGTAAAACTGTATGTCTGCAAGTGTAATGGTCATTTCAGTTTAAGATGTGTTGTCAGTAATGGCAGTGCATTACTACACCATGCATACACCACTGTACTCCACTGTACTCTTCTCTGCACCGCTCCACCCTACGCCACTCTGCACTGAGTTACTAACCTCTACTCTACCTCACTTCACTCTACGCCTCTCTACTCTGCATCACTGTCAATGCACTCTGCTCTTCAACCCTGCACTCTATGCCACTGCCCTCTCCTCCAATGCACTCTACTATGTGCTACTACACTACACCAGTGAACTCTATGCCATTCACTCTACGCTACTCTAATCTACCCTTCACAACTACACTGCCCCAGTCCACTCTACTGTGCATCATTCCACTTCACTTTACTCTGAAACTATCTACTCTGCACCACTGCACTCTACTCTACCCATTGCACTTTACACCACTTTACTCAAAACCAATGCACTCTATGCTACTGCACTCTCCACCAATCTACTCTGCCCCACTGCACTCTTCTGCAATGTCCTCTACGTCACTGAACTCTCAATCAATCATGGAATTGTGAAGCATGCTACTCACCCATGACGGTCTGAAGGCACTGTTGTCACTCTACATCACTTTTCTTCTTGTCACCACTGTACTCTATGCCACTCTGCTCTGCAGCACTCTACTCTGCACCACTGCACCCTACGCTATTCTATTATACACCACTGCACTCTACAACAGTCTACTCTGCAACACTGCACTCGCTGCCACTGAACTCTACACCTCTCCACTCTATGCCACTGCATCCACGCCATTGCACTCTACTCTGCACCACTCTATGCCGTGCTATGCCCCTACACTATACTCCATTCTACTCTGCCTAATTCTACTCTATCCTGCACCACTCCACTTTGCGCTACTCCATTCAACATGACGCTACTCTGAAACACTGCACACTCGGTCACTGAACTTTACACCCATCTGCTCTGCACTACTGCACTTCACGCTACTCTACTGCAGTCTATGCCAATGCACTGTACTTTATTGCATGCCATGTCGCTCTACTCTGCATCACTCCACTCTGTCACTGCATTTTAAACTGTTTCCTTCTACTCTGTCATTGCACTCTACGCCACGCTATTCCACTCTGCACTACTCCACTCTATGCCACTGCATGTTGCTGAACTCTACGCTATTGCACTCAAAACCAATACACTACGTCACAGCACTGTACACCACTATACTCTACTCTGCAACATGTTACGTCACAGAACTCTATGCCACTTTATTCTACTCTGCACCACTCTACTCTGCGATACTCTGCTCTATGCCACTGCACTCTACATAACTACACTCTACACCCCTGCACTCTGACACTATACTCTGCAACACTGCACTCTCCGCCACCCCACTCTATTCCACTTTACCACTCTACTATACGTCACTCTAATCTACTGTGCACCACCACTGAACTCTATACCACTTCACTATATACCTCACGACTCTGAACAACTATACTCTATGCTAATGCACTCTACTTTACTGTGCGCTGCTGCATTCTACACCACTCCATTCTAGGCCATTCCACTCTACTCCATACTACTACACTCTGCTCCACTACTTAGTCCTCTCTATTCTACCCTGCACCACTTCTCTGAAACAATCTACTCTACTGTACTCTGTTTCACTGCACTCTACGCCACTCTACTCCGTACCTCTCTACACACTGCTCTTTATGCTACTCAACTCTAAATCACTGCACTCTACCCAATGTACTCTATGCCACTTTACTCAAAACCACTGCACTCTAAGTCACTCTACACCGCTGCACTCTACACCATTGTGCTCTATTTCAATGCACTCTACACCCCTAGATCCTAGTCTACACCACTGTACTGTACGCCACTACTCTCTAAAAGAACTATATTCTGCATCACTCTACAGCTTTGAACTCTACGCTACTCTGCGCCACTGAACTCTACACCAATGCACTCTACAACACTACACTCTATGCCACTCTACATCACTGCACTCTATCCTGCGCTACTCCACTCTACACCACTTTACTCAAAACCAGTGCACTTTACGACATAGCACTCTATGCCAATCTACTCTGCACCACTGTACTTTATGCTGCTTTACTCTTGAACACTCTACAACACGCCACGACGTTCTTCTCCATTAAACTCTACTCCACTCTATGGCACTCCACTCTGCAACACTCTACGACACTCCCTCTATGCCACTCCATGCCATTTTACTCCGCACACACTACTCCACCCTACACCACTCCATTCTAGGACACTCTACTCCACTCTATGCTATTCCACTCTACCACACTACTACACTCTATGACAATCTACTCAGCTATATACCACTCTACTCTACAAATCTACGCAACACCCGCTATGCCACTCCACAGTCCTCTGTGGCACTCCACGCCCTTCCACTATACGACAATCTACTCTCTCTACGACACTCTACAACATTCTATGCCACTCAAGTCTATTCTACTTCATGACATTCCACGCAACTCAACTAAATTCTACACCACTGCACAACTCTCTACCCCACTTCATAATACTCCACTCTACTCCATGACACTCTACTTTACGACACTCCAAGCCACTCTACTTTATGCCACAAACGTTTAGCTATTCTGAACAACAGCCAAGCTGGTGCACAACATGGCTAAAACATATTGGCAAAGCCAATTGCTTATGCATAATCGAAACATATTGGCTTTGCCAATGCTTGTTGGAGTAAGGAGTTGTTTAATCATAGACTTGCAGTGGTTTTGGTGGTAGCAATATGAAGTCTCTCTTGAGAAGGAATATTTGGTCAGTCGTAAATGATTGCATTTGTTTTCTTTTTTCTCTTCTCTTTAATGCAGATCACTACCTCAAACAACATCAACTCGATTCCATTGTGTCTCCCAGTGTTGCAGACCTATTAGTAGCCAGGTGAGTTTTGTTTTGTCTAACATAAAGAAGAGCTGTAGAGCAAAATGAAGGATTGTAGTGAACTAGTGGTTTTCAATGAGATATTCAAATCCATGGGACAGTAGGCCAGTGAATGTCTGTAGTGAACTAGTGGTTTGCAAGGATTGATTAAAATCTGTTGGATCGGGAGCCACGAGAGGCCTGGAGTGAAGTAATAATTTCCATGGAGAGATTAAAATCTATATGATGGAGATCCACTGAAGGTCTGGAGTGAAATTATACTTAGCAAGGAGAGATTAAAATCCAGGGAATGGAGAGCCACTGAATGTCTGAAGTGAACTAATGCTTTGCAAGGAGAGATTGCAATCTATTGTATGGAGAGCCACTACAGGCCTGGAGTGAAGCAGTGATTTGCATGGAGAGATTAAAATGTATGGAATAGAGAGCCATTGGAAGCCTAGAGTGAAGTAATGCTTTGCAAAGAGAGATTAAAATCTAGGGAATGGCGAGCCACTGAATGTATTAAGTGAACAAATGCTTTGCAAGGAGAGATTACAATCTATTGTATGGAGAGCCACTACAGGCCTGGAGTGAAGCAGTGATTTGCATGGAGAGATTACAATCGATGGAATAGAGAGCAATTGGAAGCCTAGAGTGAAGTATCGCTTTGCAAAGAGAGATTAAAATCTATGGGACAGAGAAACACTGGTCGCCTGAAGAGTAACAGGGATTTTCAAGGAGAGATTTAAATCTATGGGACAGAGAAGAACTGGAATGACTCTGTGAAGGGGTGGGTAAAAATTTGTTATATGGACTGAATGATGTGGTAGGGTTGTAGAATGAGCACAAAGTCCATGGAGAATGTGGATGGAGAGTCACAGTACAGAACTGCTCTAGGCACGCAGTGTAGTGGATCACAGTCACTGAAGGGAATGGTGCGCCCAGATTCCCTGACTGCACTCATCAGTCATTCATGAGTTGAACAGAGAGACTTTTTCAAATGCGTCCTGCTTCACTCCAGACCTGCATTTGAGAGATCTCTGCTCTCCCCAGCTAGGCGATGTCGTCCACCGTCTGCAGTGTTACATCTGGAAGTACCACGCTCAGTGTCTCAGATTAGCTGGATCTGTGTTCCGAGCCGGAGTCCGCTGCCGTCTCACTCCCCTTGGGGGGAGATGTGGCTTTTCCTCTTGTCGCTGATCAGCGCCACCACCTGCATTGCGTTCTGGCATTCGAGCTGTGCCTCTTCGAGTGTCGGCGCTAGGTTCTCTCTCACGGTCCGCCAATCCCTACAGCAGTTCACTCTCCTTCTCCTCTTCACTGGCTGATGAAAGCACGTAATAACTACTTTACACAGAGAAACAACTCTCCCAATTGTCACAATAGTTTTGGAGTTGTCATACTTTGTGTCCTGCTTTTGGTTAAATACATGAGTTCAAACAAATGCACATGACAAACATAGCACGGCACAAACCATCTGTGCTATTTGTTATCATTTTGGAGTGTGGGGAGTTCCATCACGACTCACTGGAGGCTTCCATTCTCATGAGTCATGGTCCTGCCCCACACTCAACGGTGTCAATAAATATATTACACTTGGCGCATCTGCATAAATACTATAATATTACTAATCACCCTCCTTCTGTATTTCCCTTGCACTGCTTTCCTGTTTTCAGCCTGCAACACCTATGGATCAACTGAAAGTCCATGAAAATGTCATATATGGAAATTAAGTTTGCAGAGCCCAGGCCAGGGCTACCTAGGCTCGTCGAGAGGTGCGCGCTGCTGCTTGCAGGCAGCCAGTAATTAAAGTATTTATACCCGCCGCGGGCTGGCGCCGCCTAGGCCTGAGTCTGAGTGACCTACGACGAGGAGTGAGTGAGTGTGTGTCACTCCCGACTGAGGCAGGCAAGGCTGGCAGCTGAGGGAGTAGGCTGTGGCTTAAAATTACCAGACTCACCTGAGGTCGAGGAGGTACCGTCCGGACTCACCAAGTCTGCTGCGGCCTACGCTGCGTCTAGTGCCGGCCGACTGCGCAGAGCGCTGCGAGCGCGCCGCCTGCTGACTAAGTCAAAGTGGGTGACCAGTGGGCGGCATCAGCCAGTGACACATCCTCCTTGGTGGTCTAGATGACCGTGACGCACCGGGTAGCAAGGGGCCCATGACTGTCGAGAGCAGAGAGATGAGTTGACCTAAGACAGTCAGACTGAGAGTTGAATCCACCGCGCCGAAAGGAGCGTGTCACGTCATCACCCCTGTAGTGTCCTGCGGGACACGTTCTAGTCTTTCTATAAAGTGTAACCCACACTGTACACCCACCCACCACTGGCGTCACGAGTCAGGTGACCCGGTCAATAAAAGGGTCCGAGCGCACGTGCTCGAGGCCAGTTACTGTACTTCACTAACCTGTGTCTGTGTCGGTTACTCTTATCATGTGGGCCTGAGGCCCAACACGACATTGGCGACGAGGATGGGATGCTAACCCCACGTGCCTGCTACCCAGCGGTTCATCAACAATCATAGGGGAAGACATGCACTGAGCCCGACGGGCGGCGCCCCCCTGTCGTGCCGTCCTCATCCGTCCACGACATCTGTGACTGCGGTGAGGATTGAGACCCGGGTAACCTAGTCACCGCCTCCTGGCCCCGAGAGGATCAGCATTGCCTGCACAGTGGCAAACACAAGTCCCCTTGGCAGCACGACAGCCGTGGCCAGGCTACTGAGGAAGAAGAACACTGCGTGCCTAAACCAGCGTCACAGGGGAAGTCTGGATAGGCGTCCGCAAAGGCTCATACACCGCCGCAGCTGCAGCCCTGGTGCCGGCCAGCCTGACAGCTAGAGGTCAGGTGAGTTCTCTTCCAGGGGATCCTCATCAATAGTCATAAGCATTAGAATATTCCCGGCTACGTGCGGGACCCCGGAAACACTATATTATATGTGCCCCACATATAAATACACATATATATATAAACAATATATATATAAAAAACAAGCAATAGCACCCAAATCACATTAGAGCTGAAATATGCTGTGAAGAATTTCCACCATACATGAATAATAAGCATTAGAAACAGGGGAAAACAACATCAAGTTTGTTTAGGAATTGTTTTAATGCTCAGAAAGCAGTAGAAATTCTCAGAACTCACTGGAAGCATAGGAAGCTCCCAGGCTGCATTGCAAACACACAGTCTAACCAGACTGAAAAGCTAACCTGTAGCTAAATAACAAAAAACTGACACTGTGCCTTTAAGGCACTCATGACCCCCTGAATCCCATCATGCCTCAGGAGTGGCAGTTAGGCAGTTGTTCTTTCCGGCTCCTTCAGTGAAGGACCCTGGTTTACACAGCTCCACTAATTTTCTGATTTTCTGCAGAAAAATTGCTTCTTTTTCAAACTTTTTGCTCTTACTTCGACGTCTACCACCTAGTCAAGTAAGATACTGCCTTTTTTGAGCAGTTTGGAGGGCATTTTACTTCGAAAATGCCATCTCTTTTTGATAAATGTCCCTCTTGCAACAGCAAGAAGGCCAAGACAGACAGCCACGAGGTCTGTATTGTTTGCCTGCCTGATGACCATGATCCTGAAACCTGTCCACATTGTGAGAACCTATCAGGCAGGACTCTCAAGGACAGGGAGAGAATTCGGATTTATGGCCTGGCCCACAGAGCTTCGAGAGGGAGATCTCCAGTGAAGAAGGGCTCCAAGAAGGCCCATTCGTCTTCAAAAAAGAAGTCTTCACGTCCTTCTACCTCAGCGTCGGGCTCGGCGCTGAGAACAGATCCACAGGAAGGATTTTCCTCTGGGAAGCTGCCGTCGACGGCGGGCTCGCCGTCGAGAGGGAGGCCAGGTACGTCATCGAAGGCGGCATCTTCGAAATCGCCTCCGCCGTCGTCAACCGGGCGGCGATCGGCGTCGAGGAAGGCTACTCCGCCGCCGTCAACCGGGCGACGGTCGGCGTCGAGATCCATTACCCCTCCGCCGTCGTCAACCAGGCGACGACCGGCGTCGAGGGACGTCACCTCGCCGTCGTCAACCAGGCGACGATCGGCGTCGGAAAAGGTGACTCCTCCGCCGTCGACGGGTGCTCGTCGATCGGCGTCGAGGACGCGGTCCCCGTCGGTGCGGCAGCAGCGTTCGGCGTCGAGGGTGCCCAATACCCCTCCGCCGTCGTCGCACAAGCATCCGACGTCGAGGCATGGCTCTTCGTCGGCGACTGACCATCGCCGTTCGACGTCGAGGCAGGGAGCTCCGTCGACGACAGGCCGTTCAGCGTCAAGAGAGAAGCCTCCGTCGGCGACAGGTCATCGATGTTCGACGTCGAGGCTGAGGTCCCCGTCGACGACCAGACACCATCGCTCGACGTCGAGGCAGAAGGCTCCGTCGGCGGTTGCTCATCGCCGCTCGACGTCGAGAGACTATGAACATTCGCAAGACCATTCGGGGTCGAGGTTGTTTGATCCCCCGACCCCTCGGAAGCGGTCGGCTGCGAGAAGTGAGCGCTCGACGTCGAGGCGCTCGGACACGATCATGGTGACAGAATCTGCTTCTCACCATTCTTCTCATCGGTCCTCGGGCTCCTCTACTGCACATTTCAGATCTAGAAGCCCGGTGCACAGGACTCCTGAACGTCGGCCAGACCCTTCTGCGGGGCGCGTCAGGCTGTCGCCAAGATGGTACCGGTCCCTGGACCATTGGAGAGACGATGGGGCTACCAGGCGTATGCAGGAATATGCCAGCCCACGCCACAGGTCAGCTCTCCAGGACCTGGTGGAGGAGATGGACAAACGTAGCCCTCCCAGGCGCTCAACGCCTGTGGATCTACCCACCAGAGCGCCAAGGAGGTCCCGCTCGCCTACAAGGAACGCTAGGCGGGATGGTCGGGGAAGATCTAGATCGCCTGCAAAAGACCCTAGACTGGATGGCCGAAAGGCCTCTGTCCCTCGGGGCAGATCTCCTGTGCGGTCGCCGTCCAGATCGCCCAGGGCGTCCCGATCTCCTAGAAGAGACCATCGTCCAAGGGATCGGGTCAGGTCGCGCTCTCCTAGACGGGAAGAGCGTCCCAGGAAGTCGAGGGAGCGGGGACGCAGTTCTCACCATCGGCATAGACGTACCCAGTCTACCTCTTCCACTTCATCTACCAGGTCGTCGAAGAGGGACTACTCTCCGACTTTGACAGACAGTCCAACGTCCAGGTCCTCCCCTGTGGATGATATTGGCACGTACCTGGACGTTCTGCAGAGAGGTGCGCTTAAACTGAACATTGAAATGTCTGTTCCTCAAGTCACGACGACGGTCATTTTCGAAACCTTGCACAAAAAGGCCATCTCCAGACCTCTGCTGCCATTGGTCCCAGGGATTTTGGATCCGGTCAAGGAAGTTTTCCTGACCCCGGCATCAATCAGAGCAGTGCCAGCACGCATTACGAAGAAGTACAAACCTGCGGCTTCTGACCCGGTGTTTGTGAGGTCTGACCCTCCGGCGGACTCGGTCATCGTGGCAGCGGCAAGAAAGACACATGCGGTTGCTGGTTCGTCTTCAGTCCCGCCAGATAAGGACAGCAAGACCCAAGACTCCTGGGGTAGGAAGGTCTGCAACTCTGCTGCTTCCACTCTTAAAGTCTCCAGTGCAGCTGCGCTCCTGGGTCGGTATGACAGGGCCTTATGGGACTCGATGGAGAGATTCAAAGCCAAGCTGCCGAAAGAGGATCAGCAGGACTTTGAGGAAACTGTTACGGAGGGGTGTCTGGTAGCTAACCAGATGATCAGCACGGCCGCGGATGGGGCTGTGCTGTCGGCTCATTCCTATGCCCATGGAGTTTGTGCCAGAAGATCGGCCTGGTTGCGCCTTACAGGGCTGAAGCCGGATGCCCAGCATCGGATTCTGAATCTCCCTTTTTCGGGTTCTGCCCTCTTCGGGGAACACGCAGACGAGGAAATGACCCGAATGAAGACTGAGCTGGACACGGTGAAGGCGGTGGGCTTGGAGAAGAAGAAGGAGTTCAAGCGCCGCTTCAAGTCCAACAGGGGGAGAGGGGCCCAGCAGAGGGTTCAAACCCCTCAGTGGTCGCAGAACAAAGCTCAGGGAAAACCCCAGTTTCACGGTAAACCCAGCGGGGCAGGGGGGGCCGCCAGCAGTCCTCCAACGCCCCGAGAGGAGGAAAGGCCTGAACAGTGGCTTCCTCTGACACCGTTGCCCACTCCGGTGGGAGGAAGTGCATCTCAACACCTGGAGGAGTGGGTCCGCATCACAAGAGATCAGTGGGTGCTGAATATACTGCGAAATGGTTACAGGATACGTTTCCGTGCTCTTCCAAAGTGCATTCCTCCGAAGAGCTCTTGCCCTCACCAACTGAGCTTGCTCCGTCGAGAGGTGACGATCCTGCTGCAAAAAAGAGCGATAGAAGAAGTTCCTTGCGCTCTAAGAGGCCAAGGAGTTTACTCCAGATACTTCCTTGTCCCCAAAAAAGATCAGGAGGACAAGTTCAGACCCATACTCGACCTACGACTCCTAAACAAGGTCATCGTCAAGGAAAAGTTCCGCATGTTGGCGCTTCACCAAATATGTCCTCATCTACAAGCCGGAGATTGGATGTGTTCGGTGGATCTTCAAGATGCGTACTTTCACATCCCGATTGCGCAGCAACATCGAAAGTACCTGAGGTTTGTCGTGGGGCACAAACACTACCAGTACAAGGTGTTACCCTTCGGTCTCAAGTCCGCACCACGAGTCTTCACCAAATGCATGGCGGTTTTTCTTCACAAGAAGGGTCTCTTCGTTTACCCATATCTGGACGACTGGCTCCTGAAGGGTCCATCCCCGGTACGGGTAACGCAAGATCTGCATCTGTGCCTGCAACAGCTTCACAGGCTCGGCCTCCATGTGAACCTGGAGAAGTCAATCCTGCGGCCTACGCAATCCATCCACTACCTAGGCTCCGTTCTGGACACAAGCGTGGGAAGAGCGTTTCCTTCGGAGGAGAGACTTTCTTCCATGAACCAGAAGTGCGGGATTCTGCTGGAGTCTCGTCCTCCAACAGCACGACAGGTGGCGTCTCTGCTGGGTTCCATGGCGTCCTGCATTTTTCTCATCCCACACGCCAGGCTGAGAATGCGTCCTCTGCAACAGGCCCTGGAGGATCAGTGGGACCAGGCAACAGGTCGTTGGGAGGACCATATCCATCTTTCCCAGGCGACAAAAGAGTCCGTCAGATGGTGGACTCGGAGACACAATGTGATGGTGGGAGTGCCGTTTCATCAACCCATTCCATCCCTATCTATCGTGACAGATGCCTCCCTGCACGGCTGGGGAGCACAAATGGGTCCGCCTCAGATTCAGGGCCGGTGATCTGCGCAGGAGCAGACATACCACATCAACATGCTGGAACTCAGAGCGGTATTCCTGGCTCTCAAAGCTTTCCTGCCAGCGATCACATCCAACTCAGTCCTGGTTCAGACGGACAATACGACAACCATGTTCTATCTGAACAAGCAAGGAGGCACAAAATCTCGCCCACTGTCTCGAGAGGCTCAAACAATATGGCATTGGCTCCTCGCTCGAGGTCTCACAGTGGTGGCGGTGCATCTTCCGGGCGAGTTGAACGTCAAAGCAGACGCACTCAGCAGGCACTTCGAAGATCAGCCAGACTGGGTGCTAAACGACGAAGTAGTAGAAGAACTTTTTCGTTGCTGGGGACGTCCGTCCATAGACTTGTTCGCAGACGACGAAAACACCAAGTGCCACGCCTTCGCGTCCAGGTTCCACAGACCAGGGACGCTGGGGAACGCTCTCCTGTTGGATTGGGCAGGGATGTTCGCGTACACGTTTCCTCCCCTGGCTCTGATCCCGAGAGTGGTGTCCAAGCTCCTCAGGACGAACATGGAGATGATCCTAATTGCTCCAGACTGGCCTCGGCAGTGGTGGTACCCGGACCTTCTACATCTGTCTGTGTGTCCACACAAACGGCTCCCTTGCAGACCAGACCTGTTGAGCAAAATGAACGGGAGGATAATGCATCCCAACCTCCCATCATTGAACCTAACAGCATGGCTCCTGAGGTCCTGCAATACGGACATTTGAACCTGCCGCCAGAATGTATGAGCATTTTAAAGGAGCCTAAGAGACCGTCCACGAGAGCATCCTATGCCTTCAAGTGGAAACGGTTTTACTTGTGGTGTAGGGATCAGCATTTGGATCCGATTAAGGGGCAGGAGGACGTCATATTACCATACCTCCTTTCACTCGCAACAGCTGGTTTAAAGTACGCTTCCATTAGAGTGCATTTGTCAGCTATTGTGGCTTACAGGAAGTCGCCTGACCAGGTGTCTTTCTTTCAGGTTCCAGTGGTCAAGGATTTCCTCCAGGGATTGAAGAAAGTGTATCCCCCTGTACGAAATCCTTCTCCTCCGTGGGAATTAAACCTAGTTCTATCAAGGTTGATGTCTCCACCTTTCGAGCCAATTCACAAAGCTTCCGTACAACATCTTTCTTGGAAGGCAGCTTTTTTGGTGGCAATTACCTCTGCACGCAGGGTCAGTGAGATACAGGCGCTCTGTGCAAAGGAACCTTATACGGTATTCCACCATAACAGAGTGGTTCTGAGGGCTCACCCTTCTTTCTTGCCTAAAGTCATATCTGATTTTAATATCAATCAGTCTATCTCCCTCCCTTCCTTTTTTCCAAATCCGACGACCCCGGCTGAGCGGTCACTTCACTCATTAGATCTTAAAAGAGTGCTGAAGTTTTATTTGGAAATGACTAAAGGGATTAGGAAAACAGACCAACTGTTTGTGAACTATGGTGCTATGAGAACTGGTTTTCCAGCGGCAAAAAGGTCCATCTCCAGGTGGATTGTTTCTTGCATTAAGCTGGCCTATCAACTGGCAGGAAAACCTTTGTTGATGTCTCCAAAAGCGCATTCCACTAGAGGGAAGGCGGCTACAGTGGCTTTCTTGCATGACGTTCCCATGTCAGAAATATGCAAGGCCGCGACCTGGAAATCAGTGCATACCTTTACGAGGCATTACTGCCTCGACTCTGATTCCAGGACTGACACTCAAGTAGGGCAAGCCTCCTTGAGGAATCTGTTTGGGTAGTCGGTTTTGTCTACTCAAGCTTGTTGATGAGATTTCTGTCTTTTCTTTCCTTTGCCCGCAGAGATGAGGAGAGGCTCGCTATTCTATTCAAATGCTTATGACTATTGATGAGGATCCCCTGGAAGAGAAGGATTAGTTACTTACCTGTAATCCTAGTTCTCTTCCAGGGGTATCCTCATCAAAGTCATAAGCAACCCTCCCGCCTCCCCGGGCAATGGATACTTGTTCATAAGGAGATATTGTTGACCTAAGTGTTATTGGGTTTGGTTTTCAGTCTCCGAAAAGAACAACTGCCTAACTGCCACTCCTGAGGCATGATGGGATTCAGGGGGTCATGAGTGCCTTAAAGGCACAGTGTCAGTTTTTTGTTATTTAGCTACAGGTTAGCTTTTCAGTCTGGTTAGACTGTGTGTTTGCAATGCAGCCTGGGAGCTTCCTATGCTTCCAGTGAGTTCTGAGAATTTCTACTGCTTTCTGAGCATTAAAACAATTCCTAAACAAACTTGATGTTGTTTTCCCCTGTTTCTAATGCTTATTATTCATGTATGGTGGAAATTCTTCACAGCATATTTCAGCTCTAATGTGATTTGGCTGCTATTGCTTGTTTTTTATATATATATTGTTTATATATATATGTGTATTTATATGTGGGGCACATATAATATAGTGTTTCCGGGGTCCCGCACGTAGGCGGGAATATTCTAATGCTTATGACTTTGATGAGGATACCCCTGGAAGAGAACTAGGATTACAGGTAAGTAACTAATCCATCTCTGCACACCACAAAACGCCCACAAGTTGTCCCGCATGACGTGTCCGCACTTGGAGTGAAGGGAGAGAGGACTGCTCCCAGCAACCACCCATGTCTCGGGAGAGTGCCAAAACACCCCTCTCAACGCTCGCTATGTGCCAGTGACACCGCCACCACGATCGCATGGTCCTGTGACCCCCAACGGGCAGCGATATAGAGACAGTCAATGCCCCGCCCGCTCCTTCTTACCGTGCAGCCGAGGTGCGGGACTGTCCTTGCTCACGGACGGCTGCCCAGCGTGGAGGGCCCAAATAAGGAAGAGGCATCGCAGTGGGGAGAGGCCCTGCACCAGTTTGTTTGCGGCGTGCCCCAACACCCGAGTAAGAAGGAGGCCGCGGTAGCCAGTAAAAAAAAAGGAGAGCCGGCAAACAGCGCCACCCAGTGGCCACCTGCCTACGCCGCACCAGGGGCTGTGCTCACTCGTTCCTCAGCGAAAGCACAGATAGCGACACGCAGCCCTGCCAGCCAGCATTGTGTGACGGAGCCATCCTATCTCTACACGTCAGCTGTTTCACGAAAAGCCTCAATACCTGCTCAAGGAAGCAAGTAAGTCCCCTCACCACGCTTTGCCTTCTCTGATGCGCGCCACAATGGGCAAGGAAGGAGCCCTCAGCCAGCAGGAGTTACTCCACAGCGGATAGCCTCGGCACATGCAGCGCCACCGGTGGGGGGGGGGGGGGGGGGGGGGGGGGGGGGAGGCCTCTCCCCCCTCAAGCACAGGTCAAGCCCAGGGAAAACACAACTAGTTCTGCAACAGCTAGTAGCCCCCCTGCATGAGCCTCCTACTCAGGTGCTGAGTGAGACTTCCCACAAGGAAGGTATAATAGTGCCACCTAATGACCATTAAGAGACATTGCCACAGCAGCATTAAGACTATCTGAGACTCACATCACAGGTGGCGGCTGCACCACCTCACAACTGTTCAGGAGTTCCCCAGAACCCATGCCTAGGCACTGCGGCCAACAGGAGGAAGAGTCCTAGCACGCAAACCCATGAGAAACAGGAAAGTGCCTCCCATCATAGCACCCATCCCCACAGGACAATTACTGTTGCCCACTGCGACAACCATACAGCACTATAGTCACCCACCAGAAAAGGACAGGACAGAGGTAGGAGCACATGCACAGTGCACCCTCTGGTAGTCGCCTCAGCCGAAAGAGAGGTTGCTGCCGGCTGCAACCACCCTCACCACGTCACAAGCAGAACAGGAGCAACACATTGGCCACCACCAGGGCCTACAGTCCCAAGGCATAGCGGAAAGGAGACCACAAACCTCATTCCTAGGCAAGACAAGCCGGAGAGACAGAGCACTGCTCCCAGCGCCACTGCAGCGGTCAGCTGAAGAACGATCCCAACAGGAGAGCAACTCCGAACCCGCACCTAGCAAGGGGATACCAAGGCCCCAGGACTGCCTCAGCACAGAAAAGTGCCAGAGAGCGAAGGACAGCAAAGCCCAGCAAGACAGGAAGCCCCAAAACAAGCACAGAGACCGTAACAGCCTGCCACATCTACCAGAACACCGCCACGCCTGCATGGTGCCAAGTCGCCACCCAGCCCTTAAGGACAAAAAGGGACGGCGCACAAACGCGCCAGAAACGCAGGAACGCGCCAGGAGTGCAGTCAACTCCACACAGGACACTCAGCAGAACGCACAGCAAGTGCGCCCGAGGAATCAAAAGCGACAATGCCAGTGGAAGTCACAGGAGCGGTGGTGCAACCCTCCAGACACAGCGAAGCACATGAAGAGTGCTGACAAAAGCGCGCCAACGCAGAAGCAACGCAACGGAATCAAGTGACGATCCCAGGGATCACGGACAGCATGAAGACGCAAGACCACGCAAAGCCAGAAGCGCACAGTAGGTCGCGTCTGTGAAACTGACTGCACAGTCAGCACCCAGGAAACCTCTCCACATAGAAACACTGCTGAACGCAGGTCGGAGAACACACACATCTCCACTGCCACAGCGAAGCCCTACAGTAGGCCGAAGACCACCAACAGTGTCCTCCCTCACACTGCCTCCAGATGGAGTCGGCAGTGACTCACGACAGGCAAGAGAGGAGTCGCACACCCCACGTGGCAGGCCGCCACAGCACCGTGTGCTCCAAAGAACAGCAACACAAGAACAGACGTCACGTCGCCCAGCAAACAAGGAGCACCTCACCAAGTGACTAGCCAACCAAGCACGCCAGAGCAAAAGCAGAAGCCGGCGCCACGACAGCGCCGCCTCGAGGTCCAAACGCAACGCCCTCGAAGAAAAGAAGAGTGACAGCTCTGTCACCCCGAAGACCGGATGAGCACAGGTGGGCTGAACAAGTCAACAAAGGGAGAAGACCGAGGACTCACAACCAGCCAAGAAGCACACCCTGACACGCCAGACAGCCAGGATACAGCCCCACGGATGAACCAAACATAAGCCGCAGCAAGCGCAGTCCACGTCTCATCCCAACGCTTCCCTAGGCGACCGTCCATCCCCGTGCGTCAGCAGTCTGAGTCAATCGGCGTCTCAGCTCCTGTCCGCAGATGCCACGGGCGAAGACCAGCACTGAGTGCCCGCCCTCTCACCGCCTCAAGATGGAGTCGGCAGTGGCCCCACAACAGGCAAGAGAGGAACCGTACACTCTACATGTAAAGCCGCCACCTAAGGTCAACATCAGCAAAGCGGAGGCACATGGCTGCCAAGTCCCTCCGGACATCCAACACTCCCAGCAAGTCACCAACACCTGTCATCCAGAGTCTCTACATGGCTGGCAACCACCATCACCCCAGCCATCAGCACTTGCGCCAAACAACACCACTGCCAGAGACCGGCAGTGCAGACCGGCAGGAGGCCTGAGAAGTTCAAGTAAGACGTGGTCCGCGACCAAGGAACCAACGAACTTTGACACCCTCAAGAACAAGAAGTATAACCATTAACAGGAGAAGGTCGCGGCGACTGGTCCAGTCAAAGAGTGGGGACCAGAGGGAAACGGGCGCCGCTCTGAGAAGCCTGGTCAGGAGGACAAGAGCAGCGAGATGACCAGACCGCGTCGCGAAAAGGAAAACGGAGAAAAAGGGCACAACACCATGAAGGAAAGAGAAGAAGAAAGGAGTCATGTGGCACGACGCCATCAAGAACAACAACACCCAGAAAGGTGAGAAGAGGTGCGACAAGTCTGCACACCCACCAGAAGAGGAGGTGACATGCGCCATAACATCGAATACAAGGGCTTACAAGTCAAAGGGAACATCTGTGGCACTTGGCGAGGAACAGGCCTCTACCTACAAATCCTCTGACAACCCGTCGACTGCAGGAAGGAACAGGCTGGACTATTGGCAATACCCACCTTTGGGATCGAGCTGAAGCCTGGGTGTGGAGAGCGCTCAGACATCCGGCAGAAGGAAAACTGACCACTTCACACCAGCCCGTGGATATCCAAGGGGCAAAGGCCTCAGAGACACCGGTGGCAGAGGGCCCTGGCACGAGAGATGGATCTGTCGCAGTCTACCCTGCACGTCCCAGGAAGAAGGGGAACTTGTGCGCAAAGGAAAGAGTCAACAACCACCCTCCAGGCGGAGCTACGGATGCATCGTAGTAATCTCATCGCCTCCTCCATTCACAACGGCTTGTGGAGTTGGAGCAACGCTGCAGAGAACGCCCTACCCAGCGGAAACCTGAAGAAGAGGGCCTCCGGGACATCTCGTGGCAGGAGAATACCCGCGAGAGGGGCGTCCTAGTGAGAAGGGTGTCCTGCATCTACTCCCTCCTTTGCAAAGTGAAGCCACGCTGCCGCCAGTAAAGAAACCAGATGGACTGGTAGAGAACAACATCCCTCAGATTTGCCATTTTGGCATCTGTCTGTCGTCACCACAAGAGCGAGGCTGAAAGATCAGAAAGACACATCCATGGAGCACCAGGACGTCATGGCCATGTGAACTAGTAGTTCCAGCTGCAAGTTTCCACCGTCGTCGTCCGTCAAGCAGCTGCAGAGACTTTTGTAAAATTGTGACAATCGTATATTATATGTCTATTTCCCCCCGCTGGTTCGGACTTTGTTCTTTTCAAGTTTTATTAAAGTTTGGGAGGAATGTAGTGTCCTGCGGGACACGTTCCAGTCTTTCTATAAAGTGTAACCCACACTGTACACCCACCCACCAACGGCGTCACGAGTCAGGTGACCCGGTCAATAAAAGGGGCCGAGCGCACGTGCTCGAGGCCAGTTACTGTACCTCACTAACCTGTGTCTGTGTCGGTTACTCTTATCATGTGGGCCTGAGGCCCAACACGACAACACCCAGCACTATATAGAACCGCGCAGGGGCTGGGTAAAAAATTATGCCTAGGGCCGTCATTGGTAGCGCTTTCGCTCGCTACAAGATTGACAGCCCTGGGGGACCCCCCCCATCGACCCGCACACATACTACCAAGTTAGGTAGTGATGAAACATGTGCAAAGCAGGTGCGCTTGCACCTACGTAATTAAAAACAATGTTACACACCACAATTTCATGTGCACCCTCACGTGTCGCTCGTAATCATCCATGCATGCTGCTCAGCCTCTTAGACTAGGGTGGGCGGGGTCATCATATGCACACAGGCAGGCCCTGGATCGGTCCTCCTCCAATGAGTAGCACTGAATGAAATGAAATGAATGAAATGAAATGAAAACAATATTTAATAAAGCGCACTGCTGCCAAGCGGCTTCCTGGCGCTGGGGGACCTGGGTCAGAACTCACGGAGGGGGACACAGGGGACCTAAGAAGGGAAAGCCAAAGAAAAAAGAAAAGTTTTTAAGGCTTTACGGAAGTGGCTAAAAATAGGAATGGAGCGAAGATGAAGTGGGAGACTATTCCAGAACTGGGGGGCCAAGACGGGAAGACGAGTGCCCCCGGATCTGGATTTGCGGAAGCGGGGAATGTGAAGAAGGGAGAGAGAGGGAGAGAGAGGAAGAGCGGAGAGTGCACTGTGTTAGCAAGCGCTGCGTGCTCATTTGCCTCTGGATCTTCACGCAACAGACTCATCGCGGTCGGCACCCCCCACAGGACAGTAAATTGTGCACACTGGCCTAAATACAGCCCAAGAAGTAGCCCTCCACCAGGTGTGGGTTTTTCCCGCACAATTGGGAAAAATGTCGCCCAATTGTGCGGGAAATAGCCCAATCTGGCAACACTCACCACGCCCCGAAAGTTTGTTGCTGTTGACTGAATGTTTTCGGATATGGTGCCAACTGTCTGTGTTGTCAGCAGAGGAATAAACCAAAAGGCCAAAAGATCTAATCAGAGTTGCTAAGTGAGAGACAGAAATATTGAATAAAGTGGGGCTTAATGATGAGCCCGGTAGCACACCATAGGACAAGGAGAAGCATTTATAGCAATATTGAAGGGACAGGACAGAACAGGGAAGGGAAGGGACACTGGGTGAAGAAACCGTTGAGGTGCTGGGTGGGTTTGTTCTGAGAATCTATATAGGGAATGATGGTGTGGTGAATGGGTAGTCAGTCGATTTGTTGATGCTCTCAAATGTTTGGCATGATTAAGTAGTGTTATTTCTCCTAAATACAAGATTCTTTCAGAAGCCTGAAGCCACATTCTGAGCTGGAATACAAAAGTGCTTCATGAGCTCTGCTCGATGTCTAAATAAATTCAGGGCCATCAGCTCATTCACTTTTATTTGTTGGCCTCTTTGGGGTGATGTTCAGTGCACGGGGATTCATGCAGGGTTCCTGTACAAGTATATTAACTGTGCTTGAAAGCTGTGATGTCTGTGCTCTTTCAGCCCATCGGTGGCTCACAAACGACAAACACTGCCAGTTGATCTCAGAAAGTTGCTTACATACATGTTGATTGCCATTAAGTGCCTTGTTCCCGGGCTTTTATATAAAACACGGAAAGGCAAAACGTAAAGTATTCATAGAAGACTGAGGCACACTTTGCCTTTTGATATTACCCCTCTGTGAGAATAATAGTCGTAATGCTGTGTGAGTTTGCATAATTCGACAAAAACCCATTTATCATACTGATGAGGGATTGGCTAAGAGTGTGCTGTATGCCCATGTTTTCACAACCTATGCTGCAGCAAGCCACGGAGTGCAGCCAGTGGTAACTTACCACCCTCTGCGCTCTAGACACTGCCTCAGAGCGTGCGGGAGGAGAGGACACATAGTCCAGGTGCAAGTAGGTGCATCTAACGATGTTAATACTTCTTCCTAGGTCAGTGTATTGGGGAACTAGGGGTGCAAGGTAGAGCTCATAGAATCCGGGCAGAAACAGTCTTGAGGGAGCACGTTTGCGAGAACACCTCATCTGAAACGACTTTGATGGGGTGGAAGATGAATGATCTGGAGTCTTTGGTGGGCTCCGTTCAGACAAGATCCCAACCTGGAGGATCAGTCTGGGTCCCACTGTCTTGGCAGGAAGAGGGTATCTCCTAGCGAGGGTATGTCCCCTGCAAAGTGAAAAGTAGCACTATCTGCTCTACTAGCTAAGAGTGGAGAGTACATCTGCTTTCCTCTATAACCTGGAAATTGACAATATCGGCTTGCTGTACACTGCAAAAAGTGCACTATCTGCTAGCTTAGGCAATGTGGAAGGCGAATTTTTACTGGGCACTCTGTAAAACAACTGTTGTCCATGTAAAGTGACCGTAATTTTTTTTCCTGTTTGAGCAATGTCACCAGGCTGCTGTCTAAATACCGTAACTTGCACTCGTTTTTCTACAAACTCCTTTGAAGAGAGGATTTAATAAAATCCCCCATAGTTTTATGGCCTCTGTTACTGGCCCCATGTCGTGTAAAAGTGCACCATCTGCTGAAAAATGATCGTCTGGCACCTACAAGTCCCTGTCCTGTGGATCCCGGAGGACCCAGACTCTGCCTTCCAGACAGAAAGCTGGTTCCCCAAAAAGATTGCATTTTGAGCTAAAACCCAGAAAGAGGCTAACTTTAAACCCCATTCCCCCCGATTCAAATGTATTTCCACAGCATCTGCTCTGACTCTTGTTGGTTTATCTTTACAGGTCAATGCCTCGGTCCCACATTACTGAAACACCATCAAATCGAGAAGTGTCTACAGTTGAGGAGGTGGCTCCGTTGGTAGTTTCTGATGTTGCACAAGACTCAACAGTGAGCCAAACACCACCCACTGCAAAAAGTGATCCAGCAAAAGTACCCAAGTGGCTAAAACTGCCAGGTAAACACCGAATCATGGCGGGCAGTGCATATTTTGTGTGGAAAATGGTGACTTACAACTCAGTGTCTGGAGTGGCTTCCCAGATACCACATTGCTGATTCCCTGCTACTTACCTGGGAATCAACTGTTCGATAGATATCCCGGCTGTTATGAGTCACCAGGTGTGGATTTGATAATCACATCAACTGTTTGTTTTCTAAAAATTGGTCACTTGCACTAGAGTTGGAGATTATATACCAGCACAGTGTCTGTGAAATGGTGGCTGATAGTGTGAGGTCATCAAATTGGTAACTGGAAGTGCAGTGCCTGAGCATCTCTAGCTGGCAGG
The DNA here is from genome assembly GCF_964263255.1 of Lissotriton vulgaris. Taxonomy (NCBI): domain Eukaryota; kingdom Metazoa; phylum Chordata; class Amphibia; order Caudata; family Salamandridae; genus Lissotriton; species Lissotriton vulgaris. Next base: position 837,950,932 of record NC_141695.1, read on the forward strand.
AGAGTGTCTGGGAAATGTGGCTGCCAGCTCAATTTCTGGAATTACAGTATGTGAGAATCAGGGGCTTGCAGTGGTGTCTAAATATTACTGATTGGCAATACACCCTTGTAACTGGTGGCTGGCAGCACAGTATCTCTGACGCTGAAGCATGGTGTTGCAGTGGCTGGGAAAGTTATGACTGGTAATCGGTAGCTGGGAATACCATGCTTAGGAATCGTTGGCTTGCAGTTTGGGATCAGAAATGCAGTGTCTGACTGACCGTTGTCCTGGAATGAAGTATATGGGATTTGATGATTATCGGGGCAGTATATGGTAATAGGTGGCTGGCCACTTACTCTCTGGCAATTGACAGCTCTTAGCATAGCGTCTAAGTGTTCAGTTTCTAGGAATACTGGTTTGGCAATGTAGTATCTGGTTCTCATTGACTGGAAGGATTAGGTCTCAGAGTGTAGTGTCTAGGTTTCACTGGCTGGCAGCAAAATAATGGTAATTAGTGGCGAAGGTCCAGTGCCTTGGACTTGGTGGCTAGGATTAAACTGTCTGGCTGTTTTTGGATGACAGGTGTATCTATAAATTTGTTGCCGATTGCACAGTGTCTGTAAGTCTGTGGTTGGCAGCAGAATATCTGTGTTTGCAGTGCAGTGTCTGGCAGTTCAGTGTCAGAGAATCCATGTTTGACTGCAGCAATACAAACAGCCCAATTTAGGCACGACTTTTGTCTAAGTTGTGGTTGAGAACTCCATACTATGGCTGTGCGATGTTGGACCTGTGGATGCATTTTACCCATCAGCTACCTGGCAGGTGTACACAGTGGTAGTTTATGCTTACATGTGGGTAATCCATGGCACCCTAGCGGGTCTGATCAATAAAGTAAAAGGAGCTACCTTTAGGTTCACTTATATAAAGAATTCACTGTCCTAGTCATTGGTGTGCTCCTGATAATGGCCAAGGGGCTGGTTGATAAAGCAGTGAATGACACTGGATGTAATGTCCAAGGCGACTTATCTTGATTGTTGAAGATTGAGGCCACAGAGAGAGGCTGTGGCATCATCCTAACCTACTGTGTGGGGTGTCCGCTAGGCCTAATGGGTCACGGGGCTCTAATGCTATACGAGTGCTAGAATAGTCAGATCAGTGGCTGTTACCAGAGTGCCCTGGACCGTGTGGAATGGTAATGGGTGGCTCGAAGTGCATTGTTAAGAATTGGTATCTGTCAGTACAGAGACTGCATACTAGAAGCTAGTAGAACAGTTAACGTTAACACCGCAGTGCCTGGGAATCAGTGACTGACAGAGCAATGTCTGGGAGACTGGCTGCCTTCACAATGTCTGGGGTTTGAGCTTGTAGTGCCATGTCTTCAAATCAGTGGCAAGCCACAGAGTGCCTGAGAGTGCAATGTCTGGGAATCCGTGGGTAGAAGGGCAGAGCATGAAATCTGTCAGACCTGATACCAAAATATTGGGGTGGGGTTCAGAGGTACTGGGCAACTCTTGCAATAAATATAATCCAGGGCTCGCAGCGGCAGGGGCCGCCATCTTGGGCCGGGTTGCTCGGGTGAGGTGGGAGGCGAGGCCAGTGACATCACCGCCACACCCCCGAGTCCCGCCCCTACTTAGGAGGGCGGATTGGAACCTACCCTTGGCATTTGCAGGCTGACGACCCTGTGGCAGGGGGTCTCCGCCTGTGGCTAAGGAAGTTAGCTGCAGTATTCACTTACAACGCGGAAAGACATTGCTGGAGCAGTATTTTAATTTTTTTTTAACATATCGCCGCATTAAGCGCAGTGGAGCGCTTCTAACTTTGGAAACTATCCTGTGATCCCAGTCTCTCCCTCGGACTTCAGAACACCTACCTGATCACTCCTCCTGAGTGCACCGGTGCTCGGCTGAGCGTTGACCGCCTCAGCGGGCTCGCAGCGGCAGGGGCCGCCATCTTGGGCCGGGTTGCTCGGGTGAGGTGGGAGGCGAGGCCAGTGACATCACCGCCACACCCCCGAGTCCCGCCCCTACTTAAACGGTCCATATGTGTCAGCGCAGCGGACGAGCGCAGCGGGCGCGACGAAGGCGCGCCGGAGTTGCGCCTGAGTTAAGCCCGTCTGCGCCCGTCCGCGGCCGACCGGGACCCGGGCCCACTCCCCCTGGCCATTTTGTGAGGTATTCCTCTTATGATTTACTATCACTGCAACCTAGCTCCTCCTCAGGAATAGCCCTCCCTTCACTCCCGCCGCATACTTGCACACGTATACAAACTTTGGGGCTCTCCCGCTTTCCCCTGCTGGCTGATGATACTCAGCCTACTCCACCATTGCCGAATGAACCTAGATCGGCTCCTCTATTATTACATAACTTGAGATGCTACTACCTCAACACAAGGTCCCTAATAAAGAACCAGGTCAACATCTTCCTTTTCTTGATGGAAGAAAAACCAGATCTCCTGTTGTTGACCGAAACGTGGACCAACCCTCATTCCCTGCCGGACATTTTGGCATCACTTCCCTCAGACTACTACATTCTGACTGCCAACCGTGCTCAAGGGAAGGTTGGAGGTGGGGTAGCAGCAATCATTTCAAAATCCTTTCACTTCCGGGAATTACCTTCTCTCACCCTCCCCAACACAGAGAATTTGGTAATTACACTAGACTCAGAGAGTGGGGCTCTTACTGTAATTCTGTTATACCGCCCTCCCCAATACATGGCCAACTATCCAGTACTTTTGGCAGAACAACTGGCCTCCCATGTAATAAAGCACTCTAAAACTGTTCTAGTGGGAGACTTAAATTATTGGTTCGATAGAACAGATACCGACACCCAAGCTGGAGAACTGAGGGACCTGCTTACAGATCTAAACCTGGTCCAACACATTCACTCTCCCACTCACCAGAAGGGTCACAGCTTGGACCAAATCTTGACATACAACGTACCACCATTCTCTCCTATTATAAGCCCTTGCATTTGGTCTGACCATTATCTTATCCAGTTCCCACTAGAGATTCAAGGGCAGCACAAGGCCAAACCTCCCATGGGTAAAGAGTTCCGCAAATGGAAATCCATGGACCGCTCCGGGTTCATGGACACGCTGAACAACACCCTTCCCCCATTAGACGAAGATCTGGAGGTTGATGAGAGGGCACTGTCCTCCTGGCTTCTCCACGCAGCAGATCTGTTCGCCCCCTCTGTATACTTACCTAACATCAGAGGCAATGATGCCCACAAATGGTTCACTCAAGAACTTAGAGCACTTAAATTAGGGGTACGACAGAAAGAAAGACAGTGGAGAGCCACCTACTCTTCACAGGATAGGGAAACCTTCTGCGTCACTAGGAAAAGTTATCAAAAAATTTTAAAACAACACAAACTTAATTACTTCTCCACAAAAATTTTATCGTCATCTAACAAGTCCAAAGATATTTTTAATATAGTTAATGAACTCTGTGACAACGACAGGACAGCCCCTTCAATAGCTCCTACGCAGAAGCTATGTGACTCCCTGAATAATTTTTTCAGAGAAAAAATTGTCACTATCAAATCGAGCATTGCTAATTCCCCAACGTCACTTCCTCTGGATGACGTTTTTTACAATCCCTCTGTATTAGATACCTTCCCGGCCATTGATGGTAAAACCTTTTCCTCACTTTTGACGAGGGTAAAGTCCGGATCCCCTAACGACATCTGCCCCCCCCACATCTTTTCGGAAATCGGTCGGACTATCCCTCAGGGTATTTTACCCCTACTAAATAAATCACTGACCCAGGGCAGGGTACCCACTGGCTTTAAACACGCTTTGCTAATCCCTCTAATTAAGAAACCAGGTCTGGACCCTCAGGACTCATCAAACTATCGTCCTATATCCCTGTTGCCGTTCCTATCCAAGATATTGGAGGCTCACGTCTCCAATTGCCTTTCCAACTTTGTGGAAACCACTGGATTTCTGGAGCCAAATCAAGCTGGGTTCCGTCCAGGCCATTCGACCGAGACGGTAACCCTGGCAGTCCAGAATACACTTCGGTGCAATGCGGACAGGGATGTCCACCAGGCACTGGTGCTTCTTGACCTGTCTGCTGCATTCGACACGGTCGACCACACTATTTTGGTCGGCCGTGTCGAGCAGGCAGGCCTTAGAGGTACTGCCCTGAGCTGGGTGGAATCATTCCTGTCCGACCGGACTCAAGCAGTGAGACTGGGCACCTTCACAGCCCCTAGAATTAAGAACGATTGCGGTGTCCCTCAAGGCTCATCCCTGTCTCCCCTTTTATTTAATTTGTACCTGCGTCCCCTTTTGTACTCCTTGAGGAAATTCAAAGTGTGGATCTTCAATTACGCAGATGATCTGCAATTGGTTTTCCCCCTGGGGTCGCCGGATGCTGTCACTGAGTTTAGGGAGGTCATGGCTCATATCCAGAGATGGATGGGTCTTAACCACCTAAAACTTAACCCAGGCAAGACTGAATTGATCTTGCCTGGGAAGAGCGAACTCAGCTGGGGACCTCAATTCTGGCCTCCGGAGATGGGAAATCCCCCCTCCAAATCCCACACGGTTAAGAGCCTTGGAGTCACCTTCAGTGAAGACCTCTCCTTGAAAAGCCAGGTAGGGTCAGTTGTCTCCGCATGCTTCTTTCAGCTGCGCAAGATTAGAAAGATTGCCCATTTCCTAACCCATTCTGCCCTGATACAGGTGACCATCGCCCTTGTGCTGTCTAGGCTGGACTACTCAAATAGTTTATATTTGGGCCTTCCAGCCGGGCAGCTCAAGAGGCTGCAGCTGGTTCAAAATCAGGCGGCCAGGCTGATCTGCGGGCTTCCTAAATGGCAGTCCATCAGGCCAGGCCTGGCAGACCTGCATTGGCTGCCGGTAGCCCAGAGGGTGGCTTTTAAAACCGGCTGCATTATTTTTAGGGCATTACAAAGCAAAGGCCCCAAATTCATTATCAACCTGCTTGCCAGATACACTCCCTCCCGCAACCTCCGTTCTGGTCACAAAAACTTGCTCACTGTGCCGGTTGTTAGGAAACAACGTCAGGGCGGCAGCTCCTTTCATTTTCTTGCTGCATCCCTCTGGAACTCCTTGCCAGCTTCTTTAAGGGCGCACGAAGATATTCTAGCCTTCAGACTAGCCTTTAAGACCTGGCTTTTTAGAGAAGCCTATCCCTAGATGTTCTAAGTGGTCCTCCTGTTGTTGTGTTATGCTCTGAAAACTTCCTACAGCGCCATGAAGCCTACGGGCGTACGTGCGCTTTATAAGCTAAATTTAACATAACATAACATAACAGGGGGCCAAGTTCTACTACAGGTCCAGCTCACTGAAGGGAGGAAACAGTCACGGCTAACCTTTAAAAGTGGTGTGGCTTTAGAAACTCAGACACAGGAAACACAGTAGTAGAATACAATAAATTTAAATGATCAGTCATTATTTTACCTTTGTAAACACAGTAGGGCTCTATTTACTTAACCGCATAATAGCATAAAGTTGTGTCTTCAGCAGTATCGCTCAAGACATGCAATTATCCGGCCTAACTTGTCTTTGTGCAAGACTCTAGGGTTGCGGTGTTCATTTTGTGGGTGCACAGTGGCAAGCATGAGCGTGTTAAGTACAGTCGACCTTGGGTGTGCCTGGCATCAGATCGTCATTTACAGTGCTTTTCTAAGTTCTTCTTCACCAAGTGTGATTAGATATGTATAAGAATGTCCGGTGGCATCCGTTTTCCTTTGTTGGGTGAGCCATATTGCGGTCCTAGCCTTAAAATGGATTCTTGCTCACAATAGTTTCACTTGGGGCGAATTCTTTCCACAAAGGTTGCAAATGAGTATCTTGTAGTCCAGCACAACAATGCATCTACCTTCAGTTTGAGGTTTGCGTAAGCCTCAGCTAATAGGACATGGGAGGGCCTGATAGAGTAGAAGCAGCCATGGGGGTCTATTGCTACAGAGGAAAGAACACAATTGAGACAATAGCTTGAAAGTAATTTTTCGCTTAAGGCTTCTTTAGTTCGTCACTTATTAATCCTGGGCTCCTGCTGTACAATGAGCACAAGAGGGCCTTTCGTTGGGAGATGTGGATGGAGGCTCAGTGTCAATCGGCTTAATTGTGTTGGACAACAATAATAGCACTCCATGCCAAGCCACGGGCTCCATGATCTGTGGGGAAGCGAGCCTCATGGCAGGTAGCTCATTGTCTTGGAATGACGGCTCCGGCTGCCTTGTCTGGGAAACGTATGTGTAGTGCAGTGCGTGGCACTCTGTGGTTAGCAGTGCACTGTACTTGGGGACCATATATGCACATAAATAATGTGCATAAATACACAACTGTTCTATGGTCGCACATTACATTTATTATAAAGGTTTTGCCAGTTTTCAGTTGAAGTTGTGAGGTTTCCTACCAACATGCTTTGTAATCCCTCACTGGAGGCCGAAAGAACCCTTCATAGAGTGGATATTGAGAGGACCTGTCTCTGCTTGGAGTGTACGAGATAGTTTGTTTCTCCGTGCCCTTAGTTCTGGTCATCTACTAGTCTGAAAGCGGGTTTAATCTGTATGTTTGAGCTGTCCAGTTTAGCTATCAAACATGGCATAGTTAACTTGTGGATGGCACATTCGTCAGGTTTGGAGAACGTCTGGCATGGGATAGCCTAGCCTATGTGGCCCTGGGCGTAGAGGATATGTCTCAAAGAGCATATTGGTTTGTAGGGGAGAAGAGGTTTTTTACGGGCCCACTGGGAGGAGGGGACACAGAGTGCAATGCCACCATGAAGGACTGGGATCTAGTATCTCTGGGGACTGATTCTGTCTTTCTACTTTTCCACAGGAAAGAAGTGACCGAGGCCCAGAGGAAACCTGACGAAGATGCTATTTGTGAATTGGGATGATGTCCAGGGGCTGTCGAGTGACGCGGATACTGGGGTTGTGCCATGCTTCTTTATGGGTGGTAGTGCTGATGTTGTAGGGGCCGTGTTTTGTCTGCAGTTTATTTCTGGCTGTAATTGCTGCAGGCCCTTCTTCTGAACAACACTCAACTTTTCCACGGCCTCACACGCTCTGCGACAGATGGTTCTTCTAATCTACATCCCATCTGAAGGTGGAGGAAGATGCAAATAAATGCTTTGCTTACTGAAAAGTGCACCATTTCCTTTTGCTTGAAAAAATGCGCCACAGGCAGTTGTTGCTGTCACACTTGTCACTCGGGCACGAGGATAAACCCCGCTTCCCGTGCTCCCCAGCTGGGTATGTTTTCTCGAACATTCCATTGTTATCCGATGGACACACCCGTTCCTAGCTCTGAATTTACAGATCTCTCTCTTACATGACATGGTCAGTAATTTCCCTCTGCTGATTAGAACGTTTTGCGCCTGCTCTCTCATCGCGGTGGAGCCCTTCCCATTGTGTAGATGTGATGAGAAAGGAAGCACTAGACTAGTGAGAAACAGTTTGATCTTGGCAAATAAGCGAACGAAGCAGGCAGCCACACAGCCTGCATGTTTACCGTTTCTTCAGTCTTGTGATTTCTACTGTTTTTAAGCTTTTAGTGGGCCAAACCATTTCCCTGCAAAATAGAAGGAGCAGATGATTCACAGTTTTAGGTCTCAGCTACAGACAGCTTTAATGTTAGCTGTCCGAAGGCAGGCCTATTATTTCCAATGCATAACGTATACTTAGATGGGCTTTGGGTCTGTCCCTTGCACACAGTGGTCAAAGTGTATTAAAAAAAAAAGGCGTATGGGAACTGTGATGCTGCGTGCAATGTGGGCGAGGTGAGTGAACATAGGGGCAGGTTCAAAGGCATGGCAAAAAATATATATATGTTCTGTAACTTTTTTCGGTCTTTCACCTTCAAATAACTACATATAAAATAATACGCAGCTTAAATAAAAAATAAAGGCAAAAATAAGTTAATCTGTGGGAAATGTACCGTTGTACATTATGAAACATGTATTAGTTAATCCACGGCAGAGATCTGTTTGTGTAAACCAGAGAGCTACAGAACTGAATTCTGGTTTGTGCAGAGTAGAATAGTGACTTGTGTATATTTAGTGCTACCAGGTCCCTGTCTGTGATAGAAAGCACGGTGAATATGTAAGCCGTTATGTTAAACTTGCATTATGCACAGTATAAGATAAGCTTCTACAAAATGTGCAAAAAGTTTTAAGATAAAATAAAAGTGCTTCTAAAATATATATTTTAGTGATACCAAGACTGTACCCACTTCAGACTCACTTCACAGCTCAACTGGTAACTAACTCCCTTGCAATACCTGTCAAAAAGAATAAATGTGTGTTAACAGGAAGCTTCAAGTGATTTCAACAATTAAAGCCAATCCCAGCTTTAAAGCACTCTTTATATTTGCATATTAACCAGTCCCCCATATTTACATATGTTTGAGGCAGCAAGCACCCTGGCAAGAAAGCTTGTTTAGCTGTCTGCCCCTTACTCGGTTTCACAGCACAGGCGACTCCCTGTGGAAGCATTTCAACTGTCAGAATTAACCATCTCCGGGACGGTTATGCTTCACAAAAAGAAGGGGGACTGTTTTTCTTAAATTAAAAAGGTGCCCTTCAAATCCCACCCATTTCGACCATTGCTTGCCCGTGTTTGGGTAGTTTTATTTTCTAAAGTTGTCTGCTCTTGTTTCAGTAGTTTTCTTTTTGAATTTGTCCCAACCAGGAGAATTTCGGTCTTACACTGTTTTGAATGACTGAGTTGTATCCTTCCACTGCCTACTTTAGGGGGCTTTCTTATTTTGTATTCAGTATTCCATGGGAGTACTTGTATTAATTTATTCGCCTCCATACTTCTCCCCTGCGCTATTTGTTCACTCACAGTGCTACCTGTCCCACTTCGTGTGTTAATGTAATTTTATTTGTTTTTTAATTTCTTTTTACAAGGTCCCCGACAGCTGCAAAGTGCTGCTGGACCACATCATTTGTGTGCTTCCTGGGCACTCATTTTTCATGTTTTTAATATTTTAATTTACAATTCTAACCTGGCTGTCTGCTGCATTAGAACTGTATAGAAAAAAATGCCCGCTGTGGTATGAGGCATGAACATCAGGCATCGTTGACTGGGTTTTGTTAATTAGATTTTAATAGTCTGGTTAGTCTGGTAGCATGCATCTTGATACATGAATTTGCATGACATGGACAAAGTCAGTAGCTTAGCCTTTTAGAAATGAGACTTATTGGCTTTGCTTGTGTTTGAGTTTTTTTGTGGTAGAGGCATCCAGGCTGTAGCAGTTTCATGATTGAGACAGGAGGTGTGGCTCATAGATGGAAATGATCTGATCATAAATGGGAGAAAAAGCTGTTGCATCAGCTGTAAGGCTGCTTGTTTTTTCATTGACTGTAACAAATCAAAAGATATCTTCTACTTTGGTCATTCTTTTCCCTATCTAAGGTTACTAGATGAATCCTTGTCAAGAGGGCCACTATGTTTCAACCCTGGGTTTCATTTTATAAAGGAATACGATGCGTTCTGGGAATTGTATTCCCGTTTTGCTACAGTTGATCTCAGTTTCCAGCCTACAGTTGTACGTAAAAGGAGGCAAAAAAACTTGGTGCGTAGAAGACAGCATGGGGTCAATGTGCAGCATTAACCATATTACTATAGTTGCTCAGAGTGGTTGGAGTTAGATCCATCTTACGTTGTGTAGAAGTTTCGAGATGCCACTTTTAACACCATGCGTGCAATTAGTTTTGGTTTCCTTTCTAGCTTTGCCTCAGTCGAAGACCAAGTCCTGTGTTTTGCTAGTATTAAGGATTTTGTGTTGGCATGTGTAATAGCGGACAAAATAGCTTACTCTACATGCTGTAAAAAGAAAGCATGAACGGGTGCTACGATCTCAGTTCTTGAACTCTCAAACAAGCATTGGAGGCAGCACCAAGTATGAAGTAAACCAGGACCACGTTGTATCAAAAATATATTTTCTTTTATTCTTTCATTTTTAAGACAGCCAACGCGTTTCGCTCCCCAACCATGGGAGCTTCATCAGGGCAGAGATGTTAGTAGATCTTGAAGTGACGCAATGGCGCAGATGAAACAGTTTGACCAATAAAATATTATGGATGCCGATATCAAAATTCCGATATCCGGATAATATTATACACACGTCAGGGGCCTTTGGGTAAATGACACGATTAACCAAGGTTTGTTAATCGTGTCATTTACCCAAAGGCCCCTGACGTGTGTATAATATTATCCGGATATCGGAATTTTGATATCGGCATCCATAATATTTTATTGGTCAAACTGTTTCATCTGCGCCATTGCGTCACTTCAAGATCTACTAACATCTCTGCCCTGACGAAGCTCCCATGGTTGGGGAGCGAAACGCGTTGGCTGTCTTAAAAATGAAAGAATAAAAGTAAATATATTTTTGATACAACGTGGTCCTGGTTTACTTCATACTTGGTGCTGCCTCCATTCTTTTTCTGAAGTTTTCATCTGGAATTCCAGTGGGACCAAACCGCAGCAGGTCCTGGAGGTTATCAGCACAACAAAAATTTGGACATTTGAGGGACATTGGAATATAGAGGTGCTAGTTGTTAGATCCGCTGTGGAACTTTTTTCTTTGGTCTCAAACAAGCATTGGCAAAGCTAATAGGTCTGTTTTAACACCTCCAGCTTTAGCATATTAAAGCGAGACACGTGAGGCAGAGCCAAAAAGTGTGGACAGAAAGGGCTGTTGTTATAAATTTGTCTCTCATGCAGTTTAGTGCAAGCACTGGAATGGAGCTGTATGGATACACCCAAATAGCCAGTATCATTGGATTAGAGAGTTGAATACTCCACTGGTTGACTCAAGACAGGAGTGAGCATATCCAGCTAATAGCTGAAAAAGTCTGGTTGAAAGCCAGTAATTGAGAGGGGCGGACTTGAAGCCCATATGTACGGTGTTACTTATAGGTCGGTTTGACAGTTGTACTGTCAAAACTAAGACCAAAACAAGGGCAAAGAAGAGACCTGGCAAAGGAAGCTCCTGCACACTCCTTGTACCACAAATGAATCTTTTGTACCAGCAGTGGACAAAGGCCTATGTGCCCTACTGTAGAAGTACCAAATTCCAATACTAAAGTAGGGCATAATTTTTAATTGTGCACCAGTGAAAATAACATGGAGACCTGGGGACACACTGCATCCAAACTGTGGCTCTTTTACTAGATAACTGGAGTAGGCCGCCGTCGAAACCACCGTCGACTGTATCTTCATCGTCGACGTCGGAGTCGACCTATCGACGTCGAAGACGGAGCGACAAGCATCGGCGCTCGCCGTCGGGGCGACACCGCCGATCGCCGTCGAGACAACGGTCGGCGTCAAGGGGCTCCTTGACGTCGAGGACCTCAAGAAGGAGGAATCGACGCTCGTCGTCGAGAATGGAACGGTCGACGTCGCGGAGGCGGCGTTCGGCGTCAAGAAAGAAGAGGTCGACGTCGTGGAGGAAAAGATCGACGTCGCGGAGGCGGCGTTCGACGCCGGAGTCCCGGAGGCGACGTTCGACGCCGGAAAAACGACGCTCAGCGTCGAGAAGGAAGAGATCGGCGTCTAGGAGTCGCTCCACCTCTCCTAAGCGGCGCAAGAGGAGTTCTGGCGCCAGAAGTCAGGCTGGATCTAGTGGAGGACGCAAGAGGAAGCTATCTCCTGCTGAAGGGGCTGGGTCTCAGCCCCCTTCGCCGAAGGAATCACCGGGCTCGGTGTACTCGGTGGTGTACACACCAACTCGGCCTAGGTCGCCCCCTCCTCCTGTACCTAAGGAGGACCCTCCCACCAACCCTCCACTTCCGCCAGGCCGACCACTACCACCACTTCCACCGCATGGGCCTGCCCCTCGGTCGGTGATACCTCCGGTCCCTCCGCTGAGGTCAACATCATTACCTCCTCTGCCGACACCTCCTAAGGGGACCCCGAAACCTAGACCCCAGGAGGAACCGAGGAAGACGCCCCACGGAAACCTGTGGAGCGTCCACGGGCCGGGAGATCACGCTCTCGCTCTAGGCGGAAGGAGCGATCGCGCCACAGGTCGTCCACGCGGTTGAGACACCGCCATAGGAGGCACAGATCTCGCTCTCGCACGAGGTCCTCAGGGACCAGGGACTACTCTCCGACCTTGTCGGGATCACCGGACACGAGGGTGTCTCCGATTGATGACCTGGTGGCGTTCCATGATGTTCTTTTGAGAGGCGCTGAAAAATTGGGCATATCTTTGACAGTGCCCACGCCTAAGACATCAGTCATTTTCGAGACACTGAACCAGAAACACCTGTCTCGTTCACTGCTGCCTCTGGTGCCGGGCCTGGAGGAACCGGCCATGGACCTTTTCCTCACCCCTGCGGCCCCATCGAGATTGCTGAAAAAATACCGGGCTCCCGATTCGGACCCGGCCTTTCTAAAGGCGGAACCTCCTCCGGATTCTGTAATTGTGACGGCGGCCCTCAAACAACATGCCACCACCCCGTCATCCACGGTTCCCCCAGATAAAGAGTCTAGATAGATGGATTCAGCTGGAAGGAAAGTAAGTGGAACATCGGCAACCTCTATGAAGGCTGCGAGTGCCACAGCTGTGTTGGGACGCTACGACCGCGCCCTCTGGGACTCCCTCCAGCAGTTTGCGGAACACTTGCCCCGCGAGAAGCGGGAAGACTTCCAGGAAGTGCTGAATGAAGGGATGCTGGTAGCGAATCAGATTATCAGCGCTGCAGCAGACTCATCCCTATTAGCGGCACATGGTTTTTGCCATGGGGTTGACCAGCGACGTCACGCCTGGCTCCGCCTTACGCCACTAAAACCGGACGCACAGCAAAGGGTAGCCAACCTTCCTTTCTCCGGCGAAACCCTTTTTGGGAAGCATGCGGATGACGAAATGGCCCGCATGAAGGCGGAGGCCGAAACGCTCACAGCTGTGGGCCTGGAGAAGCCCAAAGAAGCGAAGAAATCGTACCGCCCGTTCCAACGGCGGTTCGGTGGGCAGGGCAGAGGACGTGGCCAACCTTCGGGACAGTCACAGCAACATCAACAGTTCCATAAGCCGTTCCAGAAACACCAGAAGGGCAGAGGAGGCCAACAGTCGGCTCCAGCGACCAAAGGCCCGGCCGGGTCTAGGCCCTGAGCACTTACTTCCCCGGATCTGTTACCCACTCCGGTAGGGGGAAGCATTACATTTTTTCTGGCAGAGTGGAGAAAAATTACTCAGGACAAGTGGGTGCTGAATATTGTTTGCAATGGATACAGTCTTCGGTTCACCAGCCCGCCTCCAGCAATTCCACCGGTCAGCTCGCAGTTTCAGCTGCACGAGCTTCAGGCGGAGGCAGATATCCTGTTAAGGAAAAGGGCGATAGAAGACATACCTCTGTCTCAGAGAGGACGAGGTCTGTACTCCCGGTTCTTCCTGGTTCGCAAGAAGGACAAGAACAAGTTCAGGCCCATTCTGGACTTGCGACAGGCAAACAGATGGATTTGCAGGGAAAAGTTTTGCATGCTGTCGTTGCATCAGATTTATCCTCCGTTGCAACAGGGAGACTGGCTATGTGCTATAGACCTATAGGATACGTACTTCCATGTGCCCATTGCACACAAACACAGGAAGTTCCGGCGGTTCCAAGTCGACACCAATCATTATCAATACACAGTACTCCCATTCGGACTAAAGTCTGCGCCGAGAACATTCTCGAAGTGCATGGCGGTGGTAGCAGCACACCTACGGAAGAACAAGGTGTTTGTCTACCCGTACCTGGACGATTGGTTGATCAAGGCATCCTCCTTCTCGGAAGCGCGAGCACACTTCCAGAAGACGTGCGTTCTCTTGAACAAGCTGGGGTTGCACATCAACATGTCCAAGTCTGTCCCGACTCCGGTCCAATGCATACAGTACTTGGGAGCCTCCATCAATACGCTGTCAGCAAGCGTGTCTCCTTCGGAAGAGCGACGATTATCACTCCTTCGGAAGACTCAGGCTCTTATGACAACTCCATCTACAACAGTTAGGACAGTGTCTTCTCTACTGGGATCGATGGCCTCTTGTATCTTCCTGACGCCACACGCACGGCTGCACATGAGACTGCTGCAGGAGTGCTTGGAAGACCAGTGGGATCAGAGGAAAGGATCTTGGGACGACAAGATACGACTGTCTCTGCATGCGCTTCAGTCTCTGAAGTGGTGGTGTTCAGCGGAGAATCTCCTCAGAGGGGTTCCCTTCCACAAGGACATTCCCACGCAGACTGTCGTGACGGATGCTTCTCTCCTGGGGTGGGGAGCGCACTCCGGAAACCTACAGATTCAAGAAACGTGGTCCCCGATGGAGGCCACGTATCACATCAATTTCCTGGAACTCAGAGCTGTTCACTTGGCACTGAAGGCCTTTCTTCTGTCCTTTCAGACCAACTCTCTGCTTGTACAGACCGACAATACCACCACGATGTATTACCTCAACAAGCAGGGGGGCTCGAGATCACGCACTCTGTCGCAGGAGGCGCAGACGATCTGGCACTGGCTTCTGGCCAGAGGACTGACGATAACGGCTACCCATCTGCCAGGTGTGCAGAATATTCAGGCAGACGCACTGAGCAGACTGGTTCAGGAAAACCACGAATGGGTCATAAATGACGAAGTACTAGGAGAGGTCTTCGCAAGGTGGGGAACTCCAGACGTAGATCTGTTCGCCACCGCCGAAAACAGCAAATGCAGAGACTTCGCCTCGAGGTACTACCAGCAGGGGACGCTGGGGAATGCGTTATGGATCAACTGGTCGAACAGCTTTCTGTACGCTTTCCCGCCCATTCCCCTGATTCCGGCGGTGCTCATCAAGCTGGCCCGGTCCAGGGCTCGGATGATACTCATTGCCCCGGAATGGCCCAGACAGTGGTGGTTCACGGACCTGCTTCACCGGTCTCTCCTTCCTCACATTCGGCTGCCGTGCAGGCCGGACCTTCTCACGAAGTTCGGGGGACAGATGTTACACCCCAACCTCTCGTCTTTGAGTTTGGCGGCATGGCTAATGAGATATGGCCATCTGAATCTGCCAGATGATTGCATGGACATACTGAAGGAGTCTAAGAGACCTTCCACTCGGACTTCCTATGCTTACAAGTGGAAGAGGTTCTGTATCTGGTGCCAGTCTATGACCCTACGACCTGCAAGGAAGATGTCATCCTTCCTTACCTTCTACATTTGGCGCAGTCTGGACTTAATGTTCATTCCATTAAGGTTCATCTCGCTGCATTGACTGCCTACAGGAAATGCCCTTCACAGACTTCCTTCTTCCAGATCCCTGTGATCAAAGATTTTTTGGAAGGCTTGAAGAAAGTATTCCCTCCTGTCAGGCTTCCTTCGCCTTCATGGGAACTGAATGTGGTGCTGTCCAGGTTGATGAAGGAGCCTTTCGAACCTATTCATAAGGTTTCGTTGCAGCACCTGTCCTGGAAGGCGGAGTTCCTCGTGGCCATTACATCGGCCCGCAGGGTGAGTGAAATTCAGGCGTTGTGTTGCCAAGAACCTTATACTGTATTTCATGCTGCTAAGGTTGTTATGCGTACTCACCCTAAATTTCTTCCCAAGGTTAGTTCTGATTTTCATGTCAACCAGACCATAATTTTGCCTACGTTTTTTCAGAATCCTTCGTCTCCAGCGGAAAGGTCTCTCCATTCCCTGGATGTTAGGAGGGTGTTGAAATTTTGTCTGGATAAAACCAAAGATATTCGTAGGTCTGACCAGTTGTTTATCAATTATGGATCAGTCAGGACGGGTCTTGCTACCTCTAAGCAGTCCATTTCTAGGTGGATTGTGTCCTGCATACAATTGTGTTGCCAAAAAGCTAATAAGACCTTAGGAGGTAAGCCTAAGGCTCATTCCACCAGGGGCAAAGCTGCCACGACAGCCTTGTTCCGTAACGTGCCGATTGCTGAAATCTGCAAAGCAGCCACTTGGAAGTCGGTTCATACCTTTGCTAAGCATTACTGTCTGGACACTGATGCCAGGGCAGATGCTCAGGTTGGACAGGCTTTGCTGCGGAATTTGTTCGCACAATAGTGGTGTTAATTTCGATTATGACTATACACAGAGATCCCCTACTACAGAAGGAGTAGTTTCTGTCCTGTAACTCCAGTTCTGTAGTAGGGGTATCTCTGTTATAGTCATAAGCGCCCGCCCTCCTCCCCGCTGGAGTTATTTCTTCATGTAAGGAATGCTGCAGGTCTGGCGTGCTACGCCTTCAAAAAGAACTGAAAGTAAGAGGGACCTGCTATGCATTCTGGTATACTGGGAGAAAGTTCTGGAAAGTTCTCTTAAAGGCACAGTATCCTATTTAAGCCACATAATGGCAGCCTATGGGGCTTGTCTGTCCATGCCTTCCTCTCTATCATTCCAGAGTCTTTTACTGGTGGAGGCAAGTTTCTCTATGGTAGAAACTGGGCAGGCTGTGTTGTGTGTGGTGTTGTTTGGTGGATTTTCTAGTTGAAGTACTGGACAGTGTAGCCTGTGGATATAGGCTGCATTATTTGTCTTTAAATTCTCTCTTAAGTGTCTTTGCAGTTTCTGCATGATTTGACAACTTAAGAGATTATTTTTGATTGCCGGGGTCGACGCACATGGGCGGGACTATTCACTAGTTTATGACTATACCAGAGATACCCCTACTACAGAACTGGAGTTACAGGACAGAAACTACTCCTTACATAGGTTCCTTTTTTCATATTTAATATATGTTCTGCCCTATTCATACTGCGTATATTTTTCTAGCTGGGCAGTTGCATTTATGACGTGGTGATTCTGGCTCAATTGCTATATTATAAATTACTCAGTTAAGCATTTCTAATTGCTATAAGGCATTGTGTCCCCTAGCTGGTGCTACTAGTGAAACAGAAAAAATTGTTATGATATCTCCAATTTTAGTTTTGTCATGAATTACATATCTCCATATTGCTACAAAATTTATGTGCACCACCCTACATATACTAATTTATAGCCTGCTCCCATGGTATCTCCATATTTAATCCTTTAATCGCTGTCTCCAAAATAAAAATCCAATATACTTCACGCATCTTTCTGATTTTATCTATATCTAATCCTATTTTTCGATGGATTCTTTCTAGGATGTACCATTTCATTTCTTCAGGTGCGTGGTTGTTCTCCAAAAAGTGGTTAACCATGGGTGCCACCATTTTGTGAGTCCTAATGGCTGAACGGTGTTCGGTTAGTCTAACATTCATGGCTCTTCCAGTCTGACCTACATATCCTTTCTTACAGGGACAGATAACCAAATATACAACATTGGTTGTCCTACAATTATTCAAATCTACCGGGCTGATCACCTGATTATTAAAGTGTAGATTGGGGCCTTGAATTGCCGAATTGCATGATTTGCAATTTGAGCACTTATATGTACCTTGCACCGGTTGCATGTTGTTGACATTCCGTTATATAGTGATGATATTCTGGGTCATCCGTGACCTTACAATGTGGTCTTTCAATGATTTGTTACGTTTGTAGGCAAACATAGGTTTAGGTAATTGATCTTCTTTCGGGGTATTCACTTTCAGTATGTGCCAAATGGCACATACTGCCTGTCTAATTCTCTCGTTCAAAACTGAATGTTTAGTTATGAATACTAATCCAGGATCTTTTTTGTTTTTAGTAGGTTCTAGAAGATGCTGGCGATCATAAAAGCGAGACAGCTTATATGAATCTCGCACAATCTTTTTGGGGTAACAGCTGGCTTGGAATTTTAGTTTCATAGTTACTGATCTGTGGTCATAGTCAGCAATGTTAGTACAATTACGTCTGAGACGTAAAAACTCTCCAAACGGTACACTGTTTTTTGTATTGCAGGGTGGAAACTGTCATAATGAAGTAAAGTGTTCCTAGCAGTTGGCTTCACAAATAAATCCACTACCAATACACCATTATCATGCTTGATCATGACGTCCAGATATTAGACCTTTTCATTTTCTATGTGATTCGTAAATCTGATGTTACTGTCACACAGATTAATCCACTCAATGAATTGATGTAAATTTTCAAGACTATCATTCCAAATGAAGAATACATCGTCTATGAACCGTGACCATTTGGTTAGGGATTCATAGAACGGTGAAACCTCATCGAAAATACAGCGGTCTTCAAATTGAGACATGTAGTTATTAGCGACCGTTGGTGCACAAGATGCTCCCTGCTCACTCCCTGTTTCTGTTGAAATAGTTTACTGTTGAATTCAAAGATATTGTCGCACAAAACTATTTTCAAGCATTCCAGAACAAATAACGTAGGGCATTTAATATTGTACTTTTTGTATGAACCAATGGACAGCTTCCATAGCCCCCCATGATTGGGATGTTACTATATAGGGCTTCAATGTCCATTGTTACTAGATATTGTGTATCAGTACAAACATTTGTGTTCTCTACTAGGTAGATGATATGTCTGGTATCTTGGACAAATGCAGGAGTACGGGATACATGGGAGCAAAGGATGGCATCAATGTATTTTGCTAGTGGTATATAGCTGAGCCTATTGTTGTCACTATAGGTCTTAGCGGTGGATTATGAATACTCTTGTGAACCTTGGATATACCATATATACTTGCTAGCCTAGGATTTTCAACATTCAAATAGCTCCATTCTTTGTCGCAAATCTCACCATCCCTAAGGGCTTTATATGTTAGTTTTTTGATTTTCTTCACAATCTGGGCAGTGAAATCTTTAGGGATGGGTGTGTAGAATTGAGTATCACTCAACATTTCCTCCATTTTTGTTATATAAGTGGTTGTATCATACACCACGATCCCCCCCTTATCACATGCCTTTACCACTAGATCTTTGTTGGACTTAATTTGAGTTAAGGCTTTATATTCATCTTGATTCAGATTAGAGGCGGCAGACCCGAGAGCAGAGGACGGCCCGAGACCAGGGTTCGATTCCCGGCGCGGCAGGTTTCTGGACCAGGGTCAGCGGACTCGATAATTCTCTCGCCTCGGTGCCCACTCTGATCAGCGATCACACTCGGCAACTCTGGGCATTAGCTTGCCTCATCTTCACTAACGGCCCCACCAGACCGCCGGGGATGCCTGGTCTCACCCTGGAGATACCCATTAAGGGACCATCTCTCAGGGAAGCCAGGAAGGGTTTCGCAGCGGTCGAAGCGCCTTGGGACCCTACGGGTAAGTAGTGCGCTATATAAATGCCAATACATACATACATTACAGTGTTTTTGGGACAAGAGATGTGATATTAACAAATTTGTCAAACATTATTTGCTCAAAAATGGCTACCTGCGGGGGAAATTGGCCTGCATTGGAGTAAATTGAGACCTAGGTTTTAAGCCTGACAGATTGGAATCCGTATTCATTTCTTCTTGGCCCAAGAAAAAGATTTTTAACCTGATTTTACGAAAGAATGTTTGAAGATCTCTGAACAGATCAAATTTGTTCAGTCCCGAATGTGGGGCAAAAGTTAAGCCTTTGGATAAGACAGAGATGGAGGCAACTGATAGGTCGAATTTGCTGCGATTAAATATAGGTAAAGTCTCTAATTTCTCCAGTACCGGTTGTTGCATGTTTCTAGGTACTAGTTGTATGTCATCGGTGGATTTTTTTACTGGAAATAAGTGTATTCCTGGTGTGATGTATTCTGAAACCGTGGTTGGAATTGCGGTCTCCAATTGCCTCGCCTCATTTGACACTGTCCTAAAAAAGGTTGCCTATTATGTTGTGTTGGGTCTAGAGTTTTGATATCCACCATCATAATATGACCCTTCATTTTCTGAATCAGATGATTCTGAAAATGTGTTGACTTTTTTACCATAATTCGACTGTCTATAACCAAAAGAATCACTGCATGTTTGTAAAAGAATCTGCATGTTTGTAATAATGTTCCGATAAATAAGGGTAGGTAGTTTCTTTTTTATAGAACTTTATATCTTTTTGTAACTTGTCTATTGTTCTTTTTATTAGATAATCAGAATAAGAATTGAGCTCCTTCTCTATGTCATCAAGCTTTTTTTTAACATCTTCCACAATCCCTGAGCTCTTCAATTTTTCTTCTAGTTCCTGTATTTCTAGCGCAAACTGTTGTAGCATATCTTTAGATGTTTCCACTATTAACATCATATAATCCCGGGAACACCGGTTAGATATTAAGGCCCAGCGTTCCAGAAATTCTTTTATGTACGTGAACAGGCCAGGTATATTTCTCACTCTCAATCCCTGCGGTATTACTCCTGCTTTTAAATATTGCAGCATAAAGTGGCCATGGACCTCTTGGAGTTTCTTTCTCAGTAATAATAACATGTTAATATCCTCATTTTTATCCTGTCCTAATGTATTAGATTCTCCAAACGTAACTGAGCTGCCTACCATGTTGGCAAATTGCTCATCTGAGAACCCAAAAGTGGGTAGCTTAGCCATAATGAATGTGCACAATAATTTGTTTGTAGAAGACAACCAGTGAAACAAAATTAATATAAATTATTTTTTTAAGTACAGTTATATAGTGTAAAAACTCTCACTAGCGACCCCACAGTTGTCCTATAAACCACAATTAGTTAACAGCATTTACTATGAACAGTTGTCCTTTTTGATACATATAAGACCTAACCCCTCACAGACCAGCCGCGAGTATATATATTTTAGTAAAGGCTACGGGGCCCCTGCATTATCGGATGAACCCTAGCAGGGAATAACTAGTATTAGAAAAACGAACACAGCACCAGGTTTTGTGCATACATATATAAACTAACCATCCGTTGAACACTTATAATTAAAAAATAGAAACAAGCTATGAAAAAATATTCTCTTTATTTAATACTCTTTCTATAAATTTTTCTTCCTCTTTTTCTAAAAAAGTTATACAAATTTGTTTATCTTTTGATAATTTCTTATGTGTCGTTAATGAATTTTCAATCAATTTTACATTTATATTATTTCATCACAAGGATAGATAACAATTCCTTTATTGTTCGTTTCAATAACATTACAGACATGGGCCTACAACCACAGGGGCCGGCCGGTAATCAAAAATAGAAGCAAGTATACTACGATATGCCACAGCTATTCAGCCGACATCCCTGAGGTCCGGCAGCGATTCAGGATAAAGTTCGTATTAAATGCAGAATGAAGTCATAGAAGAAAATAAAGGTTTTATTTTTTAATTTAACTAAATAAACGTATCGGGTGTCACACAGTCAAAATACTAATACGGTGGCTAGGCAGAGCAACAGGATATGCAGATCAGGAACAGCTATAATTGAGACACAGGCGTTAAAGCATACTATCCATGTGAGGTAGTGTGGCTCACTGGTTAGAGGCGGCAGACCCGAGAGCAGAGGACAGCCCGGGACCAGGGTTCGATTCCCGGCGCGGCAGGTTTCTGGACCAGGGTCAGCGGACTCGATAATTCTCTCGCCTCGGTGCCCACTCTGATCAGCGATCACACTCGGCAACTCTGGGCATTAGCTTGCCTCATCCTCACTAACGGCCCCACCAGACCGCCGGGGATGCCTGGTCTCACCCTGGAGATACCCATTAAGGGACCATCTCTCAGGGAAGCCAGGAAGGGTTTCGCAGCGGTCGAAGCGCCCCGGGACCCTCCGGGTAAGAGGTGCGCTATATAAATGCCTATACATTTACATTTACATTACATTTACATGATATAAGACCATACAACACACAGTCTACATCAAGCGCCAGCCCTCAGAGCCCGCCCACCCACAGATTAGGATAATGAAGAAAAACAAGAGCACCCGATACGGATACACAATACAATCAGAAAGTTTCTGCAACTATACTAAGAAAAGGAAGAAAAGGAAAGGAAGAAAAAGGCTGTAGAAACAAAATAAAGGCAAAACAAACCCCCCCCCTCCAGCCCCCCACCCTGCACCCCTGCAGTTGGCTATAGCCTAACCCCCCTAGAAGCGTGCCTGTCGCCCAGAATAACTAAAACCCTAAAAGTAGGAAAAAGTGGAGGAGGAGAAAGCGTAGAAGCACCCGGTCTCCTTCTCCCCAGCCGGACACCAACCACCCCTACGAATAGCACAGATAATAACAGGAGATATGACAGTGGAAATACTGGAGAATCACTAAACCCCGCCCGACCTCACTCAAATACTAGATCCAAGTCCCATGTCCGCCAAGGCCCCAAAGTCAAACCCATCGAAGCAGTCTCATCCTGGCCCTTCCGATCCTGCACGCAAGCACCATCCGGCAGCAGCACCGCAGTCATTGTAGATCCAGGATAGGAGAAGAGTACCGACGAGGATAGTCCACAGAGAGCCCGAAAAATAAAGTTGTTACCAGTATCGATCATCAACAGGCCCTCTATCATCCGCACCCTGTCCAAGCGATGTTTCCTCTGCAGAAGCGGCAAAGCAAACGGGGAAGGCAGGGATGTTGTAGCAGCCCAGTCAGCTCAGACGGGAAACTCCAGGATAAAGAGGCCAAGCGGAACCACCCCAGGAGACAACAATGGCGGGTGCGACAAACTCTCCGGGAAACCAATTTCACTACTCTTTGTCTGCACACAGCACAAGGGCTGCAACAGATCATCTTGCCCTGGGCCGTCACCATCGGCCCCCCCAGACCTCACGGGAAGCGTCGATACTGGTAGACATAGTGGAAGGTCAGAGCCCGGTCCCAAACAGTCCACGTCAGGCCCATCGGAAAGCATATTATCAAGTCGAGATTCAAAATGCGCTTGTAGCTCCATGACGGCGGCCAGCACGGTCCGCAATGTTGGCTCTTTATTCGTCAGATCCGCCTCCGCTCTTCCGATCACAAGCATAGTGGTAGGCCCTGAGGAGCCCGGTCCTCCTGGGGGAGCCATGACAGAGCGGAGCGGGTCACAACTGAGGGTTTCCGGTAGACAAAGTGGCCCTGAACCGCAGGCAAGGGCCCCACCCCGGCGGACCCCGGCGATGTCAAACCAGGTCCCCGGGCCAGGAGTCCCAGAACCTCAACAACCGCTCAGGTCAATTGTCCGACGACATCAAGGAAACTACATCGATCGCCATCAAAATCAGATCTGGAGACTTCCACTGCTGAGACCGGACCCTGTCGTAGTCACACGGCCGATGTTGTTCAACTACGTCCCGGCTGGGCTCAAACTCGAGGCCCCGGCTTACAAGCTGCGTTAGGCCCTGATCAAGAAGACGACATAACTCCGTCAATTCTGGCGACAAAAGTCTGGGGATTGAACCAAACGATTCAGCAAGGCTTCATCTCCCTGGAGGTCGGGCGTGATTTCAGGATAGGTTGCAGGATCATCCGGCTGGAAACGGAGGTCGGCGGAGCCGGGCGCCTATGCGGCCATCTTGGTTGGTGACGTAGCTCCTCCCATTTCTACAAATTATTAACAAAAAAACATTCAATACTTTCGATGTGACTGTTGTCTTATAGTGCTGTACACCCAATTTATATGTACATACCTTTATATACATGATATTCTTACAGTGCTGTACATTCAATTCATGTCTACATACCTTTCTATACATAATATTCTACACATCATATGTACATATTAACCAATTATCTACTCTTTGTATCCTATATACACAATCTATTTACATATATTACAAAAACATATTAAGAGTTTCCTTCCTACATGGCATAAGCTAACTTCCTAGAGCTTCTTTATCTGTTAGAAGGATTCAATGACTATATTTGACTAGACCAATTGGATGTAGATACACTGTATCACAGTCACCTCTATTTGTCAGCGCCATTGGGCAGCTGACATCAACGTGTATCTATGTGAAAATTCAGAGATGAAATATGTGTACAATTCATCTATTTAAATGACTTTAGCCTTATAGCAATTAAAATGCCACGGCATGAGACCCTAATACTTATCAATGTACCTATTTATTATTATTTATTTATTTATTTCGGCTAAAATGCCATAAAAGAGTCACAACACAGTTCATTATAAAATACATCAAGTCACAATTTTGGATACATTTGGAACAGATAAAACATATGTGATAAATTCCCAATAAAAACTTTCTCTGGACTCAATAAAATACCAATAGCCCTTATAGCACTTAATAGAAACACATTTGGTCATGTAAACTCATCTTTTTTGCATTACAGCTTTAGGCCTTTTTTCCTCCGCAAGAAATAAATCGAATACAGAAATCGGCTAACACTGAATACTATTGTTTGGGTTGTGTCTGTTTTAATTATTCTTAGTGCCTGGTTACAGGATCTTATTCCTAGATGTACACATAGGGGCTTAATCCATTTTCTTCTAGCCAGTGCATAAGCTGTGCAGAAGAAAAGGATATGAGGGTCATCTTCTTTCTGGTTGCCCTCACACATATTGCAGGTTTCATCTGCCACTGGTGCAAGACCATTGGACCCCCTAGACCAGCGCGCCAAGGTTGTTTTGGTCAAAAGATTTCCGTATCTTAATTTCATAAAAAGGGTTTTGGCAAGTGGAGGCTAAATTTAGTCAAGGAAAGCCTCTAAAAGAGGCTCATCCTTGAAGCTCAGAAAGTTGGTCACTAGGGTCCCAGCATTATTCGCATTTGTTATTAGGTTAGACACAAAACTCCAAAAAGCCCTTTTTACAACCAATTTTGAATTCGGCGGTAAACATTCTGGATTCTCCCAAAAATGGTTTAGACCTATTTTGGTGAACCAGGTTTTAACATGTTTTAGCCATGGATTGGTATTCAATTTGTCCAACCCCATTATCTCTTTTAAACCTTCCCTATAATCATACAATTCAGGTACCTGCCAAAGTCTTACCCATAGCATTAGTGGCTAAACAATTGTGTAGTGGTCTGTCCTTTTAACATTTAAATCCAGCTGAAGTGGCACTAAAGGGGTACCTCTTGGAGCCCTTACCAAACTTCTCATAAAGTTATTATCCATGACAAAAAAAGAGTCCTTTGACATTGGCCCCCAAATTTCAACACCATATAGGGCCGCTGGTTGGACCTTGAATTTAAATAACTCGACTACTGGTGACACAGCTTTGCCAGTACTCAGGCTTTGTTTCCTAAGGATAGGCTTTACATTCTGTGCAAATATCAACTTGCTTCTTTCAATTTGGGGCCGCCAGGAGAAGTTAGAATCTAACGTGACCCCTAAATATGAAAATTTTTTAACCGATTCCAATTTCTCACCATTCAGAATTAAACAGCCTTTATCTGGTTTTTATGGATTAAGGGCCATGCATTTTGTTTTTTTCCCATTAATTTCCAATCCTTTCTTGCTGCAATACCTTTCTTAGTTTGAGAGATCAGAATGGTGTCATCTGCGAATAGTAATGAAGTTACCTTTTCTCCATTCAATTTCGGTGAGTCATTTATGCATCCCTCTAGATGTGCAGGGATGTCATTCACAAAAAGGGAGAAAAGTGTGGGGGCCAGTACGCAGCTTTGACGAACGCCACGCTCGATAGGTATTTTTTGGGTCAATTCCCCATTTGGACCCCATCGCACTTTGGCAAAGTTCCCAGCATGCAACTCAATTATCTGTACCAACAGACTGCTTGGAAGCCCTGCCTCACTCAATGTTCTCCATAGAAGGTCACGTGGCACTAGATCGAACGCTGCTCTCAGATCAACCAAAGCAACGTATAAGTCGCCCTTCTTAATATGTATGTATTTCCAGTATAGGCAGCAAAATCTGAATACTTGATCTATTGTGCTCACTTTACATCGAAAACCGGCTTGATATTTTGTTATGATTGCATTCTCCTCCAACCAGTCATTAACACGAGTTAGGATGTGTCTCAAGTAGATTTTTGGGAGAATGTCCATCAGGCTAATTGGCCGATAATTAAAAGGGTCCAGCCGATCCCCTTTTTTGAAGATTAAAATGATTTCTGCTCCCCTCCAACTTTCAGGGAAATTTAGACTATGGGATAGCTTATTACACAGGTAATTTATGTACGGTGCCCATACCTTTAAATCATGCTTATACAAATCCCCTGGTATTTTATCTAGCCCTGGCGCTTTACCATTTTTTACTGAGTTTATTGCCGCCTCAGTTTCTTCTAGTGTATCACATAGTCACCTCTATTTGTCAGCGCCATTGGGCAGCTGACATCAACGTGTATCTATGTGAAAATTCAGAGATGAAATATGTGTACAATTCATGTATTTAAATGACTTTAGCCTTATAGCAATTAAAATGCCACGGCATGAGACCCTAATACTTATCAATGTACCTATTTAGAGAGGGTATGACATGTCTCTCTGCCAATGTGGCCTCAGGTAGGATATAATGAATACCTGTATTCACTCTTGATAGTGCAGCCGTACGCGGTGTTCATGTGTGGCACATCTAGATATAACTTAGTCTGCAGGTATTATTTAAAACCATGGGATCACACGATATCTGTAGTATCTAATAAGAAAACGAACAATCCAATTTAAAATTCACTCTCCTACAGATCAACTCTGTTTAATGAGTCAATATCAGGTAAATTGTACATACCTAATACGCATATAATTAATGCCTTAATTGGGTCCACTTGTTGTTCTGTGATGTATGCGCTGAATCCCTCAAGATCCAGATATCGTAATGCCCATCCATTCGCATATATATATAATACTGTATTTCGAGAGAATAAAAAGCAATGGAACCAGATGTAAATACACCCTCGTTTATCATCTACTATGCTTAGCTGTGCTTATTGCATATAGATATACTGACAAGTAAATATCTGAGTTGGTGGCTTAATTGGGTGTCAATCTGTATTGACCGATGATTTGCCCGTGTTTATGGATGTGATCCTCTTCCTCGAGGATGCACTTAGAGTCTAAAAGGCAAAGTATAACTTATCAGAGTGTGTTCTTTTATGCTCCTTATTTGTTCCCTACTCCTTCTCAACGCATGTCATACGATATAATGAGGACAGCGACAAATACTTGATTTAGTAGTGCAGTTTTAAGTTAGGCAGTACTTGAGACTGGATCGCCCATATTCTGGAAATTCACGCTCTCCTGCGGGTTTACACTGAGACGCTAAAAAATAAAGCATATCTCTATTTGCTTTATATATTAAGCAGAGATAAAAATGACTGGACACTGACGTATGATATATACGAGGGGGACTATACAAATTATATGTAGTCCCCCATTTTCTACGATTCCCGCATGTGCCCAGAAATGTTGGTGTTGGAATATAAAATTATAATATTCCTCAATCCGCGCCCTCCAACGCAAGTCGTTGTAACGACTTGCGTTGTAAAAACCGCGATGTAAAGTACCGCGATCAAAATGATTGCGTTGTACTGACAAAGATCCTTTTACAGAGATACATATCTTGATAATTGTGCAACAGTCAAGAAAGTCACTTTTGGAGTTAGCATTGTGCACTGAACAATAGTAAGAGTAGTTTCTAATGACCGTCAACCAGGTCATAACAGGCCATTGGTTCCCGAAGCTTTACCACTGTACCAGCAACTTATTGAGGGTAATTTCACAGCACCTATCAAGAGACAAGCCCAGAACCATATTAAATTTGCCACTCCAGATAAAATGGTAATCCTGGGCCTAATGATAGCACCTTATTTAAGAGTTAATCAGAGTCCACAGTAAGAGCGTAACTATTTATGAGCAAAGCCATGCATCTTCTCCGAACTTGAGACACCTACACCCAACTAAAAAAAGGGGGGGGCGTGGCTTCAAGGGTTAAAAGAAATACCTTTTTTGCATTTCATGCCAGAGCCAGACAAGCCAATAGCAGGAGAGACAGCGAGGAACCACTTTCGTGGCTACGTTTTACTGCAGAGACCGCCATCCCATCAGTTTTAACACGTGTGACCCTGCTAGGTGGAATAACTATAAGGGAACTAGGAAAACCAAGAAATGTATTCAGTAGACTCACACTTGTTGCATACAGCGGATCACCAGTACCACACCTCAAGAGCTAATCTAGTGGAAAGAGCACTTTCATGAATAACAACATCACAGTAGTATTCCCAGCCCACACCATCTCTGGTTTTCTTTGGCTGACTGTTTGAATCAGAAGGTAGGTGCAAGTGGGAAACAAAGATCTAGTGGAACACTGTACATACAAAGACTGCATGGTGTGATATTAAAATGAAGACAGGGTGAAGTCTGGGTCCTGGACCGAGGAGGGCTCTGGAGCTTAGATGCAGGGGAGAACATGCCCCAGCCATACCATATGGGCATGAAGAAGTGCTGGTAGCACTCTACTCAATAATATCTGCTGCGAAATCACGAATGAAGTGACCCAGGCTGTAGGAGAGTAGGGTCTGCTTCCTATGGTTACCCCCACTTTTTGCTGTGATTCTCTGGTTTTTCCACTTTAGTGTGGCTGTGGACCTGCTAATCAGGCCCACAGCCCAGCTGTTCTCTCTCTAAATTGATACCATGTACGTTAGGTACATACCAGATTGGTTACTGGGTCACCCTTGTGGGCCCCTGTATAGTGTACCATAGGTACCCAGGGCATAGGTGCACCCTAGGCCTACCAGGGGCTGCAGCATGAATTGTGCCACCCCTGGTTTACCTTCCAAACTGACACCACAGGTCTGTTCACACAGCCTGGGTAAGGTGGTGTAATCACCCCTTACTTAGATATAGTATACCTATATCTATATATACATATAGACACATATACATCTATGAGTCCCTCCTATGGCAGGCCTTGACAATCCTGGAGGCAGAGTGCTTGGTTTTATGTGAGAGGGTGCTCTAGCATGAACTGAGCCCCTCTGCAGCTTTCGTAACCATCTCTTTATAGCTGTTCTATGATATAGCCATACCATATACTCTTAAGTGCATTATAATCCTCGCGGTTAATGCTAACTTTGGTTTGGCTGTATCAAAACATGTCATGTAAGGTGGCACACACTTTGGAATACTACCCCCCCCCCCCCTTCCTCCTGGCCAGTCCTGGCGGCGGGGGTAGCATTCCACCCTTATAGAGGGAGAAGACATGTAGTTACTGGTTTACCAGGTTAAAGTTAAACAGAGCCCCAGCATCACAAAATGGATGCTGCTGCCACAGACCCAAGTCTGCCCTCCTGCTGCTGGACGAAACTCCGGCGGGGGAGGCTTGGACAATAGGTTTCCTGTCCAGGGAGGTGCTGGCACCTCCCCAGACAGGCTTTAGTGTATTGGGGTAGGGAGGGTTGCATTCAGTGAATGCTTTTCAGACACTGCCTGGGGCACACTAGGTGCTCCATGCATTTCCCAGTTCAAACCAGTTGCTGGAGAACTCAGCCCCAGCTCTGTCGCGAAACTGGACAAAGGGGAAGGGGTGTAACCACCCCCACCCCAGGTCCACCCATAGGAGGAACCTTAAAGTTAGTCCAACCCCTAAACTTAGTAAAAGTATAGGAACCCAGTCCCTAGGACTTTAAATTATCCTGGATGAAACTCTGAAACATATATCCTGGACCTTCGACATTCCCTTTCGACTGTAAGACGGAAGACATCTCCCTTGTAGCCAAGGAGTGACCATCCTGTTTAAACAGGCACCAACAGCATCTTTCCCGGTCTGCATTTTCGAGGCTCCCGCCGGGTCCCGAAGAATTTGCGACACAGGACACAGACTTTCAGACATCTCTGACCCCGACCTTCGCTCACCGCAAAGCTGAGACCTGTGGCGGACACGAGAGACGTGGGACCGGAACTCCTGGACATCCTGCATTTTGCTACCTGCATCGACTTCCCGAGGTATCCCGAAGTTGTACATTAGGGTGCTTGAAGCCCCAAACCCGAGCACCTTTTGCACCGAAGCTCAGAGCTCCACACTCCACGAGTGGCCTGTGGGCTCGCTTTGCGCATTTTCACTCAATGCGTCTTCGCGGTTCCTAGTCCGTTGGCTAGTGAGCCCCCAAGAAGACAATCCTTTATTTCAACTTGCTTTCCTGGTTGATCCAGGCTTGCTCCAACTTCCCTGAACTAGATCCTTCGTGGGACAGCTCGAATCCAGCTCCTGGTCATCGTCGATGCCTATTGGTCCTCCTGGCTGAAGAGACAAACTTCACCTTTTTCACCTGAAATCACCAGACATCTGGTGGCATCTTTCTATCGCCGCCCTGGTCACTGGCAAGTGGCCCAGACTCTGTCCATTCTGCTTCCAGGTTCTTCAGATCTTCGATCCACCCGGACACTGTTCCTCTGGTCGCCTTCAGCTCTTCTTTGCAGATCTCCATTGAAATCGATGACGAAACCCGACACCAAAAGAGACCTATGCACCCGGCGTCCGTGGGTGAGGTAAAACGAGTACTCTGGTAGTCTTGAGGGTATTGGCCCTCCTAGTGTCTAAGTCTAAAAGGGTTCCATCGTAGTTCATTTAGAAGTGTCCTTAAATTGTAAAATTGTAACTTGTTCGTTTTCCATAGAAAGTCAATGGTAACCCGCGGCTGTGTTTAGACACAGCACGCGTCTCCCGTGGGCCTCCTACATCCTAACCTTTGGTTGTTTAGAGTAGCCCCAGCGATTCCACAGGCCTGCTTTCTAATTCTCACGTGGTTCTAATACCACTATTTTAGTATATGGTTTGCGAGGCCCCGAGGGCAAAACGTATACTGTGCAACTTATCGTATGCTAATTAAGTAACTTGTATTGTACTTTTACCTCTGACCTCATAAAGAGTGCAAAGGGGTTGTGTTTAGAATAAATACATATATATTTGATATATACCTTGTGTGGTGTGCTTTCATTTGGTACTCAAGAGATTATAATTGGTAAAACAACTAGCTTAATTCGCTCTCTGAAGTCGTAGCCTGAAGACTGTTCGCCATTGCTACCCCAGGATAACTTTATATAAGGTTGACTTTACAACCACCATCAATAAGGGTCAATTAGACTGGTGCAAGCAAGGTGCCCACTAGAACTAGTGGATATCATATGCCAGGCTAACTTCTCACACAGGCCTCACCATCAAGTACAGCATGCTATGCACTATGACTCACTGAATGCTCTAAAAAGAACAGTTAAGCCATGTTGTGTCTGCTAGTGTTGGGGAAGAAGTGAGCTCTGGCAGCAGTCTGCCATGCTACCCTTTATCCCTACACAGTCAATGCAGGCGCGCTCCAACCGGCGCGCTGCTTTGCCAGTCCTAGCATGCAAATCATGCAGACGCAGAAGTCTCTTTCTCTTGGGAGTCTTTAAAAACTCCACTTCTTCCACCCAGGAAAATTAAATGACCATCCCAGCACCACCAAGAGGGGATGATGTGGAAGGTTGAAGAGGCTCGTTGGCTCAATCGGCTGCACAGTGGATCTCTCTGGTGGTTGCGTGCACTCCCCGCAATGAGTTAATGCGAGGGGAGACTAAGCTCAAAAAAGCATTGAAAAAAGTGTACATAGGAACAGGGTTTTGGCAGGTAGCAAAGGGTAGTAGAGGTAGCACTACGACTGCTTCTAGAGAACATTTACCCACCCTTCAAAAGTAGACAAGAATACAATAAAAGTAGTTTATTGAAGAAATCACAACACATAAGCAAAGATCCAGTATGGTAGGAGGAACAGTCCAGTCAGTAGGGTTTGTCAATAACAGTTTTCCATATGGATATAGCTGCATCAGTAAAGAAATTAACCTTGTTTTGAACAATGATCTACAGGTTGGCAGGGTGTAAAATCGCATGGGTAATGTTTTTACACATAGTGATTCTTTAACTGGACTAAGTTACTTATGGGCTCTTTGTACAGAGTCATTGATGTCGGGGGTACACACTAACTTTGTGGTTTACTTAGAACAGCTTCTCTGACAGCACGCAAAACGGAGTCCTTATCCCTGTAAAGTTTCTCCACAAATGGCTCTTTGGAGCCTGATTTGGCCTTTCAGGTATCCAAAAAGGAGAATGTTCCTTTGTGCCTTCCATTTCAGTTCCTCTTAAGTTGCTTTCAGGTCTGTGATTACTATTTACATATTTTACTCCAAAGAATAATCGCCATCATCACCATTACTCATCCTGCTTTCCATCTACTCTACTCACTAAATCCATATGTTTTTGCATTACGTCTAGTTTATTGCAAACAGTATTCACCTGTACTCATCCTGCTTTCCATCTACTCTAATCACTAAATCCAAATGTTTTTGCATTACGTCCAGTTTAATACAAACAGTATTCACCTCTGGAGCTTTCATCTCTCATCTCTGCAAATGGGGTTGAGAATTCAGAAGCGAACTCTGTGCATTTGAGGGATTTTGACTAAGCTCTCATGTTGAGTTATGGTCTATGCAACCTAGTATCTAGAGGCTCTGCATTGTGAGGCTGCAAAATATTAAATTTTTCAATATTTGTCAGATTTGCCCATACCACAAGAAGACATTTCCCATTGTATAGTCCAGTAAAAAGAGGTCCAGTGGACCCAGACAGGAGCGCATCTGAATCACAGCATCTGATAGATACATCTGCCAGTGGATTCCTCACCTTGTAAATATCCCCTTGCGTCAGCAACATTCGGAAATTCTTTTTATAGCTTCGCACCGACGTGGGGACATCTTAGAGGCCCGGCATGGCGCACGACTCCGCTGACGTCACCGACACCATAATAGGCCCACGCCGGCGTGATGACATCAGTTCCCTTTTTTCTACGTTGTCGACGCTAACGGTTTTCAAGGGATCGTCTGTAGCTGTACAGTAACTTTGTTACGTTGTGTTTCTACTGGTGTTTCTTTGTCTTCTGTCGAGATGTCTTTGAAGAAGACTGGATTTATAGCGTGCGGAGAATGTGGCAAGATGATGTCCATCACTGACCCACATGAGTGCTGTGTTTGGTGCTTGAGCTCCGACCATGACGTCGAAGATTGTCCTTCTTGTAAGAAGATGACTCAGAAGGCTCTTCGGGAGAGGGAGACGAAACTCCTCGTGGCAAAATTGAAGAGTACGAAGGAGAAAAAGAGTTCGAAGTCGCGAACTCGGCGTTCGAGGTCTCGTTCGAAATCGCACTCGGAGTAGTCTTCGGCGCATGCTTCGAGGTCTTCGAGGAAGAAGCATAAGAAGAGAAGTCATGAGTCTCGCCATCACTCAGAGAAAGACTCGAGTAGCAGGTGAAGCTACTTCGTAAAGAAGCTGTGGCTTCAGCTTCAGAAGCACAGGACTCCGAGGGTGAGGCTTCGCAAGCGGATTTGCCTAAGTCACCAAAGCAGTTAGTGGATCCGTCCCATCCTTCTGGTCAGGAGGATGAAGGTGAGGAGGAGGAAGATGGAGAAGGCGAGGCTCAGTTGCCTGCGGGTTCGTCGACCCCGGTGGACCAGCCTGAGGAGGAGGTCGAGGTAGAGACGACTCCGCTCCCTCGAGAGCAACCTGGGGGCTCTTATCCAACCTTTCCGGCTCCAGGTCAGGATCCAACTCAGTTCCTGAATGCCATGTTTGGAGTTTACTCCAGGGCAATGTACCCCTCTGGCGCACCGGGTGGTCCCACGGGTCCATTAGCATTTAATCTGGGTGTCCCCAAGGCTTATGCTCCTGCGCCCTTTATGTCGGCTCCAGCACCGCATTGGCATTTTTCCGGCGCCGACGAAGCCTTCGACGCCAAATCCATCGACGCCGGTACCCTCGACTCCAAGGCCGAATCCAGTTCGGCCTCGGGTTAAGCTGCCTCGTCCGACTTCGGGTTCGGCGCCGGCTCCGGCAGAGTCGATCCTGGATCCGTCAACTTAGTTTATGAAGGAGAGGTCGAGGCGTGAGGCACAGAGGCTTCTGGAAGAAGAGAGGTATCGGAATGAAGATATGGAGGAAGGTGAACTACAGGAGTCGGAGGATCCTTTTGATGACCTAAGAGAGGCTAGTGGCCTGGAGCAGTCTCCTGAGTGGGATTTGGCCTCTGTATCAAATGTACCTTCTAAGGATGTGACTCCTTATCATGTGGTGATAAAGAAGGCTGCAGGCTTGTTGAATATTACTCTGCCTATTGCTGAATACAAGTCTAATATTCTAAATGCGGTCCTTCACTCGCCTTCCTCTGTTATTGAACCAATGCTCCCGTTTAATGACGCTTTGGCTGAGCCTATTTGAGGTGTGGAAGAAACCTTTGACAGCCCCTGCTGTTTCAAGGGCGGTTGCAAGAAGATATAGGGTGGCACCTGGTGCCCCGCCTTTTTGTCAACGCACCCCCTGCCCGAGAGTTTGGTTGTGCAGGCTGCCTGTTCAGAGAAGTCTGCGGGTGCTTTTCCACAGGTTCCTTGGGAAAAAGAGTCAAGGAAACAAGACCAGGCGGCATAGAAGGTCTTTTCCTTAGCCAGCATGGTGCTAAAGTCAACTAATGCAACTTGCCTGATGGGTCGGTACATCCATGCTTTGATGGATTCCGTAAAACAATTGGTGCCTAAAATTCCTGAGAGTGATAGGAAGGATTTTCAGGAGGTGGTTTCTGACACTCAGGCTGCAGCAAGGCAAGTAATCCAGAGTGGGCTGGACACAGCTGATTCAGTGGCGAGAGTCATGGGCTCTTCAGTGGCCACAAGGAGAGCTGCGTGGTTGAAATCTTTGGAATTTTCTGCGGATGTTCAGTCTGCCTTGGTGGATTTGCCCTTTGTATGTATTTGCATGTATGTATGTATTTGCATACTTATATAGCGCTGCACTGCCACCCAGAGGGTATCCTGGCGCTTTGACTCAGCAAGCTGAAACCACCGATGCAGAGCTCATACTACTCTTGGAAACAGATGGGTTTTCAGCCTTTTCTTGAATGCTAAGAATTCCCCCTGACTCCTTAGCAAGAGCTGAAGAGAGTTCCAGAGTCTAGCCGCTGCAAAGCTAAACAACCGACCTCCCATCCTTATCCTCTGAACTCTGGGGACCGTTACCAGACATGCAGAGGAGGAGCGTAGGCTCCGAGATGTAGAATACCAAGAGAATAAGTTCTGCAGCAAGACTGGGTCCTGTCCATGT
Source organism: Lissotriton vulgaris (assembly GCF_964263255.1). Lineage (NCBI taxonomy): Eukaryota > Metazoa > Chordata > Amphibia > Caudata > Salamandridae > Lissotriton > Lissotriton vulgaris. The sequence goes on from NC_141695.1 coordinate 837,985,723, forward strand.
ACAGCTCTAAAAACCAGGCAGGATGCTTTAAAAAGGATCTGCTGATGAACAGGCAGCCAGTGTAGATCCTGTAGTGCCATGGTGGAAGAGGCAGCGCGCGGTCGAGAAAGTGCCAGCTTAGCTGCCATATTTTGGACCCGCTGCAGCCTACCCACCAGCGTTCTAGGTGCCTCCAGAAGCAGTGCGTTGCAATAATCCAATCTGTTTAGGATTATACCCCGCACTACCTCTGGCCTAGCCTGCGCTGGGAGCAGTGGTGGGACTTTACGCAACATCCGAAGCAGCATCATGCAGGTGGCTACGGTTTTGTTAACGAAAAGGTCCAGTTGTAGGTTGGGGCCAAACATGACCCCCAGATTTCGAGCAGACTCTGCTGCAGTCACTGCCCCCGAAAAAGAAGAGGGCCAGAAATCATCCGGTAGTGAGCGCTGGACATGGTCATTGGAGCAGTACAGCACCTCCGTTTTTGATCCGTTAAACTGGAGGGAGTTGGAGCGCAGCCAGTTCGATGTGGCAGTCATACATGGTGAAATGTCTCTAAGGAGACCGCGTCTTTGCCCTCCAAGGTATCGTCGGCGTAATTAAACACCGAGATACCGAAGGATTTTATCAATTGGATCAGAGGGCGGAGGTACAGATTGAATAGTATAGGGTTGATGTCCGAGCCCTGCAGCACCCCCTGCCCAACTTTCCGCACATCCGACTTAAAAGGCGGCAAAGCCACTACCTGCTGCCTGTTGTTGAGGTATGAGACTAACCAGTCCCTGGCCAGCCCCGTAACCCCGATCTCCTCCAGTCTCTCAATGAGGGTGGAGTGGCTGACCGTTTCGAACACGGCCGACATGTCGAGCAGCACTAAAAAGGCTGCCTGACCTGTGTCGACCCGCGAACGAAGATTGTCTAGCACGGCCACCAGCGCAGACTCCGTCCCATGCGCTGGCCGGAAACCAAACTGAGCCACATCCAGCCAGGTGTTATCCTCTAGGAAACTGGATAGAGAACGGGTAACCAGCTTCTCCAAGATCTTAACCGGAAAAGGGAGCAAGGAAATGGGCCTGTAATTTGACAGACAGGTGGGGTCAAGTGTAGGTTTCTTCAGGAGGGGAGAGACCACCACCAACTTCCAGCTCTCCGGAACTGTCACGGTGACAAGCGACTGATGACAGATGGAATACAGAGGATAAAAGAGTTCTTCCTGGAATAATTTCCAGAATTTATGCAGAAGAGGATCCAGCGGAGAGCCTGAAGACACAGTCTGTGCCAATTTACAAAACTCCTCAAAAAGAGGAAGAAAGATGAGTCAGGATTGTTTGGTAAGAAGGCTGACGCTGCTTTAGAGCGGTTTAAAGACAGCAGAGCGACGGCAAAGTCATTGGGCCTTCAGACCAGAGGCACTTTTGGAAAGCGTTTCAGAGGTTTTGGCAGGTCTCCCTTTCGAGCCTACAAACCATCTCAGCAGCAGCCACAGCAGCAGCAAAATACGCTGTACAAGTCGTACAGGGGCAGACAGAGAGCTCGTCCCAGAGGTCATCAAGCCTCTTCCTTCTCCTCTTCCCCTTCCCAGACCCCTGCCAACGCAGTAAAGCAGCCTTAGATCCGCCATTCCGAATCATTTGGGTCCAGTGGGGGGTCGGCTTACCCATTTTCTGCGAGTTTGGGAATTGATTACATCAGATCTTTGGGTTCTCAATCTCGTGGAGAATGGGTATGCTCTTCCCTTTCGGGAATTTTCCCCAAATTACCCTCCTTGCCAGGGTTATTGTTCGGAGGACCACTTGCTTCTCCTGCAGGAAGAACTCCTGGCACTGTTCAGAAAGGGTGCGATAGAGGTGGTTCCGGAGTAGGAAAGGGGTCAGGGATGCTACTCCCGGTATTTTCTGATCCCCAAGAAGGATGGCAGACTTCGTCCAATCTTGGATCTCAGGATCTTGAATCTTTACCTTCAAGATGCTCACCATTGCGCAGGTTCTTCAAGCGCTGCTGGAAGAAGACTGGATGGTGTCGATCTATTTACAGGATGCGTATTTTCATATTCCCATCCTGAAGTCGCACAGGAAGTATCTCCGTTTCACGGTTGGGTCACAACACTACCAGTTTGCGGTCCTTCCGTTTGGTCTTACTACTCCACCTCGAGTCTTCACCAAGGTGATGGCTGTGGTGGCTGCACATCTCAGAAGATCGGCGATACCGGTATTCCCGTATCTGGACGATTGGCTGATCAAGGCGGAATCTCCAGAGATAGTGCTCCATCATCTGCAAGAGACAACTCAGTTGTTGCACAGGTTGGGTTTTTCGATAAATGTACCCAAATCTCACCTGGTGCCCTCCCAGCGCAACCTGTTCATAGGTGCGGTACTGGACACTACTGTGTGACGTGCATTCCCTCCTCCTCAAAGGATTCGCGACATACAGGAGTTGATTCCTTTATTTTTCAATAGAGCGGTCGTTCCAGTCCTGAAGGTACCTCGCCTGCTCGGTCTGATGGCTTCCTGCATTCTGTTGGTCAACAATGCACGCTGGCACATGAGGGCTCCAGTGGTGCCTCCGCAGGCAGTGGTATCAACACAACGGAAATCTCCGGGAGTCTGTGAGGATCTCCAGAGAAACTGCAGCAGATCTGACTTGGTGGGGAGTGGAAGGCAACCTGTCTCAAGGGAAGCCCTTTCATCTGCCTCCAGCTGTGGCCACAGTGATAATGGATGCATCCACTCTAGGGTAGGGTGCCCATCTGGGGGATCTGGAGGTCAAGGGTCTTTGGTCTCCAGAGAAAAGGTTGTTTCACATCAACCTTTTAGAGTTGCGGGCCATACGTTTAGCGCTCAAGGCCTTCCTCCCTTCCCTTCGCGGTCAGTCAGTTCAAGTCCTGAACGACAATACGACCGCGATGTGGTATATCAACAAGCAGGGAGGAGTGGGGTCGCAGTGTCTCAGCAGGGAGGCTCTGCGTCTCTGGTCCTGGGTTCAGGACCATCAGATCTGTCTGATGGCGAATCATCTGGCCGGAGTTCTGAACGTACGTGCAAACAGTCTCAGTCGGCAGTTCTCGGCCGACCATGAGTGGAGGCTCCATCCAGAGGTAGTTCGTTATGTCTTTCGGACATGGGGAACTCCTCAGGTGGACCTGTTTGCCACTCACGAGAACGCTCACTGCCCATCATTCTGCAGCCTCCAGTATGCGATGCAGGGAGCACTGGGAGACGCGTTTCAGTTGAGTTGGGACTCTCAACTCCTTTACGCGTTTCCTCCCATACCCTTGATTCCTCGGGTTCTGAGGAAGATTCGCCAAGACCGGGCCCAAGTTATATTGATTGCCCCGGATTGGCCAAGAAGGGTGTGGTACACGGATCTTCTCCACCTGTCCTCGTGCCCTCCGCTCCGTCTCCCTCATCGGTCCTGGATTAAGAGGTGAGATAAATAATGTGAGAAGTTGGCCTGATATATGATGCTCACTAGTTCTAGTGATCACCTTGTATCAGTCCAAACAACCCTTATGGTGATTGGTTGTAAGTCAACCTTATAGACCAGCTATCCTAATGGTAGCATGGACAAAGCAGTCTTAGGCTAAACTCTTTTGGCATGTGAAGCCAGCTGTTTTAATACATATAACCCATTGAATACCAAATGAAAGGACACCACACAGGTAGTTATGAAAATAAAAAAGATATTTATTAACTAACAAACACCTCTGAACTCTTTATGAGATCGGGCTAAGCACATGACAAGACTCTTAAGAAAAATACGTTAAGTTGCACAAATTACAATGGTGCCCTAGGGGCACGACAAACCATATACTAAGTAAATGGTATAAGGAAATCGATAGAAGGAATGGAGCTGTCCAGAGGCTGTAGGATCGCTGGGACTACACTATCCTGACCTGAGGTAAGTAATAGGAGGTCCACGGGATGCGTGTGCAGAGGGTGAACTCACACGTGTGATGCGTAACAAAGTCAATGGACAGTACAAATTACGAAAAGTTAAGTATTAGACAGTTCCGACTAGCTAGGACTAAAACGACTGGAAATCTGGACACTAGGAGAGTCAATCTACCCTTGATCACCAAAATGCTCTTGTTACCTAACCCACGGGCTGCGGGTGAATAGGTGTCAAAGTGTGTCGGGTTTCCGCGTTGAAGTCTATGGAGCCTGGAAGAAAGATGCTGCAGGCGGCCAGAAGGAAGATGTCCGGAGTGATCCAAGGGTGGATCAAGGAAGATGAAGACCTGAAAGCAGAGGGGACAATGTTCACAGTCACTAGCAAGTGACTGGAGTGGAACCAGGAAGGAACCAGATGCTGTTGTCGCGATCAGTTGAAGAGTGGACGCTATACTCTGCAGCCACGTGGGCCAGGTGGTGTCTTCGACAACCAGGATGGAGGCACTAGCTGTCCCACACAGGCTCTCTCTGTCGGCGGTGTTGGATCCGGATTCGGCGGCAACAGGCCTTGGCAAAGGCAACCCACGCGGTGAGTGGAAAAGGCGTCTGATGCGGACAAGGAGGGTTCGGGGTGCTTCTCCTTTGCAGGGAAGCAGGGGCCAGTCTGGAGCAACCAGACCAGCGGTGTGGATTTCAAGGATCGTCGTCTAGGAGGCCACTAGCCAGCCGGCAAGTGACCAGACAACGCGTTGAGCAGCAATCAAGCAAAAGGGCCCCACGCAGATCTCGTGGATGCTGGAGGGCTGATCTTCTGTGCAGGAGCTGCTCGGGGCTGGGGCTTCTCAATCCCCAAAGCACTTCGTCGAGGATGCCTCTGAAGTCGTGCTGGAAGTGAAGTGCAGTTTCTCCAAGATGGCCAGTCCCACGTGTCTCGTCGCACCCACAGATCTCAGCTGTGCTGCAGATGTATGTAGAGGTCGGAGAGGTCTGGGAGTCCGGGTCTTGTCGGGCTCTGAAGTCTGGATCTACTCGGGAAGACGACAATGTGAACCGCTGGAACGCTTGATGGTGCCTACTTGTGCAGGGTGGTCACTCCTTGGCCACAAGGGAGATTTCTTCAGTCTTCTGTGGAGCAGAACGTCGAAGTCCAGAGTTTCTTCTTGTAGAGTTTCAAATCAGGATTAATCTAATTTGGAATGGGACCAGCTCCTACCTTTATTCTCCTAAAGGGGGCTGTACTATGACTAGGTCCCTCCTATGGGTGGGACCAGGAAGGGGGGTGGTTACGCCCCCTATCCTTTGTCCGGTTTCGCGCTGGGGCTGGAGTGCCCCAGCAACTGGTTTGAACCGGTGTATGCACAGGGCACCTTGTGTGCCCCAGGCATGTCTCATTCCTTTCAGGCCTGTCCTACCTAATACACAAAATCCTGTCTGGGGTGGTGCTCTCCCAAGGCAGGAAACCCTTTGTCCAAGCCTCCCTCGCTGGAAGGACTCCCAGCAGTAGGTCAGACATGTGTCTGTGGTGGCAGCATCCATTTTGTGATGCTGAGGCTCGAGTTAACTTTAACCGGGGGTCACAGTTACATACATGTCGTGTCCGCTAGAAGGGTGGAATGCTACCCCCGTCACCAGAACTGGCGAGGGGGTAGCATTCCAATTTGTATGACACCTTCTCAACATGTTTTGATAATGCTAAGCCAAAGTTAGCAATAACTGCGAGGTTATAATGCATATGGTATAGTGTTATCATGGAAACAGCTAAATGACTTGGTTCCGAAAGCTGCAGACAGGCTCAGCTCATGCCAGAGCACTATCTCACATAATTCCAAGCACTCTGCCTCCAGGATTGTTAAGCCTGCCATAGGTGTGACTGATAGGAGTATATGTGTCCATTTTAGGTTTAGATATAGGTATACTATATCTAAAGAAAAGGGTGATTACACCACCTTGCCCCAGCTGATTGATCAGCCAGTTGTGTCAGATTTGGAGGGCCAGCCAGGGGTGGCATAATACATGCTGCAGCCCCTGGTAGGCTTTGGGTTCACTTATGCCCTGGGTACCTATGGTACACTGTACAAGGACTTACAAGAGTGACCCAATACCAATTGGTAAATGCACCTAAAGTACATGGATGTCAATTTAGAGAGAGAACAGCTAGGCTGTGGGTCTGATTAGCAGGCCAGAAAGTCGTAAACCAGTGAAGCAAAAAGCAAAAATCTGGGGTGACCATAGGATTGCAGACCCTACTCTCCTACAAATAATACCAGAGGCATCACTGTCTTTAATTTAGTTGAATTTCCCAGATGCCGTGTTGGTTTAATGGGTTTCCCCTGAGATAATTTGGCCGTCTCCCTCACAGGGCAGATCTCCTCTCCCAGATGGAGGGGCAGGTTCTACACCCCCACCTCCAGACCTTACACCTTCATGCCTGGAGATTGAACGGGCAACCTGAATTACTTTTCTCTCCCACCTGATGTGGTGGATGTCATTTTGTCGGCTAGGCGTGACTCCACCAAGTCCATCTATTCATATAGGTGGTCTAAATTTGTATCCTGGTGTGGAGAGAATTCTGTTGATCCTTTGAGAGCTCGGTTGTCAGAAATACTTCAATTTGCTCTTTCATTGGCGCAGCAGGGTTTTGCTGTAGCTACAGTAAAAGGTTAGTTATCAGCTTTATCAGCTTTTGTCTGTTTACTGGATCAACCATCTTTGTTTAAATCTCCTGTTGTATTGAGATTTTTAAAGGGTTTAACTAATAAGTTTCCTCCTACTCCCTTTGTTGTTCCCCAATGGGATTTGAACCTGGTTCTTACATATTTAATGGGTTCTCCATTTGAACCTTTACACAGGTGTCCTTTGAGACTTTTGTCTTTTCAGACAGTTTTTCTTGTTGCGATTACCTCGGCAAGGAGGGTAAGCGAGCTTCAAGCTCTTAGCTCAAAGCCCCCAGTCTTGACCATTCATGCTGAACGAATGGTTCTTAGGACCAAGGCTGCTTTTCTGCCTAAGGTGATTACTCCATTCCATTTAGGACAGTCCATTACCCTCCCTACCTTCTATCCTCCCCCTCACCCTTCCAAGGAGGAGGAGCGTCTTCACCGTCTGGACCCTAAGAGGGCGGTGAGCTTTTACCTTGATAGAACAAAAGACTATCGAGTGGATGATCAGCTCTTTGTGGAATTTGCTGGCTGCAAGAAAGGAAAAGCTGTGCACAAGCGTAGACTTCCAAGATGGATCATACTATGTATCAAGATCTGCTACTCCCTGGCGGGTAAGGAACCTCCTGAGGGTATAAGGGCTCATTGTACTATAGCAAAGTCATCAACATCTGCTTTGTCTAGAGGTGTTCCTGTGGAGGACATTTGAAGAGCAGCGACATGGGCCTCCCTCCACACTTTTGCAAAGCATTACTGCTTGGATAGCGAGGTGAGGAGAGATGGCCATTTTGCGTGCTCTGTCCTGCAAGATTTTCTGGTATAGGAGAGTGAACACCCTCCTCCGGGAGTGGGGACTGCTGTGGAGCTCTATTCACAAGGTGAGTAATCCACTGGGAGATGTTTCTATCAGAAGAACAAGTTACTTACCTTCGGTAACGCTTTTATTGGTAGATACGGTATCTGCCTGTGGATTCCTCACATGCCCACCCGCCACCCCGTTGTCCACTCTTCTATACCTGTATTTATGTATTTTATGTATATTTATTTTTATATTTATATTGGGTTTTTTATACCTTGGCTACGCACGGTGTGTGTATTTTTGAATTGTATGTACTATGTACATTGTACCTGTGTTTATCTACTGTCATTGGTCCGTCCGGGTGCCTCGAAGGCACGGAAAAAAGGGCAGAACTGATGTTATCACGCCGACGTAGGCCTAATAAGGGGTTGGTGACGTCAGTCGGAGTCGCGCGTGATGCCGTGTTCCTATGAAGTCGTCGACGCCGGCGTGCTACAAAAGAATTTTCCGAACGTTGCTGACGCAGGGGGATATTCACAAGGGGAGGAATCCACAGGCAGATACTATATCTTCCAGAAAAATCGTTACCGAAGGTAAGTAACTTGTTCTTCGGGCTCGAAGGCTGGGGTTCCATCGACGTCGAGGCTTACGTCGACGTCGAGGCATTCTCCGCCACTCTCGAGGGAGTCTGCGTCGAGAGACACGACGGCGAAGACCATGCCGCGAGTTGGCATGTCAACGTCGAGAGCATCGTTGAGGTCCCATCATTTGACGTTGAGGAGATCGACGCTAGCACAACGTCATGGGAGGTCGACGTCAAGGTCCCCCATCGCCGTCGACAGTCAACATCCAGGTTCCCACATCACTGTCGGCGATCGACTTCGAGACCAACGTCGATGACAAGACGGCGTTCCCGCACTAGATGGCCGCGCACATCAATGCCGAAGGTGACGCAGACCTCATCGACATCGAGGCGATCGACGTCGAGGGAAAGAATTGCAGAGGCCACTGAGGAGGCCCGGCGCAAGTCACCGTCAAGATCCAAGTCGACATCAAGAGCCCAGTCATCATCTCTAGGGCTGAATATTGTGCAGATTTCCTAGAGCTGGCGAGAAAAGGGCCTGCGGTCTATCGCCTCGATGGCTGCAGGGTGTCTGAACAGGTGACAGCAGAAGTCCGGACTCGAACTACTCTCGGACATACTCACCATCCAGAACCTCTCCTGATACAAGTGCTCCTGCAAAGCCTTCCAAGTCCCCCCTCAGAAGACCAAGGTTGCCTTCTCCATGTCGATCTTGGTCAAGGGGTCGTCACAGGTCGCACCACGAACGTCCACACAAGAGGAGACGTAGAAGATCATCCACCTGTTCTCCTTCCACGAGGTCTTCTCTTTGGGACTATTCACCCACTTTTTCATCGACTCCACCATCAAGGGTAACTCCTATTGAAGACATTGGAACTTTCTCTGACGTACTCAGTCATTGTGGCGGCTGTCATGAAAGCACACTCCGCATCCTCGTCAGCTTCAGTTCCTCCAGAAAAGGACAGTAAGCAAGTGGACTCTTATGGCAGAGAAATGTGCAATACTTCTGCATCATCTATGAAAATTGCAAGTGCCTCAGCCTTTGGGACTCCCTGGCAACGTTCACCAACAAGCTCCCCAAAGAAGATCGGCAGGACTTCCATAAAATCCTGCAGGAGGGTGGTCTAGTAGCCAACGAAGTAATCAGCGCGGCAGCGGACGCCTCGGATCTCGCCGCTCATTGCTACTCACATGGCATCTGTTTGCGGTGCTCTGCTTGGCTGCGCCTCACGAGTCTTAAGCCGGACGCACAGAAGAAGATTCTTAATCTTCCTTTTAATGGTTCCTCCTTATTTGGGGCTCATGCCGATGAGGAGATGACTAAAACGAAGACCCAGCTGGATACGTTCAAAGCAGTTGGGCTGAAAAAGCGGAAGGAGTTTTGCAAACGCTTTCGTCAGAACGACACACGTCCCTTCCAACAGAGAGTTCAAACCCCTCAATGGTTCTCTCAGAACCAGCAGAGGTCCCAATTCCAGCAAAAGTGCCCTGGCAGAGGAAGAGGGAACAAGAAGCAACAGCAGTCCTCCTACATGCAGCCTCCTAAGCAGTGAGGCATTGCTTCCTCCGCACCCGTTCGCCAATCCGGTAGGAGGGAGTATCGTTTTTCACCTGGAAGAGTGGGAAACCATAACAAAAGACAGATGGGTGCTGAATATTGTGCAGCATGGATACTTGCTGAGGTTCGTCTCCCCCCGCAAGTGCCCCCTCAATTGAAGTGCCTCCCTAACAAACACAATCTTCTGTTACGAAGCGAAGTGTCTACCCTCCTCTCCAAGAAGGCCATAGAGGAGGTCACACCTCACCAGCGAAACCAGGGGTATACTCTTGGTACTTCCTGGTCCAAAAACAAGGAATAGCCAAAGAATACAGGCCTATCCTCGACCTGCCCTGCTGAACAGGTTTATAAGGAAAGAGAAACTTCGAATGTTAGCCCTGCACCAGATTTTCCCGCATCTTCACCAGGGAGACTGGATGTGTGCCATCGACCTGCAGGACGCCTACTTTCACATTCCTGTTTCAGTAAAACATCGCAAATTCCTCAGGTTCCAGGTTTCTCGCCAGCACTACCAGTACAGAGTACTTCTGTTCAGGCTCAAATCCGCCCCCCTCCCCCGGACGTTCTCCAAGTGCATGGCGGTGGTAGCTGCCTTCCTCTGCAGGCGGAAGATCTTCGTCTATCCCTACCTAGACGACTGGCTCCTGAAAAGTTCCACTCCAGTACTACTCCAGAGCTATCTCTCGTACTGTCTCAACCTGCTACACTTCCTGGGGTTGCAAGTCAACTACATAACAGATACATTATCTGGGCACTTCTCTGGATTCCGCAAGGGCAAGCAGGTGTCCTTCGGAGGAGAGGTTGTCATCAATGCTGATCAAATGCCGCACTCTTCTCAGCTCTACACAACCCACAGCAAGGCAGGTGTCATCACTGCTGGATTCGATGGCCTCAAGCATATACATTGTGCCCAATGAAAGAATTCACATGGGGCCTCTGCAACAGTCCCTCGAAGATCAATGGTCACAGAGGTCAGGATGTTGGGAAGATCGTGTCTCTCCCTCAGGCTGGCAGGGACTCTATCAAATGGCACATGAAGTGCTCACACATTCTACAAGGGGTCTCGTTTCATCGGGTCCTTCCTATCCAGACAGTGGTTACGGATGCCTTCCTGCAGGGTTGGGGAGCTGGCATGGACCAACTTCAAGTACAAGGTCTCTGGTCAGAGACAGAAAGAAGTTTTCACATCAACTTCTTGGAACTAAGGGCGGTCCATCTTGCTCTCAAGTCTCTGTACCCGTCCCTGCAGTCCAGCTCCATTCAGATTCAGACACACAACAACAATGTACTATCTGAACAAGCAGGGAGGCACCAGGTCACGGGTCCTGTCTCTGGAGGCCCAGACCATATGGAAGTGGCTTCTGGCGAGGAGTCTCACGATCGTAGCCGGTCATCTTCAAGGAACCTTGAACATGCGGGCAGATGTTCTCAGCAGAGACTTCATAGAAGCGCACAACTGGGTGCTCAACGACGAAGTCGCTCAGGACGTTTTTCGGCAATGGGGATTGCCAGACATCGACCTGTTCGCAGACGCAGCAAATGCAAAATGCCTCGTCTTCGCGTCCAGATTCCCTCAGCAAGGATCACAGGGGAATGCACTTTTGATCAGCTGGTCGCAGACATTGCTGTATGCTTTTCCGCCACTCCCTCTGGTCCCGGCGGTTATACAGATGTTTTACAGGGCCAACACCAGAATGATCCTGATAGCACCAGGGTGGCCGCGCCAGTGGTGGTATCCGGATCTCCTGCAGCTGTCAGAAGCTCCACATCGGAGGCTGCCCTGCCGCCCGGACTTGCTGACCAAGAACGAGGGGAGAGTATTTCATCCCAACCTCCCGTCTCTGCGATTGACTGCATGGCTCCTGAAGTCATAGAGTACGGACATCTAGACCTCTCTGCCGACTGCATGCACATTCTCCAGGAAGCAAAGAGACCCTCTGCCAGAAAGTCTTATGCTTTCAAGTGGAAGAGATTCTACCTGTGGTGTAAGGACAACACTTTTGATATGACCAAGGGTCAGGAGCAAGTGATCCTCTCCTATAAGCTGTACTTGTCAAAGTCAGGCCTGAAATACCCCTCCATCAGGGTCCACCTGGCTGCCATTACAGCTTACAGAAAGTCTCCTACCCAGACTTCATTCTTCCAAATGCCAGTGGTCAAGGACTTTCTAGAGGACTCAGGAAGGTTTATCCACCAGTGAGATCCCCTTCTCCACCTTGGGAACTTAACATTGTCCTTACTAAACTGATGGGTGCTCCTTTCGAGCCTATTCACAAGGTGTCTTTGCATCATTTGACTTGGAAGGCTGCGTTTTTAGTAGCCATCACTTCCGCCCGCAGGGTGAGTGAGATTCAGGCGCTGTGCTGCAAGGAACCTTACACTGTATTTCATGCCAATCGAGTGGTGCTACATACACACCCGAGTTTCCTTCCTAAGGTGGTCTCAGATTTTCACATCAATCAAGTGAATACTCTGCCCACTTTCTTTCCTCAACCATCCACTCCCCCGGAGAGATCATTACACTCTTTAGATCTCTTGAGAGTATTAAAGTTTTACCTGTCCAAAACTCTTACACTGAGGAAATCTGACCGGCTCTTTTTAAACTACGGTTCTACGAACACCGGTCTAGTCTAAAAGATCTATTTCTCGATGGATCATCTCTTGTATAGCCCTATGCTACCAGTTGGCTAACAATACCTTACAAGGCAAACCTAAAGCACACTCTACCAGAGGGAAAGCTTCTACCACAGCTCTCCTTCGCAACGTTCCTATGTCTGAAATCTGCAAGACAGCTATATGACGATCTGTGCATACTTTCACACGCCATTACTGTCTAGATTCTGATGCTCAAGCCGATGCCCAGGTTGGGCAGGCTTCTTTAAGAAATTTGTTTGCATGATTGCAATGTGAATATGATGTTTTTCATGTTCTGTATACTCTATTGCTCGTCCGTGAGACTTTGGGTATGGGCTTGCTACTCTATTCATAGATTATGACTATTGATGAGTATCCCCTGGATGAGAAGTATTAGTTACTTACCTGGAATCCTAGTTCTCATCCAGGGGTATATTCATCAAAGTCATAAGCGACCCTCCCTCCTCCCCGGATGAGCATTATTGGAGTTGTTTTATGTTAATTGCATGTCTACTCAGGCTGTACACAGTACACTGTTGAAAAGAACTGACCTAACTGTCATCTGTGTTGCATCATGGGAGTAGGGGGTCTCCTGCAGGTCTTAAAGGCACGGTACCCTAACCCTTGAAAGCCTTAAAGGCAAGGTGACAGTTTTCTTTGTTTCATTGCTCTGCTATGCAGCCTACAGGCAATTGCCTGCAATTACAAGCTTTCCTTAAGGCAATAAAGCATTGTTGGATGACAATTTCTCACTGCTTCCTCTTTTCCTTATGGGTTAGGAGGGTATTGTTCTTGCAATGCAAACCTGTGTAATTTCGGCATTTTTGCCATGTTGGAAACATTCTAGGCTGCATATATATGTTTTTACCTATGTATATATATATATATATATATATATATATATATATATATATATATATATATATATATATATATGTATATATTCCAGCTCCGAGGTACCCAACGTACAAAGGAGCACCCGGACCTCAGCTGCACACAAGGAGCCTTAAATGGTAAGCACGCCTCCAGCACCACAATATCCTTTGACTGTTCAAACTGCCCTGGATGCCTGACGCGTTTCGAAGTGTCCCCACTTCTCTTCAGAAGCTTTGGCAGTTATGAAGGAGCGCTTGAGGCACCACACCCCTTCTTGCTTAGATGCACGCCCTAGATGGGACTTATGGGACTTGCAGTGCCTCACGTAGCGCTAATGTTCAGTTGGTAACTTTTCAAGCCCACAGATGGGCCTCGCTGTGTTGAATGCGTGCAGAATCCGTACGCTGCTGTCCCATGTTCTCGGCCCGTAGTCAAGACCCCATGGCCCCCGGTTCTTCCAGGGTGGTGCTCTTTCCACGGCATGGGCACCGCGTAAATATTCCAGCTCCGAGGTACCCAACGTACAAAGGAGCACCCGGACCTCAGCTGCACACAAGGAGCCTTAAATGGTAAGCAAGCACGCCTCCAGCACCACGTGATGGACGTGGAGGTGATGGATGTGGTGGTGGTGGATGTGGTGGTGGCTTTGGTGGTGGATGTGGTGGACATGGAATGGTTGTGGACATGGTGTTGATGGACGTGGTGGTGGTGGACGTGGTGGTGGTGGAGGTGGGTGTGGTGGTGGTGGTGGTGGACTTGGTGGTGGTGAACATAGTGGTGGTAGATATGGTGGTGGTGGACATGGTGGTGGATGTGGTGGACATGGTGATGGTGGGTGTGATGGTGATGGACATGGTGGTGGATGTGGTGGTGTTGGTGATGGACATGGTGGTTGACGTGGTGGTGGTGGACATGGTGGTGGATGTGGTGGTAGTGGTGGTTGCCATGGTGGTGGTGGACGTAGTGGTGGTGGATGTGGTGTTGGTGGCCGTGGTGTTGGTGGACGTGGATGTGGTGGTGGATGTGGTGGTGGTGGTGGTGGATGTGGTGGTCATGGATGTGGTTGTGGTAGTGTTGGATGAGATGGTGGATGTGGTGGAGGACGTGGTGGTGGACGTGGTGGTGGTGATTGTGGACATGCTGGTGGTGGATGTGGAGGTGGTGGGTGTGGTGGTTGTTGACATGGAGGTGGTGGTGGACATGGTGGTGGTGGACATAGTGGTGGTGGATGTGGTGGTGGTGGTGGATGTGGTGGTGGGTGTGATGGTGGTTGACGTGGAGGTGGTGGTGGTGGATGTGGTGGCGGTCTGTGTGGTGGTGAACATGGTGGTGGACGTAGTGGTGGTGGACGTGGTGGTGGTGATGGAATTGGTGGTGGTGGACATGGTGATGGACATTGTTGATGGTGGACATGGTGGGGGTGGACATGGTGGTGGATGTGATGGACGTGGTGGTGGATGTGGTGGACATGGTGGTCGATGTGGTGGTGGTAGTGCTGGTGGATGTGATGGTGGTAGATGTGGTGGTGGTGGAGGTGGTGATTGTGGACGTTGTGGTGGACGTGGTGGTGGTCGACATGGTGGTGGTGGACGTGGTGGTGATGGACGTGGTTGTGGTGGACGTGGTGGCGGTGGGTGTGGTGGACGTGGTGGTGGTGGATGATGAGGTGGTGGATGTGGTGGTGATGGTGGACGTGGAATGGTTGTGGACATGGTGTTGATAGACATGGTGGTGGTGGACATGGTGGTGGTGGACGTGGTGGGGGTGGATGTGGTGGTGGTTGGTCTGGTGGTGGTGGACATGGTGGTGGATGTAGTTGTGGTGGATGTTTTGGTGGGGGACGTTGTGGTGGTGGACATGGTGGTGATGGACGTGGTGGTGATGGACGTGGTGGTGGATGTGGTGGTGGTGGATGTGGACGTTGTGGTTATGGACATGGTGGTGATGGACGTGGGGTCATGGACGTGGTGGTGATGGACGTGGTGGTGGTGCTGGATGTGGTGGTTGCCGAGGTGGATGTTGTCGACATGGTGGTGGTGGACATGGTAGTGGTGAACGTAGTGGTGGTGGATGTGGTAGCAGTAGTGGTGGATGTGGTGGTGGAAGTGGGTGTGCATGTGATGGTGGTGGATGTGGACATGGTGGTTCTGGACATGGTGGTAGTGGACGTAGTGGTGGTGGTGGATTTTGTGGTGGTGGATGTGGTGGTGGTGGATTTTGTGGTGGTGGATGTGGTGGTGGTGGACGTGGTGGTGGACATGGTGGTGGTGGACGTGGTGGTGGTGGATGTGGTGGAGGTGGTGATTGTGGATGTGATGGTGGTGGCGATTGTGGACGTGGTGGTGGTGGACGTGGTGGTGGTAGACGTGGTGGTGGTAGGCGTGATGGTGGTAGACGTGATGGTGGTAAATGTGATGGTGGTGGACGTAGTGGTGGTGGACGTAGTGGTGGTGGACGTGGTGATGGTGGACGTGGTGATGGTGGACGTGGTGGTGGTGGACGTGGTGGTGGTGGTGGTGGACGTGGTGGTGGTGGACGTGGTGGTGGTGGACGTGGTGGTGGTGGACGTGGTGGTGGATGTGGTGGTTGACGTGGAGGTGGTGGATGTGGTGGTGGTGGTGGATGTGGAGGTGGTGGATGTGGTGGTGGATGTGGTGGTGGATGTGGTGGTGGATGTGGTGGTGGTCAGTGTGGTGGTGGACATGGTGGTGGAGGATGTGGTGGTGGTGGATGTGGTGGTGGTGGTGGACATGGTGGTGGTGGACGTGGTGGTGGTGGACATGGTGGTGGTGGATGTAGTGGTGGTGGATGTGGTGCTGGTGGTGGACGTGGTGGTGGTGGATGTGGGTGTGGTAGACGTGGTGGTGCTGGACATGGTGGTAGTGGATGTAGTGGTCGTGGACATGGTGGTGGTGGATGTGGTGCTGGACGTGGTGGTGGTGTGGTGTATGTGGTGGTGGTGGATGTGGTGGTGGATGATGTGGTGGTGGACGTGGTGGTGGACGTGGTGGTGGATGTAGTGGTGGTGGATGTGGGTGTTGGAGGTGGTGATTGTGGATGTGGTGGTGGTGGATGTGGTGGTGAAAGTGGTGGACATGGTGGTGGAGGACATGGGGTGGTGGATGTGGATGTGGTGGTGGTGGAGGTGGGTGTGTCGGTGGTGGGCGTGGTGGTGGACATGGTGGTGGACATGGTGGTGATGGACATGGTGGTGATTGACGTGGTGGTGATTGACGTGGTGGTGATTGACGTGGTGGTGGTGGACGTAGTGGTGGTGGACGTAGTGGTGGTGGACGTAGTGGTGGTGGACATGGTGGTGGTGGACATAGGGGGGGTGGTAGACATGGTGGATGTAGTGGTGGTGGATTTTTTTATTTATTTATTTGTTTTTATTGTAGAATTAGAAACCAGTACACATAATAGGTTAACCAGTACACTCATGGTGTCCCAATGCATAGATAAAGTAAGCAGAATATCTTACACAGCCATTTAGCCCACAACCCGGAGGCCGGGCGGCGCAGCAATCCGTACTTCCAGCAAGAACATCACAGTGATCATCCCATAGGGTTAGATAGATAGAATATCTTTATTCGATTGTTTGCATGTAACAATCATAAAAGAGCATTTCATACAGGTTAATCCATACAGTAATAAAAAAAATAGGAAGAGTGGTATTACAACAAGACATTCACAAGCATATACACAATAATATGGTTAAAAAGAATAAAATACATTAGAAGTAAGAGTACAATCAGCAGCTGAGTTAGTTACCCTTCCATGCTTTTTCTGTGTTTAACTGCGAGTTTTAAGAAGCTACATACAAACATGGTACATTCACTATTTAACATTTGAAGGTGACACAGTGCAGGTCTGTATTGTACAAAATTCAGGTGCCTAAGTAAAGGTTTTAAAAACAAGTTACGGGGGAGTGTATAAAATTGACAAAAAAATAAAAAGTGTGCCAGATCTTGCGGAGACTTATTGTCGCAGCCGCAAGCTGGCAACACTTGTCCTCTATGCGCTCCACTAGGTACAGCTAATAAAAAACAAGCACTGGCGTTGCCAATAGGTCTCGCAGTAGGAAAGTTGGAGCTATTGGTTTTGTAAATGACAAAGCCCTTTATGTATTTAAAATGATAACCAAAGTGAAAGGCATTGTTATTTGCAATTGTAATGGCTCCAACTGTCGTACTGCGAGACCTATTGGCAACGTGAGTGGTTTTTCGTGTGTGAGTGGCGTTGTGTGTGTGAGTGGCGTTGTGTGTGTGAGTGGCGTTGCGTGTGTGAGTGGCGTTGCGTGTGTGAGTGGCGTTGCGTGTGTGAGTGGCGTTGCGTGTGTGAGTGGCGTTGCGTGTGTGAGTGGCGTTGCGTGTGTGAGTGGCGTTGCGCGTGTGAGTGGCGTTGCGTGTGTGAGTGGCGTTGCATGTGTGCGTAGTTGAGTGGCGTTGCGTAGTTGAGTGGCGTTGCGTAGTTGAGTGGCGTTGCGTAGTTGAGTGGCGTTGCGTAGTTGAGTGGCGTTGCGTAGTTGAGTGGCGTTGCGTAGTTGCGTGGCGTTACGTTGTGGCGTTGTGTAGTTGCGTGGCGTTGTGAAGTTGCGAGGCGTTGCGTAGTTGCGTGGCGTTGCATAGTTGCGTGGCGTTGCGTAGTTGCGTGGCGTTGCGTAGTTGCGTGGCGTTGCGTAGTTGCGTGGCGTTGCGTAGTTGCGTGGCGTTGCGTAGTTGAGTGGCGTTGCGTAGTTGAGTGGCGTTGCATGTGTGAGTGGCGTTGCATGTGTGAGTGGCGTTGCGTAGTTGCGTGGCATTGCGGCGTTGCGTAGTTGCGCAGCGTTGCGTAGTTGAGCGGCGTTGCGTAGTTGAGCGGCGTTGCGTAGTTGAGCGGCGTTGCGTAGTTGAGCGGCGTTGCGTAGTTGAGCGGCGTTGCGTAGTTGAGCGGCGTTGCGTAGTTGAGCGGCGTTGCGTAGTTGAGCGGCGTTGCGTAGTTGAGCGGCGTTGCGTAGTTGAGCGGCGTTGCGTAGTTGAGTGGCGTTGCGTAGTTGAGTGGCGTTGCGTAGTTGAGTGGTGTTGCATGTGTGAGTGGCATTGCGTTGTTGCGTGGCGTTGCGTAGTTGCGTGGCATTGCGGCGTTGCGTAGTTGCGCGGCGTTGCGTAGTTGAGTGGCGTGGCGTAGTTGATTGGCGTGGCGTAGTTGATTGGCGTGGCGTAGTTGAGTGGCGTTGCGTAGTTGAGTGGCGTTGCGTAGTTGAGTGGCGTTGCGTAGTTGAGTGGCGTTGCGTAGTTGAGTGGCGTTGCGTTGTTGCGTGGCGTTGCGTTGCGTTGTTGCGTGGCGTTGCGTTGTTGCGTGGCGTTGCGTAGTTGCGTGGCGTTGCATAGTTGCGTGGCGTTGCGTAGTTGCGTGGCGTTGCGTAGTTGAGTGGCGTTGCGTAGTTGAGTGGCGTTGCGTAGTTGAGTGGCGTTGCGTTGTTGCGTGGCGTTGCGTAGTTGCGTGGCATTGCGGCGTTGCGTAGTTGCGCGGCGTTGCGTAGTTGAGTGGCGTGGCGTAGTTGATTGGCGTGGCGTAGTTGAGTGGCGTTGCGTAGTTGAGTGGCGTTGCGTAGTTGAGTGGCGTTGCGTAGTTGAGTGGCGTTGCGTAGTTGAGTGGCGTTGCGTTGTTGCGTGGCGTTGCGTTGCGTTGTTGCGTGGCGTTGCGTTGTTGCGTGGCGTTGCGTAGTTGCGTGGCGTTGCGTAGTTGCGTGGCGTTGCGTAGTTGAGTGGCGTTGCGTAGTTGAGTGACGTTGCGTAGTTGAGTGGCGTTGCGTAGTTGAGTGGTGTTGCATGTGTGAGTGGTGTTGCATGTGTGAGTGGCGTTGCGTTGTTGCGTGGCGTTGCGTAGTTGCGTGGCATTGCGTAGTTGCGCGGCGTTGCGTAGTTGAGTGGCGTGGCGTAGTTGATTGGCGTTGCGTAGTTGAGTGGCGTTGCGTAGTTGAGTGGCGTTGCGTAGTTGAGTGGCGTTGCGTTGTTGCGTGGCGTTGCGTTGTTGCGTGGCGTTGCGTAGTTGCGTGGCGTTGCGTAGTTGCGTGGCGTTGCGTAGTTGAGTGGCGTTGCGTAGTTGAGTGGCGTTGCGTAGTTGCGTGGCGTTGCATGTGTGAGTGGCGTTGCGTAGTTGCGTGGCGTTGCATGTGTGAGTGGCGTTGCGTAGTTGCGTGGCGTTGCATGTGTGAGTGGCGTTGCGTAGTTGCGTGGCGTTGCGTAGTTGCGTGGCGTAGTTGCGTGGCGTTGCGGCGTTGCGTAGTTGCGCAGCGTTGCGTAGTTGCGTGGCGTTGCGTAGTTGAGTGGCGTTGCGTAGTTGAGTGGCGTTGCGTAGTTGAGTGGCGTTGCGTAGTTGAGTGGCGTTGCGTAGTTGAGTGGCGTTGCGTTGTTGCGTGGCGTTGCGTTGTTGCGTGGCGTTGCGTTGTTGCGTGGCGTTGCGTAGTTGCGTGGCGTTGCATGTGTGAGTGGCGTTGCGTAGTTGCGTGGCGTTGCATGTGTGAGTGGCGTTGCGTAGTTGCGTGGCGTTGCGTAGTTGCGTGGCGTAGTTGCGTGGCGTTGCGGCGTTGCGTAGTTGCGCAGCGTTGCGTAGTTGCGTGGCGTTGCGTAGTTGAGTGGCGTTGCGTAGTTGAGTGGCGTTGCGTAGTTGAGTGGCGTTGCGTAGTTGAGTGGCGTTGCGTAGTTGAGTGGCGTTGCGTAGTTGAGTGGCGTTGCGTAGTTGAGTGGCGTTGCGTAGTTGAGTGGCGTTGCGTAGTTGAGTGGCGTTGCGTAGTTGAGTGGCGTTGCGTAGTTGAGTGGCGTTGCGTTGTTGCGTGGCGTTGCGTAGTTGCGTGGCGTTGCGTAGTTGCGCGGTGTTGCGTAGTTGAGCGGCGTTGCGTAGTTGAGCGGCGTTGCGTAGTTGAGTGGCGTTGCGTAGTTGAGTGGCGTTGCGTAGTTGCGTGGCATTGCGTAATTGCGTGGCGTTGCGTAGTTGCGTGGCGTTGCGTAGTTGCGTGGCGTTGCGTGGTTGAGTGGCGTTGCGTGGTTGAGTGGCGTTGCGTGGTTGAGTGGCGTTGCGTGGTTGAGTGGCGTTGCGTGGTTGAGTGGTGTTGCGTGGTTGAGTGGCGTTGCGTGGTTGCGTGGCGTTGCATGTGTGAGTGGCGTTGCGTTGTTGCGTGGTGTTGCGTAGTTGCGTGGCATTGCGTAGTTGAGCGGCGTTGCGTAGTTGAGCGGCGTTGCGTAGTTGAGTGGCGTTGCGTAGTTGAGTGGCGTTGCGTTGTTGCGTGGCGTTGCGTTGTTGCGTGGCGTTGCGTAGTTGCGTGGCGTTGCGTGGTTGCGTGGCGTTGCGTGGTTGAGTGGCGTTGCGTGGTTGAGTGGCGTTGCGTGGTTGAGTGGTGTTGCGTAGTTGAGTGGCGTTGCGTAGTTGAGTGGTGTTGCATGTGTGAGTGGTGTTGCATGTGTGAGTGGCGTTGCGTTGTTGCGTGGCGTTGCGTAGTTGCGTGGCATGGCGTAGTTGCGCGGCGTTGCGTAGTTGAGCGGCGTGGCGTAGTTGATTGGCGTTGCGTAGTTGAGTGGCGTTGCGTAGTTGAGTGGCGTTGCGTAGTTGAGTGGCGTTGCGTAGTTGAGTGGCGTTGCGTTGTTGCGTGGCGTTGCGTTGTTGCGTGGCGTTGCGTAGTTGCGTGGCGTTGCGTAGTTGCGTGGCGTTGCGTAGTTGCGTGGCGTTGCGTAGTTGAGTGGCGTTGCGTAGTTGAGTGGTGTTGCGTAGTTGCGTAGCGTTGCATGTGTGAGTGGCGTTGCGTAGTTGCGTGGCGTTGCATGTGTGAGTGGCGTTGCGTAGTTGCGTGGCGTTGCATGTGTGAGTGGCGTTGCGTAGTTGCGTGGCGTTGCATGTGTGAGTGGCGTTGCGTAGTTGCGTTGCGTGGCGTTGCGTAGTTGCGTGGCGTAGTTGCGTGGCGTTGCGGCGTTGCGTAGTTGCGCAGCGTTGCGTAGTTGAGTGGCGTTGCGTAGTTGAGTGGCGTTGCGTAGTTGAGTGGCGTTGCGTAGTTGAGTGGCGTTGCGTAGTTGAGTGGCGTTGCGTAGTTGAGTGGCGCTGCGTAGTTGAGTGGCGTTGCGTAGTTGAGTGGCGTTGCGTAGTTGAGTGGCGTTGCGTAGTTGAGTGGCGTTGCGTAGTTGAGTGGCGTTGCGTAGTTGCGTGGCGTTGCATGTGTGAGTGGCGTTGCGTTGTTGCGTGGCGTTGCGTAGTTGCGTGGCGTTGCGTAGTTGCGCGGTGTTGCATAGTTGAGCGGCGTTGCGTAGTTGAGTGGCGTTGCGTAGTTGAGTGGCGTTGCGTAGTTGCGTGGCATTGCGTAATTGGGTGGCGTTGCGTAGTTGCGTGGCGTTGCGTAGTTGCGTGGCGTTGCGTGGTTGAGTGGCGTTGCGTGGTTGAGTGGCGTTGCGTGGTTGAGTGGTGTTGCGTGGTTGAGTGGCGTTGCGTGGTTGCGTGGCGTTGCATGTGTGAGTGGCGTTGCGTTGTTGCGTGGTGTTGCGTAGTTGCGTGGCATTGCGTAGTTGAGCGGCGTTGCGTAGTTGAGTGGCGTTGCGTAGTTGAGTGGCGTTGCGTAGTTGAGTGGCGTTGCGTAGTTGCGTGGCGTTGCGTAGTTGCGTGGCGTTGCGTAGTTGCGTGGCGTTGCGTAGTTGCGTGGCGTTGCGTGGTTGAGTGGCGTTGCGTGGTTGAGTGGCGTTGCGTGGTTGAGTGGCGTTGCGTGGTTGAGTGGTGTTGCGTGGTTGAGTGGCGTTGCGTGGTTGAGTGGCGTTGCATGTGTCAGAGGCTAAATGTAGCACAGGGAGACCTCCAGTGGTAAGACAATCCAAAACAACTTAGAAAACATTTGACAGTATGAAGAGATCAAACTCATGAACAAGCGTGATACACCTAAGCTAAAAATCATGATAAATAACAACACACATTAGAAGTGAAACTGCAAGTACAGAAGGACCAGCTTTGCTTGTTTAAAACTCCCACTTCAGGCAGATGAGTGTAATGTGTAAAGCGTCTTGTGCACATGAGCAGATCGGAGTCTGGAAGCAAATACAAAGAAGAGGAATGACTGAGGCGCATTGGTGTGAAGCACATCAAAGGGCTTCTCCTCCCCTAATTAGCCGTTCTGGGGAAACTGAAAGTACGGCCGGCCTGCGGCCGGCCATGAATAATTAGGGGAGGAGAAGCCCTTTGATGTGCTGGGCTGGCTGGCCCTGAATGCGCGTGCATGTTATCACGTGGTTCACGGGCACTGCAAGAAAACCGCGGCTGAAAGGCCTTTGGTTTGACGAGAAAATAGCCGACTTGAATTCTCCCCATTTCCCATTCCTGCGGAATGGTAAAGGCTCGACCTAATGAAACATGTTAAATCGGAACCTTGTTAATAAAAAACGGTCATAACCGGACATGGGCCAGGACAGGTAGGGTTCCATATATAAACAGGTTTTGGTTAAGGCATACTGTCTCACACTGCTTTTCTTGTATTCGTTTTCCTCCCGTGTCATGGACCTGGACATCATAAAAGTGTTCCTAACAAAGGTTACATCAGTTTTGGTTATTGTTTCGGGGGATAAAAATAAATCTGGTCGACCTAGTTCAAAAAGCCACATTCTTACGTATTTTAACCATGGGATCTTAAGTCTACCATCCCACTGTAGTGCCTCTTGAAGAATGTTTCTGGTGAGAGGTATGGCTGTGTTTAGCCAGCTATTCAGCCAGCATAACAAAGGATTCACGGCCAGCTTATCACTCAGATGTGGGATGCCAAGTTCCTCGTGTACCGGGAAGTTGGCCGTCCCCCTGGGTAACCTTAGGACCTGTTTTAAAAAGTTATTCTCCGTGACTTCAAGGGCACCTAGTGATTCTGATCCCCATATTTCACTTCCATAGCGTGCAATTGCGGTGCTTTTGGCTTGATATAATTTCAAGACAGCAGCCACCGGACTATTGCCCATTTTTCTAGTGAAGTCCAGTATTGCTGCGTTGGCCCGCACTACCTCGCCCTTTTTCTTTTGTATTGCTGGTGCCCAAGTTAATTTGTGGTCAAAAAGAACACCAAGGTACGAGAAAGTCTTTGTAGTGGGTATTTTATCTCCATTTACAAAGTGAGGATATACTTTTTTTGGAGATACGCCTGTCGTCATTGTAAAGGATTTCGAGTTATTAATGCTCAGGCCACGGGAGTTCATGAAGTCATTAAAAGAATCTAGCAAGATTTGGAGACCGAGCGCCGTTCTAGATATTAAAACGGCGTCGTCCGCATATAATAGGACCGGTATGCCCTTCTTGCCGATGTAAGGAAAGTCTGTACCAGTTTTTAGTAGGTGCTCCTCCAGCTCATTAATATAAAGATTAAAAAGAAAAGGGGCAAGGATGCACCCTTGTCTGACACCTCGGGTTATTCTAAAATCTCTGGTTACCTTCAAGTCATGGGTGTAACGGACGTTTGCTCTTGTGTCCGAGTGGAGGTCAACAAGAAGGTTGACCAGGTTTTGTTCCACCCCCATTTTTAACAGCACCTCCCATAGCCTGCCTCTGTCTACACAGTCAAACGCGGACGATAAATCCATAAAGGCCATATGGATCGTCCCTTTTCTTGCTAGGGTGTATTTACTGTTTATTAAATATAGATTCAGACATTGGGTTATCGTGGAGTGGCCTGGTCTGAATCCATATTGTATTGGAGACAGTATGTTATTGTCGTTAGCCCAGGCTGTTAATCTGTTTAGGATAATACCCCCCACCACCTTTGTGACTGAGTTAATCAGGGATATGGGTCTGTAACATGTAACACTACCACGATCACCCTTCTTAAAAACAGGGACAATGGTGGAGGACCCCCAGGCTTTTGGGCAACCAGCCAGAATACCTGCATTTACAACTGCGGTGATGACTGGTGCCCATAGGAGAATGTTTGATTTGAATAGGTCGGGTGGTATACCATCGGGGCCAGGTGCTTTGTTACAGGTTAATCCTTGTATCCCCTTTTCTACCTCCCCCACTGTGAAACACAACACATTTTCATCAGAAGATTTAAAAACAAAGTCTGCTTGCAAATTATCACTTTTAAAAATTGTGCTGTAATGTGACATCCACTCTTCCTCCGGTATATTGGTCCCGACAATAGAATTTAAGGGGACGTCAAACAAAGGTTTGTTTACAATGCTCCAGAACTTGGAGCTATTACCCAGAATTGCAGGATCGCATAGCTTCTCCCAAACACCGGCTTTTACTTCTTTTTTCCGGGCTGCCAGCACTGTCTTGTAGTTAAATCGCAATGACTTAATAAGAACAGGGTCTCTTGGGGTAGCCTTAAGTGCTTTTTTTAGGTCTCGTCCGGCCTTTGAGCAGGCTTGATCAAACCACCCTGGTTGGTGTTCATGTCGTCCCTTTGTTGGTACTGACAGCATTTGGCCAATTTTCTCAACAACAGCAGCAAAGGCAATCAGAGTCGCTTCGGGCAAAGTAGATGGAGAAACACAAAGATCTAGGTCATTACCGCAACTAGTGGTAATTGAGTCATACAGGGAATCGCTGTTAACCTTTGACCACTTCAGACGACGATTTCCGTTGATGGGTTTTAAGACACCGTGATCAGGTCGGGGCTTCCTATGATCAAAAAGGTCACCTCCGATCCTGATCGACAAAGGGTTATGGTCGCTATAAATGCTTGTTAGAATTTCAAAGTCAGTGGCTAAATCAACTAGATCTCTTGAGAGGAATATGTGGTCTATGTAGGAGCCTTTACCGTGGCCTTTGTACGTGGGGACGTTAAACTGGTGTGAGTCCTCCAGTGTGGTCATGGCGCCGGTTAGATTCCTTCCATCTATTAAGTTATTAATACTGGTGCCTCGGGGCGAGTGATCAAAATGAAAGCCAGACCTCCTGTTGCAGCCTAAGAGGCCAATAGGTGTCGTTTCAGGGTTGCCACAGGGGTAGGCGTTAAAGTCTCCAGCGATAATGATATTTCGAGGTAGACTGTCCGCTATAGGGATATCTGGTCAGTAGCATCATTCTGTATCTGCATTTTACCCCCCTAAACTCCCAACCCTCCCCCTACACCAGCCAGCATTCTCTAGCAATCCAACTGAGCGACTTCACACTTGTAATCCTGGTCCCATACCCAGCTACTAATGGACGCCTATCGTGTCGACCTAGGGTGTCTCCACATCGCCCTCGCAGCCTGTCAGGGCCTCTCAGTACTCTTGGAAACATATCTAACCCTATGTTCAACTGCAGTGCCTCTCTGATCATGGCCTCGGTGCCTAACACTTCTCCCAAAACGCCCTCTCCCCCCCCCCCTGCAACCGCTGCTGATGTGGGCCTGGTCTTGCTAACACTACTGTGGAGCTCGCTACAGATCGAGTGATGCCTTTGCTCCTTCAAGCCTCATGGAGCCCCAGGTATACAATTAGTCTATTCTTCGTCCTCCACCATGTAGTCACGTAACGCCTGGACTATCGTCTCCCACGCCCTTGACATTTCCAAGCTCTTTTCAGTATCGATCCTGACCGCCTGTCTCATCCGGAGCACACTCTCACATTCGGACCATTTCAGCAGTTCATTCACCCATCTCCTCACCGATGGTCCCTCCTTAGACTTCCAGTGCCAAGTAATTTCTCTTTGCGCCAATATAAGCCTCAGATCAATGAATTTGCTCGTTACTTTTGTGTTCTTTGTGTGCGGAAACCAGAGCAATAGACACGCCTCCATGTCAAAATCCACCTCCCGATCAGTCACCACATTCAGGAGTTCCCCTACTTCTAGCCAATACGTCCCCAATTTTGGACAGCCCCACAACAGGTGATCTATGTCAACCTCTGGTGCCAGGCACCTCGGGCACAATGCTCCATGCACCCGAAAGTACCTTTTGATCTTTTCCGGGGTCAGGTAAGCCCTATGTAGGATGTAAAAGTGTACCTGTTGAAAACGTGAATTCCTTGTCCCCTTCCATGTTCGCTTCAGAATATGTCCCCACACCGTGTCTGGAATGGGCCTACCTATACTATCCTCCCATTTCGATTTCAGCCCCAGAAGCGGGTCCAACCCCTCGTGCAACATCCTGTTATGTAGGCAGGTCACCGTTTAAATGTACCCACGGGCCATCACTACATACTGGCAGGCCATGGTCGTTTCTGGCTCGAGGAGCCCTCCTTTCCAGTGTTTCTGTATCGCCGCCACCACTGCCGCATGCAAAAGGAAGCTCACGTCCGGTAGACCAAACTGTTCCTCAAACGTCTGAAAGGGGACCAACATTCCATCCACATACAGATCTCCCACCATCTGTAAACCCAACTCCTCCCACTCCAACAGCGGAGACCAATCACCTCCATGTGGCAGCGCAGTCAACATTCCCAGTGGTATCTCTGGGGCATAAGGCCGGGACTTCTTTGTCCTCTTCAAACTCCTGTGCCAACACAACCTGAGCGTCTTTTCTTCTATAGTAAGGCCCCTCAACTCTAGCTTCTGTTGCATAACTATGTAAGCCAGGACGTGACGTTGTATACCAGTCCCTCGTTCACGTTCCGGCCCTCTAAATTCCCTGGCCACGTGCTGCGTGAATATTTGAAGCTGCGCCGCCAAATAGTACAGCTCAAAATTGGGGACTTTCATCCCCCCTTCGAGCTTGGGTCTAAGCAAAGTATTCAATGCTACTCTGCGTCGTCCGTGACCCCAGAGGAAGTCCGTTATCAACATCCTTAGTTCTTTAAAGATCCGCTGAGGGATCCAGATGGGCAGTGTGCGGAAGTAATAGAGCAACCTCGGGAGCGCCACCATTTTCAGTAGTGCCACTCGGCCCAACACTGACAAAGGGAGAGAGGCCCAGAAGGATAAACAACCTCTCAAAGCACGTATACAACGCCCTATGTTACCCTCCAACAGATTCGCGACCTCATGGTAGATGCGGACTCCCAAATATGTGAAGCAAGATGGCTCCCAGATCACACCCAAATCACGAGGGGGACACTGTGTGTCCGCCCTAAGCGGAAAGATACAAGTTTTATTCCAATTCACCTTAAGTCCCGACAACTGACCAAACCTAGACAACATGTCCATCGCCCCCACTAGAGCCTGTCCCACATCTGCCAGGTACAATAACAAATCGTCCGCATACAGAGATATGTAGTGCGATTGCTCACCCTGTTCGATCCCCTGATACATGGCTCCCGACCTGGCCCGCGCCGCCAATGGTTCCACTGCTAGTGCAAACAGCAACGGGGACAACGAACACCCTTGTCTCGTCCCTCTACGGACCGGATAATCCAAAGATACAATTGCGCCCAGGCACACCCTTGCCGTTGCCGATGAGTACAACACTCTCGTCCACCTACCAAACCCCTCACCAATACCAAACTTCCCCAGTACCTCTTCTAAGTAAGCCCATTCCAGGCTATCAAAAGCTTTTTCAATATCAACTGATAAGACCGCCGGTCTTCCGTCCGTGTCCGCGGCACCATCCAATATCCTAATTAGTCGGCGTATGTTTAGCGTCGTGTTCCTAGTAGGAATGAACCCTGCTTGGTCCCCGTGCACCAGTCTAGTCATGTGCGGAGCCAATCTGGTGGCCAGGATACGGCTTAATGTCTTATAGTCCACAGTCAGCATGGACAGAGGCCTATAGGACGTTACATCAGATGCCTCTCTAACGGGTTTCAGCAACGGTACTACCAGTGCCTCCCTCATTGATCTGGGCAGGTACCCCAATCTTCCAGCCTCCGCATACACCACCAATAGTCTGGGCGCCAAAATATCCACGTTTTTCTGATAAAATTCGATCGGCAGGCCATCTACCCCAGGCGTTTTGTTCCTTGCCATTTGTTTAATGGCCACCCTAATTTCGGTTAGCGTTATAGGCCCTCCCAACTCCTTCGCATCGTCGTCATCCAGCACTGGGAGCGGTACCGAATCCAGGTAAGCCCTGATTTCCGAGGCCTCCACTTCTAAGTGGCATTCATACAACTTCGCGTAATAAGACCGAAAACGCTCCATCACCGCTGCCTGCGAATAAACCATCTCTCCCGGCTCAGTTTTTATGCTCATAATTGGGCAGCCTCTAATTTCCGGATTAGCAATCCTGGCAAGTAGCGTACCTACTTTATCCCTCTCGGCATGCGCTTTAATGGCGTATTGCTTATAATCATAACTCCGCAGCCGTTCCGTTTCAGTCGCCACTACCTCTTTGGCCTCTAATAACCGGGCTTGTAAGTCCGGTCGTTCAGGTCTACGCCGTTCCAAGTCCCTTAACACCTCCTCCGCTTTTGCAAGTGCATTCAAAACTGACGTTCGTGCATTCGAGAACCTGCCCATGCATACTCCTCTCACCACCACTTTCATCGCATCCCATTCTGTGGACCTAGTAGTGGCTGAACCCTCATTTTCCTCAAAGTAGTGTTCTTTGCCCCGCCGAACCGTGTCACTAAACACCGAATCTTCTAAGGTGTCAGGCCGAAGCCGCCATGTTGGAACTGCTGATCTCGCACGTTGCCACTGCACTAATACCAACAAGGGATTATGATCTGAGATGGTCCTGGTCAGGTATTCTGTGTGGGTGACCATGGCAGCCAGGGAGCCACTACATAAGACCGAATCGATCCTAACGTGTAACGCATGGAGGGCCGAAAAAAAAGAATAGTCCCTACTATCAGGATGTTGCTCCCTCCATACATCTAGCAATCCCCACCTCTCTTGCCAATCCTTCCTATGTGCGGCTAATCTGCGTACCGGGGAATCAGCCAGCGGTGGGTGCGACCTATCAAGTGCCACATTAGTAATCGAGTTGAAGTCCCCACCTAGGATCACGGGGCCTGCCAGGAAAGAGGCCAGTGAGCTCGTAAGGCCATCAAAAAAGTGAGCCTGATCAACATTTGGGGCGTATACACTGCATAAAACCACATCTCTGCCATACAACTTCCCCTCCACCACCGCATATCTACCCTCAGGGTCCTCCCACTGGTTCGTAACCTGGAACGGTATGCCCGCCCTTACCCATATCAGCACCCCTCTAGCAAACGCCGAATAAGTGGTGCCAAATACCTGACCCCGCCACCTCTTCTGTAGTGCAGTGCATTCTTGTTTAGTTAAGTGAGTTTCCTGTAACATTGCAATCTGGACACCCCGCCTCACCAGATAGGCATGCACTTTGTGGCGTCTGACCATTGTTCGCACTCCCCGGACATTCCATGTTAGGCATTTCAAATTAGGTAACGTCCCCATGGTAATCATTACTGTACCAATTCAGTTGCAAACAGTTGCTGCCCACATCGTTGCAGTTGCTTTCCCCCAAAATAACTGTTGAAAAAAACTCCCCAGGACAGAGCCTACTGACCCAGTTTAAGCCCCGTTCCAAACCTGTAACACAACACACATCAGACTAACCTGTGGTCGCCACCACAGAAGGCCTTAAGGGCCACAAGGGGGTGATTTATCGCCGACCCAGGGCAGGCGGAGCCCCCGCCCCGCGCTTCCCATCCCATGCTGCTTATGCACCACCATACCTGCCAGCCCTTCAATCACTAGTAGAGTCTGCCCCCGTAGAAACAACGATATCGTCAGACCCAATCAATAGTCACTCATTAAAGAGTCCATCTGATGTCTGTGGGGTGACCGCAGGGCCCTTCGAACTCTCCGCCTCCGATAGTTCTTCTCCGGTTCTGCCTCCGTCCTCACCAGAGTCCGATTCAACCAGTTCCCTCTCCTGTTGCGACCTCGTGATACTCGCTGTTGCAGCCAGCGCCCCCTTCTTATCCACGGCCATCTGACCCTCCCGCTCCGCTCTCTTGAGCTTGTTTCGTGAACGGATTTGTTGCGATTTTCGGATCTGGAGCGGTTTAGGTCTCTCCCGTTGATTTTTACCAGTCCGGTCCGTGCCGGCTCGATACAACTCAAGCCACGACCACGCTTCATTAGGGGTCTGGAAAAATTGGGTGTTCCCATCCAGGATAACACGTAGCTTAGCCGGGAAGAGCAAGGAGTATTGAATGCCTTCCTCCCTCAGCTCCTTTTTCACCGCTAGGAAGGACGCTCTGCTCTTTTGGACTTCCTGTGTATAGTCCGAGAAGATCGTAACCCGACTATTGTCCACCTGAAAGGGGCCCAATGTGCGAGCTCTCTGTATTAACAGGTCCCGATCTTTATAGTGCAGGAGTTTCACCACCATCGGCCTAGGTGGTCGGCCTAGCATCGGTGGGCGAGCTGGTACCCTGTGTGCCCGTTCCAGGGAGAAGAAGGAAGATAGGCCCTCTGGCGCCACCACCGTCTTGAGCCAGTTCTCCATATAGGCCACTGCGTCGTCCCCTTCGATTTTCTCCGGAAGGCCTACAACCCTCACGTTGTTCCTCCGATTACGACTTTCCGCATCCTCTGCTCGTCTCTCTAGTGTGTCCAGGCGGCTGAGGATATCCGTTAGTTTATGTTCCGCGGTCGCCACCGCCGGCTTCAGTTCTTGAAGCAATTGTTCATGGTCTTTTACTTTGTCCGATAGCTTGGCATGATCCGCTCTCAGGAGACCCAGCCCTCTGGCGACCTGTGCAATGTCCTGATGCAAAGCCTCCTTAGTCGCAGTTATTGCTTCCAAAATGTTGTCCAAGCGCTGGTTCAGCCTCTGTTCCTGCTCCATCATCAATGGGGAAGCCCGGGCCTCACCATCTCGGGTCAGCGCAGTCGAGCCGTCCCGGCCCTGTTCCACGACGGCGGCCCCGCCAGCAGCCGCCATCTTAGTTGCTTCGGGCGTCGTCATACGGCCGCCGCAGGCCTTCCTCCTGGTCTCGTGATCCCCGTCTCGGGAGCCGTGCTCTCTATTGTCGGTCTTAGAGCAAACACCCCAACTGGGCTGCCGAGCCGTGGCCCTCTCTGACAGTGCCGACAGCCACTGGATGCCGGGGCCGCCCGTCTCACAATCACCAAGGCCGGGGTTGGGGGGGGGAGGGGAGGGTAGAGGCGAATGTCGTGTAAGCCGTACCCCAGTCCAACGTGGGCCTCCGCACCTCCAAGTCCACTCCCCAGACCTGTTCAGGTGGGCCCTAGCTCCACCAGCCCTATGAAAGGAGGCTCACACTTCGGTTTTATTCCGATCCGCCTCGCCCCTTGCGCAGAGACCGCCGTCCCTCTACGCCGCCATTTTCCTCCCTCTCGGCGCAGCACCTCTGGCCTCCACTTTCGAGTCTCAGCGATATATTCAGTCTCCCGAGAGCCCTCAGCTGCTCTCCGATGTTTCCTCAACACTTCGCATAAGGAAATCGCCGTTCAGGGAACGCCAAGGGTGTAGTTTTCAGGAGAAATAGCGGGACCATGCGCAGAGCTGCAAGCTCACGCCGCCATCCCGATCGGCGTCCAAGCCACGCCCGATGTAGTGGTGGTGGATGTAGTGGTGGTGTTGGTGGTGGACATGATGTTGGTGGATGTGGTGGAGGTGGCAATGGTGGTTGTGGACATGGTGATGGAATTGGTGGTGGATGTGGTGGTGGTGGACATGGTGGTAGTGGATGTGGTGGGGTTGGTGGTGGATGTGGTGGACATGGTGGTGGTGGACGTGGTGGTTGTGTATGTGGTGGTGGGTGTGGTGGTGGTGGACATGGTGGTGAATGTGGTGAACATTGTGGTTGTGGACATGGTGGGGGTAGATGTGGTGGCGGTGGATGTGGTGGTGGGAGTGGATGTGGTGGTGGTGGACGTGGTGGTGGACATGATGGTGATGGACGTGGTGGTGGTGGAGGACGTGGTGGTGGACATGGTGGTGGTGGATGTGGTAGACATGGTGGTGGTGGATGTGGTGGTGTATGTGGTGGTGGTAGATGTGGGGGTGGTGGGTGGTGGACATGGTGGTGGTGGATGTGGTGGTGGAAGTGGACGTGGTGGTGGTGGAGGTGGTGATTGTGGA
Organism: Lissotriton vulgaris; assembly: GCF_964263255.1. NCBI lineage: Eukaryota > Metazoa > Chordata > Amphibia > Caudata > Salamandridae > Lissotriton > Lissotriton vulgaris. Next base: position 838,017,576 of record NC_141695.1, read on the forward strand.
CATGGTGGTGGTGGACATGGTGGTGGACGTGGTGGTGGTGGACATGTTGGTGGATGTGGATGTGGTGGTGGTGGAGGTGGGTTGGTGGTGGATGTGGTGGTGGTTGTGGACATGGTGGTTATGGATGTGGTGGTGGTGGAGTTGGTAGTGATGGATGTGGTGGTGGTGGTGGACGTGGTGGTGGTGGTTGTGGTGATGGAATTGGTGGTGGTGGACATGGTGGTAGTGGATGTGGTGGGGTTGGTGGTGGATGTGGTGGTGGACATGGTGGTGGTGGATGTGGTGGACGTGGTGGATCTGGTGGTAGTGGAGTTAGGTGTAGTGGTGGTGGACGTGGTAGTGGTAGACATGGTGGTGGTGGATATGGTGGTGGGTGTTGTGGTCGAACTTTTAGTTGCTCAAATACATTGCGAAAGTTACGAGCATAATACTTTACTGTAATTTAGATCTGAGGTGTCAGTACTGGGCACTAAGTGAGGCACTACTCTACGGCCGGAACTCTGCCCCCGTAGGCCACTTCCTGATAAATATGTCGGTGGATAAACAGCTGGTGCCTCCCCCTTGACTCGGGTTTTGCTTTGAGGCAACGACGGACAGGTCAGTGATCCCAAGCCTTTCTTCTTTTGGGTTGCATGTTTGTTTGTTTGACTTGCCCTTCAGTATCTGAGTTTGATTACACTCAATGACTGGTAGCTTTTTGCAGGTTCCTGAGTCAGGTTACATGTAATCAATGTGGAGAAACCTATTTACAAGGAGTATCATTTCAGGATACTGCAATGGATTTTGACTGTTGTGAGCCTTGGCTGTTCCTTGATCAGATTGAATGTGTGTTTGTGAAATTGAGCTTTGTAAGGGTGTATCTTATGTTTGTAAGAAGTTAGGTGTGCTTATAGCCAGTTCTTCACTCCATATACCCAATACCTTGCTTTCACAGAGCGGGGCCTCCTACTTCCTGAGCTTGGTCCAGGAGAGGTGAGGTCTAGTCCCCGTCATCCTGGGTGAGTGAAAAAACCTGTTAATGTCATTGTAAATAAGCAGATGTTTGCTTGAGATACACAGTGAATATTTAATTTAGACTTCATTATGTTTGTTTTATAGATATGAGACTCATCGTTTGACACAGAGGAAAATGAACACAGATTGATATGTTAATTCATATCCTTTTCATGATTTATTCACTTAATTCGTTTTTTCTTTATAATTATTTGCATTTACACTATGCAGTAGCAATACTTTGGAGAAAAGAGGCCCTGAAGAAAGCCGTGGGATCTCTCTTCCTGTTGGCTAGAACATGTTTGCCCCTTTGGCAGTTACCTATTTGTTTGATACTGCCCTATTGCACTGTTCTTGGTTTTAATTAGGGGAAGAGACATTCTCTCAATTAAAAGTCCCTTTTTCGTCTCTTCACTCTATTTTATCCACCACTTCTTTCCTTTTTTGCACTGCACTGGTTCCCATATGATTCTACTTTTCTCATGGTCAGCACAGTGATTGTGAGCTTGATCCATTGAATATTTACAGATTGGGAGTGGAAATGGTCTCAATGATCAAGAGACAGACTATCCCAGGATTCTGGATGGCCAAATGAGATTATTGATCATCGCATGACATTTGATGGGAATCCATTAGATATTTTTTTGAGTCTCACCAACATTCACTTGTAGTTCTGGGTTTTGTTCACTGTTGTATCTCTGCTTAAAGGTTTTATAGGAATTTCGTATCCTGACTGATTTGGTAACAGTCATGGCCTTTTTTTAGCCTATTAATTTGGCTTTGCATCAACATCAGACCCCTGGTTTTCTATAGTATTGTCATTTGATGTTTGGGGATATAAACCTGGGCAGGTCTTAAAATATCCCTTGGACCCCCTTTTCTCGGTGGTGTTTCGGGTAAACTGCTATTATTGGCACCTTCAATAGTCAGTACCACTGTACACTCACTCCTTCCTACTGAAATTCTCCCAACACTACTAATACACAAATCTGCTTTAGCTCTAGTAACAGAAATCGCAAATAGTCCATTGGTCTGAATAGCTCTCATATTCGTGAAGACATATGGTGTCGAAATATTGTCAGGTTGATACTCTTCCCATTCCCATTTAGTCCCTTTAGCTTGAGGATAACCATCTGTATCTTGATAGCATACTTTATTCAGATTAAAATTTAATCCCAGCTACTGAAGGCTTTCCAGAAGCAAACAAAAGTGCATACCAAGCTTGACAAGAACCATTGTGAGAGAAGGGAAGAAGAATGAAAGGTGGGCAGGAATCATCCTACATACCCAACCGTTGGTGGTATTCGTGGCATTATGTGTATGATGCAACATCTGGATGAAGGTATTATTGAGGTAGGATTGTCGATGCTTCTGCTCATGGTAGGGAAGTGTAAAGTAGTGGTGTTCCACTGGTACTGGAGTAGTGGCAACAAAAAGGCTGTCGAGCAGGAGCCACTTTCTCAACAAACCAGGTGATTATTGCCATAACCACCAGAGCAACAACAAAACCTACAACACAAATGATTCTTTTGTTATGCATTTTAGCAACAGCAATAACTGATCTATCTACAAACTCGTTGAAACAATTGTTGGAGCTCTTATCCCTGGGCAGCCGTTGATTTCTTCACCACGGGCCAAGACGGGTGTCACTACACTACGCAGGACTGATCCCCCCCCCGCCCCCTTGCCACATCGGCGTTCTGATTAACTAACCCAGGGCGGTAGCTCAACCAGTCTTTTTTGGCAAAGCAGATTCTTTCCTTGGTCTCACCTGATATCGGGATTCTCCAGCGATCGTGTGGTCCGGGAAAACTTCCGCAGATTCATCAGGTGAGATAGCTTGACCTTCCTCCGTCTCCAGAATCTCTCGATGGTCGGTCAACACAGCAGGTTCCACCAAGGTAGGTTGTACTCTCTTGCAGTGAGTACTATGGACCCAATTCTTTTGATTGGTCACTCGAACTGTAAATTGTAAAATTGTAAATTGATACTTGTATAGCGCACTACTCACCCGCAAGGGTCTCAAGGCGCTTGTACGAATACCGCTGTGGAACCCATCCTGGCTTTCCCTGTGAGGCATCCACTCCTGGGCACCCCCAAGGTGGAGGCCAGGCATCCTTAGCGTTGTGGGGGCCGTTGTGGAGATTAAGCAAGCTATTGCCCAGAGTTGCAGAGTGGGACTCCATGATTGGAATAGGCACCGAGGTGAGAATTATCAGGTCCGTGGAATTTTTGAGCCCAAGACCCGCCGAGGCGGGGAATTGAATCCTGGTCCCGGGCTAGACCTCTGCATCAGGGTCTGCCGCTCTTACCATTGAGAACTGCAGTCCTTGTCGCAAGGAGCACTTGCTCTGGTCCTCGCCACCTCGGCTCCAAGCTGTTCGATCTGTCGAAGACCTTGACCATCACATGGTCGTCATGACGGAGTTCATGGGCCTCACCTGTAGATCTGTCAGGAAGAGCTTCTCAAACCTGTTGATGAATAGATATCAAACTGTTGGTTAACTGTGCCAAATAATCATTCATCAGAACACATGGAACATCATGTATGGGGCGTGGCTTAGGAACTCCCCAAATGTTCATTGGTCTCCCAAAGACCACTTCATATGGGGTAAGGCCAGATCGTAAATGTGGCACCGATCTTATGGACAACAATGCCAAGGGTAGTGCATCTGGCCACTTCAAAGACGTGGAAGCCAGTATTTTCGCCAACTTCAATTTCAAAGTAGCGTTGTACCTCTCCACTAATCCTGCTGATTGCAGGTGGAAGACTGCATGGAATTTCTGCTTGGTCCCTAATCCTTTCAGGACATGCTCAACAACTTGTCCAATAAAATGAGGTCTGCTGTCACTCCACAAAAGTTTACAAACACCGTATCTAGGGAAAAACTCCTTAAGAAGCACCTTCGCTGTAGTGAGAGCTGTATTATCCTTTGTAGGGTATGCTTCTATCCATTTTCTGAAGGCACATACCACCACTAGGGCGTATTTCAGATTATTGCAGCGTTCAATCCATCTGCAAAACTTCAAAAGGTGCAGTCGGTGTAGCAAACCCTCCTGTAGGAGTTTGTGTCCCTTTTCCAGGATTTTACTGCCAACAGATCAAACAAGACTGTACTGCTATTTTAGCTGTGCTGGCAATTTCAGGATGCTGCCAAACTTTCATAAGCAATTGTCGTTATCGCTAGAGCTCCAACATGTGCCAGCCCATGTGCCATTTGAACCATAGGTTGTAAATAGGCTGCAGGCAATTTCCATCTATCCATGTCTTTGTTGCGCCAATAGCCCTCATCGTCCAATATTCCTTCTTTAGACCATTGCTCAAGTTCTGCTACAAAAGCTGATTTCTGTACATCTAGTACTTCTTCTCTAACATCATGCCATCGCTCAGCTTGAGACTTCACTACGTACATGGAAGTAGTGCTTCGTTGCATTGCAGTCTCACGAGCTACGCGATCAGCAAAAGCATTACTTTGTCCTATCTTGTCAGCCACTTTCTTGTGTGCACTACACTTCACAATTGCTATCTTCTTCGGATATGTCAGTGCAGTCAAAAGGTTATGCACTATGTTAGAAATGGGATCCCTGGCTGGCCAGGGCTCGCACCAAAGTCAGTCAGAGACCACCACTCCTAAGTCAGGGCAAGGGAGTTACACGCCAAGATAACCCCTGCTCACCCTCTAGGTAACGTGGCGCGAGCAGCAAGGCTAAACTCGTAGGCAATGTGAGTTAAGTGTTTGCGCGCGCACCCAGCAACAACATCCAAGGCCCACCACAAAGGAAACTCCACACAAGGTTATATATAAAAATAGCCTTTGTATTATACCAAAACACATTAGATAAGAACACACACTTTACAATGTGCCAACAGGCACGGGCAGAATTTACAGGGGATATGTACAAGACAGGGCCACCTGGACCACTGTCAGGAATCAGCACTTTTAGAACTTGACTTACTGTTAGAAATAGCACTTAGAACATAGGGTATAAATCACTGTAGCACAAAATAGAACATAAAGCACACAACCAGTAACTACTGGTAAGTACCACCTACGCAACCCTAACCACCTTAGGAACAGGTCACGCAGGGAACCAGGACCTCACTAGCACCACCTGTACTAGGAGAAAAACAACCACCTAAGTATCACAATACCTTTAGGGGTATAAGCACATTACACATGATGCATCACAACACATTCAGAGGTGTAGGGAAGGAAAACACATGATGCCTAAAAACATTCAGAGGTGTATCAAAGAACACAATTGCGCAAAAATCACATTAGCCACAACCTGTGGCAGTCCCTAGGCCAACTGGCCTTGTTGGAGCTAGAACGCCCTGTGTCCCAATGTCGGGGGCCTAAACGTGGCAGTTGCCCACAAAGTGCTGGGCAACTGGGAACTCGAGCCTGGCACCAGCGTGCCTCCTGGCTCAACCAACAATGTGGGCTGAGAGCCTCGGGTTCTGAAATACAACTGTGCACCCTGAGCCTGTCTGGGCTCGAGCAAAAGGTGGCAACAATGGGGGGAGCGGACCGCTGCCAGGTGGGGCCGCTCTACCTCCCAAAATGCCCAGGCACGTAGGAGTCCCTTCCCGGGGGACTCAAAATGATTATGCTGCCCAGGAGCCTCTCGTGGGCTCGGAAACAATGATGGCCCCTTGGAGTCCCACTCAGGGGACTCGGAAGAATAATGCCCCCAGAAATGTAGGCTCAATGTGGGAGCGGCCCGCTGCCTCTCGGGCCACTCTGCAACAAAGTTAAATGTCCCCTGGAAGATAGCACCCAAGGGGGGGGGCGGGCACCAGCACGGTGCCCCGACGCCCCCTCCCGCCAAACAACATGGGACACCACTCACCGGGACTCGGTCGGTCTCCTGGGCTCTGGATCCTGGGTCGCTCACAGGGATCCTCTCTACCTGCAGGGCTCTCTGTCAGCCTCCTGGCTGCACTCCGGGGCTCTCCCTCGGTCCCGAGAGCCCCGGAAAAGCAGGCGCCGCTCTCCCTCTTCACCGGGCAGCTTCAGGCTTCCTCTTCCTGGTTGCACGTCAGGTCCCGTGCCAGCAGCCAATCAGAGCGCGGCCCGGAAATTACGTCACGGAGGTGTCCCGCAGTACCGTCCCCGGCCTGCCTGACTTCCTGGTCGCGGGCCGGGCGGCGGCGATTCTCGAGGAGGCAAACGTGGGGTGGTCTCCCTCCAGGAATTAATTATAAAGCGAGGTGGGCTCTCGCTATGGCGGCCAGGTCCCTGGCGAGTGCCCACCTTGCCAGGGACCTGGCCGCCATAGCGAGAGCCCACCTCGCTTTATGGACAAAAAGAAAGCGCTCTCAAGCGCTAGGGGCCCAAGTAAAGCGCTCCCAGGCGCTTAGCAGAAGCAAAGTCCAGGCAAAGTCCTTGAGGAAGTCAGGGGGCTGCAGTAGTCCAGGGGCTGGGCAGGGCCCAGGGAGGCAAGCCTTCCCCCGAACCCCAGCAGCAGCAGCACGCCCCTGGTAGGATTCAAGTTGGGAACAAGAACATTTTTCAAGAGGTCATAGCCTCTTTTTATACAGACAAATCCTTTGTCTAAAGGTGCAGGGTGGGGCAAAACCAGGCGCAGCTGGTTTGTGAGCACTGTGATGGGCCCAGCCCCTCACTCTATTCACTGGCAGGGCTAGGGTCGTTAGACGCACCACAGGGGGCGGAGCCAGCATTGTGTGGGGGAAAACCTAGCCCCATTTAGGACCCAGGTGCACTCCTCCCCTCACATCAGCATGCTAATCTCAACACTCACCACTGGGCAGACCCATCCAGACATCCTGGAGCCAGGCTCCAGCCCAATCACGTGTCAGCATACTCACTACACACGCACACCCATGTCTAGAAGTGGCACTTCCACACTAGACACATACACGCCGCATACATCATTTCGCAGCATTCAATCACATGAGTCCACACATACCAGACTCAAGCCTGTACACCCCATGCATCAGGAACTACCAGGGACACATACATTCCCCATGCATTCCTATGGGTGGGCAGGCCTATCTCACCACACGCACTCAGAGTGCGCACGCACTTTCCACTGGGACACAGTGAAAGTGTGCAGAAACCAAACATCACTACTGCTGGGTCACCATTAAAAGCAAAAAGTTTAGGGGTGAACCTGCCAGAAGGGCCAAGTCCAACACACTAATTCTCCATGCATTATCTGCATCCAGTGGGATGTAATTAAGCCTCTTTCCTTCCAAAGCAGGTCGCACATGTGGTGGCCCACTGAACTGGGCAATCCTCCCATTCCCGCGGATTCTGTCAAGAATCTTGGAGTAATGCTGGACTCTGATCTCTCTTATAAGTCTCACGTCAGTAAAGTGACAGGCAAGTGCTTCGGCATACTGAAAATTCTTCGAAAGGTTCTTGATCTCCTCCCCATTAGCGCTAGAAAAACAATTGTCCATGCCCTAGTCACTCCCCACCTTGACTATGGAAATGCTCTACTCTTAGGTTTGAGTAAAAAAGGCCTACACCAACTTCAGTGCGTCCAGAACGCTGCTGCGCGCCTAGTACTCAACCTACCTCGCAGAGCATCTGGGAAGACTGCTCTAGCAAAGCTTCACTGGCTCCCAGTCAAGGAACAAATTAAATGTAAAGCTCTTTGCTTCGCGCACCGCATCGCCCAGGGCAAAGGTCCAGGCTATCTGCAAAAGCTCCTCACTGTTCACCGCCCCACCCGGAATCTGAGATCGACCGGAGCGATGCTGTTCAAACCCCCTCGTATTACCAGAGCAAGGATGGGTGGTTGTTCTTTCAGATATCTGGGCTCTAAACACTGGAATGATCTTCCGCTTGACCTCCGAATGGAACCCTCAGAAACCAGATTCTGTGGAAAACTTAAAATGCTTCTGTTTCCTCTTATCTAATTCTCTCGTTCCTCTTCGACCCTGGCTTTTCTACTTAATTTCTGCCTCCTGGGAATTAGCAGCATCTAGCGCGGGGACACTGTTTTTTGTGTAGCCAGGTGCTTTAAAAATGGCTTATTATTATTATTAAAATCATGGGCCACTCCAAAAGCATAGCGGCTGTCTGCATAGATGTTCACACGCAAATCATTGCTAAGTTCACACGCTCGTGTCAGAGCTATTAGTTAAGCTGCTTGAGCTGACTTCTGTGGTATGCGAGCTGTTTCCACTACTGTGTGAAGTGTCGTAATTGCATATCCAGCTGAGGTCGTACCATCTGGCAACTTCAAACAGGACCCGTCAACCTACAGTTCCCCATCTACATCTGAAAGGGGCGTATCTTGCAAATCGATGAGACCCTTTGTCTGTTCCTCAGTAAGGAATATACAATTGTGAGGCTCCTTTAACTGAGACTGAGTCACAGGATATGGCAACAAAGTGGCTAGGTTCAGTGTCGCACATCTCTTCAAGGTAATATGAGGTGCTAACAATGTCAATTCATATCCTGTCAGGCGAGCACTGGTTAAGTGTTGTGTCTTGGTCTGATTCAAAAGGGCATCTACTGCATGGGGTACTAGCACCAACAGTTGTGTGTGACAAAACTATCTCTTCACTCTGACGTATGGACACAGTTGTTGCTGCAACTGAACGAAAACACCCAGGCAATGCACGAGCAACAAGATCAAGGACAGCTGAAAAATATGCACAGGGACGCTGCTTGTCACTGTGTGTTTGTACTAGAACTGACAAGGCACATCCATCTTTTTTGTGTACATAGAGTGTAAAAGGCTTCGTGTAATCTGGAGTGCCTAACACTGGTGCAGAACAAAGAGCTGGACGTAACTGTCGAAAAGCATTCTCACATTCATCTGTCCATGGGAGGTGCATTGGAGTATCTTTCGTCAAAGTGCGAGCAAGGGTTTGACAATGTGACAAAACCCTAATGTCCATTGCCTACAAAACAAGGTCAGACCAATGAATGCACGGACATCTTTCTGAGTGGAAGGTACTGGTGTGTCTAAAATTGCTTAAATGCGATCTGGTGTAAGTGCACGGCTTTCCTTAGACAGAAGGTGACCTAAGTAGGTTACCTTCGGTCTACAATATTGCAATTTCGTTTGTGACACTTTATGATGGTGCGTAGAAAGAAAAGAAAGCAGAGACAAAGTACACTCTTCACATAGTTCAGGCGTATCGGCTGCCAACAAGATGTCATCGACATATTGAATGAGAGCCACCCCTTTAGATAAGACGAAAGAATCAAGTTGTCTTTTCAGTGCTTGGCTAAAGATACTAGGACTCTCAGTGTACCTTTGAGGAATTCTACAAAATCTGTATGATCGATTATTTAAAGTTAAACCAAACAAATATCTGCTATCAGGATGAATAGGGATCGAGAAGAAAGCATTCTTCAAATCAATCACGCTAAATGTAGTCGCTGTTGGGGAACCAAAGTAAGTAGTGTCGTTATGTCAGAAACCACTGGGTATTGTGGTACTACAATCTTATTAACTTCTCGCAAATCAATAATGAATCTGTAAATCCTAGTATCGGTATCCTTTTTCAAAATGGGCAGAATAGGACTGTTACAAACATTGTAAGGGACTTCCTCCACAACCCCCACTTTAATCAAATAATGGACAATGTGAATGAGTGCTTCTTCGCCTTCCTGAGAAATGTTATATTGAGGCAAGCGCAGCAATGAAGCGCCCTCCTTGACACCAATATGCACTGGTGGAATAACCATTTGTTCTACATCAGTGTCTGAAGTAGCCCACAAAGCACTAGGGAGTGAAGTTAATGCAGTATCTTCTTTAATCAAACAAGATCTCTCAGTCATGGGGTAGTTGTCATTCAAAATAATAGCACTCCTTCAGGAGAACATCGTATCGTAGCCCTGAAATACTTGAGCACATCAAGACCAACAATATTGTCTGGTGTGTTCGGAGAGAGCAAAAATGGGCATGGAGCAGTAAACTTATCAACATGGAATGCAAGTTGTTGTGACAGTGGGCTAAGGGAAGGTGTTCCATCGAACCCTATTGATGTAATGGTTGAGCCAGACAGGGGAGACCTTGGAACCAATTGTTTAGATAAGGCGCTACGAGTAGCTCCTGTATCAACCAGAAACTGATCAGTAGAACCTAAAACATGTGCTGTAACATAGGGACACCTCTGATCTACTGGAACTCCAACTGATTCCTTACCCTATCCTAGGCAATCCTATGCATGAGCAGAATCTCGAAAATCAGACGCCACATAGTCGGACATTTGATATTGGTTCCTTCTATCAAGTGTTAAACCCATCCTGTCCCTGTGTATTAGCATCAAACCTAGCACGATCATTTGTGCTTCCTCTATGCCCTGGATATCCTGAACGACTTATCATTTGTCCCCGACCACGTGTACACTGCTGAGCACGCAGCACTGGACACTGGACAATCAAAAATCCAATGTCCAAATTTCTTGCAATACTCACACTGGTCAACAGACAAATTCAAACGAGTATAGGAAGGAAAGGACAAACCATAAGATCCACCTCCACCTCTATCATTACCTCTAGAAGGCGGACCATAAGCCTGAGCCAACATAACCTTTGTTTTCAACTCTTTAGTCTTTTTATCCTCATTACCTTTCGATTCCAATTCCTGGCGTTCATAATACTGAGTCATAGTCAAAAGAGAAACCGGGGAAGAGGTAGTCCATGAACTCTCACTGGCCTTTAGGCGACTAGCTATTCCTGGCAAAAGGTTTGCAACATATTTATCAACAAACAGATGCCTACCCGTGTCATCTGTCAATGACTGGCCACTAAAATCGTGGAATGCCTCCGCAAAGCCTGTAAAAAAAATCTGAAACCGATTCATCTGCTTTTTACTTACACAACGCTAATACAGTCCAATCTATCTTTTTAAGGGGAATAATAGTCTTTAACTTAACTAATATAGCTGTAGGGAGATCTAAAATCAATTTACATGGTTTCTGTGCATGCTCCCGCTCTACATCCATTTGTTCTAACTCTTTCCATAATGCCCCAAAAGTTGCACGATCATCAACTTTACGCACAGTTCTCCACATGTCAGGCGGCAATATCAATCCAAAAAACAAATCAATATCAGGCAAAGTCATGGTACAAGAGCTAATAGCACCCTCAACTTCCTCATAAAAAGCTGCTGGATTATTGCGCGGATTAGGCAATGCATTTTTAAGGGCCATAACATCTGGAAAGGGGAGACCTATCGGTCACCCCGAACGTATGGCTGGGTGCCCCAACCGCCCGGGAAACCTTTGCAGGCGGGGGGCGTGTTTCCGGCCGGTATGCCCAAAGTGGCGTGGTTGGAGCACGCCCCCGCCGCCTAAGAGGGTTGTCCTAACACCTGCCCGGAAGTCTGTGCACTTTTGGGCGGGAGGGGGATGCTGCCCCGCCTCCCCGCTGCAAGTTAAAAGGCACGGGGGTACAGGCAGGCATCCTCTTGTTCCCGCGCTCTGAAGGCTGCACAACTCGTCGCTGGTGAGCCCTCAATGGAACAAGCTGCAGTTTTTTGACCCACCCACCAGCCCCTGTTGCAATAGTTTGGGAGTAAACAAACTTGTGATTTGCAATTCATTGTGATGCATAAAACGTCTTGTTTAGGCCATTTTTCCCCATTGTAGATTGAGTCCAAGATTGTGTATGCAGTTGAACACTTGTCTATAGGCCTTTTTTCCTTTGTAGAAGTGTGAAGAACTGTATGCAATAAAATGGTTTCTCTGGTATAGGACCTTTCCTCCTTTGTAGCAATGTTTATAGTAAATTGGATGCTATTCTGGGACATCCGCTCTACAAGGGCGGGGTAGCAGGGAGGGATATATCTAGCTATGATTAGGCATAAGTTTGTTTTGTTTAATTTTCCCCACTAGTAGGTAACTAACTGTTGTATTTATTTAGTCTTCGGTCGGGCGGTAAGGTCATGATCGGTGAGCAGTTATTTCAAGGTCCCTAGTGGGGGTGCCACCCATTATGGATGGGTGCGCCCGGGGGAGGCGGCCATTGGCCCCTCCCACGGGGGGGGGCGGCACCCATTACGGATGGGATCGCCCAGGGGGAGACGCCCATAGGCCCCTCCCAGGGGGAGACGGCTATATGCCCCTCCCACAAATTTCCCGGGGGCCGGATATCCGCTCCGGCGGAAGAGAGTGCGGGGAAAGGGGAGCGAGTCCACGCTGTCCTTCTTACGGTTACCCCGCACGGGAACTTGGACGACCTTAAGATGGAGCCGAGTGGAAGGGGGCTCCCATGACAAGGGAAGGTACGGTTGGCTATGAGGGTAAAGCCCTCTGCGCATGCTACCCTCATACGAGAGGGCGGGAATTTGGTGGTAGGGATCTGACACTGGTTAAGACCTTGCCGTTGGCCCCTAACGATAGGATGTACAAAATTCGTATGCAATGCATTATGACATGATGTTAGACTCGGTTAGGAAAATCCTTGTATTAGAGATTTGTTAAGGTTAGCCTGGATACCTGTCTTCATCAAGTGTAATGAAAGTTGAATTTTGTACATGATAAATGAAACGTTTTAATTTAAAGTTTTAAATTTTGTTTCATATTGTAATAAATACGGCCGGGGGGGTCGCGAGGCCCCCCTGCCTTCCAAAAGTTCAAACTGTGTCTGTCTCCTACCATTGGGATTGGTGGTGGAAGGGGTGGCGGGCATCCCGGACCATACGCTCTATTCCAAGGAGTATAGACTCAATTATGAATAAAGTAACCCTTTGAATCGGCAGAACTTTTATCATCATCTGTTCCCTCGCCTCTAGGAGGAACATACAAAGGCGCGGCTTCCCATATAGGTTTTGCATAAACTATCATAGTCTTATCTGTTACGAAGATAGAAGCTTGTGCCACGCCGGTCTGAGATGTTTGTGCAGCTGCGTCTGCTGCCTTTTTCTCCTCTCGCAAACTGACTGCCTCAACACGTAATTTAACCAAACGTCTGAGAGTCAGCCACCTGAGAAAAGAGAAAAAGACCATCACGCATTTGCTTACAACCATTTGCTATATCAACAGGCTCCAATTCCTCAGAATGTTTCCTAAACCGTTGAACTACTTCTGTGGCAAACACCTGTAAAATATACCTGCTCCCTTTCCTGCCAATTCTTCATGTCATCTAAAAGTTCAGAGGCAGAAGCAGTATTACGGGCAGCTTTGCGAGCAGCAGATCTAAGCTCAGCAGAACGTGCAGTGGGCAACATAGAACGAGTTTCGCATAAATGTTCTTTCGCTGTTCTTTTTCAATCTAGGCTTGCTCATGCTTCATTCGATCAAGCACTTCTTTCTCCCACATTCGCACACTTCAAACACATCTTGCCTAGTCTTTCGCTTAAACATACATTGGTCCACATTCTGAATCTTTCGCAAATCAAATGACTCATGCATAGGCCAACGCAACTCAGGATCCTTACGAGTGTATTTATTCCATAACGTGCTGTATATTATAGAAGAAATACCATACTGAATATACATGTCCCTATTAGGCGTCCCCTCCGGGGGGACGGTTGTGCTTCATCGAGTCTCAAACTGGTACCTCTACAAAAGCAACACATCCTACGAAGTGTGCTAGAAACAGGCATGCCAAAAATAGTGCAAAATATGCAGTATTATAATCAAAGTAGCGCTTAAGGTACCCTTCATACGTTGCGCCGTTCAAACACATTCAAATAGAGAAAAATTTCCTCATTACCTGCCTATATAAATTGCAATTAATATATACCTTACAAACAAATACAAATATTGGCCAATCGTTCAAATCAAAAGCCACACTAAGTGTTACTAAACTACCTTACCAATCCAAGGCATCAAAAATCAACAGCAAGTGCCGCAGAACGACTCTTACCAATCAAAGGCCAAGTTCTCAAATCGACCAAATGGTCACTGCACGGTGAATCAACAGAAGAGATCTCAGTGGAGGACCGGCACCACCTGGATGGTCAGATCAGAAAGAAAGGAAAAACGCTGTGGTTGCCAAGACTCGGGTCTCCTCAGGCAGCAATCACGTCCAAAGCGAGAATCCAATCCTTCGTTTTGACCAGTCCTTTGGGCATCCGAGTTGCCAATGAGCCACGCGTTGGGCGCCAATTTGTGGTGATGGGCCTCAGCATGGCCTACCAGTGCTTGGGGTTCTCCCTTCTCTGCACAGAGTCCTCAGACCATAAAATAGAAGTTGGCACAGAAACTGGAATAGAAAATACAAGATTTATTAAACCTCATGAGGTGGAACTACATTCACACAGCACCCTTCGGTAATGTATGAAGTAGCACACTGAATGGAAAGAGCTTGGTCCTTTTATACACACACAGGGGCTCAAATGAAGGCGGTACAAGTACAAAATAGTGGTTTTAGGTACATATAAGGTCATACAGAAAATGCACAGTCAACAATTGGGAGGAGCTAACAGTGGCTGTTTTTGGCAAACCCATCCTGACAGTTACATTTTAGTGGCAGCTGAAAAGACAGCTGCAAGCTCAACTGAGCATGTGCAAAGGTGGAAGATGCTAAATATATCTAGTCTCTAGTCCGATTTCAAGAGCAGTTAACAGAAAGGTAGGACAGAGCACATGGCAAACAAAATGGCTGACAGAAATACGAAATGGATTTCACACAACGGACAAGATAGTCTCTAAATACAGGATGGCTTCTGCTAATGCTAACCTAATCGCTGCCAAATTACAACAGCTGGGGTGATATGAATACTAGAAAGCACACTTTGTATGCACGCAGTTTGTGTGTCAGTGGGGAAGCTGTGCGCATTTCCAAACTCTGTTATGATCTTACCTACTGATGGCCATCTTGCCTTAGGTCTGTTTGTGGCCTGGGCCAGCCATATTTATGAACTGAGAAATAACACCACTCTTTTTTTTTTTTTTTACCCAAGTGCATTTTATTGAAATTTCGTATGGAAAAAAAAGTCAACGTCACTTCTTAGCCTCAAACACTGTGCACCCTCGGCCAGCCATAGGACCTCAGATCATCATTGTAAATACATACATGTCGCAGCGGTGATCCACGTTCACATGTATTCACACCTCGAAGGCTACAACAGGTTCACGCTGTGAGGTGGTGAGACACCGTTGGTCCAGGGCACACATATACAGAGGTCATAGGCTTTCAGCAATGGAGAGGATTAATAATCAGATACCCCGTTGTTATTTGCAATGTCAATAGCTCAAACTCGCGTAACTACGCGACCTATTGCATTGCAAATGCAATAGGTCTCGCATTTGCGAGAGGTTAAGCTATTGGCATTGTAAATGACAATGCCATTTATTTATCTGTTTTTAAAACCAACACATAAATAACAATTTTGTCATTTACAATGCCAATAGCTCTAACTTTTGCAAAGGCAAGACTGTTGCATTGTAAATGCTTGTTCCTGCCGGCGACGCTACCCAGAGGACAGAGGTAAAATTAAAGTAATGTGCTTGGTTGGAAAGGTAAAGCCCCATTATGTTTAAATGTGTGACAAAATATGTGCAAAGCTCTCCAATATCTTCTGGTTGAGGTTGTGCTATATACAACAACAACAAAAAAACATAATGGAACAATAATTAGGAGGATCGGGCCAGCTCAGCTACCCAGAGGCTGAAACTGAATGTACCACCCGTCCCTGCTCGTCAAAGACATCGTAGTCAGCTTGACAGCGTTTTCGCTCCTAGGCATGTCACTCCACTTGTTGTCCGGTAATACTACCCTGGACGGGGTGTTTCATGTGAGAGTGGTGCTAGTAACGCTGTCCTACTCTCTGGGCAGAATCTCCCCAAAGAGTTTGCAGCTTAAACAACAAGTTGGCTCTGGGGAGCCGATGAGGGAAAGTGAAAGTGCGCAATGCGAGCGCTGCCAGAATCCGGGGACAGGAGATGTGCACATGTGCACGCGTATGGAGTGCACATCTCCAGTCTGCGCATGCCACCTCCTGTCTCCCTTACAGCACCAAAGCCACAGCAATAGAGTCTTCGCTAGTGAAGCAGCTGCGCTGCATCCGTAGCGAGACCTAAAAACCACACTTGCTGGAAAGTTTGTCTTTTTCTGACATTTTTCTTTATTTATGGTTTAAATCTTTTTATTGAATATATAACAGACATAAATTCAAGACCCTCAGCTCCCATACATGAAGCGGGAGGAACAGTAAATATCTAAGTCGGGTTGCCATCGACAAAGGGCATGGAGCGGGTCTGCCAATGAGCTGCTAAAACTATGCATAAGAGAAAAAAAAGGGAAAAAAAAGCCCCAACAACATACCTCCCCCACCCGCCCATTCCCTCCCTAACCCACCCACTCCTCGTCCACTAGGAAATGAAAAGGAAAGGGGAACATAGGGGAGATCAATGCAGAGGTCAATGGTGACGTCCCCGGGTCCTTCTGGGAGCGACATCAGGAATCGGAGTGTCAGAGAGGCGGAGCAACTGCAAGTATCGGGGGCAGGTCAGTTCCCTGAATTCTGGTGTCAGTAATGTCAGGAATGGCCGCCATAGCTCGGGGAATTCCGACCCTCTACCAGCTAGTGTCAGTTTTTCCATGCCCAGCACCATCCAGAGTCGCTGGAGCCAGCCTGTATGTAAGAGGAGTTGGGTGGACCTCCAATGAACCAATATGTTTTGTGTGGCTGCCTCGAGGCCAATGGCAATCAGCCTGCCTCTCTGGGATTCAAGTGGAAATCTCAGGGGATTAGGTAACCCAAGGAGGATGTAGGAGGGAAATCGTGAAAGCTGTGTGTCTAGGTGTGAGTCCTCTTAGTCTAATATCTGAGTCCAGTAGGGTCACATGCGACTGCAATCCCACAGAACATGCAGCAGGGTGCCCACCTCCCCACAACCTCTCCAGCATAGGTCACTCCTGCGTGAGTCGAACTGGTGGAGTCGTTCCGGTGTATAATACCAATACGTGAGGAGTTTCGTTAATGTTTCCGTGAGCATGGTAAGCGGAATGTCGTGTCCTGTAGTATATGCCCTCCCATTCCTTGCGTGTGAAAGTCCTCTCTAGATCCCGCTACCAACGTGCTCGACCTGCGTTATATGTATATGTGGTGTGAGCAAGCAGTTGTTTATACAGATCTGAGATAATTTTCTTGTCAGAGGTGCGGGTCACCAACCATTTTTCATAGGGGGTCAGTAGGCGCTGTGCGTTCGGTCTGACGGAGGGCTGCATAGCCCAGTGGCGTAACTGGAGAAACTACAGGCGTCTTTTTTCGGGAATGTTGTAATGCTCCCTGATCTGCGAAAATTTGATGAATCCATTTAAATCAAAGAGGTGCCCTAATGCCCTGCAAGGGTAGACACGCCATACCTGAATCGCACGAGCGTCCATGCCTGGATGAAAATCGGGGTTGTCCCATAGTGAGGTCATCGGAGAAGGGAAGGAGGTCAACTGCGCCGAGACAGCAGTGTGGTCCCAAGCCTACATAATAGTACCTGTGATATAAGAAGCGTATAGATTAGGAGGGCGGTGAGGTTTACGGAGGAAAGGAATTCCCTGCAAGGGTCTGCCCACTATCGCTTGATCTTGGAAGAGCAAGTGCTTCTCTGATTCTACCCTTTGCCATTCCACCAGGTATCGTATTTGAGCAGCATAAAAGTAGGTTTGGAGGTCCGGCACTCCCACTCCACCCTGTTCCGGTGGCAAAACCGCAATCTGATGACGGAACCGAGGTTTGCGACCGTTCCAAATAAAGCGCGAGACTTCCGCCTGTGTCGTTTGTATCCAACCCACCAGGGGTCGGAGAGGTAGAGTTTGAAAAAGGTACAAGATCTGTGGAAGGATCGTCATTTTATTAGCCGCGATCATACCCAGCCATGACATCGTGCAGTGTTTCCACCTTCTAAGCTCTGTGCGTATTTGGGTGCGGTGGAGAGAGCAGTTTATGTCAGCAATGCACTGAAGAGACGGTGCCAGGTGAATGCCCAAGTAGAGGATTGTCTTGGCAGCCCAATGCACTGGGAACTCCTCCATCAGGAAGGCCAGGGTCTGTGCTGAGAGGGAAAGGTTCAGCGCCATGGATTTGTCCACATTGATCTTAAACCCAGAGCCCCTCGCAAACGCGTCTAATTCAATCAGGAGGTCATGAAGGGCCGTAACCGGCTCTGACAGGGAGAGAAGAATGTCGTCCGCATAGAGACTAATAGTGTGGACGTCTCCACCGAATTTAATCCCGGTGATAAGGGGGTGTTTCCGAATCCTAAGGGCTAGAGGCTCCATATAAAGCGCAAGGAGGAGAGGCGACAGGGGGCATCCCTGCCGCGTACCCCTGCTAATAGGGAAGCGGGAGGACGAGCAACCATTTACGCGGACCGTAGCAATGGGTAGCCGATAACAATTCAGGATCCTGGTCCTAAATTTCTCCCCAAACCCGGCGGCCGTCAGGACCATCTCTAGGAAGGGTCAGTGCACCCTGCCAAAAGCCTTTTCGGCGTCAATGGCTAAGAGCATACATTTGCGGGATGCCTTCTCTATCAAGTGGAGGACGCGTTTGTTGTTGTCGCCGGTTTACCTCTGTGAAATTAATCGAGCCTGATCAGGCTCAACAAGTAGAGCCATGTACGGTGCCAGCCGTGTCCCCAGGATACTGGTGTATAATTTAATGTCAATATTTAAAAGTGAGATAGGCTGGTACGCTCCACATGTCGCTGCATCTTTCCCCAGCTTGGGGATAACCACGATCGCGGCTTACAGCATTTCTCCTGGGATGTGCTCAAATGTGTTGTAGAGGCCCGTCAATATAGGAGCTAGCTGAGAACAGAATGTTTTATAGAAGACGGCTGTGTAGCCATCGGGGCCAGGCGACTTACCCAGCTTTAGGCGGGAGATCGCCAAAACGACCTCTTCCGTCTGTATGGGCCTGTCCAGGAAGGTGGCGTGTTATTCAGTAAGAGCTGGCATCCCGGCCCCAGCGAGATAGTCGGCACTATGGCATGCGTCCAGACTGTCCCCCGAATACAGTTCTGCATAAAAATCCCTAAACTTTTCCGCAATGGCAGCATCGTCCACCACAGTGTCGCCTCCAGTCGCACGGATGCCCTGCACTCTCTGACGTTGTCTTTTCTCCCTCCGTTTGTTGGCCAGGATGCGGCCACATTTATCTCCCCCGTGTAATAAGAATGACAGAGCCAGAGGGCGGTGAACTCAGCCCTGTATTTGTCCAGCGCTGCAAGATGTTTCTGCTCGGCGCATAGCTGTCACCACGTGCGGTGTGCCCCGGTACGCTGGTGCAGCTGCTCAAGTTCTCACACCTTCTGAGTGAGTTCCGCCCTTTTCTGGCTCAGTTTCCGATTCTGGGCAGAAGAAACTGCAATGAATTTGCCCCGCAGGACTGCCTTCAATGCCGACCACTGGGTCGCTAAGGAGGTATCCGGGTTGGCGTAGTGAGATCGCTTTCTGAATCTGGTCAACCACCGCTTGCTGGTGTAAAAGAGTGTTGCGCAGGCGCCAATGTCTCGAAGGGTGGAAGGAATGCGGGAGACAGAAGGTAGCCAAGACCGGGGAGTGGTCCGACAAAGACGCCGTCAGGATTTCAGCATCAGTGGCGGCGGCTTGAAGGGATGTGGAGCAGAGAAAATAGTCAAGTTGTGCGTATGTCTTTGGAGACCCAGAAAAGAAAGTGTAGCTGCGAGTGTGTGGGTGAAAGTGGCGTCACATGTCGAAGAGCCCCAGGTCTCTCATGTGTGTTTGGTCTGCCCCCGAGAGAACCCCAACCTGTGTCCTCCGCTGGCAGGAGCAATCTAACTCATTATCTAGTACTAGATTAAGGTCCCCCCCAAGCAGTAGGTGGCGGTGCGATGCAGACGTTGCCTCACTCAGGGCAGTGCATAAGAACTTGATTTGCCCCTCGTTAGGAGCATAGATGGAACCGATAACTAGAGTCGTGCCACCTAGGGAGAATTGATAGGTAAGGAGACGACCCTTAATGTCCGCCTCCTTCTGAATCACCTTACCGTGGAAGGAACGGTAAACCAGAATCGCCACCTCCACAGTCTTAGATGTGCTAGAGGAGAACAGTTGTGTGGGGAAGTGTTTGGATCGTAGCCTATGGTGATATTTGGTGAGGAGGTGTGTCTCCTGGAGGAGGCAGATGTCTGCTTTGGAGTGTTCCAGGTAGTTAAGCACCGCTCTTCTTTTGATCGGGTTATTCAGACCCTTCACATTGAGGGTCAGGACCTTAAGCGTGTCACCTGACATGAGCGGGGTAGGAAGCGGCCCAGGGGCTGTACCCAGCGTCCCACCCTATGGGCGAAAGAAGAAATGACCATATCACAACAGGCCTAAAGCGGGACACCGTGGGAGAGGGCTAAGGGGAAGTGGACGAGGGACCCCTATCCTGAAAAGAAAACCCCAAAGTCTTGCCTGGAAGCAAAACAAAAAACAAGAAAAAGAAAAGTCCAAACTGAAAAACACAGTTCGCATTACAGTGTTCGTCTTCCCGGGGGACGGGGGATCCGAGAAGTAGTCATGGTGGGACTCAAAAAGTAGTCAAGAATGGCAGTCCGGAACCACCCGCCATCCACCACGAATCCACCAACCTCCAACCAAGAGCAAAAAGAAGACCTTGTAGTACGTCTTCATTCCACGTCCGAACTAGGCCCCGCAAGGGCGTCCGCAGAGACGGTGAGAGCCTCCTGCTGTCCCTGGCCTATAATTCGCTGGTTCGTCTTTCGGAAACCTGCGTCGTCTCCGGGGTCTCTGCCATCCAGATGGTGAAATCCCAGGCTCCGATTCGCGCTCCCCCTATCCTTCTTCTTCCTGAGGCACCGCTAGGCCTAGCAGCTGACAAGCCTCAGTGAGCGAGCGCATCTGGTGTAGCCTGTCTTTGAAGCGAAAGATAAGCCGGAATGGGTGCCCCCAAGAATATGTGATGTTCTGTTGGCGGAGGAGCTCCGTGACCGGACGGAACTGCCTTCTGCGTTGCAGTGTGATGAGAGCAAGGTCTTGATATAGCACTGGAGAGCAGCCTTGATAGGAGATAGGGTGCATGGTGCGTGCCTTATCCAATATTGCTTCCTTTGTTTTAAAGTCTTACAGACAGACCAGGATGTCTGCTGGCGGAGCGTTGGGTGCCCGAGTTGGTCCGACTCTATGTGGTCTGTCCAGGACAATGAGGAAGTCCGCCGCAGCGCCCAGGACGTGTCTGAACAGGCCCTCCGTGAAGGCAAAGAGATCCCCGGTCCCCTCCGACGCTTTCACCCCTCGGATCCTGATGTTATGTCTTCGAGACCTGTTTTCCAGATCTTCCAGGTGGACCTGCATATCAAGATGCTGATCTTGCAGACGTATTATATCCTGCTGCAGAGTATTCAGCTCGTGGAGGTCGCATCGCTTCTTTCCTCCAGGGTGGCCACCCGCTCTCCCATGCTGTCCACATCTCTGCGAATGTCCCGCATTTCAGCCTAGAGTTCTGTTTTAACAGATTGTATGTTGGACCGAAGGGTATTGAAAAGCGACTCCATAAATGATTTTGTGATGGGGGTGTCTTCCACCTCCGCTCGGGGCTGCGCAGTCGCCATCAGTGCTGAGGAGTTCGAGGTCCTAGGGGTGGAGGAAGTCTGTCCAAAAAGTTCTTTTAGCGACTTCTGCTTCCGCGTCCTGGCCGTGGACATTGTCCTCTGGGCACCAATGCTGTGTCAGGGGTAGGAGGTTGACTACCCGAACCTCTCCGCTTCAAAGCGTGCAGCCAGTCTCAGGGCCGGGGTAGGCCCAAGGTTGTCCACTCGCGCCACAATTCTCTATGTGGGCCCTCTGTCTCTCCCGGGGACTTCCTCAGCGAAGGCGATGGCCAAGGAGTGATCGGGCCGAGCACCCTCCACTCACTCCGTATCCCCTTTCGTTGATGCTAGACCAGGGGTCCCCAGGGTGCTCACCCCTCGCCAGGCTCTCCGGAAAACTCCCCGTGAACCGCCAATGGAAGCACCGCCAGCCCCAGGCCCCGGTTCGTCCAGTCACCACAGGCGTGATTCTGATCCCCGGGATCACCGCCACTTCCCGGCCTCACACAAAGCAGCTAGGCTCCATCTTCGCGCTCCGCACCCCCAGAGTTAGGCCTCGCCGTCCGCTGAGGGGCCCCACAATCCTCGGGAGTGTCCTTCCTAGCCGCACTGCGTGACTCCTGCCTTCGGGCCGACGCCCGTGCTCCCGATCCCACTGCCATGGGTGCACTTGCTGAATCTCGGTCTATGCCCCAGTGTCTCTAATGGGGCCCCTTGGCGCGATCTCTTCTCCCGGTGCTTGGGTCTGGGGCAATGGCCGGCCCCTCCTGGGACCCACCGCAGGGGTCCAAACGTTGTTCCAAGGGTCCAGCCGCCCCCGTGTCCAGTGCCCCTTTCGCCGGCTCACCTCCGGGTTTTGAAGCTGTCCGGCCGCGTCCCCGGCCGCAGTCACGACGGACCCCCCTTCGGGGCAGAGATCGCTGGTTAAGCTCCTCAACGGACACCCCGCCAGTTGTAGGAAGTGTAGAGATGTTCCCGGCAGTAGCGGGAGCCAATCCCGGGTCACTTGTCCCGACGTCTCCGCAGGGCCCCGGTACTCGCGTGGAAATTAGGCCCACACTCAGGCCGCCTGCCTCGGCAGACCCTCTCACGCCTCTGTCAGCGGGGCCCGCCTCGGGCCTCAGCGGTCTGCTGCCTCCGGTGCCCATAGGAGTCGAGCGGCAGAGCCCCCGGAGCTGTCAGGACCAGGGGGGCTCGAGGGCACACTCCGCACCAGTTCTGGACGGTCGGTGGCTCGCCAGGAAGCGAAATGCTGCTATGTGTGGTGGACGACGGGCGGGAGCTCCGCAAGTTGCTCCCTACCTCACCGCCATCCTGGCCACGGCCCTATTTTATTTTTTTAAAGAGTTTTATATAGCGCTGGCTAGACCCAAAGGTATCAGAGCTCTTTACATGAGAATCAACAATGTAACAGAAAAGATCAACAATTATACAAAATCATCAAACAATAGGCAATACATTGGGAGAGGAAAGAAAGGGGAGAGAAAAGTAGTGTAAGGGGCAGGGAGGTGAGAAAGGGAGGATAAGGGAAGAAACAGGAGAGACTAAAGGGAAGTCTGTCTAAGGACCGACTGGGTAGGTGACGACCAAGGAGGGAATCCACGGCCCATCTCCCCTATAGCTAAACCAGGTAGCTCCATCGGGCATCAGACAAAATAGTTCAGTCTCAGTACATTGGGAGAGGAGAGACATAGATAAAGGGAGGATGCGGGAAGACGACAGGAGAGATGAAAGAAAGTCTGTCTAAAGACCGACTGGGTAGGTGACATCCAAGGAGGGAATGCCCGGCCTGTCTCCCCTATAGCTAAACCATGTAGCTCCATCGGCCATCAGACAAAATAGCTAGAACTCAATTGACGTGGGAAAATTCACAGATAAACTGGGTGGGAACTATGGGCCAGGACAGGTGAGGGCAAAGGTCGGTATCAGGAAAGTAGAGAAGAGTGGAGAGGGGTAGGGGGATGAGGGAAATAACGTCAGGAGAGACGGGTCGAAAAGGGACAAGATTGATTTTATTCAAACCCAAAGCACATTAGCGCCACTTTACTGAGTTTGCCAGTGAAGCGCTACTTTTGTTTTAATGTCTTTCTCTGAACAGCACTGTTTTCCCCAGGTGAGGAAGGGCACCATTCCTGGAGGTACTGAAATACCTGCTTAATGTGTGGATTGGTAAACAAAATGTGTACCACCGCTCCGTGTTTAGGGATGTGGTCTTTTTAAACCATACTGCTTACGCTTTGTAAGGATATAAGCAATGGACATTGAAACGGGTCCCTTCCAGCACTGTAGTCATGTCTCTAACTTTTCATGCAAAAGCGCTCATTGATTTCTGAATAATGAGAGCAAAAGAGTTAAGGTAACCAATTTGTTCCTTCTTACATTTCACATGCTTTAATTAATCTTGTATTCCTCATGAGTGTTTGCTTTATCCAGGATGTTGTCACTTTGGGCCAGATGTACGAAGTATTTTTGCATGTGCAAACGGGTTTGCGACCTGTTTGCGTATGCAAAAACACCTAAGGGCCATGAGTCTGATCCCCATGTATGACTGTTTTGCGACTGCAATTGCAAAACAGTTGCAATTAACCACCTACTTCAAGTAGGTGGTAAAGCATTAACAAACAGAAAGGGATCCCCAGGGGACCCCTTTCCCTTTGGGAATGCATGTGAAAATATTTTTTAAGGGCAGGCAGTGGTCCCCTGCCTGCCCTTAAAAAATGAAACGAAAACGTTTCATTTTTTTTTCTCCAAATGCATCCCGTTTTCCTTGAAGGAAAGCGGGTGAATTAAAAAAAGAAACCTGCTTTATTGAAAAGCAGTCCCAGACATGGAAGTCTGCTGAGCCCAGCAGGCCACCATCCCTGGAAGGGCCAGCCATTCCCAATGGGGTCGAAATAGCAAGTGGCTCATTAATATTTATGAGCCTCGCATTCTGCGATCCCATTGGGAATCGCTAACAGTGTCTCTGACACTGTTGTATGTTTGCTTTAGCGACTCGCAATTGTTCGCAATTTACAAGTTGCAAAAGCAAGTGGTCGTATATCTGGCCTTTTTTTTTTAGGCAGAATATTACTCTAGTCTAGCGCGTAATTTGAATTGAGTTGCATCCTAGTATTTGTAGCGGGGCACAATTGGGTTGTAGTTGAAGGCAGTGCGAGTTTCTCTCAGTGAGGCAGTATGGTGTTCAGTGGGGAGAGGATGTGGCACTATGGCCAGAGCTGCCGACTTGGGAACTGGGGAGCCAGGTTCAGCCCTCATTACCAGCCACTCTCCTGAGGGATCACTAGACCTTATAAGCCCTGGTGTCTCAGAAGCAGCAGGTGGACGCTAGAGGTGGCAAGTGTGGGCTAACCTTGAAGGCCTATCCACCACGACCCCTAAAGCTCACCTCAACTCTTTTGGGCAGGCTTATTGAGCAGCACACCCTAGAGCATCAGTGACTCTGTCCCTGAGGTCACAGGACCCTTGAGCAGGGAGGCTCTAAGACGGTGGTACCAGTGACATCGCACTGAGCATTCACTTCGGGTGGGGCCGTCGTGTTTGCAAGTATTTTATGTTTTTAAAAGCGCTTGCTGCCTCCTTCCTGGCCTCCACCAATTTTCAGCAACAATAAAAATGTAAACTAAGAGCTGCATGCAAACTACAAGGTATAAATAGGAGGGTTATGTTTTTTCCCTAGTCTTTGGTTATCTTAATGTTGCAAAAAGGATTCATTTGGATAGAACTCAATTCTGGCTATTAAAGAGAACCCCCACCATGGTATTACGTTCTAAATTCAGAGTTTGTGTTCATCCAGACCAATCACTAATAAGCTATAATGCCTACTAATATGATTGTCATGTGACTCCTACACCTTGTAGTCCTTTGTCTTATGTAATATTTCCTATACAGTGATTTACACATGTATGATAGATTGTCTCTGTGTCTCTGTGTAATGTGCGTGATATAAAGTTCTCTGACACCAACCCTGGTATCCGTGGCGCTGTAAATCAAATTAAATGCATCTGAGCCAGAATGTGGTTATTGAGACTTGAGGGGCACTGTTAAAGGGTGGTAGTGAGGGAATCCGTGGCAGAGGGAGTCATTTGGGGGCACTAACAAACATAGGGCTCCACCAGCGCTAAAACCGGCCACTTGCATTTCTACAATTCTAACACCAAATCAAAAACGTAGATTTGAAAACCCCTTGAATCTGCAGCATACCTTCAAGTCAATGTATGATTTAGCAGTGGTCTCGGGTGTTCTCGGTCTTTTTTTATTGATGTATCATCTTAATTTGCTTGCAATGGTGTTTTGTAATTTGGTATTATATGTGTTGTGTTGTTGCACATAATTCTCGTAAGTAAAGAGCCCACACACAAAAAAAATTGTCCTACGACTCTTAGCATGTGCATGTGGGATACTGGTGAGAAAATTTATGTTAAAAGAAATTACTTAGTATTAATGTCATTCTAAGGTGGCACCATAATGACACAAAATGATATGGGAGACTTTTGAAATTTGCGATTATAACCATGTTAGTGAGAGGTTTTCTCTCATTTTATATTTTGAATGATCCTACTCCTCATTACCTCAACAGGATCTCTCCCCTTTATGAGACAGAACTGGAATTTTTATCATGCACTCATCTGGAAACGATCAGTTAACATGTAGTAAAAAAACATCCATCTTTCTAAGACCTGGAACTAGCTTTTCCATACAATGTGACAAATGTAATCCATTTAATACAGTTTTAAAATATATGTACTTGTTTGATTCGCATATTTATCTTTTTGTCATTGTTACGGATATCCACATTAGGTCTCTTCAGTGATGCCAAATAAGATCAATAGTCCTGCGATGTCACTTTCTGTGATGTCACTTCTTGTGATGATACATGCAAATTAGAGGGGCCTCACATCTTCCCTTTTGCCCGGGCCCCAAAAGTTCTAGGACCGGCCTTGGATGAACCCAAGGGGTGGTGGTGCAGTTGAAACAGCTGCTCATAACTGCATTACATTCCAAAATGTATGCAAGTAATTGCAGCAACTTTTACTCCAGAGACTAAAGTATGCCTCCGATAAAAAGAAAGCACTTTCTAGCTTCGTTGCGCCAAACAAGTTTGTCTACACACTTGTAACTGACCGACAATTAAAATGCATGATGCAGTAAATATTTTAACGAGCAATTCTGCTTAAATGTCCTGCGTGAGACCTTGCTTTAAACAAACAAGTCTATTGAAAGCACATTGCTTATCTAAATAAGCATAATATGTTCAATGAAACGTGTCAGATTTGTTCAGCTGACACAAGAGGACTGTACCCATCCCAGCGACACCGGGACACTGTGGAAACCGTCCCACTACGCACACTACCATCTTAAATGTGCCCTGTGCAGTTGCAGCCAGCAGGATCCTGCCACTGCCCTCCGCAGTCTCTCCCTTTACCTCAAACACCTGTATCCCTAAAACAATGAGTAATCCTTTCATCACAGCAGGGTCCTGGCCGGGCAGGCGTGGAGTCACTGGCAACAAAGCCGGACACTGCCCCTCCTCTCTGCACACTGAGGAGTAGTGCATCGAGGATGAATAGGACATGGTTCTGCTTTACATGAACAACTAATGAAGGCAAGGTTTATTACACCGACCCCTCTAGACGTAAAGATGCCTACAGTGAACACAGTTATGAGTTATTTTACCAGGAACTGAATATGTGCACCTGCAGTTTACAAACGGATCCCCGGGACAATTTTTTGGATAAACAAAAACGGAAGTACTCATCATGGGCCCAAACAAAGACGCCTGGAACGACACCTGGTGGCCCCCCGCCATGGAAGACCGCCCGCCCACCCCCACAGACCACGCACGCCACCTGCGAATCATCCTGGACTCAGAGCTCAAAATGTACTGCCAATTCAACTCAGTCTCGTCCTCCTGCTTCCACACCCTCCGCCTCCTATGTAAGACCTTCAAATGGATCCCCCTTGAACACAGAAAGTCCGTCACTCACACCCTAGTCGACTACGGCAACGCACTCTATGCCGGAATAAACAAAAACCTCACCCGCAAGCTACAGAACATCCAAAACGCCGCCGTAAGACTGGTCCTCAACCTGCCAAGCCACTGCCACATCTCCCAGCACCTGCGCAGACTCCACTGGCTCCCCATCGAAGCTAGAGTCCCCTTCAAGATGCTAACCCACGCTCACAAGGTCCTCCACGACACCGGACCAGCAAACCTGAACAGTCATCTCAAATTCCATGCACCCCAAAGGACCCTACGATCAGCCCAGCTCTCCTACGCCATGGTCCCCCGCACCAGAAAGACCAGATTGGGAGGCCGCTCCTCCTCCTTCCGCGTGGCCAGTGCCTGGAATGACCTTTCGCTCCACCTCAAACAGATAACATCGCTCCCCATCTTCGCAAGAAACCTCAAAACCTGGCTCTTCGACAGACCCCCTTCTTGAAGGACTCAAACCTGCAAAGCCCCCCCCCCCCCCCCACCCCCAGCGTCTTGAGACCCTTACGGGTGAGTATTCGCGCTTAACAAACACCTGATTTGATTTATTGTTTTCACACACAAATTCAGCCACATATTGCAATGCATAAAAGCATAGGTATATACAAAAGGTAAGACTTTCCCGATGTACGAATCTGACAGGTTACAAAATAGTATAAGTAAACATTTCCATAACTCTAAATCAGTCCCCCCAGCCACTTCCCCCACACCCTGTGATATTTCTTAGGACAAACACGTGCTTCATACAAAGTTTTCTCCTGCGCGGCGCACCAGTACACCCCGCTCCGCCATCGTCCAACACTCGGAGAATCCAGACATATCCAGGAGGAAGCTATGTCCCTTTTAGCCACAGCCAATGCAGTTGTGACAAACAGTTTTTCATTCCTGGACCCGTCCAGCCCATCTGTAATCCCCAGAAGTGCCTGTCGAGGATCATGGGGGACCAGCCAACCCAGCACCTCCGTAAGCTCTTCTTCAATGTCACCCCAGAACTGCGTCAATTTGGGACAAGCCCACACCATGTGGAAGGAGTCAGCGGGATCATGTGCGACCTGGTGCATGCAGGGGAGGGGCAGAGTCCAGCCTAATGAAGGCGGACTGGGGTCAGGTAGGCGGCGTTCAAGTAGTATAGCTGGACCAAGCAAAGTCTGGCGGAAGCAGAGATAGTGCTGGGGGCCCTCAGGGCATCACGCCAATCCACCTCGTCCAGAGTTCCCACCCATTGCTCCCATTGATGTCGGAGTCGGTCGAGCGTGGTCGGGGTATTATTAATTAGTGTGCGGTAGATGCGGGAGACTTCCCCCTTTCCCAGGTCCCCAAGCATGATCTGTGCCTCAGGCGGGTTGTGCTCAGGGATCTGTGTGCCCTCAGAAAGGTGTACATGGAGGGGGTGACGCAGCTGCAAATATTTGTAGAATTGGGACTGGTGCAGGGAATACCGGGTCCGAAGGTCCACGAAGGAACGCATATGGTCACTTGCCCACACGTCGCCCAGCTGAGAGATCCCTATAAAATCCCAGGAGCGAAAACCCTGTAGGCCACTCACCTCCTTAAGCCAGGTGCCGTACCAGATGGGGGTGCACCGGGTTAACTTGTGTGTCCACGGAGTGTGCCGCAGCGCCACCCGCCAGGCAAGGAGCACCGAGGGCGTCACGTCCGGCAGTCGGGATGGAATAGGGTCCCCATAAAGCATGGATTGGATGACAATCAGTGGCAGCGTGTGCAGGTCAAGCCTGTAGACCACCCCCCATTAAACCAATCATGTAAGGAGAGTAAGCGTGCTGGCAGGTACTAAAGATATAAGTGAGTCATCCACAGACCCCCGTCAAATGATGATACCTGCAAGTGTTCAGGGCCAGGCGAGCCCGCCCCTTACCCCATAGGTATTTAGAGACCATACTGTCTAGCTCTCGCAACCAGTTCCTAGGGAAGCAGAGAGGGGTATTTTGAAGGACGTAGAGGAACATGAGAAGAATCATTTTAAACAAGGGGATTCTCCCCATGGGGTTCAGAGGTAGCTTCTGCCATTACTGGAGGTCTAATTTAGCTTTCTTAACCAAAGGAGTGACGTTAAGGGCCCAACCCAAGTCGGGGAGCAGGGTCACCCATATCCCTAGGTATTTAAACGACTGGCGTCGGATTGGTATGTTGGACTGCCAGTCATAACATTCCCTGGATAGGTGTAGAGGTACCAGGACTGACTTGCCAGGGTTCAGCCAGAGGCCGGTAGCCCGTTCAAAGGACTGGAGAATCCGGAGGCAGTGGAGCCCGGACCGGGCCGGGTCCGCTCGATAGATAAGAAAATCATCCGCGTAGAGGGTGATCTTGTCGGCCTCTGCATTGGGCCAGGCCCAACCCTGCACACTCCTCTCTGACCTTATTAAAGCAGCTAAGAGCTTCATCACTAGGGTGAAGAGTAGTTGAGAGAGAGGTCATCCCTGTCGTGTTCCTCGGCAGGCAGGAAAGGGCTCCAACAGGACCCCGTTGAATAAAACAAGAGCTCTGGGGTGGGCGTAAAGGACCCGGAGCAGGCTCCAGAAGTGTGGACCGAAGCCCATCGTGGTGAAAACGGCGTCCAGAAACCCCCAATCTACTGAGTCGAAGGCTTTCTCGAAATCCACCTGGAGGACCGCCAAATATGGGGTGAGCAAGTTACGGTGGGTCAGGGTCAGGTGCAGTCGTCGGAGACAGTGTCGGGTGCTGCAGGAGGGCATAAATCCGCACTGGTCCGGGTGAACCAGAACGGTCAGGTGCGGCTGGAGGCATTGAGCCAGGATTGTGGCAAAAAGTTTTAGATCCGTATTGATAAGGGAGATGGGGCAGTAGTTCGCACACCTAGAAGGGGGAGGCTGGGATTTGGGAAGAACCACAATGGTGGTCAGGTCAGTCTCAGGTGGGAAGGAACCCTTGTCAACCACCTCCTCAAACAATCCAGCAAGGTATGGAATGAGGGTTTCCTGCGATAGAGGACAGAATTCTTGTGAGAATCCGTCTGGACCAGGCGTCTTGCCGGAACGGTAAGGGTTATTGCCTCGCTGATCTCCTCATGAGTGATAGGACGGTTGAGATCCACCAGGACCATGGGGTCTAATTGCGGAAGGCGAGCGCTCCTGGCTTCTAGCAAGCCCTTGAGTGAAAGTGTCGGGGATTTGGCCGTGTATAGTTGGCAGTGATAGGAGGTGAAGGCGCGGGCGATCTCCGTAGGAGAGCGGTGCACCGAGCCGTCCGGGTCAACTATTTCGGGAATAATGCGGTTCGCCCTGGGATAGGTGGCCAACCTGTGAAGGAGGGAGCCGTTCTTGTCACCCCATCCATATACCCTGGCGACTGACGAACGCCAGAGAAGTTTAGGAGCATCCTCAGAAAGTTGGCTAAGCTCAGTGCGGAGGTGAGCAAGAAGTCTCTGACTGGGCGCGTCCGCAGCTACAGACAAGTTTTGTTCGAGGCACAGCGCCTGCGCCTCGTGGGAGGAAATCTGTAGCAGTTGCTCCTGCCGCTGACGCTTAAGCTGGCCCTTAGCGACACCACGGATTGTGGCCTTGCTCGCCTCCCATAGGGTACCCAGAAAGGACACAGACCCGTCGTTGGCCAAAAAGTTCTGCTTGAGTTCTTGCCCCACTACCTTCGGGAACTCCTTGTCCTGGAGAAACCATGCGTTCAACCTTCATGTCGGACGCATCAAGGAAGGAGGGGGTCCTGAGCTGAGTAAGACCGGAGAGTGGTCAGATATACCCCTAGGAAGGATATGTACATCTTGAATCATGGCACAGACCGCCGAGGGGACAAAGATTGCGTCAATGCATGCGTGCGTGTGGAGGGCTGCCGAGGTGTGAGTGAACTGTTTAGCCTGTGGATGCCAGATGTGCCAAGCGTCACATAGGCCCAGCGATTCAGACCAGTTCAGTCATTGTTTCGCCTGCGCGGTTCTACTGTGGTAAGGGGGGTGGACGTGCCCAGATCCGGGGAGGAAACCGCATTAAAGTCCCCTTCACTGAAAGTGGGGCCCAAGGGCAGTGAGGACACAAGGTCGATGGAGTTGGCCAGGGTCGCTGCAAGCAAAGAAAGGGGTGAACATATGGATACTAAGTTCAGGGGGTACAGTTCAAAGAGCCGCAAAGGGCCACAGACAAGCCCTGCGGGTCGTGAATGACCTTTGAAGTCACAAAGGGGAGGGAACGCTTCAACAGGATTGCGACCCCATGGGAACCCTTGGTAAACCTAGAGTGCCAAACCCGATCAAATCCGTACTGTGCAAGAAAGGGACAATGACTCCCCATTAAGTGCGTTTCCTGAAGTAGGAGAACCTCTACCCCAAGGCGCTGTGCATACCGCAGTACAGCCATGTGTTTGAAGCGGTCCAGAAGGCCAGTCACGTTCCAGGACATTAGGTGAAGAGAAGCCCTTGGTACCGGTGTATCAGTCATGGCGGTAGGTGGTCGTAACGTGGAAGGAGGCCTCATCGAGAGTCATGGTCATGGGAGGGGTCGCTAGCGCGTAACACCAGGTGTCAGGATGAGACTTGAAGTGACCCATAGGGAATTGTGGCAGGGTGTCGTGTGAGAACTGGTGTGACAAAACAACAACAAACAAAACCAAGAACAAACTGCAGGAAAGCACAATCCCAACCCTGTCCCCATCCCACCCCCACCCTATACTTCGAGAACAGAAGCATCTGTCGGCCCCCAAAGAAGTAGACTTCCACAGACGGGCCTCTGGAAGAATGCGGCTCGAGACGGGGAGGGGAGGTGGAGGAGCTTGAAGAGTCGCGGGTTCTCTGTGCTGTGAGGCTTGAGGATCTCCAGGACGCCTCGAGACCAGAGAGTCCTGCGGGAGTCAGTGCACCGCTGGCGCTAGCGCCCCGGCGACCAGGGCTGCGAGGGCAGGGCGCTCTGCTGCCCGGGGGTCTGACTCGCAGCAGCCTGCTGGGCTGTTCTTCCGTTAACCAAGTCCAGGCCGCTTGAGGAGACTCGAAGAAGTGCATCTTGTTCTGGAAAACAACCCACAGGCATCCCGTAAACTGCAGTTGGTATTGGAGGCCCAGGGAGCATAATTTATTCTTGACCTCGGTGTATGATAGCCGCTGATCCTGCACTTCTCTGGTGTAGTCCGGAAACACCATGATGACATGGTTTTGGAATTTTAGGGGACCCAGAGAGTGCGCCTGGCGCAGGATGGCATCCCGGTCCTTGAAGTTGAGAATCTTCAGGATGATAGGACGAGGAGCCGCCCCAACCGGTGGTTTGGGGCAAGTGACTGGGGTGCCCTCTCTATCACGAACCAGGCTGAGAGGAAGTCCTTCGGCATCCAGGAGGTGAACCACGCCTCCACAAAGGCAGCCACCTGATTCTTCTCTGCCCCCTGCGGAAATCCCATAGTCGTAGTTATTGCGGCATGCGATTTTCAGCGTCCTCTGCGCGCCGGTGAAGTTCCTTGGTGTGGGAGCTTAGATTAGCCACCTGCTTTTTGAGCTGACGGATGTCATCTTCTGCAGTCGAAATTTGTGATTCAGCTTCGGATATTCAGGCCGTATCATTGTGGAGGTCCTACTGGAGGAGAGACACATCCACCTTGACCTCTCCTATCTTTTCCTCCACCGAGGCTTGCGAGTTACTTATGGCCTGCAAGATGGTCGCTAGGTCTGTGCCCGGTATGGGGGGTTGTGCCCCCAGCATGCCCTGGCGGCTCGTGCCCAAGGGTGGTGAAGCAGTCCATTTTAGTTTGTGTGGGGGCGACCGCTGCTCTGGATGTCCTGTCTTTGCCCATGATCGTCGGCTGGGCAGGGTCACAGGGATCGCAGGTCGGAAAGAAGGTTCGCAGACCCCAGCCTAAGGTCCCGACCGTTGGCGTGGGAATCTTCACAGAACCGCCACTGGGACAGGAGGAGTTCCACGGAGCAAGAGATCAACAGGGGCAGCCCTGCCCCCCCAGGTGGCACGTAAGAGAGCAGTCTGGCAGTCTGACTAGCAAGGTGGAAGGCGAAGGCCACAAGCACCCTCACCGGTGAGACCCCAGTCGGTCGTCATCCAGGAGGGAGGAAGCGGGAACACCCAAGGGGGGGCGGAGCCAACCAGCCGCACCCCACCACCCAAAATGGCGGCCGGTACAAAGAGACGGCTGGGGTAGGCCTCACAGACCCGGGCGATGGTGACAAAGTCTGGGGGGCAGCACAGCGCCAGGCCCGACACCACCCAGGATCCAGGATCTGGATCCAGTGCCAAGTCCACTGGATCCAGATCACTAGGGAGGAGAGGACCTTTCCAACCAAGTCACAGCGCCGGCAGAGCTCCCCAAAGCCTCACGGGGGGAGTCACCCACGGGAAGGCCCAATGCCGACCTACCGACCCAGCTGCACTATAATGCAGCCAAACCCCGGACTCACCCCCCACTCACCAGCACAGACGAAAGTTTGGCCCCACAGACCTCGCGGGACGCCCAGCCACAAGGAATGTGATATGAGATGACGACCAATGCAGGTAAGAAAAGTCTTTATTACCACTGCTCCTCTCTCCACCAGTTCAGTACAGTTCTCACACAACATTCTAAGGTAGACTCCAGAACACCTTGGAATGTACCAAGGATAACTTAGGAAGAGGGGGGATGGAACATACCATTACATAAAAACAGAGCAATGTTTTATCAGGGTTAAACCGATAAGCTAGGCATATATACTTTATAAAATAAAGGAATGTAACAGAATCACTCTGCCCGGGAGACGATGTAGGACCGGGCAGCAGCAGCACTTTCAGGCAGGAGACTAGCTCTTGCGGGAAAAGCATAGGGAGGAAGAGGCGCCCGCAGCTCGAAACCCGCTGCCAAAGGGCCCCCCGCCACGAACAGTGAAAATCGCCTAAAGGAGGAGGAGGAGGAGGAGGGGGCCCGGGAGGGCCGCACGTCAATCGCACACTCCGCTACCCGATTTGGTAGCCGCCACTTCGACGTCGCGCAATAACCACTCCACGCATCAGTTAGCGTAAAAGGCCATTTATTAGGACAGGCATGACATCCACAAATAAACATAACATCATTAACTTAAACAATCCCCCCAACATTCTGCCTTTCACCCATCATGTGCTCCACCAGCCACTCCCAAATCACACCACGACCTCTTGCATCTCATTCACTTCCCCTTTTCACTTTCCAACTCCTCCGTCATCTCCATCCATCGCATTCCCGTCTACCACTCCCCCCCCATCCTGCACCTGTAACCCCCTCCCTGGAAGGGTGATTCTGCCCGTCATGGACTCCCCACCCCTCCCAGTTCCCGTAAACACCCCTTATTGTGCCATCCTGTCCTACTGGCATGTTGCCCAACTTGGCAACTTCAACAAAACGCCCAGCATCCCTCCTTGCAGCTTTGTAGGGTGGGTGGGCGGCAAAACTAACTTCTCCCTGAGGCACCGGGGACAGGAAAAGGAAGTCCTTCCCCTCCTGTCCCCCTAAATAGCCTCCTAACACCTCCCACCCCTGACCTAACCACCTACCTAACTTCCTGCCTGTCCTAAGCCTCGCACGAACACCCCGGGGAAAAGACTGGTCTGCCGACCTGCTTTCCCCGGGGGCCGCAATCCGCTCCTTGCCGACTCACCTCATCAGCAGGGGCTGGCCACAGAGCCGAGCCGATTCTTGGGCTCGGAGCACATAAGAGCACCACAGCAGGCCCTCACTGCGGGAAAGGAGACAGCCCATCCAGGACACCAGGCACCGCCACCTCACACCCGCCGAGTATGGAATGGCTCTGGCGGCCGGCGGGCAGCCAGAGGCCGAGCAAAATTCGGAAGGCCCAGGAGTCTGCTGCAGGATCAAGGAAGAGCCGCGATCTCAAGCGCGCACCCCCAGGACAGGAGCATGTACCCCATCGGCGCGACGCGACGAGGGCTGCCATTTCGCAATCAAGGGCCTTGGAGTTGCAGCAGATGGCCGGCGGCCCCAGTCCACAAATGGCCTCAGAGGATGCCCCACACACAACGGGGGCTACAGCAGGTACATGAGGACAGATGGGTGCCAGAGATTGCAGGATGCGTGGCGGATGACGGAGGGGCCCCAGAGCACTCTTAGAGTGCGACCGTCATCTTGACACCTCAAGCCACGCCCCCCAGGACAATTAACTGCATTTTTGGAATGTACACCTGTAAGCTGCACGCAATGACCTGTAATGTAACTCGTGCTCATGTAAAGCCATTTCTTCTGATTATCTCTTTTTAAAGATGTGCAGATTTGTTTGGGAGCGTACCACTGAATCCTTTCTGCTTATTCTGTGTTTCTATCTTCCCTATGACATCTGTTTTATTATGTTTTATGGATATAGGAAGACCCAGACGTCACCAGCCACTTTACCGTTTTAATTGTGCATTGCTTTGATTGGTCTTTCCCTGCATGCATAGATGTCGCTCTTAGAAAATCTCTTTCTATGCTTTTACTAGATTCTTCTCCATAGCGTGCTTTACAATGCCTTGCTGCTCTTCCCCTTGGTGCGTTTATCTCAGCCTGGAGAGTCCGGATTGATTCAGGGTCCAGCATGCCACCGCTTCAGTTTCCCTTGATTCTGGAGTACACGACTTAAACAAGATTAGTGCTTGAACATGAATATTGGGCATGTGTGTTACAGAAGCTCACATAGGCCACAAAAAGTCTTAACCACACATCAAAAACAAAAATTCAAGTACGCTAATGTATAGCCAAACAAACAAAACAATAATGTAATTCTTCTTTACAAACGTATCCAAGTACGAAATGCTAGTTAATCTCCCCTTTATGTTTTATTTGTTGACATGAAGATGCAGGCATCCTAATATTAGATGTCTTTGGATTACACCAAGCATTTTCATACAAATAATATTTTGCCAAGTAGGATCTAATGCTTTAAAAAAGCATAGGACAAGGGTTAAGTAGAGTAATGTATCTTTGAAATGACATGTCCTAGTGGGACTGCCCTGTTGGATTTACAGATTCATTTAATAGGAAGAATCATTGAGATCTTCTGGGTTTGGATAGTCCGTTACTCATTCTTCATCCAGGAGCTGGAAGTCTGTACCTGTTCCAGCCCTCCTCTCTTCAGCAGAGACCACATATAAACAGGGTTTGTAGAGAGTAGCTTGTTGGGCCCACCGCTGTCATACATAAAAACAATAATTCTTTCTTGTTACTTCAGTGTCTTGTGCAGTATGATGTTTGCAGAAAATAATGTGAATTTTTGAAAATATGCCTGTTTCCGTTTGCTGCTTTTACTTCCGTCTGCCGTAGTTGTTATCGTCCTTAGCATTGCGCAAGGGGATGTTTTGCTTATACCTTAGGTAGCATTATTTTTATACAATCTGTTCACAATAATTTATTATTTCGAGTTTTGACACAAAAGGGTCCAGGAAACAATGTGGCTGGCTCCATAGCAGCAAAGCACATTGACGTGGTGCCTGAATTAAAACTCATTGTGCATGTTAACATTATCTAGAGAGAAGTAAAAAGGGTCACATTTTCCTGTCCATGCCTCACAGAGCCAAAGGCAGACTAATCCTGCTGTGATCACAGCATTCATTTAAATATTTTCAGCTATCATCACAGATTATCTACAGGGTATCACCATTTACAACACTGCAGCAGCAAGGCCACACCTACACGAAAGGTTTAGGACATAATTTAGAGAAGGATTACCAAGGGACATACACCACAATAAGGCGAATATCCAGCCCCCCAACCAGTCTGCTTTCAACCCACCCAATTTTGAGAGCAATAGAAGACTATGCCCCCAGTGGTGCAGCTCCAAATGACACAACCACTGAGAAAACAAGTTGAAACAAGTTAAATAGGTGTCATATGGGCCATCAAATAATTCTTTGTCTGCTACACAGTGCTGCAGTTGCTTCTCTAGTCCCCGTAGTAATTCCTCAATCTAAGGCCTCTAGGCAGTGCTGCAGCTACTTCTCTGGTCCAGTCAGTAATTCCTCATTCCAACCCCTCTAGACAGTGCTGCTAGCTGCTTCTCGTCTCATCAGTAATTCCCCATTCCAAGTCTTCTTGGCAATGCTGCAGCTGCATCTTTGGTCCTGTCAGTAATTCATCATTTTAACTCCTCTACACAGTGCTGCTAGCTGCTTCTCTGGTCTCAACGGAAATTCCTCATTCTAAGTCCTCTAGACAGTGCTGAAACTGTGTCTCTGTTCATACATCCACTACACTCCAAACAAAAACAAAACACATAGGTGAAAGACATTCTCATTTACAATGCCAATAGCTCTAATTCTGACAAATGCGAGACCTATTGCATTGCAAATGCATGTTAACCTTGTCATCAGTTTCTCTATCCCTCACCCAGCCCCTTCCTGATCTGGTTTCTCAGTGCCTCACTGCTCCGGTGTCTGAAACAAGTTTGTCCATGTCAGCATCAACACAGCAGTATCTCATTGGTGCATCACCCCCAGCACAACACCAGCACAGCACCACCTCTGCATCAGTGCACGACCACCAACACAGCCCCACCTCAGCAGCAACTCAGCACCATTTCAGCATCAGCGCAGCGCAGCACCAACTTCGCATCACTCAGCACCACCCGAGCAACAGCACAGCACCATCCCCTCAGCAGGACAAAAAAAACTAGAAGACATTTTTTATGTAAATGTTACTTTTAATAGAGTCATTCAGTTGTACATAATGTCTTGGTTATGTACAAGGTAACAACAAGCATTGGAAATGCAATAGGTCTCGCAGTAGGAAAGTTTGAGCTATAGGTGTTAATTATTTTTTTGTTTTTTATTTATGTGTTGTTTTTTCTAAATAGCTAAATTAATAGCTTTCTTCTTTACAAAGCCAATAGTTATAATTTTTCTAAATGTGACACCTCTAGCATTTGTAAAGCAACATGTTTTGTATTAACGGGACTTATATGTGACTTATATGTATTGATATAAAAAAAATCAATAGCTTTAAAAAACAATAATTAATACGTAAATAAAATGGATTTTATTTTATATTGCCAATAGCTTAAAGTGTATTAAATATATTTAGTGAAGATGCTGTGGTTGCGCTGAGTGAGGGTGAGGGGTTGAGGGTGAGGGTGGGTGAGGGTGAGTGAGGGGTTGAGGGTGAGTGAGGGTGAGGGGTTGAGGGTGAGTGAGGGTGAGTGAGGGTGAGTGAGGGGGTGAGGGGTTGAGGGTGAGTGAGGGTGAGGGTGAGGGGGTGAGGGGTTGAGGGTGAGTGAGGGTGAGGGGTTGAGGGTGAGTGAGGGTGAGGGGTTGAGGGTGAGTGAGGGTGGGTGAGGGGGTGAGGGGTTGAGGGTGAGGGGGTGAGGGGTTGAGGGTGAGGGGTTGAGGGTGAGTGAGGGTTAGTGAAGGTGAGGTGTTGAGGGTGAGTGAGGGTGAGGGTGAGTGAGGGTGAGAGAGTGAGTGAGGGTGAGTGAGAGTGAGGGTGAGTGAGGGTGAGGGGTTGAGGGTGAGTGAGGGTGAGGGGTTGAGGGTGGGTGAGGATGAGTGAGGGTGAGGGTGGGTGAGGGGTTGAGGGTGAGTGAGGGTGAGGGGTTGAGGGTGAGTGAGGGTGAGGGTGGGTGAGGGTGAGGGTGGGTGAGGGTGAGGGGTTGAGGGTGAGGGGTTGAGGGTGAGGGGTTGAGGGTGAGTGAGGGTGAGGGGTTGAGGGTGAGTGAGGGGGTGAGTGAGGGGTTGAGGGTGGGTGAGGGTGAGTGAGGGTGGGTGAGGGTGAGTGAGGATGAGTGAGGGTGAGGATGAGTGAGGGTGAGGATGAGTGAGGGTGAGGGTGAGTGAGGGTGAGGGGTTGAGGTTGAGGGGTTGAGGGTGAGTGAGGGTGAGGGGTTGAGGGTGAGTGAGGGTGAGTGAGGGTGAGGGGTTGAGGTTGAGGGTGAGGGGTTAAGGGTGAGGGTGGGTGAGGGGTTGAGGGTGAGGGTGGGTGAGGGGTTGAGGGTGAGGGTGGGTGAGGGGTTGAGGGTGAGTGAGGGGTTGAGGGTGAGTGAGGGTGAGTGAGGGTGAGGGTGAGTGAGGGTGAGTGAGGGTGAGGCTGAGGGGTTGAGGGTGAGTGAGGGTGAGTGAGAGTGAGGGTGAGGCTGAGGGGTTGAGGGTGAGTGAGGGTGAGTGAGGGGTTGAGGGTGAGGGGTTGAGGGTGAGTGAGGGTGAGGGGTTGAGGGTGAGTGAGGGTGAGGGGTTGAGGGTGAGTGAGGGTGAGGTGTTGAGGGTGAGTGAGGGTGAGTGAGGGTGAGGGTTGAGGGTGAGTGAGTGAGGGTGAGTGAGTGAGGGTGAGGGGTTGAGGGTGAGTGAGGGTGAGGGGTTGAGGGTGAGTGAGGGTGGGTGAGGGGTTGAGAGTGAGGGGTTGAGGGTGAGTGAGGGTGAGTGAGGGTGAGGGGTTGAGAGTGAGGGGTTGAGGGTGAGTGAGGGTGAGGGTGAGTGAGGGTGAGGGGTTGAGGTTGAGTGAGGGTGAGGGGTTGAGGGTGAGTGAGGGTGAGGGTGAGTGAGGGTGAGGGGTTGAGGGTGAGTGAGGGGTTGAGGGTGAGGGGTTGAGGGTGAGGGGTTGAGGGTGAGTGAGGGTGAGTGAGGTTGAGGGTGAGTGAGGGTGAGGGGTTGAGGGTGAGTGAGGGTGAGTGAGGGTGAGGGTTGAGGGTGAGTGAGTGAGGGGTTGAGGGTGAGGGTGAGTGAGGGTGAGTGAGGGGTTGAGGGTGAGTGAGGGTGAGGGGTTGAGGGTGAGTGAGGGTGAGTGAGGGTGAGGGGTTGAGAGTGAGGGGTTGAGGGTGAGTGAGGGTGAGTGAGGGTGAGGGGTTGAGGTTGGGTGAGGGGTTGAGGGTGAGTGAGGGTGAGTGAGGGTGAGGGGTTGAGGGTGAGTGAGGGTGAGGGGTTGAGGGTGAGTGAGGGTGAGGGTGGGTGAGGGGTTGAGGGTGAGTGAGGGTGAGTGAGGGTGAGGGTGAGGCTGAGGGGTTGAGGGTGAGTGAGGGTGAGTGAGGGGTTGAGGGTGAGGGGTTGAGGGTGAGTGAGGGTGAGGGGTTGAGGGTGAGTGAGGGTGAGGGGTTGAGGGTGAGTGAGGGTGAGGGGTTGAGGGTGAGTGAGGGTGAGTGAGGGTGGGTGAGGGGGTGAGGGGTTGAGGGTGAGGGGGTGAGGGATTGAGGGTGATTGAGGGTGAGTGAGGGTGAGGGTGAGTGAGGGTGAGTGAGGGTGAGGCTGAGGGGTTGAGGGCATTATCCTACCAAACATCGTATAGGGCGTGATTACAGCGCCTGATTTAATCACGTTCACTTACTCACTCCGAGGCACAAAAATAATGCAGATCGGCAGAAACAAAGCTGCGTTTGTGAAAAGTCGCGACTGTTGCTCCCAGGAAGAGATTTGCAAGATAGTGGACGGAGGTGGGCGAGCCAAGAAATTAACCGGGATAGCCGTGCTAAGGGTCTTGCTCGGAGCGCACTTGAGAAACAAATTAGAATTACTTCGGAATCCGGCAAAATTAAACGCTTAATCCTGTGGTGTTTGCTTCGCCAATAAAGTATTTCAATCCGTTCGTTAAAACCAGCATTATCCTACCAAACATCGTATAGGGCGTGATTACAGCGCCTGATTTAATCACGTTCACTTACTCACTCCGAGGCACAAAAATAATGCAGATCGGCAGAAACAAAGCTGCGTTTGTGAAAAGTCGCGACTGTTGCTCCCAGGAAGAGATTTGCAAGATAGTGGACGGAGGTGGGCGAGCCAAGAAATTAACCGGGATAGCCGTGCTAAGGGTCTTGCTCGAAGCGCACTTGAGAAATAAATTAGAATTACTTCGGAATCCGGCAAAATTAAACGCTTAATCCTGTGGTGTTTGCTTCGCCAATAAAGTATTTCAATCCGTTCGTTAAAACCAGCATTATCCTACCAAACATCGTATAGGGCGTGATTACAGCGCCTGATTTAATCACGTTCACTTACTCACTCC
This sequence comes from Lissotriton vulgaris, assembly GCF_964263255.1. Classification (NCBI taxonomy): domain Eukaryota; kingdom Metazoa; phylum Chordata; class Amphibia; order Caudata; family Salamandridae; genus Lissotriton; species Lissotriton vulgaris. The sequence continues at coordinate 838,058,900 of NC_141695.1, forward strand.
GAGGCACAAAAATAATGCAGATCGGCAGAAACAAAGCTGCGTTTGTGAAAAGTCCCGACTGTTGCTCCCAGGAAGAGATTTGCAAGATAGTGGACGGAGGTGGGCGAGCCAAGAAATTAACCGGGATAGCCGTGCTAAGGGTCTTGCTCGGATCTGCCATCCCGTGTGCAAGCCGAGCACTTAAAATATTGGCTATATAAATATAAAACAAAAATAAACAAACAAGACGGAGGGAAGAGAGGGAAGGGGGGAGGAGAAATGCGACACGGCGGGAAGGGGAGGGGGCGGAGCGGGTAAAATAAACAAAGAAGACGGAGGGAAGAGAGGGGAGGGGGGAGGAGAAATGCGACACGGCGGGAAGGGGAGGGGGCGGAGCGGGTAAACAAAGACGGACGTGCACGCGCTTTTAAGCTCAATGCGCATGCGCATTGAGCTTAAAAGCCACAGGCACTGCAAGGAATCGCCACGATTCCTTGCAGTGTGGATAAAGAGTGGATAAGTCCCAATACTCTCGCCTTGCTCGATGCGCATGCGCATCGACAGGCGAGACCTAAAAATGCTTATAGCACTTCTTTTTTATAACTTTTCAACATGCTGCACAGTAACCACGATATTCTACAACATAGCTTAAAGACATTGGCAATGCCAATAGCCGGAGCTAAACACTTATAAGATCCCAAAGGTGAGACTTATTGGCTATGCTAATGCTTGTTAATATATATCTCCCCCTAAAGGTAGGCCTATTGAGTCCTAAGGCAGGATGCTGTATATTAGAAAGTAGGACAAATATTTTCATGTCTTAACAGTAGAGACCATTAATTGTTGTATTTACTGTGGAAAGGCCAGCAGCCCCATTGGCGAGTGCAGCATTACACATGACAATTCGGCCGTGCTAACTCCTGAATGGGATTACTAAAGTTGGTACTTTAGGGTATCAAAAGAATCTTTGTATTAATCCAACTTGATGCCCAAGTCAAATTTAATGTAACTTTTGAGGAAAAGGCAACTTTAGAAAGTTGCCGCTCTGTTGCTCAAGTTTTCTAGTAGCCATTTAAAGTTGCTGGCTACAAGACCGCTTTCTGCCCTTTTGGGGAGACGTGTAAACGAATCCAAGGAAATGACACAAAAGAGCTGTGCTGTTGGAAGAGGTGTTACCTCTCCCTGTGAGGAAGCCACACAGGATGTGAGCCCAAAAGGAAAGCCTCAAAATCTCTCTTTTGATCTGGTACACAGGCTGGCATCTGGGACAGAGAGGGGGAAAACTGTTACCAAACTGGTTTTCCCTTGGACCTGTAGCCTTCTGGTAGCTGCACCTCTAGGATGGGCAACCAAGCTCCACACACAGAGAGATGGGTCCTCCCATCTTTGGATTGGCCAGAATGTTTCACTCTGAAATAGCTATATGCCACACCTTGCAGGAAGTCATCATCGGGCAGTTGGGGACCTAGTAACCCATTGGGGAGTAGTCACCGCATCTCCAGAGGGCAAGTTGTGGGCACAAAAGTGGTATTCCTCACCTACCTGTTGGTTGTCTTCTTCACACGCTGCACCAGAGCAATACAGTCCAGGGGACTGCAACGCCAAGCCGCATTGCCTGCCAGAGGTCCGCGATAATTACGGGGGCAAGTACTACATTTCCCAGAGTCCCCTGCAGGTCGCCAGGTCACAGAGTCACCAGGACAGCGCCAGGAGGCGCTTAAAAACGAGCAAGGGCTTCCGCAGAGCGGGTCCCTCACCCACATGTTGGTTGTCTTCTTCACACTCTGCACCAGTGCAATACAGTCCAGGGGACGGCAACGCTAAGCCGCATTGCCTGCCAGAGGTCTGTGATAATTACGAGGGCAAGTACTACATTTCTCCGAGTGCCTTGCGGGTCGCCAGGCCACAGCGTCACTAGGAGAGCGCCAGGAGGCGCTTAAAAATGAGCAAGGGCTCCCGCAGCACGGGTCCCTCACCTACCTGTTGGTTGTCTTCTTCACACGCTGCACCAGAGCAATACAGTCCATGGGACTGCAACGCCAAGCCGCATTGCCTGCCAGAGGTCGGCAATAATTACGGGGGCAAGTACTACATTTCCCAGAGTCCCCTGCGGGTCGCCAGGCCACAGCATCGCCAGGAGGCGCTTAAAAATAAGCAAGAGCTCCCACAGCGCGGGAAGCGTTTGGGCGCTGCCCGGGTCAAGGGCGGGCCCGTCCCGCGTCCGTCAAAGCCAGGAAAAGGCAGGGCTGGGCTAACCCCCTTTTAATCTCCATCTGGTACCCACACGGATCTGGTCAGTGACTGTTATTGGATTGTTATCTGTGGAAAATCTCTTGTTTTTCATTATTTTCCTTTTTTGTATGGTAATTAGGTCTTGGGACAAAAAGTGAACAATGAGTAAGACTGCCCAAAAGGGGGTCGAGCTGAATCTGTTCTTATCAAAGAAATTGAACTTACCCAACGAGGACTGTCTCTATACCTTTATAGATTTGAAGAGTTTTGTGTAGATCATGACTTGGCTGTTAATGTTGATAAAACAAAATTTATGATTCTCCAGAACCCTAGTAAACCCATCGGTGAAGTTAGGATGCACAGAGGTGCCCTAGAGCGATATTTTCCTATTTGGGAGTAACTCTAGATAAAGGAATGAGCTAGAAGCTGCAAATTGACTGTCTCTCGGTTAGACATGCCCAACTTTCGGGTGTGCTGCTTAGGGAGCATAGTCGCTCCTTTACCAAACCCATATATCCAGTATTGCACATCTACAATTCTAAAATTAGTGCTTCAATTTTGTATGGCTCAGAGCTATGGGCACATGCGAACCTTGAGTCTTTGGTAGTGGCACAAAATAATTTTTTTCGATCGTTGATGGGGTTGCCCCAATCTACCCCCCTGATTCCCCTGTATATATACCTGGAGTGCCACTCCATCCGGGATACTGTCCGATGTAGCCTACTATTATACTGGAGAAGACTTTGGGTGACTCCGGAACTTGCCATCTATGCTTTGGCTGTGTTAGAAATTCGAGATATGGATGTGAATAACAAAAGTGGTTCAGGAGTATTAAAAATGTCCTCTGTGAGTTGGGTTTGAATCAGTTGTGGATTTCCCCAGTTGGCAGTGCATTCCCCAGCAAAACAGAGCTAAAGGCAGCATACTGGCATCTGATCTATTCCAAGCAATTTGCATCTTCCAGCAGTCCAACTCTGTCTAGCACCTTCCTTCAAATTAAATCTGAACCTAAATACAAATTGTATTGGGATCTAATCACCTCAACCCGTGATAGAAAACTTTTCCACCAGTTCAGAGTGGGAACCCTACCCACCAAGGATTTTACTTCTAAGTGGTCTAATTTGTACACTAATTGCATTAATTGCCCTTTCTGCTTTGGCAGGGTTAAACTGTGATTCATATGTTATATGCTTGTCCAGCGTACCATTACCCGAGAAGACGCTGGCTGAAACCTGTGTGTTTAACCATGGGGACTAGGTAACACAGAGAGGCTTATAGATTATTTTAAACCGTAGTGGATGGCCCCCTTGTGGTCGCATTAGCTACGTTTTGGGGCTGGGCGTGGGCGATTCGTTGGTCTGCAGGGAGGAATAGGTAAACCCCCTCTATCTTTTTTAATATTTATTTAATGTCTAGAATTTGGATTTTTTATTTTTATTCATGTTTGATGATGCTCTTTTAAAAGGATACTGCTCTCTCGGTTGCCACTTTGGTGTGGTTTTTTATAGTTGTATCAAATTATTTATTGTTTTACCAATGTATTAACTGATTGAGATACTCACATCATGCTTGTTGTGTCAGTGTAATGTTATCAATTAATTCAGTCCCTGTGTTTGTACTGTGATGACTTTTGTGATTTATTTTTAATATCGAAATAAAGTTTATAAATTGGAAATTGGTATCCTTGGCACCCAGCCTTCAGATCCCACCTACACTGGAGAGAGGACTAAGGAAGGATTGCCCTACTGATCCCCGGATAAGAAAGGCTGCACTAAAGACTGGACTGCACCTGCTGCTCCTAGGCTAGCAAAGAGAGAAATCTGCCTGTAGTGCCCTGCTTGAGGAAAAGGCGTTCCCAAGCTCCAGACAGGTGAACTCCAAGAGTCACCTGGCTGACTTCTTTTTCCAGCACTTGGGCCACAACACCTGAAGAATCAGCCTTGGCAGAGTTGGAAACCACATCTGCTTATTCACTGCTACCCACTGAAGCACAGCCACTGAGACCAAACCATGGCACCCAAACTTTGCACAAGAGTTTGCTGGACCTGGGAGTCATCAAAGTAGAGTTTGCACCCAAGTCGTATACTAGCTGCAGTTAAAGGTTTCGCTGTGACCAGAGATCTGTAGACCAATGGCTACTGGTTTATGGCTGGTCTTCAAGGGACATTGATCCATGTGTCCAAAGTCGCCCACCGTGTTTGTGGACCTAGGGGTGGCACAGGAAGAACCCCCCCTTCGACTGGATCACCGTCCTTAGTATCCTGTATCCCTTTTGTTTTTATTTATTCATTTATTTTTTTACAGAGTTTTAAATAGAGCAAACTTGACCCGAATCGGGTATCACAGCGCTTTACATAGCACCAGTTCATTACATGAGGACACATTCATTTTTGTTAGGCGCAGGGAAATTAAATGGTTTGCCTGGAATAAAAGGATGTTCAGCGTCGTTGCCGCGACTCGAACCCAGATTCGAGGTCGACCGCCCTAGCCGTTAGGCCAACTCCTTGCATCAAGACTACTCCATTAAAGTCTATGGGAGTTTGTCCATAGAACCTATAACTGGACTGGAGACTGCTATGACTGCCTGGTAACTGTCCTGCTAAGCCTTACGGGTCCCTTTGTCTTGCTCACTGCCGGAGTTGGTCACCCAAAGAAGGCCAAGGTACCCATACACAACTTTATAAAACGTTTTCTAAAGTTTTCAAAGTAACCACGGTAGTTGCCAATGCTAGTTTCATATCTCAGGAACCCTGTGGTGGAAATTGTTCGTTTTGGTGTCTAAATATTCTTTAAAATTAGATCAATTTTTATAAATTGCCATCACGTTTGTTTGGTGTCTTGTTTCTTTCTCATTTTTTCCAATGCAGTTGTTTTGGTACTGTTAAATGCTTTGCACTAGTTCCTTTGTTAAAGGCATGCTTGTGGAAGCCACTGCTACCCAGGGTTCAGCTAAAGCTATAAAGATGAGCCTGACTGGACCATAGGCAGGTTTGGGAGTTCATTACCCAGGCAGGTCACACAACCATACCATAAAATAAATCCTATTTCATCACATGTGTGTTACTAAAATTGTCCAAAACAAATTATCACCAAAACCAGGGATGAATGGAATAGAGAAATAGAACATACATAATCATTAACCATGAACCCCAGATTTAAATTCATGCAGTTTAGTTACTTGCAGCAGGCCAACATCTACTCAAAGCTTATAAGTAAAACATATACTGGGGCAAGCAGCACCTGCCTGAGATGCAGACTTTTACCATATGGTGTTAGACTGTACACTCATCAAGGAATATTGGAACACAGTGGTAAACAGGGTTGCAGAAATAACAGCTCAATGATTCACATGCAGCTCATAATTATGCCTGCTGGGACTAATACCCAGGTCAGAGAAACACAAATTCACAAACAATTAGGCAGATTTGGAACTTACACTAGCTGAATGAATGTCATACGATGGAAAGCATTGAGAGCACCACCCATAATGTTCCTGCTCAGCAATCTACAAGGAAGGGGAAAACGGTGAATGGTAGGACAGAGGAAATTAGTGAAAGAATAGAAATTGGAAGAGAAAATCGTCTTTCCAAAGATATCTAGCTGCTTGGATTCCCTTTCCGGTGGGGTGTGAGGGAATGTATTAGGGTTGATCTTGGAAGTGGAGGCCTGCGCTATCAGGCTCTCAGGAGAAGGATGCTGGGAGACAAAGGCTGAGTCTCCTGGGAGGGGTTGTGTCAACGAGCAATCATGTGGTACACGGGAGTCCCTGTGCAAGGTTTTACCCAAGCCCCAGAAGAACGTCCATGAGGGCCTCATTAAAAGGGAGCAAGGTCTCAGTCAAGCTTGCCTGTGGGTAAAGCACCTCCCTCAAGACATTAGTTGTGACCTCAATGGCAGGCAGTTGTAGCTCAAGGAACTTTGCTTTCCAGCACATTTGGTTGTAAAAGATGCACCCTCCTCCAAAATAGGGCCCAGAAGGGAAGGCATGCCAGAGTGCAGGGAGGGATCCAGGCCACTGGTGTCACCCAGTTCCTCATACCAGTGGTCCTGGTTAGGGTCCTCCTCAAATGGACCATACCGCTCTTACTCATCTCCTCCTGCAGGGATAAAAGGCCTATCTAGGTGTAACAAGTCCAGGAGTTTGTAGGGCCTGGACGGCATTAGGATTGCACCGACTGCATCAGAGAGGGTCTTTATCCAGCGGTGCTGGAGGTGCCTGGGTTGGCGTCATTGAGAGCGGGGCCATGGAGGGTATAGGCACCCATGGCGGCGTCAAGCCAGGTCTTGGGCAAGATCCAGAGGGCCCAGTTGTTGTCATGGGAGAACCTGCAGGTGGTAACCCAGCTAGAGCACAAACCACAAAATGGGGATACCTGGTCAAAGGATAGTGTGTTGTTGTACAGAAAACTAAGGTAAGAAGAGGCGACATACTATGTGTAATGAGTCCTATTTGGCTGAGAAATTCCCATCTGACCACCCTTATTTTGGCGGAGTATCGTCATGTGGGAGTTGGTGTTCGATCCCAATATCGCCCAGACCATCAGATGACGGTACGGATATGGATCTTCAAAGACTTTAGCCAAGACAATGCTCAAAGAGTGGGAAAGATAAAGTGCATGCTCTCGTGAAAGTGATAATTAAAATGAACCACCTAGACAACAAATATGTTTAATGGAAATTGTCTCGGTGTCAAGGTTGAAACCACACCCTGTAGTGGAAATTAATAACTACAAAGTGGCGCTGTGCAGGACGGTCGACATGTTTCAGCCTATAGGATTGGTTATCCGGCTTTCTTCAGGACCCAAAAGATGGAATAGCTACTGCAATCATACACGGTGAAGTGAAATGTGAAAAATGATGATGAAAATGATAATTAATACTTTACAATACAGGAGTCTGAAAGGACCTTGGAGCCCCAATGTATCCTTGAGTTTAAAGTTTTTCTTTTCCTGTTAGGACATAAAAAGGAAATTTACAACAAACATATATAGCCCCTCAAAACACAAAGAAACTGCACAAACAACACACATGCATAAGTACTATTTACTTAGCGACAACCAAAGAGTATTAAATCTCTTTCACAGAGAGGTATTGGCCTCCACTGAGATACTCACCCAGCTCTATGTGGGAGAAGACCTCACCTCACCCGGCAACCTACTCGGGAATCTGAGGCCCGCTCTTACATGAAAAAGAATAAAAAGGACACACATAAGGTCATGTAATGTGTCCAGCTCACTAGCTCTGCATAAAAGCCTGGCTCACAAAGTAGTGGACACCACACCTCCAGGCCCATAACCGACTAAAACAGGACCGGCATCATATCCCTATTATTAATGTTACTAAATGGGATGAGTCAAAGTATTGGGCAAAGTCACAGACCCTTTTCTCCTGTTTGCAAAGGATAGTAAGTAGGCAAGGGGGGCCACAACGAAATTAAAAATTGCCAAGAATATAATATAGCACTCACAGGTACCAAACCTAATGAGAGAGGACCGTTCCTTCTCTGAAAATACCCAGTAAAAGCCTTACATAGACCCTGAAAGTCTTACCTGTCCGTCGGTACCTCACTCAGTCATCCAAGAGGAAGTGGAGGTACCGACTGGACAGCCCTCGATGTATTTATACTGTAGTTGATTGGTCCAATCGCCTGTTAAGATGGCCAATTAGTATAAAGATCGGCGCCTTTCCGCTCGCGCATGCTCATAGACTCGTATCTAGCATGCACTGTTCCCTTTACCAGTCTTAGTGCGCGTGTGCTAAGAGATGTGGCTCGCGCGCGCTTATGCTGAACAAAGCGCATGCTCAGTAGATTGTTTATGGAGCAAAACTCTTCCGCGCATGGGCGGTACTGCGTTTAGTGTACTAAGACACGTTCAAATGAAATTGCTCGCGCGTGATTATATTTAACAGTGCGCATGCTCAGTGGTTGGAACTCTACTACTACGCGCATGAGTGGCATTAGGTTGATATGCTGTTCCATACAATGCACGAGTACAGTCATGATTGAGAACCCAAAATTTCCGAAAGAAGAGGAAAAAGGTTCTGACTCTTGTGATATGATCATCCCAAGTTCATAGAGTCAAGGAATTGACAATGACTGACTAGAAAGCTATATTAAAGGGCATGCGTGCTAACTAACGGTAGTCACTTAAAAGATCACCACTAAAACGGGGGGGTCGAGGTAGGGAAAAACAGACACATCCTAACGAAAACAACACTTTAAAAAAATTATATTTTGTGTTGTGGTCGAAACAGCATATAACATTAAAATGTTGGGGGGGGCGTGGCCAAGCAGCATGGCCGACAGGACGTGAGCTTCACCAGCTCCGTCCGAGGACCCACTAATCCTGCCTAAAAGATCCTTGCTGGACCCTCCAAATGGGAGCTGACGGTCCGGATCCTCTCCTGCCACGTTGGGGACCCCCACATTGCCGAGAGAGCCTCCGGTGCCCCGGCAAACACCGCCGGATATCGAAGCGGCGCTCTGAGGGCTTCGCCTGGTTCTACGCGAGACCGCTGACTGGGCCTGCGTGAGAGACTAGCGGTGCGTGCGGCCCGCCCGGGGAAGGAGTTTCCCTGCTCCGGGGCTGATCGCGTCCGCTGCTGACCCCCCGATTGTTGGAGATGGTGGCGAGCGTCCAGGGCGACTAGTGGAGGGCTGATCTGGGGTCCGGTGATCCCCGCTGACCCGTGTGAGGGGTTGCAGCACCCGCCCCTCCCCCCTCCGATACTCTACTGCGCCGGAGCGCCCGGCTGTGGAACGCAGCCCCGGGTGAGTGCTTCCCTGGTCCCTGGGGCTTTGCAGGACTGTTGGAGGGCTGAGGCGGTGCGGCCACCAAGGACTCATCACTGATCTTGCCGGAACTGTTGGCCTTTGGAACCCGTCCCCGCACTGAGTGCCGGTGCGGCCTGCACAGGCTGCCCCTCTTGGTTTCTCTGCAGCTGTGGTGGGGATTGCGGCCTCCGTCCCTTCCCCGGGACAGTGAACTACGGCGGCCCTTCCACGTGGAGCCTGCGGTGGCGCTGGGACCTGCGGCGGCCTGAGGGGTTGGGCTCCGGGGGACGTGGGCGGCTTGGAGCCCCCCTGGTATACACGGCATTGCCTGGGTGCCGGGGCGGCCTCCTTCCTACGCAGCAGCGGGATACAGACTGTGATACCCCCGGCCCACGTTGCGCCTTGCCCCTGGAGGCTTGAAGATTGTTCTGTTGCTCCTGGATGGTGATGGGGCTCGTCCCGGGTGCACTGGTTGGCGGGGGAACAGATTGGTTGGCTGCTCTCGATCTGATCGCCGGAGACCCCCCCCGGATTGCCTCGTACGCCCTGCTGAATTGTCCTCTCCACCGGTCCTCCCGCCTTCGCCCTGCTGTTGGGATCTGTGCCTACCTGGTGGGACCGGGTGAATCCTAGCTGAGGCGCCCCGTGGGGGCTCCCGCTCTGCCCCCCAGGATGACGACCCGCAAGGATAGGAATGCGAAATCCTCCCAACCCAACACCATCGTGCAGTATACCACCCCAAGACTGCCATCGCAGAGGATCACGCGGCAGACGGGACCGGACGATGGGGGAGATGGACCGCATGAACCATCCCGGGCAGAGATCCTGAAGGCGATCCAGGGATCCCATTCTGCCTTGGAGAAGCAGATCGAGACGGTGTCGATCGACGTAAATCTCCGGACGGACCTCCGTAAGGTGGCGGACAAGGTCTCAGACGCGGAGGGCAATATTGCCCAATTGCAAACTGAAGTGGCCTCCCTGCAGAAATCGGTCGCGCACCTGACGTCCACTACCCGTGCACTGGAGAGGAGAGCGGAAGATGCGGAAGGCAGGGCCCGTCGGAGCAACATCAGGGTCTTAGGCGTGCCGGAGCGCCTTGAGGCGGGAAACGCTGAACGCTTCTTGGAGACGTGGATCCGTACCCAGCTATGCCCGACCGGACTATCCAGTGTCTTTGTTATTGAGAGGGCACACAGGGCCCTTGTTCCCCCTCCATGCCCAGGCGAGTCACCTAGAGCCATCATTGCAAAGATTCTAAATTATAAAGATCGTGATTGTATTCTACGGGCCGCGAGAGAAATGGAGTCCATCACCATTGAAAATAGTCGTGTTTCCATCTACCCCGGCTATACTCAACAAGTGCAGGAGCAACGGAAGTCCTACCTGGGCGTCAAGCAGAAACTTCGGGACATGAAGCTACAATACATGCTCCTGTACCCGGCCAAACTCAAGGTGCTCTCCCAAGGGCGCGCTCACTTCTTTGAGTCCCCGGCGGAAGTGTGGGAGTGGCTCGAGATACGGGGAGACGACCTACCTCCTGGTGAACGGGGTGGCCCCCGCGAGACCTGGGGGACCCGGCCCCCTTACCTAGGGGGCAGCATCCCCAGACATTGATGTGTGGGGTCAGCGTTGAGTGTATATGTCATCTTGTGCTTCACTTAGGAGCACCTGTGTATTGTATATGAGGTGCGACGGGACACGTTGAAAATCAGCAGCACAATGCATATTACAATTGCCTATATGTTTCCTCCATCTGCAGATAAAATATCTTTATCAAAAAACAAGGGGCACACTTACGTCAGAAGTACCTAGGGGCCCTGCTTGATACCGGAGTGGCTGGTATGCAAAGCTTTGCTGCTCTCGGGTAAATATTCCTCACATTACCATTCTGTGTATCCCTTCAGAGTATGCCTCTGGCCATCCTTGAGTCTACATGTTTTTAATTACGTACCTGTTCTCCATTGACAGCACGTTACAGAACTGAGTGTCCAAAAAGAGTGAAGTGGCAGCACTTGAGTGCAGCCCTGATGAAACTGCTCTACGCAATACAGCAGTGAAACATGTCGGCACTGTAGGTAATGGTACGCATGACTAGCTACCAGCCTTTTTAATAATCAACAGCACGCGATCACCACCCTACGAATAAAAGTGGCTAAGGGATTGGTGGACTGTGTGTGGTTTTAGGCACTCTATCATTTTTGTGTGTGTTTGTCACTAGTAGACTTCTCTGCACTTCACTTTAGCACTTTATATGTTGTTTGTTTTGGACACTTCTTCTTTCCTTTCATCTCATTTTCTTTCGAGAAGCGGGTGACCACCGATGATGAGACAGGGGCCTGTCTGGAAATTGCATACCAGTTACCCCGTTTTGGTGGTGTTTCCGTGAGGGGTCACTCGCTTCTCGCACATTTTTTCCTCTATTCAGAGTAAAGTCCAATGTGTGGTGTGGACTATTGTGAACCACTACGATCCGGGTCACTCTGAGTGCTTCGTTCTGTTGTGTTGTCTTGGAGAACAGATATTTTAAACAGGGCAGAGTACAGTGCATTACCTCATTATAATGTGGATAAGAGAGTAGTGGGGAGTAGGACTTATTTGACCCCCCTTGAGTCACTGATATATGAGCTCGCCATTGGATTGGGTCTTATTGTGTATTACCCACATATGACGCACCTGGTTCACCATGACCAGTGCAGGTTCATTCCGGGCCGCAACACCGCCATGAATCTTCGGCGTCTGAACCACGTTCTACATGAGGTGCGCGATAGGGAGGGTCCTCAGGTCCTGGTCTCGATAGACCTGGCTAAAGCCTTCGATACAGTTAGCTGGGGGTACCTATTGGAGGTGCTTCGGTTAGCGGGGATGGGGCCCCTTTTCTGCAATTGGATTCGTATCCTTTACAGTGCGCCTACGGCCAGGGTCAGGCTCAGAGCGGCCCGCTCGGAGGAGTGGCGGTTGGGCAGGGGCACCCGCCAGGGGTGCCCCCTGTCACCGCTCCTGTTCGCTCTGGCGATTGAGCCCCTTGCAGTGACACTACGCACGGAGATGGCACCCTGGGGAATACGAGTGGGGGATGTGGTACACCTGGTTTCGCTTTATGCAGACGATGCGTTGTTCTACCTGACCTCCCCGCGGGAGTCGCTGCCGATCCTGTTACACCACTTGGAACGCTTTGGTGCAGCTTCTGGGCTGCGTCTTAATCCTGAGAAATCCCTGATCTTTCCCCTTGCGGGATGCGGTGAAGACCCTCGTGTGGGTTTCCCGCCCCTGGGGCTGCGGTGGGAGATGGAGGCCTTCCGCTATTTGGGCATTCAGGTGGCTGTCTCTGATGAACAATTGCTGGCCCGCAACGCCGACCGTGTGCTCAGTTCAATACAACAATCTGTATCCTTTTGGAATACGCTGCCACTCTCACTCATGGGACGATTGGCCGTCTCAAAGATGGTGATGCTGCCTAGAATATTGTATATCCTACAGAATACCCTCTGTCCTCTTCCTCCTCGAATTTTCAACAAGCTTAATACGATGCTTACCTTCCTGCTCTGGGCAGGCAGACGCAGCAGAGTTGCGCTGCGTACGATGGTCAGACGCTGGGAGGAGGGGGGCTTGGAGGCCCCACGCTTTGATCTCTACTATCACGCGGCCCAACTTATACCGGCTGCGCGCTGGTTCGCGGGCGCGGACAATTGGGAATTGCGACTCTTGGCTGGTAGCGCAGATGAGAGGGCGTTGCAATTGGCTCTGATGCGTGGCAGAGGAGCGGATGGCAACCTGCCGTACATTGTTCAGCATACTGCGGGGATCTGGCAGCGAGTGGTGGAGAGAGTGCTGAGACGGGCCCCTTTTCATAGGGAGCTGCCGATATGGATATTGGCACCGGTCACTCTAATGGAGGAGCACATGTCGTTTCGGGAATGGCGTGAGGGCGGCTGCGACACATTGGCAGACTTATACCCGGATGAGTCCTTTGTGACCCTGGAGAGAGCCATCAAGGCCTTCAGTCTTACTGGGGGCCAATACCTTCACTATGGAGGCCTGCGGGACATGGCGAGAGCGACGTGGCCACAGTTCCCTGAGGCGCCCCAGGTGTCCCATACTTTGAATATCGTGCTATCGTGCGGCGCGGGACGGCGATTGATAACGCTTTTATATACAGCGATGAGATGCGACTCGGCGCCTCCGGTGTCTCCGTCCTGGGCGGCGTGGGAGGCAGACTTAGGGGTTGCCTTGGACCCGGGACAGCGGAGGCGGATAGGGACGCTCACCAAGAAGGTATCGTGTAACGCACGTTTCAAATTAATCCACTTTAATTTCATGCACCGCACTTACGTAACCCCAGTTGCTCTGCGCCGCATTGCGCCGGATAAATCGGATGCCTGTCCTCGGTGTGGTTCAGTAGGAGCCGGATTTCTCCATTTAGCTTGGGAGTGCCCACTAGCCGGGGACTTCTGGAGGGTTGTGGTAGCCTACATCCGGAGAGTCACGGGACTGCGTCTTGACCTGTCCCCGATCCATTGCTTGTTAGCCCTAGTCCCCAAACCTAAGAAGAGGAACCTGTCATATAAAATGCTGCAGCTGCTCTTAGTGCTGGCTAGACGGCGGGTGGCTATAACCTGGATGGGACAAAGGGCGCCAGATATGACATTATGGCTTCGGGATGTGGGGGAATGGACATTGGCTGAAGAAACGCACATGCAACATACGCGTAGGGATGAGCGGCTACAGGAGGACTTGCTTGCATGGCGTATGATGTGTGCGGGGGGGGTCGACTGCCAGCGACTCTGATGCTACTAGTGCTGCATTGTTCTCGTCCGAGGAATCGGAACCTGAGGAAGGGGTGGCGGGGGATGGGGAGGGTGAGTAGGGGCTGGGGTACTACCCTGATGACTACGCACAAGTTCCTTATGTCAGTTTTTCTGTACTTGCACTGTATACCGTGGATCTGATTCTTGCATCTCCTGTTTTATCTGCAACTGTTGAAGCCGTGCTGGGGGTGTGAACTGCGTACACATGGTTTTTCTGTACCTTGATGCCAATGTTGGGGGGGGAAAGTATTGTTTATTCTGCTGAAAAAATAAAGTTTTTTATTTTTTTCACCCTTGAAAAAAAAACATTGCAATGTTGATGGGGCGCTAGAGGGCGCACAAGCTGAATGGCCGCACTCTAGTGAGGCTCCGGCAGCCTGGCGCTATTATCCTTCTTTTATCCTGCTTACCCTGCTCCTGGCCGTCCGAGACTCCCCACGGTGGGACAGTGAGTGCTGTCTGACACTCAGTGAAAATTTGGCAGCTCTAACTTCTAAGGAGACGAAGTTCGTGCCGGTTGAAGATCCGGCCCCAGAGGCACCCTGCCGCTGCGAAGCCCTGAGGCGGCTCGGGGAGTTGCGAGACACCGAGGCGCACCACGAGGCGAGCAGGCCCGAGGAGCGGGGGCGGGCGGCTTTCCCCGTCTCGCCTGCGGAGGCTCTCATTGTCCCCCCGGAGCCCGCTGGACACCGATACCATGAAGCTGGTGGGAAACCCTGGGCACAATTGACTTTGGCTGCTGTGGGCGACAGCTGGCGCCGATCGCAACGCTTTTGATCTAGGAGGCCTTTGGATTCGCCACTGACGCTGGTACGTTGTTAAGGCGCTATAGCGGTGCAATTTCTCCCTAAACGTATTGATTCTCGCACTGGACTGCCAGATACCGCCGGATAAGCGCTAAGGTCATGAGCTCCCCTGCATGCATGGTAATACAGCGGCTGCATTGAGCTACATCATTAACCACGGCGAAGTCATTACCAGTGCTGAATGCTCTGTCAATAAGCCTGCCCAGGTGCCGAGATTTTCTTCCCTGCGGGATACTAATATGAACGCCATCACAACTTTATGTGCCGGCTAGTGATGCAGAGGGGGCAGCGCAACTGTTGAGCAGCGACGCTCTGCTGGAGGGGTGCCCTCTTCACTCCAGGCTGCGCAGAGAGGGATCAGCACTCATATTGGGCAGAGCACTTTTATTTGCTTGGCGCAATGGGAAAACCAGATAACAGGCAGCCCAAACTGCAGTTTGAACCCGCAGTGCAAAGGAAAGTAACGAGGAATACGGTGGACAGCGGGCAGCCTCGGAGCCCAGCTACAGAGGTATCCACATCAGCCCCTATGGTGCCGGACATTGCCACGATGCTACAGGAGATGCGCCAGGGCTTTGCCACTGTCGTTGACAAAGTCGATAGACTCTCCGCCAGAATGGACAGCATTGTCCAGAAAATGGATATTCACGAGGAGCGTATTACAGAAGTGGAGCGTCGAATATCCGACAATGATGACACCACGGTGTCGCATACCTCGAGACTCTCGAGAATGGATAATGTGCTGCGTCTAATTGCAACCAAAAATGAGGAGTTGGAAGCGAGGAGCCGAAGAAATAATATTCGTGTCACGGGCATACCAGAGACGACCAACACGGGGAAGATGGAGCTATATATTGAAAAGATACTTATAGCGGCAGTGGGAGCGGAGGCCTTCTCGAACCAATTCATAGTGGAGGGCGCTCATCGTTTGCTCGGACCTAGGCCCAAGCCTGGAACCTCGCCAAGACCCATCATTGCGCGCCTGCTCAACTATCGAGATCGTGATGCGGCACTACGAGCGGCACGGGCAAATCAGAACCTCACGCACGATGGAGTGACGTTTTCTATTTATCCTGACTTTACCCCAGTGGTGCAGGAACAGAGGCGAAAATTCCTTGCTGTTAAGAGGAAACTTAGGGACCTACACATTGACTATGCCCTTTTGTACCCGGCCAAACTGCGAGTGACCCATCAGGGCACACAACATTTTTTTGTCAACCCGCAGCAAGTCGAGGATTACATTAAAACATTGCCTAAACCAGGAAGACAAGCTGCAGATGCTGAGGGCCAGAATGACTCAAGTTCTGATTAGGAGAGCGACTGACCTTTGGTGCTGGGATTAAGAACGCTGCTGGGACATAATAATTGTCTCACTACATGGTTCGGTGCTACTACTACATATGGAGACTGCGACAGATTCGAAGGGTACCACGGACAGGTATCGGACTGCAGGCGGTAACGTATGCCAGGCACCCACTCCCCACTCCCTTTCCCCGCCAGATAGAGACATAAGGGGCGAACTGGCGCGGAGCGGGAGGAATGGGGGTGGACGGACGTGCACCTCAGATGTCCCCTAATGGGTATAACCCAAGGAACTTGGTTCCATTTCTGTTGATGTTCGGGTGTTTTGGTCACCTTCTGGGTGGGGGGAGGGCTCGGGATGCTGGCAAGTTGGGAATGCTTCAGTGGGTGGGGGGAGGCGGGCGAGATACTTTAAGTGAGAGGAGTGCAGACAGCAAGACATGGGTCTTTCTGGAAGAGCCGCATGGATTTCACGAGAGGGGATGGGAGGGGATTGTTGCTGCTATTTTTGCGCACACCATGTGCTTGCCGGGGGTTCTTGGGGATGGGCGGGATGGGTACACAGTTGGGGGAACTGTTTGGTTTATGTTCATTGCATGTGAAACAGGTATCGAAGAGCTGCTTCTATGTTTAGATTTGGGAGGTTTTGAGTGCGTCAGGATGTATGTGGGCCTATTGAGCGATATGTAAGCTCTGCATTACAGCGAAACACTACTAGGGGCGGAGACACTGCCCGTGTGCTGGGTCCTCTGCTCTCCCTAGGGAGTACTGGACACGCACGACTTGAGCGGGGCCTGCTACTTGCTGGTGGTGGATATGCCACACAGTATGCCTCGACATCTGGTTCATATATCCACTTGCACGAATGGGAGACACAAACTTGAATATAATCACATGGAACGTGAGAGGGCTGGGCGATCCTAGGAAGAGAAGGCAAATACTGGGCTATCTTGATCGACATAAAATTCATATTGCTTTCCTCCAGAAAACACATTTCAAGCCGCATGGATTACACTCATTTGGGAAAAGATGGGCCTCGTATACAGTATTCTCCTCATATTCATCATATGCACGGGGTACGGCTATTTTGATAAAAAGAAACACGCCTTTCCATTTAGCGGGCTCTAAGACTGACCCACAGGGGAGATTTTGCTTAATGTGGGGAAGATTGGGCCGTATGGCTGTGACACTGGCCTGCTGCTACGGGCCTAATGTGGATGATCCACAGTACTTTACTGACCTGTGGGCGGCAATTGTAGGAACTGGACCACAACACCTTATCTGGGGGGGGTGATTTCAACACGTCCCTGAATCCTGCCTTAGACAGGTCGCATCCCACGCCCCAACACTACACCAATGGGAGGGAGATTCTCCGTGCAACGATTGATGATAATAATCTCTTAGACTCATGGAGATCTATGCATGGGACGAAGGGGGAGGGTACACACTTCACTGCTCAGGCGAGGTCATGGGCCAGACTGGATTATATACTCTTAACACCACAGCTTTACACATCGCTGGTGTACTCAGCACATCTCCCCAGGACATATTCAGATCACTCACCTGTAATCATCACGTTGCGGGGAACTGAATTGGGCCCCCCTGTTACGGCATGGCGTATGCAACCCACGATGCTACTGGACACTGAATTCCAAGAAGAGCTTCGGGTTGAATGCCTAGATTTTTTTAAACGTAATAAAGATTCAGTAAATGATGTCGAAACTATATGGGATGCTTTTAAAGTCACGCTCAGAGAACTTTGCATCTCGAAAGGCTCAGGGGTACTTAAGAGTATATTGAATAGATTGAGGACTTTGGAGTCAGAACTTAGAAACGCAGAGGATGCACTCCGAATTTGCCCTGGGAGTGACACACTAGCTGTAATACGAGATAAGCTGTCGGAATATACTGATGAAGCTGCGCGGGAGGTGAAGTTCAGAAACAAACACTGGGTGGCCAGAAGGTATGGGGAAGGCGAGAGACCTGGGAAAGCCTTAGGTGCAACAATAAAACGTATGCGTTCGCCTACTGTCATACTCGAATTAGAGACTGCAGAGGGGATACTACTCAGGGACACCACACACATACTCAATCAATTTGTAGGACACTATAGTACATTGTATTCCTCAACCAGAATAGGGGAACTAATGCTAGATGACTACCTGGCAGATGTGTCATTGGGGTGGCTGAGCGATTCTCAGAGAGCTTTTCTAAGTGCCCCGTTCGAACTAGATGAGGTAAGGGAGGCTATCGTGCACATGAAGTCTGGTAAGGCCACTGGATTAGACGGCATTCCTATTGAATTTTACAAGACATTTATAGAATTCATGGCACCGGTACTGCGCGAAGTGTATGAAGATGCTCAGGAGGTTGGCCACCTGCCTGCCTCCATGAGAACCGCCCTCATCACGTCCCTTCTCAAGCCGGGGAAGCCTGCTAATCAATGCGATTCGTATAGGCCCCTGTCACTATTGAACTGTGATGTGAAGATTCTCGCCAAGTTGATAGCTACGCGCATTAGTCTTCTATTGCCTGACTTGATACTCCCAGATCAGGCTGGTTTTGTCCCAGGCAGGGCAACGTCGCATAACCTCCGCACCTTTTTTTCGGTCTATAATTCAGTTCATGAGGACTTGCCAATGGCGGCCATTTTTTTTAGACGCCACCAAGGCGTTTGATTCATTGGAGTGGGATTATGTCTTCCGGGTGCTCGAGCGCATGGGCTTTCCAATTATTTTCATTTCTTGGATTAGATTGTTATATACGAGCCCAGTGGCCAAGGTCCTCATTAACGGCAAATTGTCCTCGGAATTCTCGGTTTCCAGAGGGACTAGGCAGGTCTGCCCCCTTTCCCCGCTCCTGTTTGCCATAGCCACAGAGCCCCTTGCGGCTAAACTGCGTCAACACCATCGGGATAGTGCGCTGCGATGTTTTCAAAGGCAGATACTGATCTCCATGTATGCCGACGATATTACGCTCTATGTTCGTCACCCTTGTGAGAACCTGAATCCCATCCTTGGGGAGTTCATACGGTTTGGAGTCCTCTCCGGTGTCCAGATAAACTGGAACAAGTCGTGTATATTCCTACTTACTGCCTCAACGCATAAGTTTGCATTGGACTACCCACTTGCCTGGTGTGAGGGAGATTTTAAATACCTGGGAATACACATAGAAAAAGACAGGGAGGCGTTAATTCGGGCTAATTACGGCACGGTAATGAATAAAATCAGCGATAATGTCTCCAGATGGATAACCCTTCCCTTGTCCATGGCTGGAAGAGCTTCCCTAATTAAGATGGTGATCCTCCCTCAACTCCTATATCTCTTTCTGAATATACCATTCCACCCGGAGGTTTTTTCTTTCGACTGCTGCGTACGGAACTGCTTAAACTAGTGTGGGGCGGGAAATCACAGAGACTCAAGTGGGAGGTCCTTATCAGACCTTACTCGCAGGGCGGCTTTGGTATTCCGGATTTTGAACTTTACTACCGCGCAGCCCAGGCCCACTTTGCTTACTTCTGGATACGACAACCTAGATACATGCCCCAATTGGCAGCTGAACACTGGCTGGCACACCCAATTCCGATTGAAGGTGCATTATACTCCCAGGTAGAAGGTAGAGATAAAACCCCCAACACAGTGCTGAGCACCGTAACTGCTTGGCAGCGCATAGGCTCGAGACTCGAACTGCAGCTGCTATACGCCCCATTGTTGCCTTTGATTTATCACCCACAGTTACCGCTCTTACAAGAAGCAGGCTTTCAGAAACTATTGCAGAGGATTCATGTTAGAACGTGGGGGGATCTGTATCATAATGGCACATTTCGTTCCAAAGAACAGCTCTACGAAGGGATACAGCCGACACCTCTAGATGTGTTTTACTATATCAGGCTCAGGCATGGACTGCAGGCGTTTACACCTGACTTCCCACACGAGCCTCCTGTACTTGCCCCATTACAGAACCTTCTTTTGCATGATAAGCCCAGCAAACTAGTATCCACGCTATACAAATCGATCCGTGCCAACATGGACTATAAAGGTTTACCTGCCAGGGAGAAGTGGGATCAAGAGTTGGCCATAACGCTCACAGATAGACAGTGGGATTTCTGTCTGCAGCAGACGGAACGCATATCATCTAGTAGTAGGTATAGGATTATTCACTACAAATTCATACACAGATTATATCACACACCGGCACGTATGCACAGATTCCAGTTAAGAGCCACTGACAACTGTGACAGATGTGGGGCTCCGGGGGCGGATTTTTTACACCTTGCTTGGGGATGTGCTCAAGTACACCGCTATTGGGATCAAGTTTTTACGGCATATCCAAAATGATACACACACTGGTGGAACCATCCCTGATCTTAGCACTACTGGGTTATGTGGAACCGCTTCAGGCAGCCCACCGCAAGTATGTGGCACTGGCTATGTTATTGGCCAAGCGAAGAGTAGCATGCAGATGGGGGAGAGGTAGGGCCCCCAAATTCAAGGATTGGGTGAAGGATATGGTGTACTGTCAAGAACAATTGCATACCTACTCTGAGCTGTTACCTGTCACCTCCAGACCTACTGACATATGGGCTCCATTACAATGTTATTTGCTAGAGGTGTCTGCGGAGGAGGCCTGTGATTGATTGTTTGGAAATTGCATTGATGGTATGCTATTGAGAACTCTCATGGTCACTGGAAGAGGGGGAGACGAGGTAAACGGATATGCTCTCAATCATTGATATTATTGTTCCCCCCTTTCATCGTACTGTGGACTGCTCGTGCCACCGATGTGGTGCTTTAATCCTTGAATGGCGCTGTATGGTCCAATGTCATATGCTATATTTACGGTGGACCAGTTTGTCACCTTTGCAGGAAGCGATGGCCTGCTCCAGCTCTACTATGCATTTTTGAGATGTACTGTGTGTAATGTACCATACCTTGATGTAGGCTCACCGCTGTACTGATGCACGAAATCATCCCACATGTAGATCAGATACCGCACGTGTTGAGGTTTATCAAAAAATTATAAAAAGTGAGACGAATTGATTTGCTAATATTGAATATGCATACTGTCATTACGTTCGGATAACAACTACGAGATTGTATATGTAATGTTCCTTCTTATGCATCGTAACTTCCTGAGCCTTTGTACAGATAGCGGCCGGCCTCAGGGTTGTAGGCGTGCCGCTGTGTACACTTGACAGTACTTAATAAACGTCTTGCACCAAAAAAAAAACAAAAATAAAAAACATTGCAATGTTGATTTGCTACTGGAAGGATGAAGGTCAGAAACAGTCGACCATGTGTCAATGACTGACGTTATATAGCATAATAGTGTGGATAATGGAGACTACAGGGAGACCCAGGGGATAGCATCGTTCAAGCCCCGGGTGTCACACTGAAGCTTAAAAATCCACTTCTGTTCTTTCATAAATAGAAATTTAGAGACATCACTGATGTGCGATGGGATATATGGGTGCTCTAAGATCACCCACCGTAAATCCTCAGCCTGATGTTTCATTGAAAGGAAATGGTTGGTGAGGCATGTGGACTGTTTCTGGCGCCTGCTACCAGAAGTGGACTTTAATGTTGAGACTGACCTGTTGGTCAGTTTTGACGTTGAGTCATTATACACCTGCATTCCGCAGGAAGAGACTTTAGAGGCCGTAAGATCACTTCTAGATGCCCGAGATCTGAATAGTATCACCCCGTCAATTTCATTATGGAGTGTGCCAGATTGGCAATGACGGAGAACTATTTTAGATTCGAGGATCAGATATACCTCCAGACCTCAGGGACTTCCATGGGGAGCATTTTTGCCCCCAGCCTCGCCAACCTTTATGTTCACCAGTTCCAACAGGATCATGTACTCAACCATAGCAACCCTCATTACCACCAGGTGTTGCTATGGAAGAGATACATTGATGATATTTTGGTGATATGGCGGGGCACACCATCTGAAGTCGAAGCATTCCACAGGTGGCTCAATCAGCAGAACCGCTATCTCAAGTTCACGGTAGAGTACAGTAAACAACAGCTGCCATTTCTGGATATTTCAATCTTTTCCAGTGATGGCAAACTTGAGAGTGAACTTTATAAGAAACCCATGTCAAGAAACTCACTACTTGCATTCAATAGCCATCACCCCCGGTCTCTGCGTGAAAATCTGCCTGTGGGACAGTTCCTGCGAGTTCGCAGAAATTGTTCATCTCGATCACTTTTTGAGAAACATGCTGCACAACTGTCCAGACATCTTCAGGAGAGAGAATATCCAAGGCTCCTTGTGAAACGAGCGTGGAAACGAGCCTCCAATAATAATCGGGAAGCTCTGTTGGAGAAAAAGCCCGCAAAACCACCACTAGAGAGGCTGACTTTTGTCAGCACTTTCAGTGCCCATTAAATCAAATCCAGAAAATTGTTAGAAGACACTGGAATATCTTGAATATGGCACAGACTGCAGTTCCTTTACCCCTTTTTTCTTTCAAAAGAGCCCCCAGCCTACGTGACACCTTGGTACACACGAGGCCGAGATCACAGACCACAGATACCACTAATACGCTGTGGAACCTTCCACCTGTGCGAGGGCATTTTCCTTGCGGATCATGTAGCGCATGTCCGCAGACCTAAAAGACAGATCAAGCTGACATAGGCACCACAAGACCGTGGTTGCTGAAGAAACATACTAATTGCAACACAGAGGGCGTTAAATACTTGATAACCTGCCCCTGCTCACTCAGGTATGTTGGTCATACCACCCGCAAAATGAAAGTTCGGATTAGCGAACATAAGAGTACCATCAGGCGCCAGAAACTGTCCACATGCCTCACCAACCATTTACTTTCAATGAAACATCAGGCTGAGGATTTACGGTGGGTGATCTTAGAGCACCCATATATCCCATCGCACATCAGTGATGTCTCTAAATTTCTATTTATGAAAGAACAGAAGTGAATTTTAAGCTTCAGTGTGACACCCGGGGCTTGAACGATGCTATCCCCTGGGTCTCCCTTTAGTCTCCATTATCCACACTATTATGCTATATAACGTCAGTCATTGACACATGGTCGACTGTTTCTGACCTTCATCCTTCCAGTAGCAAATCAACATTGCAATGTTATATGCTGTTTCGACCACAACACAAAATATAATTTTTTAAAAGTGTTGTTTTCGTTAGGATGTGTCTATGTTTTTCCCTACCTCGACCCCCCCGTTTTAGTGGTGATCTATTAAGTGACTACCGTTAGTTAGCACGCATGCCCTTTAATATAGCTTTCTAGTCAGTCATTGTCAATTCCTTGACTCTATGAACTTGGGATGATCATATCACAAGAGTCAGAACCTTTTTCCGTTTCTTTCCGCGCTGTTCAATATAATCGCGCGCGAGCAATTTCATTTGAACGTGTCTTAGTACACTAAACGCAGTACCGCCCTTGCGCGGAAGAGTTTTGCTCCATAAACAATCTACCGCGCATGCGCTTTGTTCAGCGTAAGCGCGCGCGAGCCACATCTCTTAGCACACGCGCACTAAGACTGGTAAAGAGAACAGTGCATGCTAGTTACGAGTCTATGAGCATGCGCGAGCGGAAAGGCGCCGATCGTTATACTAATTGGCCATCTTAACAGGCGATTGGACCAATCAACTACAGTATAAATACATCGAGGGCTGTCCAGTCGGTACCTCCACTTCCTCTTGGATGACTGAGTGAGGTACCGACGGACAGGTAAGACTTTCAGGGTCTATGTAAGGCTTTTTCTGCGTATTTTCAGAGAAGGAACAGTCATCTCTCATTAGGTTTGGTACCTGTGAGTGCTATATTATATTCTTGGCAATTTTTTATTTCGTTGTGGCCCCCCTTGCCTACTTACTATCCTTTGCAAACAGGAGAAAAGGGTCTGTGACTTTGCCCAATACTTTGACTCATCCCATTTAGTAACATTAATAATAGGGATATGATGCCGGTCCTGTTTTAGTCGGTTATGGGCCTGGAGGTGTGGTGTCCACTACTTTGTGAGCCAGGCTTTTATGCAGAGCTAGTGAGCTGGACACATTGCATGACCTTATGTGTGTCCTTTTTATTCTTTTGCATGTAAGAGCGGGGCCTCAGATTCCCGAGTAGGTTGCCGGGTGAGGTGAGGTCTTCTCCCACATAGAGCTGGGTGAGTATCTCAGTGGAGGCTAATACCTCTCTGTGAAAGAGATTTAATACTCTTTGGTTGTCGCTAAGTAAATAGTACTTATGCATGTGTGTTGTTTGTGCAGTTTCTTTGTGTTTTGAGTGGCTATATATGTTTGTTGTAAATTTCCTTTTTATGTCGTAACAGGAAAAGAAACACTTTAAACTCAAGGATACATTGGGGCTCCAAGGTCCTTTGAGACTCCTGTATTGTAAAGTATTAATTATCATTTTCATCATCATTTGTCACATTTCACTTCACCGTGTATGATTGCTGTAGCTATTCCACCTTTTGGGTCCTGAAGAAAGCCGGATAACCAATCCTATAGGCTGAAACATGTGGACCGTCCTGCACAGCACCACTTTGTAGTTATTAATTTCCTCTACAGGGCGTGGTTTTAACCTTGACACCGAGTCAATTTCCATTAAACATATTTTTTGTCTAGGTAGTTAATTTTAATTATCACTTTCACGAGAGCACTGCACTTTATCTTTCCCACTCTTTGAGCATTGTCTTTGCTAGAGTCTTTGAAGATCCATATCCGTACCGTCATCTGATGGTCTGGGCAATATTGAGATCGAACACTAACTCCCACATGACGATACTCTGCCAAAATAAGGGTGGTCAGATGGGAATTTCTCAGCCAAATATGACTCATTACACATAGTATGTCACCTCGTCTTACCTTAGTTTTCTGTACAACAACACACTATCCTTTGACCAGGTATCCCCATTTTGTGGTTTGTGAATTGAGTAGGGGAATGGGATACTAGGTCGGTAAACACCCCCTTGACCCTCCTTATACAGTTTTGTTTATAAAAACCCAGCTAGAGCACCACACGGCTACGTGAGTCCCAAAGGAACCACAGAGGGAGTTGGTGGCCCGAAGATGGCATGCATGGCGTCATAGAATTCCTTTAACTAGGCAGGTATCTCTACGGGGAACTCTGGGTTGCGCGGAGCAGGCCCTGGCGCTGGTTTTGCAGGTGAAGTGCAATAGCAGGGGCCTCGAAGCACGATATCTGGTCTCTTTTTCTTTTGCCTCTTCAAATACCCCGACTTCGAGGAGAAAATCTTAGAGTGGGAAGATGGTCATCTGCAGGAAAGGCCCCGAGATTGACCTCAGGAACAGAACTGAAAATGTGCTCGGGTTGCATTCTGCTGTGCAGTCAGGAGCTTCTTTACCAACATGCAATTCACCTTATAGTGCATTGCCTTGCACTCTTCCCCAGGCACCACAGACAGATCAAGTTGGGAATCAGACACTGACATCTGCCTGTGACATTCCCCACAAGACTTCAACCCTGTAGCTTTAGTAGTAGATATTTCCCTAGAACACTGGGAGCAATTGCTCAAAAGCAGTTATCAAAAGGTCAGATAGGTTGGTCAAAAAGTGACCAAGGTAGGTCTACAGATCTACGCTGTTGGTAGAGAAAGAAAGGAACTAAAATCAGCGCGTCAGAATGGTGCTTATGTGGGCACCACAGCGTCACTTCAGACATGGACGTCGCTGATGCAGAGCCAACAGATGCTCTCTACCGGCACATATAGAGGTACTGCT
Organism: Lissotriton vulgaris; assembly: GCF_964263255.1. Classification (NCBI taxonomy): domain Eukaryota; kingdom Metazoa; phylum Chordata; class Amphibia; order Caudata; family Salamandridae; genus Lissotriton; species Lissotriton vulgaris. Next base: position 838,084,528 of record NC_141695.1, read on the forward strand.
CAAGATTTTCCGGATCCAGTCGCGATCTGGCGAAAATTCCAAGGTAAGGAATCTGTCGTACATCATGTTGGAGAACTTGAATGTTGCACTGCATCCCAATATTCCATAGCACTCTTGACCTTTCGGACCCTCTTGGAACGTCGTGTTGCAAAGAACAAATCAGCAGCCTCGACCTGAGAAGAAAACCAGTTACTTACCTGTAACTGTAGTTCTCCAGTATTGGAAGCTTTCAGTGATTCACATGCCTGAATCATTCCCCGTCGTCGAGACGGGAGTCTCCAGGAAATAAAAAAACAATGCTTATTTGTATAGCAAACTAAAAGAGGCCTAGGTCCATTTTCCTTTTGTAACCCATAAACTTTGTTATGTAAAAGAGACCAAACTTGTCTCTGGACCAATCAGAGCTCCTCACCCTCTAGAACACTGCTGAGAGAACTTTTTGCCCCTCAGATTTTCGTGCACTTGTGCCATAGACACATTCTGTGCTAAATCCAAGGTGAGCCTCTATGGGGAGGAGGGTGGGTTGCATGTGAACCTATGAACCCTGGAGAATTACAGTTACAGGTAAGTAACTTGTTTTCTTACTCCAGTATTGGAGCTTTCATAGATTCGCATGTCTGAATCAGAATAGCGAGCAGTAAATCATAGCACATTTTTTGTTACCTAAGACCACGAACTAGGCAACATATGTAATTTGACAATAGTAGCAGTTATATATAAATATATATAGATAAAAGTAAAACTTCATAAATCGTATATAGTACAGTATATGACAATAAAATGTGCTTATATCACCAACAAAGGAAGGAGGGATGGTAGAGAAGGCTCACCGTTACTGGAAAAAATTCATCAGTACTGCTTGTCCCACTGCCACATCCTTCTCTGCAGGTGCATCGAGGCAGTAAAGTCTGGTGAAGGTATGCGCACTCTTCCAGGTAGCAGCCCTGCAGATATCCTAGAGGATAGGCACGCCCGCAAATAAAACAGAGAAGATGGACACTGCTCTTGTAGAATGGGCACGTGCACATGCATTCAACGGCTTCCCTGCCGCCTATTGACAGTACTGTATTGCACTTGAAATCCATCGGGCAATTCCCCTCTTTGACAACGGAACCCCTTCCAGGGGGGCACTAAAAGCCACAAATAATTGGTAAGACTTCTGGAAAGGCTTTGTTTTTTGCAAGTAAAACTTCAGACAACGTTGAACATCTAGCGAATGAAGAACTTTTTCCGCTGCTGTCGATAGTTGAGGGAAAAACCTCTTAAGGAATAAACGGTTCATTTAGATGAAAATCTGTTGGTACTTTTGGAATGAATTTGAGATTTGTCCTGAGGACAATTCTGTCCTCCCTGAATTGTAAACATGGTTCATGAATCGTGAGAGCTTGTATTTCCCCAACTCTCCTGGCTGAAGTGAGAGCTATCAGAAGAGCCACTTTCCAAGATAAGAATTTTAGTTCCGGGGGGCGTGGCCAGGCGCCGGCGAAGATGGCCGCCTAGGACCCTAGCTCCGCCGGGACCAAGGCTGTCCCAGTGAACATCCGACCAATATCCTTTTCAGGGCGCTTCTACATCTACGCCCTGAACCCCCTACAAGTGGTGCTCTCGACCGGAGCAGAAACCGGAGCTCCGCGACCCAATGCGGCGAGTCGCGGACGTCTTTCTAGCCGCGGCGGGCCTGGGGCTGTCTGCCTGGAGCCCACGGGCCGGGAGAAATTGAACTTGAGGCCCCGGCTTGGGGCCTATTTATATCACTTGGGCCTGAAGGGGGCCGCCGGCCCATCGAGACTCCTGCAGACGAGGCGCCCGGGCCGCGTCTTTGTAGAGCACCCGGTGGGGCCTGGTGAGGTGCGGAGGCGGGTGGGGCGCTCCGGCCCCCCGGGAGCACCAAATTTCATCCTCCTGGCGCTATTTTGCGGCTCCATGTAGGAGCTGGATCCTTGGGCACAGAGAGGAGGAAGAGCCTGGTGAGTCACGCGAGCACCCCTGAGCGGGGGGGGGGCTCCTGAATCGACAGCAAGGCGGCTGAGAACCCGCGGTGGCGAAGTGGACAGACCGGCAACACAGGGCGGCATCGCCCGGGTCCTGTTGAAGAGCCCCGGGGCACAAGACCCCAGCAGCGTGGAACGGGACGTGGCTGGGCCCTACAGAGGGTATTGGCACTAGTAGAGGTGAGGAGGCCCGGAGACAGTGTGAAGGCCTCAGATAACGCCGTTGACGTCCAGGTGCAGCGGCGTGGACCTTGACCCCTGGTGGCACATTCCCTGGAGCGGTGGCACACTGGGCCCGTAAGCGGTTTGCTTTGGCCTTTGGGGACCGGGGCGAGGACGACTTTGGCCGAGGTCGGCACGCTGGGGCCAGAGGTGGTGAACTTACCATCGCAAGTTTGCTTAAAGTAGACTGGTTGGGGTCCTCCCAGCCACGGGAAGGCACTGGCCACATGAACTAGGAGGCGGAAACGCCGGAAATCCCTACAGCCGCCCCTCGCTTCATCGGTTACGGCGGTTGGGCCGCAGGTGTGACGCCTGTTCACCATGAGGCCAAAGGGAGGTGCGTCCACCCAGACGAATAAACTGGATAAGTATGCGGTGCCGCTGGGCCAGGGACCGTCGGGAGCGGCGGATGGGGACCAGGGCCAGATGGAACCATCCCTAACATCAATAATGGCCGCGATTCAAACGCTAGGTACCAACCTCGAAACCAAAATGGACAAAATCTCCATTGAGGTAAACTTGCTTCACACAGACCTGGGTAAGTCCACGCATAGATCGAAATCAAATGAGACGGACATCAAAGCATTGCAGACCTCTGAAAAACGGCTGGAAGGTCGGATCAACGAGCTTGTGCACCAACGTCACCAAATGGCCCTTCGCCTCGAGGATCAGGAAGGGAGGGCCCGGAGAAGTAACATCCGCGTGGTAGGTGTGCCGGAGGGAACGGAAGGGCAAAGTGTGGAACTGTTTCTTGAAGACCTGATCCTCCAACATCTGAAGCCTAAACGTTTGTCAACAATCTTTACGATTGAAAGGGCCCACCGCGCACCGGTACCTAAACCCAAGACAAGGGCTCCACCCAGGAAGATAATTGCCAAAATATTGAACTATAGGGACTGCAACGCTATCCTTCCGGTGGCAAGGCAACAGGGCGACCTGCAGTACGAGGGGGCAACCATCCGTTTCTTTCCCGACTTCACCCTGCAGGTCCAGCAGGAACGGCGCTCATTCTTGGGAGTGAAAGCGGCGCTAGGGTACCGGGGCATAAAATATATGTTTTTCCCAGCCAATCTAAAGATCATTGTGGGAGGCACGTCCCTATTCTTCACCACATCAGCCGTGGTCCAGGAGTGGCTTGACACTGTGGCGCCGGCTGCCCAGGCGCGGCAAGAACATGGCACATGGCGAGAGGCTCGGGGCCCATCCCCCGGGTCCGCTGCGGACAAATCGGAAGGAGACGCACAAAGCCAGCAATCGTGCGCTCCAGATCAGCCAGTCCCCGATGGGATTCAGGCCGGGATGCGGCTGCACACTGAGGACTTTAATTGCAGAACCACGCCCTGCTGAACTGTAACGTATATTGTAGTTGTGATGTTTCCGATCTTTGAGTCAATGTGGGGAAGGTATTTATATTTGTCTAATGACTCCGGGACTTCGCTGTTGGTTAGTGGCGCTCCATGACTGAAGGGACTTTCTAGTCTGGGGGCAGCGGAGGTATGGCGGCTGGAGTTGGAGCCGGCACACGTTCTCCCTAACAGAGTTTCCTCAGGAGGGGGAGGTTCCTCACTCCTGGGTTGGGGTTGGGCGAAAGGCGCTCTGCTAATTGGGGCAGTGGGTAGTTTGAAACCTAGGGAGCAGGGTGGGGGGGGATCTGTTTTGGGGGTGGGACATGAGTCCAGTTGGGCTAGGAAGAGATGGAGATGCGAGGCTGCGTGGGGGTGGGAGGGGTGGAGCCGGGAGGGGGAACGGGGAGCGGGGTGGGTGAGGAGCTGTGGGGAGTTGGGGAGGGGGGGGGTAATGTTTGTTTGGTCACAATTGAGAGGTTCTCAGCGGATCCAGTGGAGTGCAGAGGTCCCAAGGTCTACGCAGGGTGTGAACTGTGGATATGGCTAAGAAATGGGACAAAAGCCTCAAGATACTGAGTTGGAATGTAAATGGGATTGGGGATACATTTAAATGCACCATGGTACTCCAGTTCATCAAGCGCTACCAGCCTGACACTGTGCTATTACAGGAGACTCATTTGTTGGGCAACGCTTGCCACGCCCTGAATAGGTATGGTTACGCTTTGATAGTCCACTCTGGTTTCACCACCGGGTCCCGGGGTGTGGGTATCCTTCTTCGATGCACCTTTCCCTTCCTCCCCGACCACACTGACACAGACCCGCAGGGTCGCTTTGCCACGATCGAGTGAATGGGAGGGGTGCAGGCTGACCCTGGTATCCACATATGTCCCACCAGGTCTCCAGTCGCAGGCGTACACTGACCTTGGTAAACTCCTCCTATCCCTCCCGGACGGGCAGTTGTTCATAGGGGGGACTTTAATCCAGTAGTCTCCGGTACACTGGACAGACACCCACCCAGGGATATACCTCGGGGCAGAGATGGTCGGGGAATTTCCTAGAGACGTTTAGCCTCACGGACATATGGCGTCTGGTGCACCCCACGGATACTCAATGCACTTTCTTTTCGGGGCCGCACCACTCTTTCTCCCACCTGGACCACATCCTTACTCCTTTACACCGAGACACAATAGTGTGCACAGCAACACATCTAGCAAGAGGTATTTCTGACCACTCGCCGGTTATGGCCAACCTAACTGTGGGCAATAGGCGAGAGTGGTGCGTAGCACCTATTAATGCCTGGTACCTCCACAGTGAGGACCTGCGTAAGGCACTGACCCTTTCAATAACCAATTATTTTGATAGCAACGACGGTTCAGTAGGGTCGGCAATTACATTATGGGAGGCCTTTAAAACGGTCCTCAGAGGAGAGGCCCTGTCGGCGATTGCGGGTCGGCGAAAGGAGAGGGAGGCGCAACTTGTTGCGATTGAGGCTGACTTGGGGGCATTGGAGGTGGTAGCGCGTACTGAAGATACGCCTGGGGCGCGTCATCGGCTGTCCCTAAAAACCGCAGAGCACCAGGCGATGGAGGCAGCAAAGAAGATGGCTGTCACCAGGGAGGGTAAGATCTACGAGCAGGGAGACAAGGGTAAGCTCCTGGAATGGCTCGACAAAAAACAACAGGCGAACAAGGTAGTGGCTGAAATCCGGACAATGGATGGCTCTGGAGTCACAGAACCGCACGACAGTCACAGAATTTGCTCGTCATTTTCGGGCAGTCTTTAGTAGGGGTCTGACCGGCCGGAAGAAGACTAGGTCGCACTGTTAGAGAACCTTAGGATGCCGGCCCTCTCTGACGTGGAGCGTGATCTCTTGGAGGCGCCACTCACCGCGGCGGAGGTGGAGCGTGCCATCGAGATCTTCGCCCTGGTAAGGCGCTCGGGCCTAACGGCCTCGCGATCGAGCTCTACAAGCTCAAACCGGATGGCATTAGCTCTTATCTCAAGCGCATGTTCGAAGAAAGCAAGTCCAAGAGGATATTACTCCGCGACCTAAAGAGGGGAAACCTAGGGAGGTGTATGCCTCATATTGGCCTATCTCCCTGCTGAATGCGGAACCTAAAATTCTAGCGTAAGTCCTGGCTAATAGACTCCAGCCGGTCCTCAGCACCCTGGTCCATCCGGACCAATCCGGATTCATGCCCCGCCGTAATACGGCGCTTTATCTCCATCGGCTGAATGGGGGTGTTGGGGAGATGCAATAAGATATGTGAAGATGCAGTGGTCGTATCGCTTGATACCACAATGGCCTTCGACACCCTCAAATGGCCCTACATGATGGCGGTCCTTCGCAAACTGGGTTTTGGCTCCAGCTTTATCTCTTGGGTGCAGCTCCTCTATTCCAAGCCGCTTGCCCAGGTGGTCGTGAACAATAAGGTCTCAGAGGCCTTCACCCTGGAGAGGGGGACTCACCAGGGGTGCCCGCTCTCGCCCCTTCTATTTGCCCTTTCCCTTGAGCCGCTGGCCACCTGGATCAGACAAGACGTCTCCCTTAAAGGACTTCGGTGGGCGGACTGCTGGGAGGACAGGATCTCCCTGTACGCCGATGACATCCTCCTCTACCTCTCGCGGCCCCGGAGATCGCTGATCGTGGCTCTGGATATTTTTACAAACTTTGCCAGGAACTCCGGATACAGCAATAACTGGAGTAAATCCCTATTATATGTCCTCCACAGTGCTAACCCCGTACTTCCACGTGACTGCCCAATAAAGGTGGTCACAGAGGGCTTCACATATTTGGGCATTTTTGTATCGAAAGACTAGACCGCCATGTATGATAGAAATTTGCTCCCGCCCCTTACGAGGCTTAAGGGCGACTCTGCTGCCTGGCAGATGCTCCTGATTTCCTTGTTGGGCCGGGCGGCACTTTTTAAAATGATGGCGCTGCCCCGATTTCTTTATGCCCTGCAGAATTATCCTGATCTGATTACCTCTTCATATTTAGCGGCTGTTGAGGCGGCGCAGAGAAACCTCCTGTGGTCTGGTGCACCCAGAATAGCTCTGCAGAAGCTGACTTTGGGGTGGGACGATGGAGGGATCGCCCTACCCGACATACGTAGGTACTACTGGGCCGCGCATCTTTCAGCCATTAACCAGGGTACCTATTGCGACGGTAACGACCCCGGGTATGGCATGGACAGGTGGCTCCTGCTGGGGGGGGAATTATGAAGCAGCGCTGTACTCACGCCCAGGTAGACACGTACTTACGGGGCCTACTCTCCACACAGTGCAATTGTGGCACATTGTCCAATGTAATATGGGCTGGCACAATAGGCTCACCCTGGCCACCCCGCTCTGGGTTTCAGAACGACTTGACCTCCTGGGCCGTACGAAGGGGTTCCGGAAGTGGGACCTTATCAGTATCTCCCGGATAGGGGATCTTTGGGACTCTAACGGGGTCAAATCCTTTCCATCCCTACAGACTGCATGTGAGCTCGCAGACACTGAGTACTTTCGGTACCTCCAAGTCCGTCATTCACTGCAGAAAAACATCCCACAGGGTACTGTGCCCCCACAAGCATCCCCTCTTGAAGACAGACTGTTGGATGGACACATTTAGGAACACGCAATCTCACTCGCCTACAAGAAATTGATACATAATCTTCCCGATTTGCTCCAGAGCCTTAAGGGACGGTGGGAGGCTGAAGGTCTAGAAATCGACGAGGAGGAGTGGTGGTATGCTCAGACGTGAGTCCCTTGCTCACTCTGCCACTGGATTTAAGCAAGCCGGGCTGAAGACGGCTGAAATGCCAGAAACCGGTCCTCGGTAGCTTGTTTCCGGTCCAGGGAAGGCATGGCTTGGCAGTTCGAGCTGGACTGTTCCCATGAGGCACAGGGTCAGACTGATTTGCATATGGCCATGTCTGAACTGGGGTGGCAGAGTGGGCTAAAGAACGGTGATGGATTAAACCCAGATCAGTTGACTAGGGGTGAGTGCTTGTATTGTCAACGCTCCGTCTATCATTTCCTTAGGTTTTTCTTTCTTCGCCATAAGTAGGCAGGGTATGCTCAGACGTGAGTCCCTTGCTCACTTTGCCACTGAATTCAAGCAAGCTGGGCTGAAGACGGCTGAAATGCCAGAAACCGGTCCTCGGTACCTTGTTTCCGGTCCAGGGAAGGCATGGCTTGGCAGTTCGGGCTGGACTGTTCCCATGAGGCACAGGGTCAGACTGATTTGCATATGGCCATGTCTGAACTGGGGTGGCAGAGTGGGCTAAAGAACAGTGATGGATTAAACCCAGATCAGTTGACTGGGGGTGAGTGCTTGTATTGTCAACGCTCCGTCCATCATTTCCTTTGGTTTTTCCTTGGTAAAAAAGCCAGTAGTGCTAAGCCTACTGCCCTGAGCTCCAGCAAGTTGATATGAAGTTGCTGTTCCTGCAAATTCCATCAACCGCTGACCTGCAAATCCTGAAGGACTGCTTCCTATCCTTCCAGAGATGCATCTGTGGTAATTACCAATGGAGCTGGTTTGGTCAGGAAGGAAAGACCCACCGAGATGTTCCTGCTTTGGACCCACCATGTTACTGCTTGCACCATAGCCGGCGTGACTTTCACTTTGTCCTCGAAGAATCCCTCTGCCTGGTGCCATTGTTGATCCAGCTCCTCCAGCAATGGATGCATTTTTAGTCAGCAAAAAGGAATGAGAGGTATGCAAGAGGACATCGTCCCTAGCAGCAATTTGTACTTGCACACTGAAAGACACTTTTTTCTTGCGAACTCGTCCTGAGTTACGAGCCCCAGTTGCCTCTCTGTGGAGGGAAATGCTTTGTTTACTCAGGTGTCCAGAATCGCTCCTAGGAATGGGATCTTTCTTGAAGGGTGAAGGGATGATTTCTCCATGTTCAAAGTCAGTCCTAGTTCGGCAAACAGCTGTATGCATGCCATAGTTGAAGCTCGAGTTAAAGTTTTCGATCGGGCTTTTATCAACCAGTCGTCCGGGTATGGAAATATTTGGTGTTTTTGTTTTCTGAGAAAAGCTGCCACTGGCGCCAGACATTTCATAAAAATTCTCGGGCAGACTTGAGGCCAAACGGCAGCACTTTGAACTGGTAATTGTCTCCGCCCACAATAAACCGAAGATATTGTCTGTGGGAAGGATGAATGGGGATGTGAAAATATGCATCTTGCAAGTCTAGGGTGGTCGTATGATCCCGTGGGTTTAAGAGCAGCAGAATGTCTTGGAGGGTCACCATCCAGAAAGACTGCTTCTTGAGGTAAGTATTCAGAGATCTCAGGTCTAGAATTGGACGCCATTGGAGAGCATTCTTCCGGACCAGGAAGAAACCGGAATAAAATCCCTTTCCTTTTTGGGAGATCGGGACCGGTTCTATTGCTCCCTTTCGGAGCATTGTCCGAATCTCCCGGGAGATAAATGTTGATCTCTTGACCTGTAGGTGGAGTCCAAGGGGGAAATTAAAGGAATTCCAGAGTATGGCCCAATTGTATGATATTGAGGACCCATTTGTCTGTCGTTATTTTCTGCCAATGATGTAGATGGGAAGCAACTCTTCCACCCAGGGGAACTTGTGGAAGGGAAAGGAATACATGAAGCCGGATACTGGAGGTTGTCATTGTCTTCTACCATTGTCTTTTCCCTACCACCTCCTCGTCCTCTAGGAACAGATTTAGAGTAGCTCCCTGACTGTTTCTGCCTATACTGTTGATGGTATTGTTGTGATGATGAGGAATAAAAGGGGTATCTTCCCTGTTGGTAACCTCCTCTATAGGATGATTGGCCTCTTCCCGTGGTGCCTCGAAAGGGCACTTTACGGTACTGTAATGTACCAAGGGCTTCGCAGTATCCGTATCTTTCTTGATACCCTGAAGGGCCTCATCTACTTGCTTTCCAAACAAATCTTCTGCGTCAAATGGGAGATCAAGAATTTTATTTTTGAACCTCTGGTCTAAAGGCAGTCGCTCTTAACCAACCTTGATGTCGCAGAACTGCCGCACCTCCCAGCGATCGGAAGGCCGTGGTCGCGATAACCATCGCACTGTCAATTACTTCATCCGAAGTCGTCCCTCCCTCCTGAATAACCTTCTTCGCTTCTTGTCTATTGTCTTCTGCAATGAGATCTATGTATGGTACCATATCGCATCACATCTGTCTGTCGTATCTGCCCAGAATGGCAAGGGCATTCGCTGCTTTAACGAGGAGAGGCGACATGGAGGAGAACCTCTTTCCCGCAATGTCTAAACGTTTCCCCTCTTGGTCAGGAGTGCAGATATAGGCGCCAATGGATTCTTAGATTTCTGTTGCGCCGCCTGAGAAATTACAAACTCCGGTTTAGGATGGCCCAGTAAATATGCTGGTGCGTCTGAAGGGGCCCTATATTTTTTCTCCAATCTAGCGAGCACAGGTGTAACTGTCGCGGGTGTCATTACCTTGAATATACAAAAAGAGGAGAGAGGGACCCAAAATTCCCACAGGGGTAGTGTACCAAGAGACAATTGTCTAAACAGAATTCCCCTGCGAACCAGTATAACACACCAATATATAACACCACTCATACAATAACACTCAGCGTCCAACGGAATATCTGTAGCATACTCTCATGTTTACTCTATCCTCATAGTGAACCAGAAAAGCAAATCAAAAGTAACAACGATATTAAAAAGGAATAAGCAGACAGTTTATTAAAAATGTAACAACAGCAACTATATAATTAAAAATTCATAGTACAATATGCATAGTAGGTTAAAAACATTTAATAAAAACACAATAATCATAACAGTGGGACAGAAATACAGCAAGACACAATGTATAACAGATCAGGGAAACAACACGGTACTGAGACCTGTAGATAAGTAATTTTTGATGCAGAAAAGCTCTAGGTAAAGAACATTTCAACCTAGATACTCAAGAGCATATAAAGTGCATCCGTCACGTATCCGTGGAGTATGTATGTATGAGTGGTGTACTATATTGGTGTGTTATACTGGTTCCCCAGGGGAATTCTGTTTAGACAATTGTCATTACCTTGAAACCTTCCTCCCATACATGATTAACAATTGGTATAACTTGAGCAGACTTATGGTATGGCTCTTTAAAATCATATAGGAAGCACTCTGTCTGTGTTGCAGCCATTGGAAACTGGAATCTCTTCGCAGCTCTTTCCATTAAATAACGGAATCCACCGATATCCACCGGCGGAGAATCAGCAGGTACTGGTGTGGGCGATGCCGGAGATGGAATCAGAACGTCATCCCATTCCTTGATGGGATGTTATTTCGCCCTCTTCCTGGTCATCATCGTCCGTGGTGACATGGTCCTGGTGGTGTTGGGTTTGAGGAGTTGGAGGCGTAATTTCCTGTAGCGATTCCCTGTTTCTAACTGGAGTAGCAAGGATGGAACGTGGATGCGAGACAGGGATTTCTCGAGAAGCGGTTGTCGGTGGAAATCTCTTTTTATAGTCCGCCAGCATAAACAGCAGATCCATCATCATGGAGGATGGCATAGCAATCATCTCCTCCTGGTACCCTTGGCAGTAGTGTTGTTGGGGGGCATGGGGGTGGGGGGCGCTGGTACTCCCCATATCCCTCTTCATAATCATCCTGACATTTTACATGTAGTTGTTATTGACTACTGGTATAACCAAAGTGTCCGTCATCCTCCTCCTCTAGCAGGTGTGATGGCACCAGAGGAGTAATCTTGCTTGGGAAGGTGACCTCTGGTGTAATCCCCCTCTTTCGGACAATCACCAGTTTTCTGGAATTACCCTCGTCGGCGAGATCACCGTAGACACTACTATCATCGATGCCGTCGTCGACATAGTTGCGTCACTGTTGTTGTCGTCGTCGATGCAGTCATCGATGTTACCAGCGTCGACACCACCGTCGACGATGACGTCGGCGATGGAGAGGACACCGCAATAGGCAATGATGGTGACTTTGAAAGTTTCTTTACCTCTATCTTCGTCGTCGATGATGATGGTTTCTTAGTCATCAACGATGATGGTTTCTTCGTCGACGATCCAGTCGATGATGCAATTTTCTTAGATTTTTCCTCAGGAGGCATAGAAGACAGCTTCCTGAAGGATTCTCGGACCTGGGGAGGTGACTTTGATGGCTCAGAAGTAGATTTTTCTCCAGATGTATGTCCTTTACTCTCCTTTTCCACAGATTGAGGAGATTTTGAAGGACTACGGCCAGAAGACCCATGAGTGGTCTTTTTGAGGGCCTTCGCAGGACGTTCCTCTGAGGAATGAGTATGAGGAGATTTTCCTTCTCTTTTGAGATCTCCTAGATGTAGAGGAGGATGCCTCATTACTGTCACTGGAGATAACCTCCTTTCTGGCCTTTAGCTTTTGAAGTCATATTAAAAGGCGTCCCTCACGATCTCTCAGAGTCTTACTTGAGAAAGTGCGAAATACCCTGCAGTCTTCGACCTGGTGATCCAGGTATAGACAGTAAATGCAGTCCGCATGAGGGTCATCAGTGTAGAGCCTCTTCTTTGAACAAGTGGCACAGGCTCTAAAGAGACCTTTCTTCTCTTTCCCAGACATTCTTTAAAGTATGTACCTTAAGGCAGTCCAGAGTATTACAAAATCCAGTTGAAGTTGTAAGAACAAAGTTCCTGAAAAGGGTTGAAAATATTAGAATTTGAGCAGAGCTCAAAGGAGACTCACATAGTACAACATGCGGTAGAAAATCTGGGGAGCAAAAGGTTCTCTCAGGAGTGTTCTAGAGGGTGAGGAGCTCTGAATGGTCCAGAGACAAGTTTGGTCTCTTTTACATAACGAAGGTTTTGGGTTACAAATGGAAAATGGGCCTAGGCCTCTTTTCAGTTTGCTTTACAACTAAGCATTGCTTTTTTATATACCGGAAACTCCCGTCTCAACGGCGGGGAATGATTCAAGCATGTGAATCTATGGAAGCTCTAATACAGGAGTAAAAACTATTCAGTCTAGCTGGGTGCCAGGGGAGACCTTGGTCTTAATCACCAGTAGATCTTTCTTGATCTTCTGTAGGTGCTGTAATTTCCTCACAGTTGAACAACCAGTCTAGGAAAAGTAGGAAGTGTTCACATTTCAATTGGATTCCTCTCAGTTTCCATCCCTGTCTATTTTCTCCATTTTTTCGTTTATCAGCTTTTCTTTTGGTTCTCCTTGGCAAATAAATCATCCTTTTTTTGTCTGTTCCCTTTCCCTTGTGAAACAAACATCTTTACTCATCCTTTCACTGATTTAAAAATGTGTATGGTTAATTATAAAACATATATGCTGTGCATAATTAACAGCATCTGCATATAGGATTTATCACTTGGCCCTGATGAAGCGACATGTAGTCATGAAACACGTGTTGGCCTTAACCTATAAATACCCTATGTTTTGAAAATAAACTTCACCTTTGATGAATGCTCACCAAATAAGTTTATTTTTTATGATAATGCAAAAGACCTCAAAAACAGTCTGTTTGTAATACACAGGAAAGGAGGATTTAGTCCTGCGATTTTGTTTGAGGTCTAGTGTCAGACCCACAAGAGAACCTCTGTTACCCTCTCCTTTCACTTTAAAGTAACCACTCTACTACCCCTGAACACTTCCCGTCCCTAAAATCCCCTTTGGTCTCATATCACTTTCCAACCCAGAATCCTAAAACCTCTTTATTGCCCCAAACACTACATATTCCTAAACTAAAAAACTAACTAAACTAAAAAACTACCCCTATTCCACCTATCCTTGGCTTTCTGCTAAATTTGGTATTGTTCCGTTCAGTTGTTTTGGCTCTAGCTGTGTCTAATCTTCCTATGGAAAACTGCATAGGGAAAGTGCGATTCAGGACCCCCTTATTTTTTTTAGCTGTTGCTTAACTTATCACACCAAAACTTTGCAGGAAGGAACTGAGTTAGGTGAGACATTTAAAAAAAACAAAAACATTTTTTGAAGACTCGTCAAACAATACCAAAGAAATTACAAAATCAAAAAGTAAATTTCCCATTTAAATGTGGCCCCAACTATAACTATCCAGTGGCGACTGCCGCTGGGTTGTACATTTATACATAAATATATAAGGTTAAAGTGGCTTTATAGTTAGGGGAAAATGTCAGTCTAAAGAGAACATTTTAAACTGAGAAAGAAAGAAAAAATCCCCAGTTATAGTTAAGTGAATTAACTAGACTCATGCTCCTGTCATGCACAGTGCTGTCATTAATTATTTTATTACAGGTATAATTGATAATCGCATCAACGATGTATTCGAGCAGGTCATGAGTGATGTAATATGTGGAATCATAGGCAGTGCATGAGGAAAGCACAAGATATTGTTAAAAATAAATGTTTTAACTGACATTTTTACCTAATTATAACGTCACTTTAAACTGTTTTTTTCAGTAATTTTCTAGTTTAAAAAAAAGTAAATTTGTATTTTATTATCAATCGTAACTATGCTAACCCCTTGCGATGTATGGCCTTTGGCTTTGCATGGGTGTGGTTGTTAACAGGGCCTGGACTGTAGCCAGGCTTTCTGCCCAACCCATGCAAATCGCCGCCTTTAACTCACACGGTTAGCCACAGGGCCTTGCCAGAGGCCCGGCCCTACACCCATTACCCCCGCAGGCAGCCATCCCTTGCTGTGCACAGCCTTTTGCCATGCGCAGTGTGGGGTAGGCCACAGATCCTGGTCTGCTGCCAGGCCATGCACACAATCCTCTACAGACAACTAATACCATCAGGCAGGATCCATTTGGGACTCCCCATCTGAGCCTGGGGGTCAGAGTGTGCTCACCCTGCCCCTTAAAGTGCCTTTCTTCCCCCCCCCCATTAGTCAGGGACAGATTTACCATGTCCTCCAATGGCGACCGCAACATTTTCTTACCTGTTGCAGCCAGTTAGTCAGGTTGTTTCAGTACTACCGTACACAAATGGCTGACGAGAGAAAAAGCTCCTGGAACCAATCACAAATTACAATTTTTTTAAAATATATTTTTGGGTACCGCAGGAATACTGCAGTACTCCCATGGTACCAACTGTCCAAAAATCTCTAACTTTTTCTGAAGGTTAACCCCATCATGCACAACCTAAGCACCTCTTTAAACACGAATTTCTCAAAAAAGGCTGGACGGATTTCACCAAATCACAAAAAGCACGCTTCTAACTTTGTGCCAAATTTGTGTATACCATTCATCTGTTTTTTCTGTATCGGCGATCAAACTTTGCTATGGGAATCAAAATGGAAAATCACACTTTTACGATACCTGTGCCCTTTTCTTCATTCCCACTTGACTAGATGGATTATCGTTTCCATGAAGGACCCAAAGTGAATAAACTTTTTTTGATAAAGTTGTGTGCAGATTTGTCAAACAGTGCTAAACCTTTGAGAAAACAAAAACTGTCTTTCCTATGGAAAATCCCATTAAGCTATAACTAAACTGGCTCTAGTGCCACCAGTGTAATAAATGACAAACATAACGTTCTGTCACTTAAACCCATTAAAAATGTACTTCCCTCTCAATTAAAATAGGACAATGAAAAAGTACTAAATTAGACCTATGATGCACTTACCTGCAACGTAAAAACTCCTATGTACTCACCTTTAATGTACTGACTGCGATGTAACAGCTGCACACTATCCTCGGTCTTCACCTGCTCTAAGCTCTTATGAATGTTTGAGAATACATGCGGTTAGGCTGATTACACAAGGAGCTAATGCAGAACTGCAGAGTTGCAAATGCACATCTACACACTTCGTTCGTCGCGAAACTCGAAAACAATCACAATCGCTTTGGCAATTGAAACCTGTAGTGCTGGGAGCCGGTATGTATCCGCTCCCACTACCTCTGTTCTGCTTAACCAAGCCTGTAACTGTGACAGCGTTCTCCTCCGACGAGTATACTGACTCTGAAATTACGACGTGCTCTACTAGTGTTTCTAGCCTTCAGAAAGTCCATTCGGACGAAACACGTGTCTGCTGCCTGTTTCTTATGTATTGGAATTTTTATATGAAATAAAGGACACACAGAAGGAAATAAAGATCGACTTATGGACTTTCTATTTCCTACTATGGTGGTCAATGCCTGATACACAGATTCGGACTAATTTTGGATGTGCCTCGGCATTTGTGCAATATACATGCGTTTAGGCAGTGTGTGTTTTTGTGTTAAAATGGTAGTACCTCGGTCTCCAAACTGGAGTTGCATTACCCAGTATCACACCAGCAGGTAACCGAATCACTCAATTTCTTGGAGGCCGACTTAGTTCTTAACACATGGGAGTGATTCAATGACTCCCTTCGCCATAAGGTTGCCCACCACCCCCCATTTCCAGGCTTGAAAGGCTTATAGATTTATGTCCAGAGAAAAGTCAGTGTTACCGATTATCACTGTGATGGGTAGGATGAGATCCCTCTCGCAACACACATCTCATTCCATACTTTCATGGTGACTCATACTATAGGGGATATGTATGTCCATCTGGATCCTTTGTACCCATGCAATTTCCCATAAGGCCCAACCTGAAAAGGTATGGTCTATGAAGCAGTATTTCTTAAAAGTGTCGATAAGTGACCATCCCAATAGGAATCTTAGGGCAAGGCCTGGTAATAGTGTAAAAGGGCAGAATCTCAGTACTTCCCTCTTTAGGTTTGTGTCTCCCACCCTGACCCAATATGTGCTCTTGCCCCTACAAAATGTAGTTGAAAACCTTTTCTTGTTTAAACTGCTGATAGTGTAGTAATGTAATCATAGGACACTCAATTACACTTCCTAAGTATGGTAAAAAAAATACCCCAAAAAATACCACAATTATATCCAACACTATGCAACGTGTGAAACTACCAATGTAATTTACCTTTTAAAATGCCCATGTAGCTCGATTTATATATACTGGATAGACATCGGGTTCAATTAAGATAAGATTGAGTGAACTTAAATCTGAATAAAAGTATGAATCAAAGTGTGGCAAGAAGTTTCTATGAAGGACGGCATGACAACACAAATATGATAGCAGATATGTGAGGTGGTAATACCATCGAAAACAGGAGGAGAAATATGAAGGAATGCATGCATGCATCTGTTGTTGGCATGTAGAGCTGCAGATTCATACATCATGCATAGATCGCCATCTGGTGTTGGGCCCAGATGTTAGCAGTTTGGTATTGTCTTGGAACAAGTCTTTGGAAGTCACGAGATAGGTGACTCCTACTTTGGACAATAGTGCGCATGGGCATCAACTCCATCGCCAGATTGTTTTTTCGCCAAGAAGGGAAATGGAGTTTTGTGAGAAATAGAAAGAGATGTCCATCTATGTTGCATCTAATTAAGATAATATTGGAACAGATAAAGGTAGCCGGGGAGGTGGGCGGGCGTGTGTGAATCTGCAGTCCTACATGCCAAGAACAGATGCATACTGGTAAGTAGCATTTTCCGTTCAAGGCATATGAGCTGCAGATCACACACTATGCATAAATTGCATAGCAGTACTCCTCCTTAGCGGGGCCATCAGTATTTGTTGCAGTAGTTTGAAATAGTGTTTTGAGTACAGCCTGGCCCACACTAGCTTGTTGTTTTGCTTGCACATCTACACAACAGTGTTTTGTGAATGTGTGCGGTGTAGACCATGTAGCTGCTTTGCAGATATCGTCTAAGGGAATGTTCTCTAAAAATGCCATGTAAGCCCCTAATTTGCGAGTAGAATGGGCTTTCGGGGGAATAGAAAGTATACGTTTTGCTTTCTGATAGCAAATTTGTATACATTTGACAATCCACCTTGCAATTCCAGACTTTGATATGGGATTTCCTTTAAGTGGTGGTGAGAAGGAGACAAAAAGCTGTTTTGCAAAAAGGTTTTGTTCTGCAAATATAGTAAAGAAGTGCTCTTTTTACGTCTAGTGTATGAAGAGCTCTTTCTGCTACTGTTTGTGGTTGCGAGAAGAACACTAGCAACTCAACGGATTGGTTGAGATGGAAGGGAAAAATAATTTTAGGAAGGAATTTGGGATTTGTTCTGAGAACCACTTTGTTATGATGGAGTTGTAAAAATGGTTCTTGAATAGTTAGTGCCTGTTGCTCACTGACTCTCCTGAGAGATGTGATGGCCACAAGGAAAGCGACTTTCCATGTAAGAAATTGTAGCTCACATTTATGTAGAGGTTCGAATGGAGGACCCATTAATCTAGTCAGGACGATGTTTAGATTACACATTGGAGAGGATGGTACTCTGGGAGGAATTATCCTTTTGAGGCCTTCCATAAATGCTTGAAGAGCAGGTACCCTAAATAATGACAAGTGTTGTCTATTTTGCAGGTAAGCTTCTATGGCAGCGAGATGTGATCTAATTGATGTGTATGCTAGATTACATCTTTGATGCAGCAGGTAACATATGATGTGTTGAATGGACGCATCTAGAGGATTGATAGTGTTATTGGTACAGTATATCACAAATCTTTTCTATTTGGCTGCATAGCAGGCTCTAGTGGTGGGACGTCTAGCCTCTTTGATAACGTTCATACAATCAGGTGGAAGATTGAGGTAACCAAATTCTAGGACTTCAGGAGCCAGATCGCTAGGTTGAGCTGTGCTGGATCTGGATGTCTGAACTCTCCATGGCTCTGTGTTAGGAGTTGTGGGAGAGGTGTAGTTTTTGGTGCGGAACTACTGATAGTTCCAGCAATGTTGTGTACCATAGCTGTCTGGCCCATGTTGGAGCAACTAGGATCAGTGTTAGTGCTGTTGTTGTAGCTAGCGTACCACTAATCGAATGAGTGGGACAAGCGGCAAATCTGCCTGAACAATTCATCCATATCACATTGCCTTTGGACAATGGGTGTGGATATTTGGCGGCGAAACTTGGGCATTTTGTGTTTGAATGTGTGGTGAAGAGATTTATCTCTGGATGCCCCCACATTTGGAAAAAAGATTGAAGAAATTGTGGATGAAGTTCCCACTCATGAATCTGTTGTGTTTGACGACTTAACTGATCTGCCATCTGATTCTGTATTCCTGGAAGACGTTGGGCTAAAAGGAATATGTTTTGAGGAATCGCCAACCTCTGTGCTAGTTGAGAGAGTGCGCCCCCCTTGTTTTTGTAAATAATACATTGCTGTTATATTGTCCATCCGGACTAAGACAGCTTTGCCTGATACGTGTTTCTGGAATTATTTTAATGCGAGAAAAATTGCCAGTAGCTCCAAATGATTGACGTGGAGTAGCTTTTGATGAGGTGTCCATGTGCCCTGTACGGTGTGATGTAGTAGATGAGCTCCACAGCCGGTGAGCGATGCGTCTGGTGTTAGTACAATTTGTGGAACTGGGTCTAGGAACGGTCACCCTTTGGAAACATTTTTGGTAATCCACCATTGCAGAGAGCGATGTTCGCAACTGTCCACCAACACCAGATCGGTTACCTGACCTTGAGCCTGGTTCCACTGATGTGCTAAGCACTTCTGTAAGGGCCGCATCTGGAGTCTTGCATGAGGTGCTATGAATATGCAAGAGGCCATCATGCCTATTAGTAGCATAAACACTCAAGCTGGAAGTGAGTGCTGAGGCTGGAATTTTGTTATGAGGGCTTGCATGCTTGCTATCCTGACTGGATTGGGATATGCAAGGCCTTTTGAGGTGTCTATTATGGCACTTAGATATTGTTGGATGTGCGACGGTTGGAGATGAGACTTTGGGAGGTTTATTGTAAACCCCAAGTCGTGAAGTAGTTGTATTGTGGTGTGCGTGTGATTTACACACTGGGTATGCGACTTGTCTTTTATGAGCCAGTCGTCCAAGTATGGGAAGATGTGAATTTGATGTGTTCTTAAGTGGGCTGCTACCAATGCTAGACATTTTGTGAAGACTCTGGGTGCTGTGGTGACTCCAAATGGGAGAACATTGAACTGGTAATACTGACCGTCCACTACAAATCAAAGATATTTCCTGTGAGCAGGGTGAATAGGAATGTGGAAGTAGGCATCCTTGAGATCTAAGGTGGCAAGGAAATCACTTTGCTTGAGTAGAGGAAGGACCTGTTGAAGAATGACCATATGAAAATGGTCTGATTGTATGTATAGGTTTAATGGTCTGAGGTCCAAGATGGGCCTCGGAGTTCCGTCCTTCTTTGAAATGAGAAAATACAGGGAGTAAACTCCTGTGTTTTGAAGTTGCAGGGGAAATGGTTCTATTGCATGTTTTTGTTGGAGGGAAAGCACCTCTTGTTTTAGAAGCGTTAAATGCTCTGTTGACATTGGACGCTGTTTTGGTGGTTTGTTTGGGGGAGTTGAAGTGAGCTCCAGGTAATAACTGGTTTGGATGATTTGTCTCACCCAGCTGTCCGTGGTAATGGTGTTCCAGACAGGTAGGAACTGTAATAATCTTCCCCCGACCGGAGTAGAATGGTCCGGGGGAGTGAAGGGAAGTCCTTGTTTTGAGGTGGAGGCAGTTCAAGTATTGGTTGTTTTACCTCTACCTTTGTTGTTATTGCCCCTGTAGCCTCCTCTGTAATAACCTCTGGTAGAGGTCTGTGTGGGACTCTTATAGGAGGTTTAGGTGTTATTAGTGGCAAAGCCTCTAGAGGCGCCCCTGTAAGAGGAGCGACAAAAGGAACTACTGAGAGTTTGCGGCTGCAAAGCTCCCATTGATTTGGCGGTATCTGTATCTTTTTTCATTTTTTCTAATGATGAATCTACACTAGGCCCAAATAAATGTTCCTGGTCAAAGGGCTGGTTTAGTATGGTAGTATGAACCTCGGGCTTGAACCCTGAAATACATAGCCAGGCATGTCTGCGTAAAAGAACACTGGTATAAATAGCTCGGGAGGCTGTGTCTGCAGCATCCAGAACACATCGAATGGAGGTATTGGGTATAAGTTTCCCTTCCTGGATGAGATCATTGGCCTTTGTTTTATATTGATCTGGAAGGTGTTGTTGTAGGGTCTCTAGTTCGTCATAGTGCGCCCTATCGTACCTAGCCAGCAAAGCCTGTGTGTTGGCAATTCTCCGTATGTTAGCTGCTTGGGGCGCTGATCTTTTACCAGATACGTCCAACAGTTTTGATTCCTTATTAGGGGGTGGAGCATATTCTGAGGTCTGAGAATTAGCCCTTTTCCTGACTACCAAGGAATGTAAGGGAAGCTGCCCTTTAATGTAAACAGGGTCAGCTGATGAAGACTTGTTTTTCTTTTCCACTCTGGGGTTAATGACTCCAGCCCTCACAGGATCTTTAAAGACTTCAGGTGCGTGTTTGATTACCCCTTTTAACAATGGGAGAACGGAAGTGGACCTTTGAGATGGTGCAAAAGTGTTCATGAGGAAATCTTCTTCTATAGGGTCTGTTTGTAAATGTACACCGTGGTACTCTGCATCTCCGTGTATACGCTGAGTGAATCCTATAGTGTCCTCTAGAGAGGATGGTCTAGATGGGTAGATATCCTCTTATGGTATATTAGGAACATCTGGAATGCCAAAATTTCCCCATGGGTCATTTGGGATACAAGGATGACTAGGTTCACCTAAAGTGTCATCATCCCCTTCCTCCCCAGAGGTGTCCTCATCATCCTGAGGTGGAGGAGATTGTGAGGGTACTGGAGATGGGATAGGAGCGATGTGATGTGGAGAAGGAATCCTTAAAGAAGAAGTAGCAATGTCTATTTTCGTTAAAGGGAGTGAAGAAGGTGCAGGTTTGTCCATTTTCCTTTTATTGGAAGGACTCATTATGAGGTGACCTGTTTCTGGATCTATTTCTAGAGTTTTTTGGGTTGGATCAGGTCGAAAAAGCTCCTCATCTGGAGTGTGTTGCTTCGGTGCCGATTTTTTCGGGTCCGGCTGCTTGTGTGGCACAACTTTTGGAGTTGTTTTATGCTCCCTAGGTTTCGAATCAGGAGTTTTCCTGGGTTCCGAAGGTTTAGCTGGGGTCTTTGGAATTGGTTGTTTGCTTGTGTTGGAACTGGGGTCACCAGTCCCCTAGGGTAGCATGGCACGAGCGGGTAGGCATCAGAAAGCATATGTGTTAAGCAACCATGCAGCACACGCAACCACTGAGTCAGAAACATGGGCACGCAATTAGGGACACCACTCCAGTGAGCTTATGTAAAAACTCAAGTTAACTTTATTAAGATAGAGCAGGATCAGGGTATTAGGAATTCATCATAAAATTAGCTTATTAGCTTTCCACTAAAATACATGTGTGAGAACACTTGGCAATAAATACTGGATGAATAAATAATAAATATTAAATATTAAATAACCACAGGCCCGACCTTGGCCTGGTTTCTCATCATCACCTGTAAGAAATACATTATAAGGTCATGAATACAACACTGCGTTAAGTAATGAGAAAACGTTTCACTAAAGGTGTAACATCCTATTAACCTCAGCATTAGACTCCTCCTCCCCTATTAGGGGTAAAACTTATGAATGCATAAAGGATGTATCATAAATAACTTTAGGCTTCGACAAATATAACACTCAAGAGGCAAAACATTTCATTATAAATAAATGACCTCTTGTGTAGGTTAAACCATCTCCCTATTTGGGAATACAAACACCTCACTGGGGAAAACCAGCATTTCATTTAGGCATTTCAACATAGTATACATAAAACATTCCCTTAAAGGCAGAGCATTTCTCTATGTAACATTCTTTGTTAGAAGTTAGGCCCTTCCACCTTACATGAGTGATAATCAGCTGCTCAATAAAGACTCAGGAATAACCTTCCGGTTTACCCCCTTGGAGGTAAGTAATCAACTTTTACTTGCAAAACACACTCCTGCAGGAATAACGTTTTCTTAGATAGCTGAAAGGCATCGCACTAGGCAGAGTTAGACATTTAACTACCCAGTACCAAATATTCCTATAGGGCTTTCCATCTTAATATGCAACAGTGCATTTCATCTATTAGCAGTGCACCCCTCATTATTCAGGTCTAAACATTCCATTAATTAGGAATATGCATTTCATGCAACAAGGATGGCATCCCTTTAAGTAAACACCTCATTATGTAGACATCCCATTAGTTCTAACTAAACATGGCATTAGGCAGGAATGTAGAACACTTCCTAACAGATCAAGCCACATCACATTTATCAGAAAGTCAATAAAGGCACTTTCAAAGTATCAATTTACCACACTAAACAGTATTAGTAGTACATCTCATTAGCTCTGTAGTGCAATTATCATACTTTGCTTACTCAAATGCATCCCCCATCACAACATTACTTTAACTATTGGCAAGCTCAGCCCTTATTTTAGCTCAGGTAACCAGTGTCCTTTGAATGAACAACTTTGCAATTCTTCTACTTATCTTATCAAAGGTGACATTGGTAAATAGCACTTAATTCCGCTTCCCATAAAACCTGGCCAGGGATTCCTCATGGACGTTGTACTCAAGGGGGCCAGAATCTCAATTTATGGCACCAATTTATGGAGTAGAAGTCACTCCCCCATGTCTCTCCCTCCTTACTTGTTACTGGAAGTTGGGATCGTCCTGCTTCAGGCTCACCAGGGGAACAGCCAACGAAGGGGGTCAGGGATTTACCACTGAAGAGGCCCTCAGAGCTCGGGCCGGCTCCTCAGTAGGGCTCCCAAGCGGAGGCCAACCGGGGCAAATTGCTCAATGCTTCACCAGCCCCTCTCGGGCCTCCCAACACTCCCTCCCTGCTCGCGCCAGATCCGCAGTGTGGCGCTCGAGCAGGAGGGAATAGCAGATCACTCGGCGCTCCCTGGAGACCTGTGGCGCCTTTCCTCAGCGTCGGACTTCCAGAACGCTTCCTCTGCGGGCATGCGCAGTAGCGCTAGGCTGGCGCCGCCTCAGTCTGCGCTCGTTCGTAGAGCAGACACTCTACTCCTGGGCCTGCTCACTCCTCTGCCCCTCCTTCCGGGGAAAAACAGCCACAACCAGGCATGCGCGAAGGCGCCAATTAGAAGTGTCTCACCGGCTTTCCTCAGACCACCGGTTGTCCCTCGGCCATACACGGAAGCGCGGAAAGCGCCCCCGGGGTCCCGCTCACGAGAGGAAGCCTCGCAAGGTTCCTCAGCCTCAGTGGATCCCGGGGTGGACTAGACTAATGCGCGAATGGTGCCCCAGGGGTCCCAGTCACAATCCGGCGCCAATCTCTCCTGGCCACAGCTCACAGCAGATGAGAGGTAACTCTCGACGGGGGTAATTGGGTGAAGGGACAGTCAATAAAAACCAGGGCAGTAATCCTGGGCACAGAAGCGCTTCGCTGATGTAGTGCTGGTACCTAATGTCAGCTACCAGATGTACAGCGCCTCACAACTTCACAGCGCTTCGCAGGGGCATACAAGATAGCGCTTAGAGGCACTAATACAGAGCTTCTCCAGATGAGGGAAACAATACAGTGCTTACTATAGGCAGTCAATAGCGCTTACACTAATAGACTATAGCGCTTTCAGGGCACAGCAGATGACAGCCTTAGCGCTGGGGCCAAATTCAGGCAGTTCTGGAGGCTAGCGCTTCAGCAGTAGTTGCTTAAAAATAGAGACAGCTCACAGGACAAGCCACACAGCAGTGGCAGGTTAGCGCAGGAACCCCAGGTGGCGTCAGGGGGCACAGGGAGCGACACAGCGCCAATACCTGTTGGGTTCCTCAAAAGTCCTGTGGTGATTTGGTTTTCTTCTTGGCGGGATGTTTCTTGCGCCCTTAGTTTCTTGGTTACTGGTTCCTTAATTTCTTCTTGGCGCAGCTGTTTCTCGCGCCCTTGTAAATAGCAGTTGGTTTCTTGTTTCCTTGAAGGGGGTTAAGTTGGTGGCTGGTGTTGGATCTCCTCACCCAATCCCCTCAAGTGGTCCCTGGGGGTTCCCTGCCGCGGGGCTAGGTCAGTGGGGGGGGGGGAGAACAGGATACCTCAACACTTGTAAAGCAGCACACTAGGCCCTGTCACTCCAGCACCATAAGACCCTGCCCTGACCCCCACTGCCTATCCTCCTGCGTAGGTACTTCCCCAGGTCTTCCCCTCAGCTTCTCTCCTTCTTCTTCTCAGGAAAATTCCCTCCCTTTCCTTTTATAGTGCCAGTTGACAGTTGGTAGTGTCAGTTGGTGTCACCTCACCTCTCCCAGAAGGTTCCAGAGGCTTCCGGAGGTTCCACCATTCTACCTGTGGACAGGCTGGCAGGCTAAGATGGATACATTGCCTGAGGGTTCCAGCCAGCCCCTGGCTACTAGAATGCGCCCACTAAACCACGCTGCTGCAGCAGTGGTCTGTGGCGGCCATGTTAGGGGTAGGAAGTACCTGTACTTTAACACTAGTTTTACACTACACAGGCCCTTCTCCACCACACAAGGCCTACACACTGTTGTTTCAATAGGGGCATTCTAAATTAACAGGGGATAAAAAGCGAAACATTTTGGGGAAAGGGCCAAGTCTCACAGCTTGGTTCCGATGTTTTTTTCGGATCTGAAGGTTCAGTGCCAGTGGTCTTCGGAACCGGTTGTTTCCTTGGTTCCGATGATTTTTTTCTGATCCAAAGGTTTAGTGTCAGTGGATTTCGGTGCTGAGTGCACCGATGTGGAACCAGGCTTCGTTGCGGATGAAGACAAGGGTTTCTCTTGGGTTTGTCTTTTGTTTTCGGTGATGAGGATGGGGTTTTGGAACAGACGGCAGGCTGGCTCAATCCAGAGTAGCTTGAAAGCTTATGTGTTGACTTCTTTGCTGGGCCAGAAGGCGGGGGGTGGGAAGTTTTGTCCCGTTGTGCATCTAGGCCCGAAGGTGAAGGTGTTACCAAAGTCTTTTTAGGAATGGGTTGGGGGGGAGGGGTCAAGGTCAATACTTACGACCCGCTGCTCTGGAGTGATGACTTCGACTTCAGAGTCGTCAGCCTCGGAGGTGCTGATGTTGCCCTCTTCGATCTGCTCCTGCTCCACTACATTGATGCCTTCTTGGAAGATATGGTCCGGTATCGATGTTGATGATCGAGCCATGCTTCTACAAGCCTGACGATCCCGTATGGTTTTCTTGGAGTGGAAAGAGGCACAAGCTGGACAGTCTTTGGCCTCGTGTTCGGGTGAAAGGCAGATGTTACGCATCTCATGAAGATCGGCGTGTGGAAACTTGGATCCACATTAAGGACACTTTTCAAAAGGAGTTCTTTCCACGAGCCAAAAGGACTGATGGCGCAGATAGGCCCGAAAGCCTGCGTCGATGACCGGAACAGAAGAATTCAAGTTTGTAGAGATGCGCGTCGAATGGAAAACGCGATCGAACACAATACCGAAGAAAGGGTGAAGGATTGCACGCTGAAAAGTAGAACGGTAACGACACCAAACTGGAACGCGCCGAACACATCCAAGACCGATGTCTGAAAAAATCAATCTGAAGATGGAGTTGATGTCCATGCGCACTATTGTCCAAAGGAGGAGTCACCTATCTCGTGACTTCCAAAGACTTGTTTCAAGACAATAACAAACTGCAAACATCCGGGCCCAACACCAGATGGCGGTCTATGCATAGTGTGTTATCAGCAGCTCATATGCCTCGAACAGAGGTTATTATGTAGGAGGCAAGAACTGTTCAAGTGTTGTCATCCCAAACACATTGGGTTGTAATGGATTACATTTTAGACTTTAAACTATGAACTCAGTTGTGGACTGCAAAAGAAATAGTAAAAAAGACTATGATACACCTGAGAGATTATTGGTTTCTTTGATTTTAGCTGTTCAAATCGACATTAGTATACTATTTCAATATAGTTTTCAAAGAGGTAACTGATCGGGAGGACCCCTCATGCACATAAAGGACGAGAAGGAGCCACCTTGGATCCAAGAACGGATATACCTGGTGATATCATTTTCTGCTTCCCCCCCCCCTTTTTTTTTCTTAAATTCTCTTATTTCTTGTTTCGCAGAACCAATTGGGGTTTCTTTCTGAAAAGGGTTTTTTTTGTTATCACTGTGGCGCTGATCCTTACCTGTGGAGGCTTATAGTTGGAACCACAGGTGGGTTATTCTGAGAGTCGGGCCTTGTATGTTGCAAAGGCCATACAATCTCCCTTCTCTTTCTAAAATTAGCCTTTACGACATACTGGTTGTTTTCTTTCCCCCTTGTGTATACTGGACATCCGGATAATTATGTTTCGGTCTGTTTTCTAACCACCTTTAGAGCATGGGACCAGTGTGACACCACATGCAGCCTATTCACAGTTATCACTAGCGCGATGGAACGGAACTTGATATTTTAATTTTACAGGTTCATCTGAGATAATGCTGTCCATACACAGACATGTTATCTCTCTCGCTGTTTGGTCACTTTGCTGCTCATTTTTCTCTTTTTTTAACTTTCCCCTTTCTCTTTGTGCCCTTATGCTATACCAATCATGACCTTTTGGATGACGACAGGCTTTATTATTACACATCGTTCCGTCTATAATTGATATAGTGACATCATCTTCCATACTTACTGTTTTGGGAACTACGTACTGACCGATTGCTATCTTTCGCGGTAAGCAGTCATGCCATGACATTTATGGGTTGGGGGTATATAGATCTTCCTGCATCTGGTCCGGCCCATGGGTGGAATAAGAGGAACACCCCTTTTTTATATATAAAAAAACATTCTATAGTAGTCTCTTCTGTTATTTGTTATCATTCTTATTTCCTCTTCTTGGCCCCTCTTTTGAACTTTCGCTTTTTTCCTCTGTGCTTATTTTTCTTATGACCTTTCTCCCTGCTAGTGTGTTCTTTTTGCCCCCCTTTCTTTAAAACACTGGCAGGGGCTTGGAGTCTTGAGAGATGCCAATATTCTTTAAAATGTTCGTTGACAAAATGGGTCCTAAGTGTCCTCGTTAGAATTCAACTGCCACCCAATGGGCCCTTTGTTGCTTTTTTTGAAGTTGTGGCTAATGTCTAAAAATGTGTGTGCGTTGTGTTCTCTGTTTTCACAAGCGAACATCTAACACACTGTTCGCTTGTGTCAGTATTTGAATATATTGTGATGATTTTTTTCTTGTTCGTTGTGCTTTGTGCCATTCTTTTGTTTATGCACTTTGTCTATGTGCGTTTGCGATGTTTTTATACATGTTACTTATACATTTTTATGTTTTATCTTTGGTTTCAGCCCTGAGGTAGCTCTCAGTGTGGGAGCGAAACGCGTTGGCTGATACTGTGATCTGATTGATTTTATAAGCAAAACAATTGTTCCAATAAAGAAGTGACTTTTCCACATTACTTTGGTCTACTGGACTGAGTTGTGCACCCCCAAAGTAGTCTAAAGAACGGATAGAGTTGAACTTGTACCAGCCTGGCGTACAAGTATTCACAAAAAGCGGGTAAGCAACTTATGTATTATATAGTATTGATGTTTTTTGTCTGTAAATATATTGCTCCCACTGTCGTTTTTCTAGACCCAGGTTACACCTATTAGGTAATCATCTGAAGATAGACTGCTGGTCTGAAATGGATCGAGAAAGGAAAAACTATGTAAATATGGTGGAAACTATGAATTACATTGGTGGGTCACATATGAATCTCAATGTGTTATGTATAAATGATTTGTACAAGAATTACGAAAAGTATTCTTAACAGATTTGAAAAAAAATAGGAAATAAAATGATAAAGAATAATGGAACAATCAAAGAATCATAATGAGTAACATGGCTCCCAAGCATTTGGGAGCATATTAATAGCACTGAGAAACACATGAAACGTAGGAATTAAGCAACGACGTTTAAGAAAAGGAAAAAAAAATCAATAAAATTTGGACATTTTCTGCAAGTATCTATTTGATATTTTAATAAACAAGTTAAAATAACTGCATTGGAAAGGAACCACTTCACACCATGTGTAGGCTACTGGGTAAACGGTCCCATTTTTGCAAAGGAGATACTGGATGTTCTCAAATAATTCTGTGATGGGTGCAGAGACCGCTACAGGCTCGGATCTTGTTGTGGCAAAATGCAGGTTCTTTGGTAAGAAGAATCATGGCTGAATATGTACAGATAAGTAAAGCTTTTTACTGGGTGTCCTGTTCAATCATATTAATGGAATAATCTGAAACTGTAAATCTACATGCTTCTAGATCTTGATCTTCGATATGTACAAACTAAATAGCTAACTAAGATAGCTCATCTTCCCCTCAACCCCACTCACACACAAAAGGCGATTACCTGAAAACTTTGAAGGATCTGCAATAATATATGTATTCTAGAGAAATGTTCCTTCTGTGGTCATAAGTATCAAGTAAGCAATATACATCCAATAATTGAGAATGGTGACAGAATTGAATAACAGTGTTTACTTCATCATAGTTTTTATTTTCATTTAATGTATTTTTTCATTTCACCTTTTTTTATATAAAAAGACATGATTCATCATAAGTACATTTAACAGACTTATATTTTTTACTTTCAAGAACACACATAATTATAAAGCATCAGTGATAGAAAAATTCATACAAGATTATAATACACAATTAATTTTGAAACAGCCACCTGATATTAAAAACTCAACTCAATTCACTAACATACACACATACATACCACAACCATACTACCAAAAGATTACACCATTGAGGGCATCATCAGTCATTAAAAGTTTTTAAGTGACTCCCTGGAGAACTATCTCTGAACAGGTTGAAGTAATCGCGCCCTGTCCCGCAAAGAAAACTGGTGCCTCTTACAAGTATCCGGTACTAAAAAACATAGAAACTGAATAGCAAAGGAACATAAATCTGTCTGTCCTTTACCGTCCCCTGATATTTCTTGTTCCACAAGAGAAAAAAAGGTCCTGAGGAAGGTGGTTCACCCACCGAAACGCGCGTCGACCTATCATGTGCGGGGGTCTCGAATTCTCCAGAGACCCTAGAATTTGACAACTTGTATACTTGTCAATCAACATCTAGTCCCTCCTTTTTTCCCCTTTTGGTAGTATGGTTGTGGTATGTATGTGTGTATGTTAGTGAATTGAGTTGAGTTTTTAATATCAGGTGGCTGTTTCAAAATTAATTGTGTATTATAATCTTGTATGAATTTTTCTATCACTGATGCTTTATAATTATGTGTGTTCTTGAAAGTAACAAATATAAGTCTGTTAAATGTACTTATGATGAATCATGTCTTTTTATATAAAAAAAAAGGTGAAATGAAAAAATACATTAAATGAAAATAAAAACTATGATGAAGTAAACACTGTTATTCAATTCTGTCACCATTCTCAATTATTGGATGTATATTGCTTACTTGATACTTATGACCACAGAAGGAACATTTCTCTAGAATAAATTTCCTGTTTCCCCTCTGTTCCTTGGTCGCAACTAATCTTTTTGAGGGGGTCCCATTCTCCATGCTGTCTGCAATAATATATGGCCAGAGCACTGGACTTAAATGTTTTTGTGGTCACATTGCCCTGATACTGGGAAAATAGCACACAAATCCCCAACTTGGAACAGAAAAACACACAACACTAAGAACCCGACCAAATAAGCAGCAATGAAAAAATGAAAACAAACAGAACGGTGGACTGAAAAATAATTTGATTTTTACTAAGGCTCACAGCTTTCTGTTTTAACCGATTTAAAAACCAATACAAACAAAAAACAATGAGCTTCAAACCTGAATTTATTATACGAGAAATTAAGAAAGTAACTCTTCCTCATAAATGCCAATAAAGTTGATTATCAAAAATAAAAGAAAGTAACTCTTCCTCTGAGTGACTCTGCATGCTGT
This sequence comes from Lissotriton vulgaris, assembly GCF_964263255.1. NCBI lineage: Eukaryota > Metazoa > Chordata > Amphibia > Caudata > Salamandridae > Lissotriton > Lissotriton vulgaris. Next base: position 838,114,742 of record NC_141695.1, read on the forward strand.
CAATTATGACTTTGCGGCCAATAACTGTTTATAATAACAGCATTAGAAGATAAAAAGTGATGACACTTCTTTAAGGAGCTGCATATGTGCAAGCACATGTACTCTAGAGTTGAATGTTTTCACAACAGTATATTGTGTTATACTTATCTGTGTATTGTCCTCAAACCCAAAATGCCGCTTATTGGGTCAAAATACACTGGTTGCAACATAATTCTTTCAAAGAACACTAAATAAAAATGGATAAAAAATGAAAAGAAATTTGGATAAATACAGTTATTTGCCTATTTATTGTTTATAGAAAATCACAGAAAATTAAACACCACATTATGATCAGAAGCAACAAAGTGTTATACATTGACTTAAAGACTGGCTACTCAACATACATAGCGAAGAGGAGGGATATAAAATAAAATGGAAAGAAAAAAAGGGGGGAGAGAATCGAATACCTTTTTTTAAAACTTCGCATAGATTTTATATTATAAAGTGCAGATGAGCTAAAGTGCTATTGAGAGAAGTGGCAAAAATAAATACACTCATAAGTGAAAGTGCAATGGAATTTAACTAGCTATCCCTCCCTACCTCCCCCTTCACTTCTCTTTGCCTTTTACCCCTTGCTAAGTTATTTAGTTCGATGGACTTAAGCATCGGTCATCTTCCTAATATAATGAGGACCTAGCGAGGGCCTAGGGAAACAAAAAAGTGCAGTACTTATCTACTGAATACAATTATTGAGACCTCGTTTACTAGTCTATTGCTAGTGCTGGAAACCCTTTATTGAAAACATAATTTACCCCTACAAACTGTTGTGTTAATCTGGGGCGACGAGCCTCCCAAAAATAGTTGCTCACATCCTTCCCTGCTTAGTGTCAATGTTGCCAGATGTTGTTAAATGTATTCAAAGTCCCTACACGTTTAGCATAAGCCTCTTCGAAATTTATGATGCAGGATATTTTATTCCTCCATTGAGCTAACAAAAAAAATCTTTCCAGATTTCCAATTCTGAAGAATAAGGGAGCGGGCAATGGATAGAGCTATTGAAACAAAAGATTGCTGGGCTTTTGTTAAGGATTGGCTTGCTTTAGAAGCACCCAAAAAAAACTAATGTTGCTTCAGGCTGAATAGGATGGTTAATAGCATTACTAATAGCTGTAAATAATTTACTCCATAAATTTGTTAAGTGCGCACAATTAAAAAACTTATGAAGCCAACCACCTTAGCCTGCATGATGGCAGCGAAAGCAATTATTTGGTAACATGGGATTCATCTTATGGAGATGTTCGGGTGTATAACACGATAGCCATCTTGAAAGGAATGCCATTCTTTTATAGTTGGCCGCCCGAATGGATTTATTTCCGATGTAAATGTAAATGTAAATGTAATGTAAATGTATTGGCATTTATATAGCGCACTGCTTACCCGTAGGGTCCCAAGGCGCTTCGACCGCTGCGAAACCCTTCCTGGCTTCCCTGAGAGATGGTCCCTTAATGGGTATCTCCAGGGTGAGACCAGGCATCCCCGGCGGTCTGGTGGGGCCGTTAGTGAAGATGAGGCAAGCTAATGCCCAGAGTTGCCGAGTGTGATTGCTGATCAGAGTGGGCACCGAGGCGAGAGAATTATCGAGTCCGCTGACCCTGGTCCAGAAACCTGCCGCGCCGGGAATCGAACCCTGGTCCCGGGCCGTCCTCTGCTCTCGGGTCTGCCGCCTCTAACCAGTGAGCCACACTACTTCATCTCTGAAATTACTTGCTAGTCGCTTTCTGAGACACTGCATTGGGTTTTTTCAAATACCCTAGGGGGCAAACTCATATCTTTACTCACCTGAAGCTGGACGAGGGAAGCATTAAAAGGAGTTTCACTTACTTTCCCCAGTGCATTCATTCGGCCACCAATATCTCAAAGAACTTGTACCAGTTTTTTTTGGTCGTTTTGCTGTTTATATAAAAACTGGTAAACTCTGCTTCTTGCATCATTCCCTCTAAAAAGAACTTGTCTACCGGATTGGCCCGATTTAAATAGGATGACAGTACAATGAGTAATGCTGCCTGATAGTAAATACAAATATTGGGACATGCCAATCCACCTTCCGATTTATCAAGTTGTAAAATCGATATCCTTAGACTTGCCGATTTTTTTATTCCAATTAAAGCCCTTCACTACTGAATCTAGTGCCTGAAAAAAACTATTAGGAACTTTTATCGGAACATTAGAAAAACGTATAACAGTAGAATTGACATTTTAAGCATTGATATACGTCCTGTTATACTCAAGGGGAGGAGAGCCTATTTATCTAGCAAACCCTTGATTTTATATAACATATGAGTGTAATTTAACTGGAAAAGGTTAGGGGAGTCCTTTGTAACAAATATACCAAGATATCTGATTGGGAGCCGAGCCTTAGCGCAGGACTATAATGATGGCGGGAGAGCATCTAATGCAACGTTAAAAAGCAAAATTTCCGTTTGGTCTGATTGATTTTATACCCTCCAATCAGTAAAATCTGCAATAATCTGAAAGGTGCATTCTATATTATCTTTTTCGGGATCAAGATAGAGAATCATATCATCTGCCAATAGTTTTAATTTTGCCATCCCCATCAATGGCGAATTTAAATTTGCCCTTCTACGAATTTGTATTGTAGGTGGCTCAATAAAAAAAGGTAAATAAAAGTGGGGAAAGGAGATACCCCTGACGTGTGCCTCTTTTGATCTTAATTAGACCTGCTACCCTGGAATTAACCACCAGCTTTGCTTGGGCGCCGTTATATAAGTTGCTTAGCATTGAAATCACATGTGGGGGAAAACCAAAGTTTCCTAAACAGAAAAATAAGCGTCCCAATTTACTAGATCGAATGCCTTCTCGGCATCGATCATCATCACTAGGGCTTTTACTTGATTTACTGAAAAATAATCTATGGCCTGAATCAAAAAATGGGTATTGGAAGTCATTGAACGCCTTGCAACAAACCTGATCTGATCTTTATGTATTAATTGTTGTGTTGCTGGAGTGACACGGATCGCCCAAAGCTTCATTAGTATTTTTTAGTCTGAATTAAGCAGGCTAAATCGGCCTGTAAGAGAGCAGAGCTTTTGGGTTTTTATCCTTTATAAGAAATTAAATTATTATTGCTTCTGAAAAGGTTGAGGGGATCTTGCCCCCACTTTTAATAAAAATAAATAAATCAACTAGAAATGGAAGAAGTTCATTTGAAAATGTTTTGAAAAATTCTGTATGTAACCCATCATTACGGCAAGCTTTTGCGTTGGGCATTAACATTAAAGCTTTTTGAATCTCCACGATAGTTACTGGCCTCAACATCGCCTGATAATTCAATTCAGATAGAATAGGCAAAGTCAATGAAGTGTAGTACTGGATGATAAGGCTCTCTAGTACCATATATTGACTCTGGTAAATTTGAGAATAATGTTGAAAAAAAGTTTTTGAATTTCTTCCTGGTCAGTGACCTTCTGGCCTGTGATTGAATGTTCTCTTTCTTTAGTCTAGTTGACCAGGCATGAAACTTGCCGATGTGTTGATACTCCTCATATTTTTTGTGGGTACATGCAAGATTTTTTTATTTCTTCAAGCGTAAAGAAGTCCTTAAGATTTTGTTTTGCAGGGGCTATTGAACCTGGCTCTAGCTCGTACCCATTGTGTTGTTCCCCGATTCTAATAGCATTTTCTAGAGTGGCCTGTAGGTTTGCTATCTGTTTGATATGTTGCTTATGTTTTCTTGCTTTTAATGCTCTGTTCCTTTACCCTTAAGGTCGCTTTGAATGCCTGTGATGTTGAAGCTGTTGTGACTTGGTTTGGCACTTAGGTTGACACATTCACTGTGACCGCCATAACTTGATTTGCAGCCACAAAAAAAAGCTGTTTTACTCATCCTCATCCCAACCCAGGGCCCCCCTGATTGCAGTCTCAGTTTTTGTTGGAGGATCTCTTTCGCCTCTTGCATAAAAGTACTGGACTCATCACCTTTTATGTGTTGACAGGCACCAGATACCCCTAATGTCAGACACATTTTTAACCAGAATTCCTTTATTTGCCATGCTTGATATAAACTAACTGTATACACAAAACAGCATCAGGTGGTTGTAAGATTTAAAAACATCGTTACTTCTGCATGAGGTAAATTTTACTCAATAATCATGACCTCAAATTTGGTTTAGTAATGATTTAACAAAAAAGTTTAACTTTCATATTTGGTGCGATAAAAGAAAGGACAATCCACATTCAACTTGATGGATAGACCGTGAAAAATATTTGAAAAACGTATGAAATATGGAAAGATAAATCAAATATACATTGGGATGGTAGATTAGCGATAGTACCAAACATAGCACCCGCAGTATGGGAAGCCCACTTTGGAACCGTGTATGCAATTTCGGCCAATGATGAATTAGCACCTTCAACTTTAGGCCTCCCTCATGAGTATCGATTGGGGGGGTACAGGAGATCACTATCGTTGAAGTTGAATCTGCTATCGCCAAATTATTACCCAACAAGGCGCCCGGTCTTGATAAGCTTCCAGGGGACCTATTTTGGTCAGAACCAAAAATATGGGCCCCATATCTCTGTGTCTTGTTTAATTCCATCTTAATGGGAACGGACCCGCCAGACACCTGGCGAGGTGCAGAGATAGTTCTTATTCATAAAAAAGGTTGCCCCCTACTACAGTCCAATTACAGGCCTATCAGCCTGATAGACATTACCCAGAAGCTGATGGGATGAACAAAGAGTTCAGACCTGCGTTGAGGAAAACAAGATCTTGAGTACCCTGCAGGCCGGCTTTAGGAAGAGCACGTCAACTATTGACCAGATATTCTGACTTCAGGTCCTATAGTGGAAAACGGGGAGTGTGGAGGGAGGCAGCCTCTACCTCATTTTTGTGGACCGGAGGTCTGCATTTAATCTGGTCCCTAGGGAAAAACTTTGGAGTGTACTTTTAGATCTTGGCATCCCAATATACCTCCTGGATGTGTTAATAAGACTCCATACAGAAACCTATGCCCAAGTCAGATGCGGGAAGCATGGTGAACTGTCCGCCCGCTTCCCGGTCAAAAAGGGGGTGCCCCAGGGGTGTGTTCTGGCCCCTACCCTTTTTAGTTTATACATAAACGGGCTTATAGATCACCTATTAGGAATAAAGGACATTGATGCCCCAAGGCTAGCTTCAGGTCGGGTACCCGCATTGATGTTTGCGGACGACACTTTGTTGTTGTCCAAAACATCAATGGGTATCCAACGTACCTTGGATGGATTCGCCGATTTCTGTGCATTAAGAGGCCTGGAGATAAATCTATCCAAAACTAAATGTAGGATTTTCAACCCACCCAGGCAGACCCGCCCAAATCCAGTATTAGACGGCATACCTTTGGAATGAATAAAAACCTTTGAGTATCTGGGCATCGTCCCTGTGGAACATCTGGAATGGGATGCCAAGTAGCAAAGGCTGCCCTAAAGTTGACTCAAATGGTGGGTGGGATATCTATGTACATGCCTGCTGCTCCAGTTATAGAAATCTACAAAGTACAAGCAAGAGCGGCATCTATGTACGGGGCGGAGCTCTGGGGGCACTATAGGTCCACTAGCCTTACAAGGGTTGAACACTCATTTATGAGGAATTTGTTGGGACTGCCAGTTAGCACCCCGTTAGTACCTCTCCGGCTGGACCTAGGGCTACTCCCCATTGAGGAGGAAATGGCCTTAAGACCACTTACCTACTAGAGAAGACTATGGTCAGTTCCTGAACTGGCTCCTTTCAGGAGCAAGTTCAGGGATGTGTGGGCTGAAATCAGAACTAAGAAAATCC